>NC_089802.1:25431764-26045931 GCF_029633855.1 Hoplias malabaricus | reverse complement strand
TCTTGGCAAATGCCTTCGCTTTCGTCCGTCCCACACCGGTCAACGAATTTCACCTCTGTCGGTGTGGTACAAATGCCCCCGGCCGTCCCTCTTAATCATTGCCCTCGGTCCTTAAAACCCACGAAATAGGACCGTGAAAGCCCCGGAGCCCCACTCCGGAACGACCAGCCGTACCGAAAGAGAGACCCCGACGCCCCGCGGAGGGCCCTATTCCATTATTCCTAGCTCAGTCAGACATGGCATGTGTCGGCCTGCTTTGAGCACTCTGCTCTATTCAAAGTAAACGCTCCGGACCCTCCAACCCACCGTGCACCGCAGTGAAGTACCCAGCTAAGGGCTTCTCTGCGGCCGGCAAGCAGAGGACACCGGTGGTAGGGATCAGGTCTCACAACCCACCCAGAGACAGAGAGTCACCCCCGAAGGAGCTTCCCAGCCATCCGGAATGTCCAGGGGATCCGAGACAAGTCCCCAAATCCAACTACGAGCTTTTTAACTGCAGCAATCTTAGCATACGCTATTGGAGCTGGAATTACCGCGGCTGCTGGCACCAGACTTGCCCTCCAATGGGTTCTCACTCATGGATGTAGATTGAGTTCATTTCGGTTACGCTCCACAGGATCATAGGACCCGCATCGATATTTTTCGTCACTACCTCCCCGTGTCGGGAATGGGTAATTTGCGCGCCTGCTGCCTTCCTTGGATGTGGTAGCCGTTTCTCAGGCTCCCTCTCCGGAATCGAACCCAGATTCCCCGTTACCCATGGTCACCACGGTAGGCCCGTAGCCTACCATCGAAAATTGATAGGGCAGACACTCGAATGATACGTCGCCGCCCCGTAGGGCTTAACGATCGGCCAAAGGTTATCTAGAGTCACCAAAGCGACCCGACCGGAGCCGGGAGGGTTTTTCGGTTCTGATAAATGCACGTATCCGGGGGACAGGGGCCGGGAGAATCTTTCACACCGACCCCCAGAACCCTTCCAACGCTTCGTTTGCATGTATTAGCTCTGGAATTACCACAGTTATACCAAGTAACGTGTGGAGTGATCAAAGGAACCATAACTGATTTAATGAGCCATTCGCAGTTTCACTGTACTAAACCATGTGTACTTAGACTTGCATGGCTTAATCTTTGAGACAAGCATATGATACTGGCAGGATCAACCAGACCGATCCCCCTGGATCTCAAACCCTGGCTGAGGAAAGAGAGGGGGCGCATGGTGCCAGTGAGAGTAATCTCAAGGGACACCAGCGAAGAGGATCGAATGCGACCCTGCTGTGGGGATCTGCAATGGGCTCCGCAACTTGGAAAACATATGATTCTCACCCGGACGGTGCAGGCTAGGGGACGGGTCCTTCCCTCAAACGGATCCCGACTCTAAGGCACCACCGACGCGGACGTTGAATGGACCTACTGTTGGATTGACCGACCGACTAAGTCCCCCTCGAAACAATTCTGGACAAGCGGACGCCTCTTACGGGCATCCACGAGCCATGGAGGCTGGGAGCACAGGGCGGGGAGGATCATTCTAAGCATGGTATTTCGACTTAGAAGCCTGCCCCTGGTGCTCCGCGTTTACCGAGCTCAAACGGTCGTAAAGGACGGCCGTTAAGGGAAGAGAATGGAAGAGAATCCTGGCCCCCTCAAAGCGCGATGAGGTCGGCATAGGTTTACGGTTCGCCCCCGGAGCCTATGGAAGTCTGCGTTTAAGAAGACGAAGGGTCGATCCGTTGGCCGACCCTGCGAACTTCCAGCCGCGGTCTGTGCAAGACCGATCCGTGTCACCTCTAATGCGCTCTTTGCCTCCGGCCGTTTCCAGCCGGGGCCCGGTGGTGCGCTCCCACGTCCCGCTCAAAGGAGGGGAAAGGTCGGGAGATCCCACGGACCGGCGGATAAACGCCGGCCAACGCCTCGGGGGTTACGCGGCCCCGTTGACTCGCGCACGGGCAAATTTATGGGTTTAAAAAGGCACGGGCAAATTTATGGGTTTAAAAAGGGGGAAAATCCTCATACGTCCGACCCCCTGGTGCCCAGGGAAGTTGACCCTTCCCGGGCAGGCATATCTAACGAATCATCGGTTGGAAAATGACTCTTTCGGGACGGGGGAAACCCCTCATACGCTCGACCCCCCATGCCCAGGAATGTTTTACCTTCCCAGGCATACATCGAACGAATCATCGGGGTGGAAAACGGGCTTAACCGGGTGTTAACACAATCGACGGGGCGGCCCGTTCCACCCGCCCCACAAGTGGGCAGATGGTCAGTGGCCTATAGACCCACAGGCCGTCCCAATACCACCGTGATACGAGATCCGGGGTTGGGACTCGACCTTAAAGGTACCTGGTCGAGGCGGACCGAGTGGAAACCACTCGGATTTATGACAGTGACCCCACTGACAGGCCCCACGGACCTTGGGGACCACTCCCCATCGCTCTGCCCGGCACCTGGGTTGGAAACCGGGACTAATTTTGTCAGTAATATGCTATTCGTCTCAATGATCTTACTGGTCCATAAGCCCGGACGGGTGACATTGAACGCGACCAAGAAAGAGAAATGCCCCATAATTTTTAATTATTGAAAAAAAAAATTTTTTTCCTTTCTTTTGCTCACTTGCGTATAGCAACTTTCACTCCACCCTCTACTACTAACAGACTTCCCTTAGAGATTCAAAAGTGAACTCCAACACCATATAGACTAGCAGTTACTCTTAGAGCACTCGGTACAGGTGAATTTAGTTCAGTTTAGTTAGAAAGGGATTAACGGAATTAATCCTAACTAAATAGAAGTAAGTTACACCTCGCAGTTAAACACAGCTAACATGGCAGAAGGGACTTTTCCCTCGGAAGTATACGTAGAAGGCTTGTGGGATGAGGCATTCTCTGTTCTGACCAGCATCACCAATGATGTGATGCCTGGACTCGCAGAAACTGTGCAGAAAGCCTCACAGGCCCATCGTGACCACATGGTGGCTAAGTGGATAGAGAACCACTTAACCGACATCCTCAAGGGCAAGCCCCGAACTGAGGCATTAGGTCAAATAGCCCTCCTCGCTGTAGTACAGCTCAGGGCCAGTGAACGTGAACTTGACATATCACGGCGACAGCAGGCAAAGGTAGAGGCAGAGTTAAGTCAACTTCAAAGCGAAATAGCTGAAGGGAATACACTGCCCCAGGTCACTCCTGTCGTGCCACCTAGTGCCGCTACAGAAAGACAAGAACAGCAGGAAGATAGTGAGGATCAGGAACCAGACTCAGGGACCGTAACCTTTAGAGCTGCTGCAGCACCTCCTCTGGTATCCACAGGTATTTCACCTTCCCCCGTGTCTCCTGTCAGCCATCCCTTACAACGCCCTGCTAGACCCAGAGCACTGCAACCCAGTGCCTGGCCCCCTCAACCTTTACCCTCTCACGGTCCCTCATACAAGGACCTCGACAAAATCGCGCATAATATATAACCCACTTTGATCCCAAACCTGACGGTTCTAATGATATCTTTTCTTACCTAAAAGATATTGATTTCTACCTCCAACGTTTCCCCGGGATCACAATAGATGACAGACTATATGTGATTAAACTGACTTCCAACCAAGACGTCAGTAACTTCATTGAACATCAGCCAGACTATGTAAAAGCGCGATATGATGTGCTGTGCCAAGCATTGGAGGAAGAATTCTCCAATCACCTGTCACAGACCGGACTGGCCGCTGCTTTGAACATAAAACAACAATGCCAGGAATCCCCTCAGCAATATTACAACCGACTCAGACAGGCGTATTTCGGGCCTAGAAATGACTCCAGAATGGAGGAAGAGTTAAATTTCAAATCACTATTTATCCAAAACCTCCATCCCCACACCAGTCATCAGCTGGGAGTCTCAGCTTGCCCTCGCACCCTGTCTAGCAGACAGCTGCGCGATTTAGCGCTCAGAGGATTCCTAAAATCCCAACAGATTCCCAACAGACGGTCCGAAACACCCCAAGTCTTTAATGTCGACTCCAGCTCCCCACATTTAGAGTTGGAGGGTGCCACCCAGGTCGATCCACCAAGATCCGCCCTGGACCCTTCCCCCACTCCGTGGGCCAGTGATGGCCCGAAGCCTCCTCCGCCCTCACACCAATACAAGCGCTACCCTCCTCTCAGGCCAGACAGAAATCGCGACAAAGATCTCTGGAACCCTCGGGAAAGGGCTGGGTATGGTCGTGACTATTACCCTGCAGAAAACCAGCACATCCCCATAAAAGATATGAGCCAACAGCTCAGAACCAGCTTTCTGATTCTAATAGAGAAAAGAAAGAGAAATACTGGTATCAAAATAAAGAAAATCACGCCAAAGACAAGCTTAAAGGCAAGGAATTCAGCTCTAAGGAGTTAGAGGACATCCGCAGAATGCTTGCAATGATTTGTAAAGAGAAAAAGAAAAAACCTGACGTTCTTTCTATCACCTCTGTGCGGTCTAACCCAGAGCAATCCTCTAACACCCCAGAAATGTTAGATAGTTATGTAGGAGAAGTGACAAGCGAAGCTCTGTCTTCTAGCGTACCGTGCAATCTCCTCGTGACCCAAGCAAGCGCTGAGGACCAAATGGTACAGGGGGGTGACTCGCAAACACCCTCCAGTGCTGTTTTGGTTGTTCAGTTAGACGGTAAGGAAGGTTTAACGCCAAACAACCCTTCGGTCATTGAAGGCGACACACCCGTCCAACAATTCATGGGACACTTAACTGAGAAAGGGGTTGCACGCAAATTCTATTTGTCCACCATTGTGGAGAGAAGGCTAGTACATGAGGCCCTGCTGGACACTGCATCAGATGTCACCCTCATGTCTTCCGCCTTATTCCACCAGGTTCGAGCCATTGGGCGGCGTGAAGACCAACACAAGCTAGCTTTCACCTTCGCAAACCGACAGTACACATTCACTCGGTGCCCCTTTGGATATGCCAACACGCCCGCGGAGTTCAACATTTTCTTAAACAAAGCATGCCCTGATGCCCGCGAGCGAGGCACCCTCATATGTATGGATGACATACTCATGCGTAACCACTCCCTACAGGCACATATTGACGAGATTGATCATGTTCTTGACCAGCTCACAACAGCAGGTGCAAAAATATCACTCTCCAAATGTCAGTGGTGCAGAACAAAGGTGAATTACGTCAGTCTGCTCGTAAGCACAGATGGTGTTGAACCACAAGTGAGTCGAGTGCAAGGGGTAACAAACCTCGCAGTACCCACCAATCTTAAGGAACTCTGCAGTTTCTTAGGAGTATGCAACTACTCACGCCAGTTCATAGAAAACTATGCGGACCTAGCTCGTTCACTTTACAACCTACGAGTCGAGCAGCCTCCTGGCTAATGGCTCTCCAAAGCTTTGACTTGGAGGTATGTTATGCACAAAACTACAAGAGCCCCCTAGGCACAGGTCTTGCTTCCTGCAGGCGATGCGAAGGAGATATTCCTTCCCAAGTGCCACAAACTCCAGAAACCCTCTTACCTACCATGGCTAACCACCACTATTTTGATCCTAACACATGCCACTGCATATGTAGATGGTTGTTCGTTCCGCCGAGAACACACCCTGATGGCAGGGGTGGGTATTGTCGGAATAAACGGGTGGCCTCACGAACCCCTAAGGTTAAAATTGGGTGCTCAGTCCTCCCAATATGCTGAAATAGCAGGAATTCTCATCACAATTCTGTCTGCAGTCCAAAAAAGCATAAAACCTTGGTGATCTGCACAGACTCCAACTATGCGCGCCTAAGCTTCACATGCCACTTGAAACTGTGGAAAACCAACAACTACACCACGTCAAACAAAAAGCCAGTCAAACACAAAGAGCTTTTCGCGGCGTGCGAACACTTGGTAGACATACATGACCTGGAGATCTACTGGAAGAAAGTGAGGGGTCACTCCCGAGTCCCGGGAGATGACAAAGAATTCAATGACCAAGCAGATAGCTTAGCCAAACAAGGGGCCCGCGAAGGCACATCGTGGACATTCGATCCCTCCCTTTATCCAAACCCGCCCAACATCGAAGTCCTAGCTATTACACGGTCTCAAACTGTAACGAAGGCATCGCCTGACAATGCTAAAAGTACCATTGTCTCTATTAACCCTGCTTTTTCTGACACTGACTTAGTTACTCTCCAAGGTCGAGACCCATCTATTTCTAAAATGCTTAGCCATGTCTCTGACCCATCTACATGTCCTATCTCAGCCCAAGATCTTGACACCATACCAGGCCTTAAAGACCTATACGGCGCCAGAGCGTCCCTCCAAGTCGTCAAAGGCTTGCTTGTTCATGCCACTGACTCGCACACTTCACCTGCGTTCGTGGTTCCTCAGTGCCACAGGGGGGTGATGCTGATGCACGCCCATGACTCCCCATCTGCAGGACACAAAGGGGTCAAAGCAACACACCATGCGCTCCGGCAGGTGGCATATTGGCCCCACATGGTAAAAGATGTGGCTGATTACATTAAAGGCTGTCTGGTATGTTGCCAATTTCAACCCTCAAATCCTCTTCATAGAGCCCCCTTGCAAAAGAAAGGGTTATCCTTCCCTTGGTCAAACCTCCAGATAGACTGGGTTGGACCACTCACTCGAACAGTAAGAGGTAACAAGTACTTCCTCACAGTCATGTGTGCATTCACTAATTGGGTAGAATGCCTCCCCGCACAGAATGACACAGCGCTGACAACTGCATACTTACTGATGAACCATGTCTTCTCACGGTTTGGCCTACCCAGCCGTGTCGATTCTGACAGAGGGACACATTTCACAGCTGAGGTCATGCAGCAGCTCTGGCAACTCTTAGGAGTAAAAGCCAGCCTTCACATTAGCTACCATCCTCAAAGCTCAGGTCAGGTAGAGCGAGCCAACCGAACTGTTGTTAGCATACTGAAAAAGTATGTAGCAGCAAACCAGTGAGACTGGGATGTCAAGCTACCCCTCGTACTGATGGCCATACGGGCGACCCCACACGATGCAGTCGGGGTCTCACCCTTTGAGTTGATGACAGGGAGACAGATGACTCTGCCTCTACATCTGTTATATCAGCCAGGTGAAGCTAGCATAGCAGTAGCCTACACCACTCATCAGTATATGGAGGATCTACAGAAACACCTCAAAGCCACTTTCGCCTTTGCCCAGCAGAAACTGGAAAAAAGTGCAGAAGGTCGCAAAGCATACTATGATCACAAGGCATCCCACGACGAACTCCAAATAGGTGACAAGGTATGGTATTACATCTTTGTCCAACCTGTTGGAAGGTCGCGAAAATGGGGGAATCTGGCCCGCAAATCCCTACCCCGATGGTCCGGTCCCTATAAGATCACAGATAAACTGTCCCCCGCTGTTTACAGGATCAAGATAAACAAAGTTCGGGGCAGTACTGAACTCAAGTAGGTCCACCGCAACCAAATCAGACCACACACAACCCCCCATGGGACTTGTAGGGGATACTAACGCTTGTGTTAGGTCATAAACAATAGAACCAAAGGCAGGAAGGGTGTTGGTTAACAAACAACTACAGCCTTCTACTCGCACCTTAGTTCTTCTATCACTTTTCCCCTTTTCCTCTCACTCTTTAGCAGGCAACAAGCTTCTAACCAGACTGAGGACACTCAGGGTGCAAGACCCTAGTCCCTCATCGTCAATTATTGTAGAGTGTTTACCCTAGAAAGTTTTTATCAAAAGAGGGGTATAGTGAAAAATTGTATAACTTGTCCAAAACGACTCGCCATAAATACTCTAAATCTAACCATGAGCATCTCTCCCGGTAGGATGGCCCCGCTGCTCATTCTCCTGATCGTCGGCTCCCTAGGAACCGCTGTGCTCCCTGAAGTGATTGAACCTGGTCCTGACTCCGGAATAATACTGAAATACCAGCCGGGACTGCTAATCACTAATTGCCGCCTCCATACCCAGAGAGTATTCGTACGGTTGAATCCCGCCGAAGCGTGTAGTAAAAACCTACCAATAACCACCTTGCAGACTGGCCAGAATGGAGTTAGATGGACTGAGGAAGCTGTCAGCCATGCTGAAGCTGATGTAACTCACATGCTCCACCAGCTACAAAAGTTTACCGTAACGCAATCAGAACTAAATGGTTTTAACAAACGACCTAAATGCTTCATAGGCGGATTGATAATGGCAGCTGCAACTGTGGGATCACTACTGAGTCTCGGAACATCCGCCATCAACGCCGTCAATGTAGCCACTGTCAAACGTCAAGTAAGAGAATTGTAAGCTGAAATTCCAAACATTAAAACCCAATTAGACAAACAGCAGCAGCACCTGCAAACAATTGGGCAAACCCTACGTGGCACCGTCGTAGTGCTCAATGCTCACAGTGTTGCTTTGAACAAAACGCTCCAGACGGTTAACTCTATGCTTTCAGTAGTACAACTTGACCTTGCCCACATCCAGCTTGTGAATATGCTATTGTCTGATATGCTACAAGAAATCAGCTCCTCTGTGGATAGCCTAGCCATGGGGAGAATTCCTCCCTATCTGGTGCCTCTATCCTTAGTACAGGAGATTTTGTCTACAGCAACTCGAGAAGTAGTTAATGATCTCCAGGCCCACCTAGCCTATACCTTAGGTAGCGCCATCCCAATTTATGTCAATTCTCAAGACAGAGAATTAGCATGCTTCTGGCAAGATTCTGCCTATGTTCGTGTAAAGACAACATCTCTTGTAGCATACCAAGACGATAACCCTGACCTATATCTGGTACCCAACTTGCTTATGTGCACACTCACTAAAGACACCCACTACTTGTGCCCTAGCAAACCTTTTTTTCATGACAGCGCAAATGGGATCTGTGGCCTTAACCCTATGATGAGTAATATTCAATGTCCGGTAGTCGTCACACCCCGACGTTTGGTAACTAGTACCCAAGCTGAGATTGTTGGAAACCGTTGGTTGGTTAACACCCCCTTTAGAGAGGCCCTACTAACCTATGATCAACATGACACCTCAGAAAGGGTACTCCTTCCTAGCCAGACTTTCTGGGTAGACGTCCCTGTAAATGCAATCCCTAAAGTGCAGTCTGAGTTCAGTCAAGTCTGAGTCCAGTTGGTCATACAACCAACTGTGGGTTACACCAGTCCAGTCTGAATCTGAGCTTGAGTCCAGTCCAGCCTGAGTCTGAGTCTGAGTCTGAATCCAGTCTGGGTCCAGTCTGAGTCCAGTCCAGTTTGAATCTGAGCCTGAGTCTGAGTCCAGTACAGCCTGAGTCTGAGTCCAGTCCAGTCTGAGTCTGAGTCTGAGTGTGAGTCCAGTCTGAGTCTGAGTCTGAGCCTGAACCTGAGCCTGAGTATGAGTCAGAATTTGAATCTGTCTAGTCTGAGTCTGAGCCTGAGTCTGAGTCCAGACCAGTCTGAGTCTGAGTCTGAGTCTGAGCCTGAGCCTGAGTCTAAGTCAGAATCTGAATCTGAGACCAGTCCAGTTTGAGTCTGAGTCCAGTCTGAGTCTGAGCTATAGTCCAGCCTGTGTCTGAGCTTTAGTCCAATCTGAGTCTGAGTCCACTCTCAGTCTTAGTCCAGTCTGAGTCTGAGCTATAGTTCAGTCTGAGTCTGAGCTTGAGTCCAGTTTGAGTCTGAGTCAAGTCCAGTCCAGTCCTGTCTAGTGCAGTCTGAGTCTAGACCATGCTGAATCCAGTCCAGTCTGAGTCTTAGCCTGAGTCCAGTCTAGTCCAGTCAAATCCAGTCTGAGTCTGAGTCAAGTCCAGTCCAGTCCAGTCCAGTCCAGTCTAGTGCAGTCTGAGTCCAGTCCAGTCTGGGTCCAGTCCAGTCTGAGTCTGAGTCTGAGCCTGAGTCCAGTCTGAGTCTGAGTCTGAGTCCAGTCCAGTGTGAGTCAAGTCCAGTCTGAGTCTAGTCCATGAGTCTGAGTATGAGTCAGAGTCTAAGTTCTAAGTTTCCTTTCTCTCTATTCAACATTCAGCACCTTCCTTCCCTCCTTCCTTCTTTCCACCGAGCCTCAATTAGCCGCCACTCTTCTTCCTCCCTTTTCATCCTCCACATTCAGGATTCAGCAGAAAGGCTGAAGTGTTAAGATAAACAGGGGTCAAACCACACACCCTCGCCCGGGGGAGGGGGGGGGGTGTTGGGGGGATAGGGGAGAGAGAGAGAGAGAGAGAGAGAGAGAGAGAGAGAGAGAGAGAGAGAGACAGAGAGACAGAGAGAGACAGAGATTTAAAAATCCACACCTATCTTATCCCTGACCCTGGTAACGACGGGGCGAGACAATGCTGAGCTGACAAGGTTTTTATTGACTTTTTAATTGTATTATATTTATATTCTGGACGTTTCTGAGACTTTTTCACTTCCTCAGAGATTTACACTGCCCTCTACTCTCACCTCTCTCTCTCTCAGACACACACACACACACACACACAATTACATACAGTCTTTAACATTCAACAGGTGTGTGTGTGTGTGTGTGTGTGTGTGTGTGTGTATGTGAGGCTGACAAGAAGATTCTGATTATGAAGAAGAGTGAAGAAAAGAAAGACAGAAGGAGAGATTCAAGAGAATAGAGAGAGACAGAGATAGAGAGAGAGGTATAGAGAGAGATTTAAATGTCTGCTCCCTGTGTCCTGTGTCCAATTAAAGGGAACATCTATGTGGGAACACTGCAGTTCTCTCTGGTTTGTTCATGTTCAGAAGCTCTGTATCTTTTAAGGTGGAGCAGTGTGTGTGAGTAAGAAGCGACTGTATCTTGTTGGTGTCTGAAGTGTAAAAGCCTAGCATACTGCACTCAGACGTTTTTTTTTTACCCATTTACAGACACTGGGGCTTCGTAAACACATTAGAGCGGTTTCCAGAGCAAACCGACTGCAGTGCAGCACATGGAGAGGACACACACTCAGAGCTTTATACACAGCGTTTGTTGATTATAATCATGAATGTCACCTTTAAGGTGGGAGGTTAGTGCTGCATTAATCAGCTGTGTGTCTTTTGGAAAATAATTTGACATAGGCTTTTATTATTTATTATTATATATTTTTTTCAATGCAGACATTCCAGTGTTTGTGTGTGTGAAAGAGAAAGTGTGTATGTGTGTGTGTGTGTGTGTGTGTGTGCGTGAGAGAGATACGGATGGGTTAAATATGGAGGCTCAATTTCCCTGAGGGGATTAAGGCAGGGTCTGACAGTGCTCTGATCCAGTCGCACTGGGGGGCACAAGGGGGGGATCAGTCATATTACCCCCGGGCTGGTGCCACCCTGTGCCACACCTTTACACTCACACCCCTCCACCCCTCCACACACACAACACCCCCTACCTCCAAGCCTCTTAATTCTCCTACTTTCACCATCTTCTTCTCTCCTTCTTCTCTTCTCATCTTCTCTTTTCTTCATTTCTCTTCACTCCTCTTCTATTCTCTTCTCTCCTCTTCACCGTCTTCTCTTTTCTTCTCTTCTCTTCCCTCCTCTTCTCTTCTCATCTCTTGTCTTCTCTCCTGTTTCCCATTCTCTCTGTTTCTAATCCTTTCTCCACTCCATTTAGACCTCCATCTCTCTCTTTACGCCCGGATAATGAATTCCTGTCTGCGGCATGCAGTGTGCTAATCCATTTCTCCGTTAGCATGGCGCTAATGTGATGGAGAGATGAAGTAAAGACGGAGGGAATGAGAGAGAAAACACTTGAAGTAATAAATATTATGGCTCATAAAAGCTTCTGAGATGGAGCTACACCAACTAAAAGAACACAGTTCCGGTGTTCCCAGTGTTCCCCAGTCTTCCACAGTGTTCCCAAGTCTTGCCCAGTGTTCCCAGTGTTCCCCAGTTTTCCCCAGTGTTCCCCAGTCTTCCCAGTGTTCTCTACGCTAATGTGGAGCTGGTGTGGGTTTACAAACCCCTCCCCGGTGTGTGTGTGGGTGTGTTACAGTATGTGTGTGTGTGTGTGTGTATTAGAGTGTGTGTGTGGGTGTGTGTGTGTATTCCAGTGCGTGTGTGTGTGTGTGTATTCCAGTGTGTGTGTGTGTGTGTGTGTGTGTGTATTCCACTGTGTGTGTGTATCAGTGGCGGATGCTTGTCTTTCAAGGAGGGGAAGCTCAATTTCGGCCTACATCATAAAATGTGTCGGTTTATTTATACGTAAATTCTACCCTCCGTTCCTTTTCAAGAAAATGATCTGTGACCCTGTCGTACCAACAAGGCGTCTTTTCCAGGGACTTGACTATTGTCCTCTCAATGGCCAGCAGAGCTAGGCTGCTTAAACGGCCTTGGCCCATGTGAAGTGTGTCCGCCTGTGAGTGCTTTGTGACGGTGAAGGGGCTCAGCAGCACCCGCTGGTTAGAAACTGCGATAGAAGTCAGAAAGAGTGATAGAAGTCAGTCTCCAAACACAAGCAGCTACAAAAAACCCACCAGAAATAGAAGCTCGATTTGTCGCTAGTCGTTTTTAACAAAGAACATGCCGCTAAGAGGATTAAGATAGTCTGGTTAAACGCAGAACAGAATGAAAATATAATGCTCCCTCTGATCTTTACACCAAAGGGTCGTTGATTTGCTCATTTCGCTGTCAATGAAAAAGAGATTCAGCCTCAGACAGATCATCCAATCATCATGCAGAAGCTGTCCGGGCCAGCCGAGGCCAGCCCACTACCCCATAGACCCCAGGAGACGCTGAGCGTCCGATGGGCGGGACAAAGCCCAGCATTTATCCAATCACTCGTCTCGTTTTTCTGCACTTCGCTGCTTCTCCATTGAACTCTGTGGGTGCTCAGCGTCCGCACTGTTTAAATCACTGTGAATCTGCGCGAATGACTGAGAGGAAAGCCGCGTCTTTATGTGTATTATGTGTATGTGTATTACAGTGTGTGTGTGTATTCCAGCGTGTGTGTGTGTATTCCAGTGTGTGTGTGTATTCCACTGTGTGTTTGTATGTGTCTTACAGTGTGTGTGGGTGTGTGTGTATGTGTATTACAGTGTGTGTGTGTGTGTGTGTGTGTGTATTCCAGTGTGTGTATTCCAGTGTGTGTGTGTGTATTCCACTGTGTGTGTGTGTATGTGCATTACAGTGTGTGTGGGTGTGTGTATGTGAATTTCAGTGTGTGTGTGTGTGTATGTGTGTGTGTGTGTGTGTGTGTGTGTGTGTGTGTGTGTGTGTGTGTATTACAGTGTGAACTCTGGCTTGTTTCCCAGTGTGAATTTGCCAGTTAATTCTGGGTTGTTTTCCCTGAAAGCTAATCCCTCCCCAGAGCGGGTGATGATCAGTTGAGGCTACGTCTGGAAGCTCCTGATGATTCTGAGAAAGAGGAACACCATCAGATTCTCACAGAAATGTTCCAACCGGTGAAGAGGAGAACACTCCTCGTGATGATTATACAGGGGACCAGACACTGCTGATGTCGGGATGTGTCCTGTGCATCTAGGGGGTGCAGGAGGAGTTCAATCGGATGTGTGGGGGTTAGTGGAGATTTATCGGAGCGTGAGGAGGAATTATCCCCTGAACCTCACTCAGATTTGTCACTAAAAATGGCACGGATTGATTTAGTGGAACATTTCTGCTCTCGATTAAAGGTTAAACCCAGTGTGTGAAGAGGAAGAGGAGGAGGAAGAGGATGTGGAGGAGGAGGAGAGAAAGAGGAAGACGAGGAGGAGGTGGAGGAGAGAAAGAGGAGGAGGTGGAGGATAGAAAGAGAAGAAGAAGGAGGTGGAAGAGGAAGAGGAGGAGGAAGAGGAAGAGTAGGAGCAGAGAAGGAGAAGGAGGAAGAGGAGGAGGTGGATGACAGAAAGAGAAAGAGGAGGAAAGAAAGCAAAGGAATGGGGTGGAGGAGAGAAAGAGGAGGATGTGATGTCTCTGAGGACGAAGAGAAGGACGTCATCCAGACTGCAGTCAGCCGGAGAAATGAGGGAGAAAATTGAATTAGATTCTCAATTAGATCTTCTTCTATCATCTCTCTCTCTCTCTTTCTCTCTCTCTCTCTCTCTCTCTCTCTCTCTCTCTCTCTCATATACAGGTAATGGAGTGAGGGACAGATGGAAGAGGAGTGGTTCTCACTATGATCCACTGTGGCGCCCCCTAGAGGAAGCTGCCTCAACAGGCAACAGCTACATGCTCCCACACACCACTGAGCTCCCCATGTAGGCGGGTGTTTAAGTTGGCGGCGCTCTGATGGTCGTCTGTCCTCATGAAGCGGATTATCGAGACGCTGTAGAGAGTGATGATGTCACGGCTTGTTCCCGCCCACTGCACACAACTGACATTTTTTTTTTTTTTTTTTGCAGTTTTTGCTCTGGAATAATTAGAGAAATTGATGAGAGTTGTGCTGGCGCTGCATCGTGGGATTGTCTTCGTGGCTGAGGAATGATGCCTCCTTAAAATTCGTCCAGATTAAGGTATCTCAGTAGGCAGCGTATTTAATGGGTCTAAGACTTGGGACAGCCCATGAGTCGTAATATGCTCTGTCTTTCAACAGCTCACTAGGTTTTGGGACAGACACCGTTGTTTGAGTAAACCTGGAAATGAGCCCATATAATTAGAGTAATGAGGAACCCCAGGGGTAATACAGGCAGAGGAGGGAGTACGGCACTAACAGGTGTGTTTTGGGGTGGGGGGGGAGAGTGTTCCAGTTTAACAGGAAAAACAACATGAACAGTACACGTCCCCCGTTGAACTGTTGAACTATTCTGCATAAAATATCCATCCAGACGCTCGGTTCCATTAAACTTATTATTTCCGTCTCCACAGACAAGTGGAGTTATTCTCCGTCTCCACAGACAAGTGGCTCATTAAAACAGCTTAAAAACACGACGTACAACATGAAAACTTCACCACATTTCAATTCAGACCACTTAAAAACTTTCACTCATCGGCATCACAATGCATTTGTTACCACAGCATCCTGCTCTTTACCACCTTAAACTCTTTAAGTTTATCAGAGATTCTGTAGTGAACCCAGTAAAGATGGCCATCCCAGTGTGGGAGAACCGCTCTGTGGAGAATAAACTGCTAGCTAATAAAATGTTAGTCTTGTTTACAAATCAGACTCTGAGTTTTTACTGTTGTTTTTCTTAGTGCTGACTCTCTCTCACATCATCGCTGTGAAACAAAACCTCGTATCTCACTTTCAGTATTTATTCATCGTCTTCACCTTCATTGCTGCGTACAGAGTGTGTCTGGATGGTTTGGACCAATGGGAAGGCTCCTGACAGGGAACAGAGGCCCTGCGCTCACTGTGTTCTCCTCGGTGTGTGACAGTGATTTGGAGATACGAGGGTGAGGCTTCAGAGAACACAGTTCCACTGTTCCACAGCTCAGTGTGTGTGTGAGTGTGTATGTGTGTGTGTGTGGGACGTCATTAAAGTGCTCTGTGTGTAATCACTGACTGATGATTAGTGTAATAACAGCTCAGATTGAATGCCTCTGACTGAACTCTCTCTAAATAAAACCACACATCTCCATTAAAGGCAGCGTACATGATTCTGGAGAACTGCTGTTCTCACCGAATACAACCCTCCCTCTCATTTTAAGGTGGAATCGGTGATACATCTCAGCCACAGTGTATTGTCCGTTTGATAAACTGACTAAGACTCAGTGGTGAAATAACTGACTGCACCTTTAAATATAGAACAGTGTGATGATGTTCACTGATGATGGCGCAATGGGATCCAACGTGGGATTCAAGAGATGTCTTCCCTGTGTGTGTGTGTGTGTGTGTGTGTGTGTCCTCCTGTGCTAAGTTTTAATGAAGGCAGTTGATTAGCGCCAGTGTGTGGACGTGTGGGGCATCCGGAACCAGGGGGCACCGCAGAGGGACAGGTACCAGCTCAGAGACATCATCCAAACACTAATTTCCTGCTCCAGTAGAGACATCTGCACGAGAGACACCACTACACAGAAGACAAGGGGAGAGAGAGAGAGAGAGAGAGAGAGAGAGCCCACCTTAAACACAAAGGACCACTTTAAAATATCATTGACATGTCACTCATCTTGCTCCTGTGAGGGACTGGGTGAGTGTGTGAGTGAGTGTGTGAGGGACTGGGTGAGTGAGTAAGTGAGTGAGTGAGGGACTGGGTGAGTGAGTGTGTGAGTGACTGGGTGAGGGTGTGAGTGTGTGAGAGACTGGATGAGTGAGTGAGTGTGTGAGTAACTGGGTGAGGGTGTGAGTGTGTGAATGACTGAGTGAGTGAGTGAGTGAGTGACTAGGTGAGTGAGTGAGTGTTTGAGGGACAGGGTGAGTGAGTGAGTGTGTGAGTGTGAGCACTGACTGGGACATGTTCAGAGAGGCTGCAACTTACAGCAACACAATCAACCTGGAGGAGTATGCATCATCAGTGACCAGCTCCATAGAGAAGTGCATCGATGATGTGACCATCTCCAAGACCATCACCATCCACTCCAACCAGAAGCCATGGATGAATGCAGAGGTGCGTGCGCTGCTGAAGGCTAGAGATGTCGCTTTCAAATCAGGCGATAAGGTGGCCCTGAGAACAGCGAGGGACAAACTCTCGAGAGCTATCAGAGAGGCAAAGCGTGCACACAGCCAGATCATTCACAGCCACTTCCAGAGCAGTAGAGACACTTAGCGCATGTGGCAAGGCATCCAGAGCATCACCAGCTACAAGACTACACCAACTGCTTGTGACGGAGATGCTTCCATACCAGACGTGCTGAACCATTTCTACGCACGGTTTGAGGCACAGAACAACGTAACGGCGAGAAAGTCCACCGCTTCTCCCAGTGACCAGGTGCTGTCTTTTACTGCAGCCGATGTGAGGAAAACTCTATGCGGAGTCGACCCGCGGAAAGCTGCTGGACCAGACAATATTCCTGGCAGAGTGCTCAGAGAATGTGCAGACCAGCTTGCTGATGTCTTCACTGATATCTTCAACATCTCTCTTAGCAGTGCCGTTGTTCCAACAGGCTTCAAGAACACCACCATCATCCCTGTGCCTAAGAATTCTTCTGTGTCCTGCCTCAATGACTATCATCCCGTTGCACTCACACCTGTCATCACAAAGTGCTTCGAGAGGCTCGTCATGAGGTACATCAAAACCCTACTTCCCCCCACACTGGACCCCCTACAGTTCGCGTATCATCCTAACCGTTCCACGGACGATGCCATATCCACCACGCTCCACCTGGCACTCACCCATCTGGACAAGAAAGACACATATGCCCGAATGCTGTTCATAGACTTCAGCTCAGCATTCAACACCATCATTCCTCAGCACCTGATCGGGAAGCTGAATATACTGGGCCTTAACACTTCTCTCTGCAACTGGATCCTGGACTTCCTGACTGGGAGACCTAAGTCAGTCCAGATCGGTAGGAACACCTCCAGCACCATCACACTGAACATTGGAGCCCCCCAGGGCTGCGTGCTCAGTCCACTGCTGTTCACACTGCTGACCCATGGCTGTGCAGCGATGCACAGCTCAAATCATATCATCAAGTTCGCTGATGACACGACTGTGGTGGGTCCCATCAGTAAGAACAACGAGTCAGCATACAGAGAGGAGGTGCAGCGGCTAACTGACTGGTGTGAAGTCAACAACCTGTCTCTGAACGTGGACAAAACCAAAGAGATGGTTGTAGACTTCAGAAAAACAAGGGGTGAGCACTCACCGCTGAACATCGACAACTCTGCTGTGGAGATTGTCAAGAATACCAAATTCCTTGGTGTTAGTGGTCTCACCTGGTCCACTAACACCAGTAACATTAGGAAGAAAGCCCAGCAACGCCTCTACTTTCTGCGAAGGCTGAAGAAGGCCCATCTCCCCCCTCCAATCCTCACCACTTTCTACAGAGGAGTCATCGAGAGCATCATGACCAGCTGCATCACTGTCTGGTTTGGAAACTGCACTGTGGCAGATCACAAGTCCCTCCAGCGGATCGTGAGGACAGCTGAGAAGATTATTGGTGTGTCTCTTAGATAGATAGATAGATAGATAGATAGATCGATCTTTATTGTCACATACAAAGTTATACAAGTACAACATTGCAGCGAAATTAGCTTCCGTCTGTACACTCACATAAACAGGGTTTAGGTGAGTGCAACAGACGCGACTGCAGCAGGTTACCCGCACCATCGTATAGTTAGAAGAAACAGCTAGATTAACATTGGGGAAGTGGTGGTAAAAAAAATGAAGGTCCCAGACTGTGCCTAAGAAGCACAGTGTGTGATCTTGAAAAAAACAACACCTTTAGCACACAAAGCAGTACACAAAAATAGTTTCAGTGACGTAGACAAAAAGCAGTAGGAGGCGTGTTCAACGGGGAAAGGGGGGGGACCAGGTTCAGTTCGTGAAAATGTCCAGATGTAGTAGCGGTCACGTGTCCTTGAGCCCCAGCTCAGACAGGGGAGGTTCAGCAGATCTCCATTACGACCGTTCCTTCTGGAGGAGTTGAGACTATCAGCAGCCAAGCCCACTGATAGCAGGGGCAGCCAAAACAGATAAAGTTCAGCTTGTTAGATTCAGAGATGTGAGCTGAATTTTTTGCTATAGTCCCTCTGATTCAAAGTTCCAATTTTTCACTGGTCTTCCAGACGTTCAATCTTGGCGTTCAAAGCCGTTAGTTGCTCCTTGATGGAATCCAAGCTTCTACTCACAGTCCTAGTGTGTGCGCCAGCGGCTCTGCCCATCCCATCAATAATATTGGTCAGTTTCTTTGGGCTGTTTACAACTGACTCAACTCTTCTAATTTTCCGATAAACCAGGGCACCACCTAATCCAATCAGCAGGAATCCCACGATCATAAATCCAAATAGGTATACATCTTCGATGTCCTCAATGGAGAGAGGCGCCAGACATACCACGCGCCACTTCTCCCATCCATCCATGGCATATCCAGCCAGCATCGTTCCATCAGGACAGGAGGGCTCCCCCATGCCCAAACTTCTTCTTGAGAAGATGGTGTCAATAGCGTTGAGAGACCAGCTGATCAATTCCATTTCTAAATTGTAATTCGAAGAGCGGCGTTAGAGAGACCCGGGGTAGACAAGACAAGAACAGAGAAGTGAGCAGGAGAGATAAGGAGTGGAGAGGGAGAAAATGCGACCGCCTCCCACGAGAGCAAGAGAGAAATAATCTCTTCCCTCCATCACAGACATCTACACCACTCGCTGCACCCGCAAGGCACTCAGCATTTTGGGAGATCACACACACCCATCACACACACTCCTCAACTACGGCCGTCTGGAAAAAGGTATCGAAGCATTCGAGCCCTCACATCCAGGCTCCGTAACAGCTTCTTCCCACATGCTATCAGACTCCTGAACACCTAGAGACTGAGACTGGACTGAAGAAGCGCACACACGCACCCACACACACACCCACCCACACACACACACACTTCTTCACGCAAACACTGGTCTGTTGGACTGAAAATGAGTGTACTGTTTATACATGCAGTTTACATCATGGTTACATCCAGTTACCGTTTACAGCACAAATACACTTTAAATTGCAGTGTCTCTCCCCCCCCGTACTTATGTTTTTGTATTGTCTTGTATTGCATTGTACTGTATTGATATTGTTAAGTATTCTCTTAGCCATATCTTTTGCACTTTTATGTGTATGCACTCTTTTATGTTTGCACTAGTTGCACTTTAATGTTGTGTATTGTTTTATGTTCTATGTCTTTTGCACTTTAATGTGTGTGCACTGTTTTATGTTTGCACTAGTTGCACTTTAATGTTGTGTATTGTCTTATGTAGCACCTTGGTCCTAGAGGAACGCTATTTCGTTTCACTGTGTACTGTAAACACTGTATACTGCTGAAATGACAATAAACTTCTTGAACTTGAACTTGAACTTGAAAGGATGAAAAAATGACTGACTGCAAATCTAACTCATGAAGTCCCCAGAGAGACCCCTCTGTCCTCAGCATTCCCACTGTGTCCCAAACCCCTCCGTCCTCAGCGTTCCCACTGTGTCCCAAACCCCTCCATCCTCAGCGTTCCCATTGTGTCCCAAACCCCTCCATCCTCAGCGTTCCCACTGTGTCCCAAACCCCTCCGTCCTCAGCGTTTCCACTGTGTCCCAAACCCCTCTGTCCTCAGCGTTCCTACTTTGTCCCAAACCCCTCTGTCCTTAGCATTCCCACTGTGTCCCAAACCCTTCTGTCCCCAGCGTTGCCACTTTGTCCCAAACCCCTCTGTCCTCAGCGTTCCCACTGTGTTCCCAACCCTTCTGTCCTCAGCATTCCCACTGTGTCCCAAACCCCTCTGTCCTCAGCGGTCCCACTGTGTCCCAAACCCCTCTCTGTGGTGTTCCCACTGTGACGTAAGCTCAGCGCAATCTTCTGGGAACAGAGGAGCTCCAGAGGTCACAGCATCGATCTGCAGCACTGCTCAGTCTGTGAGTGGCTGAAAAGTGCAGAGGTTTTAAAGTTTCATGTCTTTGCGGAGGAGTTTCATCAGCTCCATCTCGGAGCATTTACTCTGTGGGCAGAGTGAAGGAGGGAGTTACGGGAGAGCGACGGGGCCAGAACGCCATTCCTCACATCAGCTCAGTCCAGAACATTTAAATAATCAGAGTAATCAGAGTAAGCTACGGGTAATGTTCTCCACACAGCACACACAGACACACAGAATGAGGACCCACAACAGGGCTTAAAAATAGCTGTATGGATCTGATGGAGTTCAGCCTCAGAATCATCAGTGAGTGTCAGGGGCTGGATTAAACTCACCCCTCCAACTCATCCCAGAGGAACCCCATTACTCCAGAGAACACAGTTCCACTGTTCCACACACTAGAGGAACTCCATTGCTCCAGAGAACACAGTTCCAATGTTCCGCACACCAGAGGAACCCCATCACTCCAGAGAACACAGTTTCACTGTTCCACACACCAGAGGAACCCCATCACTCCAGAGAACACAGTTCCACTGTTCCACACACCAGAGGAACCCCATCACTCCAGAGAACACAGTTCCACTGTTCCACACACCAGAGAAACTCCATCGCTCCAGAGAACACAGTTCCACTGTTCAAAACCCCAGAGGAACCCCATCACTCCAGAGAACACAGTTAGCATTGTTCCACACACCAGAGGAACTCCATCACTCCAGAGAACACAGCTCCACTGTTCCACACAGCAGAGGAACCCCATCACTCCAGAGAACACAGTTACACTGTTCCACACACCAGAGGAACCCCATCACTCCAGAGAACACAGTTCCACTGTTCCACACACCAGAGGGACTGCTGTACTTCTCACAGCCCACACTTAGCATTGGGCACCGTGACCAAAGTGTCTCTCTTTTAATTGAGAGAAGAGAGAGAGACTGAGAGAGAGAGAGAGAGAGAGAGATTTTTTTTTATTTTTAAAAACATAACATTTATTCAACCATCCATAAACACATATAACAGTAAACAAACACAGTACGACATCACAGACATAAACACAGTATCAATTAAAGCATTCAGCTCAAAGTGCTTGTGAAGATCAGCTCTCCCTCCTCAACCCTGCACAGGAGATCATTACAACACCATTCCAGCTCAAAACCTTCAATGTTATTCAGAGTTTTGTAAAAACCAAACTCAAAGAAAATTCTGGACTTTACCAGGGACAAGAATAGAGGTAAAACCTCCTGACCAGATCTGTCCTCCATTTTATTTCTCCTGGAGTTGTATATCGCCAGTTTTGCCTGACCCACTATGAAATTAAGCAGCTGCGACTTAACACGTTCTTTTTGTCGATACCCAGCCCCAAGAATAAAAGCACAAGAGTTAAAAATTTCCCCACATTTCAAAAATAAAAACTCAAGTGTCAGAAAAAGGGACTTAAGCCTTGAACAGTCTAAAAAACAGTGAAAGATGGTCTCTCTGAGCCCACAAAAAGCACAGCCATCACTGACTTCTGGATTTATCACAGACACAAAAGAGTTCACTGCTATGACCCCATGTAGGATCCTCCACTGGAGATCTCCAGACCTCTTTGTTAGTGGTTGTTTATATAAAACCCTCCAGACAGTCTGCCTTTCCGTCCCTACCCCCAGCTTGTCCCTCCACACCGTGTCAGGTCGTCCGTTCAGTACTGTTTTATACAACACTTTAACACAACATTCATATAAAACACGGCCTGACACAGTGTGAAGGTCCACGTCCTGTAGGCCCGAGAGCTCTAACAAAGGCCCCGATGCTCCATTTAAGTCAGGAGTAAGAGCAGTACGTGGGAAAAGGTCCCCCTTGTTGGGCATTATACTCCCAGTACTGTACTTTTCCAACAATGACAGTTCCTCCAAAGACAGCCTGTCCTTCCACAAGTCAGCGATGGTTTCAGCTTGACGGAGTGACCTCAGCCCCAGTACAGAGGCAACATTCTGAATGTCCTTTAAGCCTGGCCCTAACACACCCACCAGGTCCCGCAATGTCACTGTTCCAGAGTTACTGAGCATTAAAGCAAGGCCCGGTACACCATCCCCAGACACGTCCAACCGAGCCCCTTTTACTATTGGCTCTTCCAACAGCCAAAAAAGTGAGGCAGTAGTCTCCAGTCTGTGCTTCTTAAAAAGTCCCCACATTTTAAAAAGCCCCCGATAAAAAAGAGGTAATCCAGCAAGGTGCAGTCTTTTATAGTCTGTAAAAAACAGTGCAGTGTCCAAACCGAGTCCATCGACCTTGCGCAGGATGGTGCAGGCCACTTCTCTCCACACTAGATCAGCAGGGCCAGCCAGAAATCTCTGCAGGAACTGCAGTCGGAAAGTCGCCATCCTACTCGCAAGGTGCACCAGGCCTTGCCCTCCTTCCTGTCTGGGAAGGTAAAGGACACCTTGTGGAACCCAATGGAGCCTGTCCCAGAAAAAGTCCACGAGGAGCGCTTGTATCCGCGACAATAAGCCCACAGGAGGATCCACACAGGACAACCGGTGCCACAACACTGATGCCACCAGGTTGTTGATTACCAACACCCTCCCCCTGAAAGATAGTTGTCTATGAATCCATTTCCACCTCGACAGCCGTCCCATCAGTTTTTCAATCACACCATCCCAGTTTTTCTGCTGCACGGTGTCATCCCCAATAAAAACCCCAAGATATTTTATCCCCCCTCTTTTCCAGACTAAATTACCCGGTAAAGAAGGCAGCCCCCCGGTCCACTGTCCTACTGCAAGAGCTTCGCTTTTGTTCCAATTCACCCTCGCAGCTGAAATAACTCCAAAATCTTGAACAATAGAAACAAGTTTTCCGATGTCTTTCTGCCCCCTTACCATTACAATCACATCGTCTGCGTATGCTGACAATTGATAGCGAAACTGTCCCAGCGCTATGTCTTCAATTTCAGATCGAAGCTTGTTTAGCAGAGGCTCAATGGCCAGGGAGTATAACATTCCTGATAAGGCACAACCCTGACATATGCCCCGACAGACCCCAAAGGGAGCACTCAATCCACCGTTAATTTTTAGCATACTCTCAATGTTTCTATACAGTACTCGTATCATTTTGATAAAAGATGGCCCAAAACCCAATAATTCAAGTGTGCGCCACAGATGGTGATGTTCCACTCTGTCGAAAGCTTTTTCCTGGTCTATAGATATAAGACCGACATCAAGCCCTTGAGTTCTGAAAACAGCTAAAATATCTCTAATTAAAAAGACATTATCATGTATAGACCTGCCAGGCACACAGTAGGTCTGGTCCTGATGGATTACCTGCCCCATCACATCCCTCAGTCTGGTAGCCAAAGCTTTGGAGAAAATTTTAAGGTCAATGCAAAGAAGACTCACTGGTCGCCAGTTTTTAATGTCCTGCAAGTCACCCTTCTTAGGCAGCAGGGTGATCACTGCCCTCCTGCAGCTTAGGGGCAAGAGACCATCAGTCAAGCTCTCATTGAGAACTGCCAGCAGATCCGAACCCACCTCCGTCCAAAAGGCCTTATAAAATTCCACCGGTAGGCCATCTATACCAGGGGCAGTACCACCCTTCATGCCCTGCAAAGCAGCATGAAGCTCCTGCTCTCCCAGTGGTCGTTCCAGTTTGTCACTAGAGCAAGTAGAGATCTTTGGTAGTCCTTCATAAAATCCTGCCGCCAGTTACCCATCGTCTATACGCTCACTCTCGTACAGCTCAGTATAAAAACGTACAGCCCGCTTACGGATCTCAGTGGGTTCAGTCAGCTCCTGTCCATCTTCAGCACGCAGGGAATGCATAAACCGGCACTGACCATTCTTCCTTTCCAGACTGAAAAAGAATTTTGATGGGGCGTCCATCTGTGTTAGATTCTGGAACCGAGAGCGAACCAGAGCCCCCTGTGCCCTGACACCCAGGAGATCGCCAAGAGCATCCCTTTTAGATTTCAGAACCCGGGCATGATCCCAGTCTCCAGTGCAGTTCATCTGCCTTTGAATTTCTAAAATTTCACTTTCTAATTTTTTTATATTCCGAGTAATATGCCGCGAAACATTGAGAGTATACTGCTGGCAGAGCTGCTTAATTTCAACTTTTCCATAATCCCACCACCCTCGCAGATTATGAAAGAACTGTTTTTGGGTTTTAAAACTAGTCCAAAAAACAGTAAAAGCTTTTTTAAAATTCATGTCTGACAACAGGGAGGTGTTAAAATGCCAGTAAGCACTTTTAGGCTTAAGGTTTGCAATAAAAAACGAACATAAAACCAAACTGTGGTCTGAAAAATGGACCGGCGTAATCCCACACCCTTTAAATATATTAAGATGATGTTTAAAGCAGTAAAACCGATCTAGTCTGGCCAGCGCCACATAACCGTCCCTCACATGGGCCCATGTATACTGTCGAACTTTATCGTTAAAAGCTCTCCACACGTCAAGCAAATCATGAGCAGACAATAGCTCTCTAAGAGCGCGCTGAGATGCAGCGTGAGGTTCGGTGTGATTCCTGTCCGTATTATCATCCTCAGTGCAGTTAAAATCGCCCCCCATGATCAGATAGTCATCACAATTGAGGGATTTTAAAGCTGTGTTAACAGTGTTAAGAAAAACCACCCTCTCAGCTCCAGAAGTGGGAGCATAAATATTAAAAATGGCAAACTTAAACCGCTCAAACTGAGCACGTACAACCATACACCTCCCTGCCATCACCTGCTCAACCTCACACGAGACCGGCAAGAAATGCTTGGCAAAAAGAACGGCCACCCCACCTCTGGTCGAGCTCATGTGGCTAAAATAAACCTCCCCTTCCCATTCCTTCTTCCAGTCGACTTCATTAGCCCCGTCACTGTGCGTCTCTTGGACAAGCACAATATCCATGCCCTTCTGTTTAATCAATTCAAATAACAGTGCTCTTTTCTGTACGTCCCGCACCCCATTCAGGTTCAGAGAGCCGATCTTAACTCTACTCATAAAAAGAGGAAGGTGGTCAAGGACAAGCAGCAACAAAATAAAAAGCAGAAAATAACTATGAAGTTTCAAGACCATCATCTTTTAGAAGTTCTGTTCTCAATTTTTTAACCAGTTTCTTAAGTCTGTAGATTTCCTGTACCGTAAATTTATCTTCGCTATCCCCTCTCATAAAAGTCTGTACTGAGTCAATGAACAGTTTACGATCGGGAAAGTACTCTTCCACAAAAACCCCCTTCATATTCTTGGTCTTATGCAAAAAGGACCGTATTTTGTTAAAAGCATAGACACTTCTCCTACTCCTTTGACTCGAAACGTCTGGCAGATCACCATCAGAGTCATCCAGAGCAGAACCAGTCACAGACCCAGAGTCCTCCACATCCCGTACTTTCCCCTTTTTAACACCTGCCTTATCCCTCCTCATTTTCCTTTTTCCTGACTGCACTCTGAACACAGCCTCCTCAGATACTGAGTCTGTTTCCATAGCCTCCCCTTCCACAACTAAACTAGCAGCAGCTTTAGGTTCCTCACGTCCCTGATCTTTAGCCGCAACATCATCAGGCAACGCAGCACACCCGGAGACCACCAAACTACTGCCAGAACTAACGTCAGCATTTGCAACTGAGGTAGGGTTCTCCCCTGCACTAATAGTTCTGTGACCTGTCTTTTTCTTTCCTGGACTGCTTGGTCCAGCCTCAGCTCTACCCTCTGCAGTAGGCTCAGGCCCAGACCCAGACCCACCCTCTACGGTAGGTTCCGACCCAGTCCCAGATCCAACTCCAGCCTCTACAGTAGGCTCAGGCCCATTCCCAGACCCAGCCTCACCCTCCATGACAGGCTCAGGCCTAGGCCTAGGCCTAGGCCCAGGCCCAGACCCAGCCCCACCCCCCGCAGTAGGCTCAGGCTCTTCTCTTGAGGGCTCAGACCCAGTCCCAGCCCCTGCACCGGCCCCATCAGGATTAGGGCCAAATACCCTAGAGGAGCTTTCACCTGCCCCAAAGGGACATGAACGCCTTAAGTGCCCTTCCTGTCCACACCCAAAACACTTCATCGTGGCAGATGTTGCAAAAATAGTGTAATCAAAACCATCAATTCTAAATTTAAAAGTCACATTCAGTTCTTCAACACCATCTTTTAAGACCATGAACAGCTGGCGTCTGAAGCTGACAACGTGTCTCAGTAGAGGGCACTTAGAACCTAGTGGGATCATTCTAATCTCGGACACAATCTGTCCGAACCGGGCCAACTCTGCAGTCAGCGCCTCGTCCGTGATAAACGGTAGAACGTTACACAGAGTGATCTTTGTAGCAGGTCGTGAGAGGGGCAGCACAGGTGTAAATGTGCCCTGAATAACCACACCATTCTGGACCATAGTGTTAACCTTCTCAGGACTATACAAAAAGATCACAACTGCACTGTTCATTTTAGCAGCAGACATCACACTTTCATGACCTATAACCTGCGCCAGAGCCATGCTGCACTCATCCACTGAACACCTCACCCCGGGGGCCATTTTTATACTGTATTTGCGAGAAAGTCGAAAAAGACGAGCTTTCTCCATCGCCGTCATGGCGACCGGCCAAAACGCCGGCATCGGCACCACGTGCACCCCGCGCTAAACCCAAAAACACACTTTAACAAACACGAACAATAACTAAACTAACAAACAACCAACAAAGACAGAAAAAGATAGAAAAGTTCAGAATTCGTTCACCAAACAAACCGCCAAACTCACTCACACACCACTCGCTCACACACCTCCACTCACACTCGCGCATGCGCACAGAGAGAGAGAGAGAGAGAGAGAAAGAGACTGAGAGAGAGAGAATATTTTTTCCAGAGAGGAGCCCACCTGGAGCTTCTGGACAGAAAGGAAGATTAATGAAACTCTCTCTCTATCACACACACACACACACACAATTCACTTAGCATGATTAGTCACTTCTGAGGCTATAGCTTTAGCATGTAGCTGCAATCAGTTGAAATGGGGAACAATGTCTCAGTGTTCATTTGTAGTCTCTCTCTCGCTCTCTCTTTCTCTCTCTCTCTCTCACACACACACACACTCACAGAGCTGGTTTATTAGAAGCAGTGTTTGATGTTGCTCTCTGTGCTCAGTCGTGTTTGTAGCTTTCGGACACTAGCAGCTAAAGCTAATGTCTGTGTGTGTGACGGGGCAGAATATTCACATTTAAAATTACATTTTAAAATAAACTAAATTCCACATATATATAATATAATATAAAGGTGTCATGGTGTCTCTGTCACAGCTCCAGGGTCCTGGAGGTTGTGGGTTCGAGTCCCGCTCTGTGACGTGTGTGGTGTGTTCTCCCTGTGTTTGCGTGGATTTCCTCTGGGTGACTGTTTGTGAGGAGTGTGGTGTGTTCTCCCTGTGTCTGCGTGGGTTTCCTCCAGGTGACTGTCTGTGATGAGTGTTGTGTTCTCCCTGTGTCTCCGAGGGTTTCCTCCGAGAGACTGTCTGTGAGGAGTGTAGTGTGTTCTCCCTGTGTCTGTGTGGGTTTCCTCCGGGTGACTGTCTGTGAGGAGTGTGGTGTTTCCTCCCACGATCCAAAAACACACGTTGGTAGGTGGATTGGAGACTCAAAAGTGTCTGTAGGTGTGAGTGTCGCCCTGTGAAGGACTAGCGCCTCCTCCAGGGTGTGTTCCTGCCTTGCACCAAGTGATTCCGGGTAGGCTCTGGACCCTCCGCCACCTTGAACTGGATAAGGGTATGTATCTTTGTATGTATCTTTACACTTATATAGCGCCTTTCTAGACACCCAAGGACGCTTTACAACCCACACTGCTCAGAACACTCAATCCACACACACACTGATGAGAAGCGGCAGCCAAACGCGCACAGCGTACTCTCGACCAGGAACGACCGTCCACCTGGAGGACTGCATCGGGCACTAGGGTTTCACCCAGGACAGAGTGCCAATCCATATCTGGGCTCACACTCATTCACTCACACACCAGGACAGTTATTAGACAGAAGCCAATTCACCTACACTCCATGTTTTTTTGGACTGTGGGAGGAAACCGGAGTCCCCGGAGGAAACCCACGCAGACACGGGGAGAACATGGAAACTCCACCCAGATGGGACTTGAACCCAAGATCCCAGCGCTGGGAGGCGAACGTGCCAACCACTAAGCCACCGTGCCGCCCAAAGGGTTACAGAATATGAATGAACGAATTAACTAATATAGGTGGTTGCTACGGTAACATGGCTGCTAGGTTGTTATGAGATGGTTGGTATGGTACCCCATGTGGTTGGTGGGGTGTTGCAAGGTGTTGCTATGTTAACAGCTGTGGCTGCTTGGTTGTTTCTAGGTAGTTGCTGTTGTAAACCATGTTTATGGTCTGTTGTTTCTAGGTTGTGCTGTGGTCCCAGATGGCTGCTAGGTTGTTGATATGTTAAAATGTGATTGGTCCTGTGGTGGTGACCCGTGTTGTTGGTGGTGTGTTACAGGGTGGTTTCTATGGTAACCCATATGGTTGGTCGTGTGTTGTTGGTGGTGTGTTGCTGGGTGGTTGCTATGGTAACCCATGTTGTTGCGGTTGATGTGTGTCACTGTGAAAGGAGAAAGTAGCACTCACTGACTCTGATGCCCCTTCGTTGCTTTGGGATAACATTCCATTATCAATCAGTCAGTTTGTGATTTACCCATAATTCCTCTGTTCATGACAGGCAGTGAGGGGGCGCCGTCTGCTGACAGCAGCCAGCATGAATAAGGTAATCATATTCGGACATCTGCAGCAGCTTTTCCTCAGTTCGGATCTGAAAATAGGACTTAATGACTTCCCTTCGGAGTAATGAATCCCAACACCGCGCAGCTACTCCCTAATTACAGCATAATCACAGTCATTATTCTCCGTCTCGGACACTGAGGCCTCGACGCTGCTGCGTGGGGCCTTTGTCTCGTGCAAATGTTCTCTTCAGCACCAACGTAGCAGCGTAGCTCTCTCAGATCTTCACAGGTCGGCGTTAAAGGTGAAGTCAGGAAACAAAGAGTTAAACCACTTTGTAAAAAAAAAAACGATCTGAACCAACTGGTTTATACTCCACACAGTGACACGTTTAACATCAGTTTAGTGCAGAATCTGACACACCCAGGCCACTGGGGGGCAGGGTAACAGCTGATTGTTTATTTTCTCAGGTCTTTAAAGCAGAACGAACATAACATGCTTATGGTTTAAAGGAGATAAACTTCCCAAGGTTTTATTGTCAGTAAATCTGCACCATATCTGTGCATTCTTTATTAAAGCCTAGTCCAAAGCAACTATTTTAAGGTGGAATGCAGTGAAATGTGGTCACCATTAAACTAATCGTTGTTCCCCTGGATTTCTGTGTCTGATTGTGTTGTTTGGAGTTTCATTAACTGGTCTTGCCTTGATTTCGTCCTCTCTCTGACCCCTTCTGTCCACGCACAAACACACACACACACACACACATACACACATACACACACACAGATAGAGAGAGAGAGAGAGAGAGAGAGAGAGAGAGAGAGAGAGAGAGAATGTGTGAGAGAGCGAGAGACAAATACAGAAAGATAGATAGAGAGAGAGAGAGAGAGAGACTTGACTTTCAACCCACCTTTAATACAAACTTATTTACAAATAAAACCAGTAAACAAGATTAAAAGGCACAACTAACTGAAAAAAATAAAATAAATAAATAAATAAATAAAAATATCCAGTCACAGATTCAGCACAAAACCAGCCAGACCATCGGGTTCACAGAGCAGGCCCCCAGCCCCCCACACGGCAAAGAAAGAGTCCACATTATCAGTTACAGAGTAGTAGCTGAACTCCACAGTGAACCTCTTCAGAATTAAACCCCTGACCATCAGAACAGGGTCAGTAGCCCCAGTACCTCTCATTTTATTTTTTCTGGTGCACCAGATGGCCAGTTTCGCAGCACTGTATAGAAAATTTAAAATCACTACTCTGTCCTTATTGGAAGCTGAGTACTCAGGACCATAAAAGAAAAGACCATCAGTAAAAGAGCCTAAAAATTTCATGCCCCACTCTTTAATCACACCCAGGATGGGGTGTAGCTGGGCACACAGCAAGAACAAGTGGGACAAGGTCTCGGTCTCACCACAAAAAAGACAGCCGTCCCCAAGTGTGGGATCAACCCGTGCCACGTGTCTGTTTGTGGCTATAATCCCATGCACAATCCTCCACTGGAGGTCGCCCACCCTCTTCTCGATGGGTCGTTTGTACAGGGACCACCAGCTACATTCAGGGGAAGCATCAGTTGGAACAACCTCGGCCCACCCAGACTCCTTCACGTCCCTCAGGCTGCGGAGATGGATTGTTTTGACACAGGCCTGGTACAGGGTCCGCTTGTGTAGAACACTGAAAATCCCAAGAGCAGGGGTGTCTAAAGACAGGAGTGTCCCCTGCCCCTCTTGCCATCCCTCCCGGTCCATGTCCATCACCAGCTCAGGGAACGTGACCTGCTGACTCAGATGTTGTTCCACAGGGGTGGCGTCCAGGTACTCAAAGGCAGCAGAGAGGTCAGCCCTCAGCTGGTCCAGCAGCTGCTGAGCTAACCACAATGACCATCTCAGCAAACCGCTCCGCAGGCACCCAGTCTCCACCCCTCCACAGGTCACGAACCTTAACAAGTCCACTTTCCAGCAGGGCAGTCCTCAAAGCTCCTGAGACCAGCTGTAACGATGGAAAAGAGGCGTTGTGGAACAGTGGCTCCTCGAAGATCCACGCTGAAGGCTCTGTGGAATTGTCCCTTGAAAATGCCTCCAGCGCTGCTCTGTAAAATGGAGTCAGCCCCGTCAAATCCACCCCTTCCAGCAGAAGGGAGAACAGGTGCCGGTCCAGCCCAAGACCCCCAGCGCGCCGCAATAGAGCACAGGCCACGACCTTCCAGCCCCACTCTTCTCCGTACAGCAACCGCTGCACAGCCTGCAGACGCAAGGTTGCGATTCTAGACCGGATGTCGATAAGTCCCTGTTCCCCCTCCTGCACAGGCAGAGACAGGACCGCTGCTCTGAGCCAGTGTTGTCCAGACCAGAAGAAGTTCACAAGTATTTTCTGGATGTCGTCGATCAGTTGTCTGGGTGGGTTGAGAACAGTGAACCTGTGCCACAAAGCTGGCGCAACGAGGTTGCTCACAACCAACACTCGACGCCTGTACGATAACTGGATGAGCATCCTCCAGACAACCTTGAACCATGAAGACAACCTGGCACGAACTTTCTCCACAACACCTTCCCAAATCATTGTTATTGCTACTTCAGTGCCCAGCCAAACCCCTAAAAACTTAACGCCGTACCTACTCCACCGAACACCCCCGGGAGTGATGGCAACATACTGTTGCAACTCTGAGAGCCACACCACAAAGCCTCAGTTTTGTCCCAGTTAAGTTTGGCAGAGGTGGCCTTACTGTAAACATTTAGTGTGTCTTGCAGGGATATAACATCCTGGTCATTTTTAACTATTACTGTTATGTCGTCTGCATAGGCAGAGACTTTATAAAAAACGTTCACAATATTTAAGCCTGAGAGTCTTTCCAAATTAAAAGCAGAAGAGGTTCCACTGCAAGTGCGTAGAGCTGTCCAGACAAAGGACAGCCCTGCCGTATCCCCCTACTGACAGGAACAGGAATACTTAGACCCCCTCCTGCTTTAATCAGACACGAGGCCACTGAGTAGAGCAGTTTCACCCAAGACATAAAAATATCCCCAAAACCAAAAGCATGTAAAACTGTAAAAAGATAATCATGATCTACATGATCAAATGCTTTTTCTTGGTCCAATGATAAAAAGCCAAACTCTAAATGAAACATTTTTGCAAAGTCATATAAGTCTCTAATTAAAAACAGATTGTCATAGATGCAGCGTCGAGGCACACAGTAAGACTGGTCCTCATGAACAATCGTACTTAAAACACCTTTGAGTCTGTTTGCTATACAGCGGGAGAGAATCTTATAGTACGAACACAGCAGTGAAACAGGTCTCCAATTTTTTAAAAGGCAGAGGTCTCCCTTTTTTGGGATGAGGGATAAAACGGCGCGCTGACAGCTACTGGGGAGCACCTCAGCATCGAGGCCGGCCAGCAGAACCTCGTACAAGTCCCTCCCGAGGATACCCCAGAAAGCCTTGTAGAAGTCCACCAGCAGACCATCGATGCCAGGCGCTCTCCCAGACGACAGCTGAGTAACAGCTGTGGTGAGCTCCTCAAACGTCAAAGTCGCATCCTGGTCCATCGAGTTGAGGGAGATCCTCGAGCAGGGTCCTGGAGCACTGCTGATCCTGAGCACCTGCCGTGTACAGTTCGGAAAAAAAATCCACAGCCAGTCTCCTCACCTCCACCGGGTCTGCGGTGATGGTTCCATCAGCTTTACGGACAGACACCAATGACTTGTGTTGATGAGAAGACTTCTCTAAAAAAGAAGGCAGTAGGAGCATCCATGTCCTGCACCGACATGAACCTTGACCGCACCAGAGCTCCCTTTGCCTTCTCCTTTAAAATATCACTCAGTTCCTGTAACTGTGAGATCTGCCTGCAGATCCAGTGAATTCTGAAGAATCATGAAGTCATGTATTTTAGAAATGTCCTGTGTTGAAAATAATTTTTCTTACACTCTCTTCCTCACATGAACTCTAAGATAATTCAGGATGCAACCACCTTGGTGACTTTGTATAATGTAATTACCATGGGGTGCCTTTTGTTCCAACCATTTGGGCCAAGCTGAAGACAGACTGGGTGTCCCTAACACAGCAGGGGCTCTCCATTTCTGTTAACCTGATTGCTATGGTAATTGATTAGGTGTGGTTAAGGGTGGGAGGATCACTGTGTTATCCTTAAAAGGGTATTGTACAGAGAGAGTTTCAGACTTGTTTAGGAAGAGACCCATGCGCACCCAATAAACTTCATTTTCGTCTCCTCTTTTCGAGTCTCCTCTCCTATTTTCAAGAAACAACTTGCCAGCAGAAAAACAACTTCCAGCGATGAAAGCAGGAACAAAAGAACAAATTTTAAAAGACAACACCTGTTCCAGATATCTCACTGCCGCCCTCAGTTTGAAGGTGGAATAGGCGGTGTGTTTCTTATAAAAACATACATTTAATTTCTTAAGAGAAAAAAAATTCATAAAAAAGGGCCGGTTTATCTTTGTCTCTAAAACCATTGACATTCAAAGAGCCCACCCTTAGAAAACCCATAATGATAGAAATGAGAGAGAGACAGTCAGGGAAAAAATCCTTGACCTCAACAGGTCTGCCCTTAGTAGCATCTAAGAAATAGTTTATCTGCTCCACAGAGTACAACGTCTCACTTCCAGACTGACCTCCCTCCAAAATCAGACACCTCAGACATCCTGTCCTCCTCCATAGCCTCCTCCTGAGACACGGCTGAACCAGACTGAGATTCACTGACACCTTCTGGCACCAGCACCTGAAAACTACAACCTGCAGTGCTCGGTCCAGCCTCTTCAGAGTCACCGCTCACCTGAGCATTAACACCTCCGCTCACCTGATCTCCTATACCTCCGCTCACCTGAGCATTAACACCTCCACTTACCTGAGCTCCTACACCACCACCCACCTGAGCATTAACACCTCCGCTCACCTGAGCTCCTACACCTCCGCTCACCTGAGCTCTTACACTACAGCTCACCTGATCTCCTACACCACCACCCACCTGAGCATTAACACCTCCGCTCACCTGAGCTCCTACACCTCCGCTCACCTGAGCTCTTACACTACAGCTCACCTGATCTCCTACACCTCCACTCACCTGAGCATTAACACCTCCGCTCACTAGATCACCTACACCACCACCCACCTGAGCACCAGACTCAGTGCCTGTATCCACACCACAAACAATCTCCATTTTCACCTGACCAATAAACTCACCCCCTGTGACTACACCACCTCCCACCCCATGTTCTCCTGAGAACCTTCTCCACTCCCCAAGTGATCACTAATCTGAACCCCCAAATCCGTACCACCACCAGGTTCCAAACTCACCTCTTCACTGGTCTTAACAACAACATCTACCCCATCACCAACTACCTCTGCCTCCTGAGCACCAACCCCTACCTCACTACCCGCTCCTCTACCTACCCCACTAATAAGGGTGGTAGGCCCTTCAACCTCCTGCCCAGCTGTGGGCTGCTCAGCCTGAACCTGACCATCCCCACTACCTTCAACACTGCCTTTCAACTGCTCACTCACCTCCTGTCCATGTCTTGCCTCCGGAGCTACAGTCCCTGACAAACCTTCACCAGCATCCGCAGGAGTATCACTCACAACACCTTTCTCCAGAACCCCACTCATCTCAGCTGCAGTAGAGGCCTGGTCCTCCTGCGTGGCCCTCTGTTCGTTTAAAGAGCACTCGAACCGCTTTTGCCTACTGGTACCGCACTGAAAACATTTGAGACTGTCCGTGGTCGCGTACACGGTGTACGAATCATTATCATGAATCACACGGAACACGGCGTCGAGGGATTTGTCTGGGCTGTTAAGAAACATAAGCACCTGCCTCCTGAAAGACATGACGTGCTTCAGTGCCTCATTCTTATAGCCCAGAGGAGTCATCTTCATTTCACCCGCAAACTTCCCAAAGCGGCTCAGTTCCTGTTTGATTGACTCATTAGAAACGAAGGGTGGGACATTGGAGATGGTGACCCTCGACGCCGGCGTGAACAATGGAGACACCGGCACAAAAGTCTCCAAAACCTCAATCCCACTCTCCACCAGTTTAGCAACCAGCCGCTACTCCCTCACAAACACCACCATGGCTCTATTCATCCATGAAGTGGAACAGATCTTATTAGACCCGACTTTCCCTCCCACCGCGAGCAGCACGTTCTCCACCGTGGCCTGGGCCGCGGGAACGCACCTGAAACCGTTTGCACGGGAGAGAGACGGCATTACTGCCGCGAGGTGAGAGGCCATTACTCGCCCCACACCACACGCTGCGGATTATTGATAACACTAGTGTTAAGAAAACAAGTGTGAACACTCAGAAAAACCCAACACCAGGGTTAAAAGCAATTATGAAAAAGGAAAAAAGAGCACAAGCTCAACGCCACTCACACACACTCACAAAGCTCCGCCCACTCCCAGCATGCAGACAGAGAGAGAGACTCATTAAATCAGCACTAATATTTCTTCTTCTTACCATTTTTTCTGTTGTCTTTTTCTTTCTCAACAAAGTTATTTTCATCACCAAACTGTAGTGTGTGTTGTGCTGGTGCGAGTGGATCAGACACAGCAGTGCTGCTGAAGTTTTTAAACCCCTCAGTGTCACTGCTGGACTGAGAACAGTACACTGAACAAAAACATCCAGCCGAAAGCATCCTGTGGAGTGGGCAATGTTTAAAAACTCCAGTGGCACTGCTGTGTCTGATCCACACTAACAAACCATGACCATGAAGAATGCACCACAGTTTTTTTTTACATTGTTTACACTGTTTACTCATTCTTAACCACCCCATGGTTGCCATTAAACCCTCACAGCAGTGTTCATAAGGAGCTGTTCATATCAGGTATGTTGAATAGATGTTGTACTGGTTTTGCTGGTCCTCCAGGGGGTGCTGTGCTGCAGGCTTGTAGCTCTCCAGGGCCTCCTCACTTCAGCTGACATTCACTCAGGAGAAAAAATACCAGCCTCCAGACAGATCCAGCAGCCTTTATCCTCTCCCCGGAACAACGTTCCTGACAGAAAATCATTGCTTCAGCTTCTGTTTTACAGCCTTCAGCTCCCGCTACACCCCGGGCGAGAGAGGGAGAGAGAGAGAGAGAGAGAGAGAGAGAGAGAGAGAGAGAGAGAGAGAGAGAACGAGCGCTGTGCAGAAATTAGAGACCAGCATCCAACAGCATTCCTATCTTCACTGCAGGGAAAGTGTCTGTTCTTCTGCGCAGGAGTCTTTGTACTCACTGTTGGAACATAGCTGTGAAGATCTGATGGTCTTCAGCCTCATAATCCCCAACACAGTAATGGGGTTGGGGATTAGTTCTGGTATTATTAGTAATATGATGTCAGAGAATATTGCTGTTAACACTCTGGTGGACTGGTTCTGGAAGCGAGTTCTTGTTTAGTGGCTGTTCTCTCATGGTTCATAGCAAGCCAAGTAGGGATTAAACTGTGGCCTGTAAACCTTGCAGAGCACTGATTGTCCAGAGAGAGTCATCACTCTACACCACACAACGCAGACGTCCAGCACCAACTCTCCAACTGTAAAATCTCCAGCTGCAGCAGAGATCAAGTTTATTTTTATTTGACTCACGACGGCAGCTCGTAAAATTACGCTGTGGTCTTTTGAAGAGGTTAAAATGCTCCTTTGAACGCTGCAACAAGGAAGGAACAAACTCTACTGCTCTGTCTGAACTGATGATGGAGCTGTGTTCAGTCCCAATCAACAACAACAAAAACAACAACAATACACCATGAGTAAACACTGCTTAACGTTACCGCCGCCGTTGTTGTGGTTTCCAAAGTCCACTGTTCCCCTTAGCTGATTGGTTCCTCCCTCGCTGCCTAAAGAGATCAAAAACAGTGAGGGAATATAATACGCTTCTCTGTTCAGTTCAATAATTCACAACTGGAAATGATTCTCTGTCTCTATTAATTTTCCCATCTGCATCTTCATTTAATCCCCCTCCCCCCAACCCCCACCCATACACACCCCCCAGGGTCACACACACACACACACTGTACTGTCTTACCCCCCTCTCCCCCTGTTCCTCAGCGCTCAGGAACCCCACAGAGCAGGTGTGATGTGGTGGTCAGTGAAATATTACAATGCTTAAATAAATTAAAGGAAACATCTACATTTGTTGGGAAACAGTTCTAAGCTCTGGGTCTTTTAAGGTGGAGCGGTGTGTGTGAGTAAATAGCGACTGTATCTTTTAATGTGGAGCCTTGTGTGTGCGTAAGAAGTGACTATCTTTTAAGGTGGAGTCGTGTGTGTGAGTAAGAAGCAACTGTATCTTTTAATGTGGAGTGCGTGTGTGAGAAACAAGCGACTGTATCTTTTAAGATGGAGTGGTGTGTGTGAGTAAGAAACGACTATATCTTTTAATGTGGAGTGGTGTGTGTGAGTAAGAAGTGACTGTATCTTTTAATGTGGAGCGGTGTGTGTGAGTAAGAAGCGACTGTATCTTTTAATGTGGAGCGGTGTGTGTGAGTAAGAAGCGACTGTATCTTTTAAGCTGGAGCAGTGAGTGTGAGTAAGAAGTGACTGTATCTTTTAAGGTGGCGCGGTGTGTGTGAGTAAGAAGCGACAGTATCTTGATGGTGTCTGAAGTGTATATTTTCTGTAAGTGTTTAAATTCCCTCAGAAAATCATGTGTAACTCGAGCTGTTTAGTTTTGTAGCACTTTCGCTCTGTGTTTACTTTCATGCAGTTAGCGCTCTCCTGAATTTAGAGTCAGTTCCACCTTAAGTAATGTAACTGTAACAGCAAAAATAAGTCAGTGTTACCCCTTATGGAGCAGGAATACAGCAACATCCTCATCTCCGTTGGTGCTTTTCAGCGTTTGGAATCTCTCCGTTGTCTAAAAACCTCCAGATGGCGTTTCTCTGCCGTGAGCAGAGAGAGAGAAAGCCTAGCATACCGCACCTAGACACTTTGTTTTTTTTACCCATTTACAGACACTGGGGCTTTGTAAACACATTATAGTGGTTTCCAGGAGATGGAGGGAGACAGGGAAAGACGAGGGAGATGGGGTAGACAGGGAAAGATGGGGGAGATGGGGGGACAGATGGAGACAAACGGAGATGGGGACAGACGGAGACAGAGGACCCCGCTCTGTACAGGAAAAGAGTCGTCTTGGACGTTTTCTCTCCCATCCACAAGACTTTCTGCCGCATACTAATATTCCACCCACACCCCCTACAGGAACGCGAAGAAACACTGCTCTGTCACTTAAACCATTCATCATCACAGGACAGACTTTTCTGCAGGTAAAGCATCTCTCTCTCTCAGTGGGTGGAGCATTTGCGAGTGTGAGAGCATGCACAGTATGCATGCTTATGCATACTGTGCAGTATGCTTATTCCCCTTTTTTTCCTTTTTTTTGTATTTCTTTTTTCAATATTATAGGTTTAGTTATCTGTGTGTAACAGTTTTTTTTTTTGTTTATTTAGTTTATTGTGAGGGTGTTGGTAGGTTTAAGGTGTGCTGGGGTTGGCGTCTCCCCTGTTGATAATAATGGCGTCCCAGGAAGGAATGAGTTTTGAACAATTGGCCCGGCGGCACGCGATTAAAGTGCAGCCTGGCTGTGGGAGAAGTTGTGGGCCAAGAGAACATTAAGCAGGCAGAATGAATGGGTGTTTCGTGCAGTTTCTGAGTAGACAAAGTCACTGAAATGATTACTCTGGGAATTGTAATTAATGTCAGATTTTATAATGTTCTTCCCCTCGTTGCCCCCGCAAAACGAGCCACTTTGTCAAATGTCCCGCCATTTATTTCAGACGAGGTGTTGTCCCACGAGCTGTCCAGGTATGGCAAAATAATGTCACAGATTAAAAAAGTCCCCCTCGGCTGCAGATCTCCACCCTTAAAACACGTCGTCTCGTTCAGGTGTCATGTCTTTATGATCTTAAAAGACAACACTGATAATCTCAATGTTGCCTTCAAGTTCCATATCGACAGCTTTGATTATACCGTGTTTGTCACCACCGAGGGTATGAAATGATTCGGCTGTGGGCGGGAAAGCCACTTGGTCCAGTCTTGTCCGGAGAAGTCGGCCGCCGGGCCTCTGCACGTCGAGACCGGCAGCACAGCTGGTGCCGAAGCTGGAGAGGAGGGGGCCAAGGGAACTGCGCAGGAGACAGGGCCTGACAGTGGAGCGGGAGCCGCAGGACGTGAGCATAATCGAGGTAAGGAGAGCGGTGAGGCCAGGGTTAATATCACTGAAAGTGCCAGTGTTACTGGAGAGGACGAGCACTGTGGGCAGTACTGATATGGGGGATGCTGTGATGGATGACAGTGAGAAAGGTGCTGTGGAGGCGGGCGAGTCACAGGAGGAGCAGGCTACACCCAGCAACGCGGCAAAACCCGTGTTTAAGACCCCCTTCAATAAACGAAAGAAAACCCGGCAGAGTCAGTATCAGACACGCAGTGCTAAAAAGAGCTCTAGGTCCGGCGCTTAACCCGAGGAGGACGCGGTCGTTGATGCCTGGAATGACTCCTCAGACTCCAACATGTCCTCGTGCTCACAGTCCTGCAGCTCCCGGAACATATACACCCTCAGAATTATCCGGGACTTTTTAGAAAACACTAAACATGTTAAAGGGGTCAGAGTGGAAGAACATTTTCCAGATCGTAGAGGTTTCATTCAGTCCGTTCAGTTTTTATGGAGTAACTCAAGGGAGGAAGGTTTCACTGATCAGGAAGTATTCAGGTTAAAATAGATACTGGCTAAACTCAATCACCGGCTCAAAGATGACAGCAGTGAAATGGCCTGAACCTCTCTGTAGAGTCCTGCGCAGTGTGCTGTGGTCTGTGGTGTCTCTTATGCTTTTCTTTATGATAAATACATGTAATATAGCAACATTAAATGTGAATGGAGCCAGAGATTCATATGAAAGCCCAAATATGTGAACTGATCAAACTGAAACACATTGACGTAATGTTTCTTCAGGAAATGCACAGCAATGAGCAGAATGCTGTGGACTGGTTAAAGGAATTTGACGGTCAGGTGTTTTTCAGCCATAAGAGTTCAGTGTCTGGTGTTGTGGCCCTGCTCATTAATAATGAGGAGACTGGTCCAGCTCATTAATAAACATGACCTCAGCGATGTTTGGACAGTGTTAAATAATGGACAGACCCAGTACACATGGACCCACTCCAGGGAAAACTTTTTATCACTAGCTAGACTTGACAGCTTTTATTTTTTTAAACATTGTCTTAACATTGTTAGGACTTGCAAAATCTCACCAGTGTCCTTCTCTGACCACAGCCTGGTCCAGTGCACTGTGGGTGTCAGAGATATTAAACCAAAATGTGCTTATTGCATTCTAACACAACCCTTTTAGAATTTTAAAGACAGTTTTACTTTCTTCTAGGGTGAGTTTAGATCCACTAAGTCATCTTTTATAACTTTACAGCAGTAGTGGGATTTTGGTAAAGTCCAGATTAAACAGCTGTGTCAGCAGTATACTTACAGCGTCACTAAAGACATAACTCGATCAATGAAAAGTCTTGAGATTGAAATAGTGGAGCTCCAATGTTTGTCAGAGTCCACTGGAAATTGAGAACATTTCGAAGCGCTCAAGTCTAAAAAAGCCGACCTGATTGGTGTAAAGGCGCAGGGAGCTCTGGTTAGGTCCCGCTTTCAAACAGCATCGCAAATGGACGCTCCATCCAGATCCTTTTTTATCCTAAAATGCAAAAATGGTCAGAGCAGGAACATGCATACACTATGATCTGAGACTGGTGCTTTACTGTCTGACCCTGCAGAGATTAGACGGACGGCAGTCTAGTTTTATTCTGATTTATACAGCTGTGAATACAGAGAGCAGCCTGAACTGGAGAATGTCTTCTTAGAAGGTTTGCCACATCTCACGGAAGAATCTGCCTTAGGACTTGAGAGACCACTTTCCCTGGTGGAACTGAGATATGCTCTATGGAGCATGGAAATTGGAAAAGCACCTGGCGTTGATGGACTTCCAGTTGAGTTTTTCAAGTCTTTCTGTTCAGTACTTGTCGAAGACCTTCTGGAACTCCTCAGTGACAGCCTGTCAAAGGGAACATAAACTGCAGGAGGGCAGTTCTGATCCTGTTACCCAAAAAAGGTGACCTACAGGAAATTATGAATTGAAGACCAGTCTCACTGCTCTGCTGTGACTATAAACTCCTGTCCAAGGCATTAGCGGTCAGGCGGAGAGAGGTCATGGGTCGGATCGTCCACCCTGACCAGACCTACTGCATTCCAAACAGGTACATTTTTGATAACATATTTCTAATTCGTGACATTTTGGACTATTGGGTTTAGAGGCTGGTCTGATTTCACTAGACCAAGAAAAGGCATTTGACAGGGTTGAACACAACTATCTTTGGAAGGTTTTAGCAGCCTTTGGTTTCACCCCTGGTCTTATATCCATGATTAGGACTCTGTACAGTGAAGCTGAAAGTATACTGAAAATCAACTGTGGTTTAAGCTCTCCTTTTAAAGTCCAGAGAGGGATAAGGCAGGGCTGTTGTTTGTCTGGGATGTTGCATGCCCTGGCCATAGAACCCGTTACATAGATTGCGACAAACCCTCTCTGGTTTTACCATACCCAATTGTTCTAAGTGTTTTATGCTATCTGCATATGCTGATGATGTGGTTGTGATTTTAAAGTACCAAACTGACATTGACTGCTTGATTAACACAGTCCATGACTTTGGTTGAGTGGGGTACTTAACCTACCTCAGGGGCTGAGCTGGGTGAGGAGAGGGTTTAAGTATTTAGGTGTGTTCTTAGGAGATGAAAACACATCTAAAAAAAACTGCGACGGGCTTCTAGAAAAAATCAAAGGCCGCCTTAATAGGTGGACCTGGTTATTGCCTCAACTGTCCTACAGAGGATGGGTTTTAATCTGTAGTAATCTAGCAGCATCGTCCTTATGGCACAAGTTAGTGTGTTTAGATCCCCCTCCAGGTGTACTGTCCAACATACAAACTGCCTTGGTGAACTTCTTCTGGAACAGACTACACTGGGTGCCACAGAGTGTACTGTTCCTGTCTCCGGAAGAAGGAGGCTAAGGACTGATTAATCTGTTCCTACAGAGGCTTCTGTCTGGTCCTGACGCCCTGGGATGGAGACCACTGGCCTGCACTCTGCTCCGCAGAGTAGGGGATCTGAGTTTGGACTTTCCACTATTTTTAATGAACCCACAAAGACTGTCCTTTCACAATGTGCCAGCTTTTTATCGTGGAATTTTTAAAGTGCTACATTTTTTTAAATTGCAGCAACAAGAGGACACAACGTCAGCTCCTGGGTGAACCGCTGATAAGAGGAGCACGACTGCACGTAACGTGCAGGACTAACCCATCCATGGACAGGATTTTAAACTCAAATGGACTCAAAACCCTGAGGGACCTAGTGAACCTCGCAGGACCCAACCTGGACAGAGAAACTGTTTTCTGCTGTTTTATGGACTGTCCTAGATTGACGCCACTGTTCCAACTTTTAGAGTTTATTTTTACTTGTTTTACTGTTATTTTTACAAAAAAAAGTTTATCCTAGGTTTTAAATGCACACAGACACGAAAAACACAGTGTCAACTTTTAAATTTTATTATCGGCACTGCTAAAATGGCAATATGGATGAGTAGGAGGAGCACTATCGAGGGTCTCAGTGATAGTGATGCCATAACTTTAAAATGTTGATCAAAACACGGATCTTAACGGATTTTAAATATTACTCCACCATGAGAGACTTGGACAGCTTTGAAGAAGTGTGGTGTTTTATGGATATTTTATGTTGGGTCAATTGTGATGACAAACTCAGTTTTGCTAGATTCTGAGCCAGTGTTTCTTTGTGAATTGCTTTTTGTCTGATTGTGAATACCTGTTTGAGATTTTTTTTGTAATTTTATGTGTATATTTTCAGATCCCGTTTATTGTGATTTTGTATAATGTTTTTTTTTTTAATTTTGAAGAACTGGAGTAATAAAGTTTTGTTGATAAATTCAATTCTCTCTCTCTCTCTCTCTCTCTCTCTCTCTCTCTCTCTCATACCTCTCTCTCTTTCTCTCTGTCTCTCTCTCTCTCTCCCTCTCTCTCTCTCTCTCTCTCTCTCTCTCTCTGCCAGCAAACTAATTTCCCCTTGAAGTTGGTTCTTGCCAGAAGACATTAACTTTTAGTTGTTATTTATTTGTAACTGTTTTCTTTCCTAATGGACAGTTGGCCATTCTTTTCCCAGACACTCGTTTGCACCATTTTAAAATCTTCAGGAGCACTGCCCAGAAGCAGGAATCTGTTTAACTCATTTAGAGCGCTGTAAAATTCACGTTTTTATTTAGAAAACTTAGTCACTGCCTTGAAATTGTGAATGAGTTGAAAGTGACACGATCGGCTCAGAGTCTCTTCAGTCTCCTCCACTGCAGTGTGTCATTACGTGTTTATTTATTTGTACAGCTCAACACATTCAGAGGAGAGCACTAAGCGCTGCTGTGTTATTGATGAGACGTTGGGATTGGAACACAGCTCCTTCTGAGAGGTCTGTTTGTCGTGGGCTGTTTCTAAACTACTTCTTTTACTGGAGCACACTCAGGAGGAGTTAGAGTGGGGGCGGAGTTAGAGTGGGGGCGAAGTTAGAGTGGGGGCAGGGTTAGAGTGGGGCGTGGTTAGAGTGATGGCGGAGTTAGTGTGTAGGTGGAGTTAGAGTGTAGGCGGAGTTAGAGTGGGGGCGGAGTTAGAGTGTAGGTGCAGTTAGAGTGAAGGCAGAGATAGCATAGGTGGAGTTAGAATGTAGGTGGAGTTAGAGTGTAGGCGGGGTTAGAGTGGAGGCAGAGATAGTGTAGGCAGACTTACAGTGTATCTTCATTGCTGTGACTTCAGTGGAGGCAGGGGGCGTTTTTCAGGGCACACGCTGCAGTGGGCGGGGTCTAAAGAAGCCACTGTTGTCTCGGATCAGAGCTCTAATGGTTCTGGGTTCTAGATCCCCCCCTCTCTCTGCGTACAGGTGACTGGCCTGCTGTTCTCGGCCCTGTGCGTCTCCACCCTGCTCTCCGGGTCCTGGGTTCTGGTTCTGAGTGGTAGAAAGGGCAGAGCTGTTAAACCAATGACCCATTTGTGACGGTAAAGTGCATTATGCCCGGAGCAACTCCGCGTAACTCATCCATCTGCTCTGAGATAAGTAAATTTCACCATCACAGCCGGAACTCTGCTGGTCCTCGGGGGAACCGGAGGAACCACTGGAGCTTTCACTCTTCATTTCCTGGCCTTTCTCTCTGATGATGTCGGAGCAGGTTTGGGTTTTATCGGGAATAGGCTGCAGATAGAGAACATGGTCAGCAGGAGAACACACACACACACACATACTGCTCTGTATGATCTGAGATCAATCAGAAACATCAAACATCAAATGAGCATCAAACAGGACCCCCTCAGGACCCCCACAGAGCAGGTGTGATGTGGTGGTGGATCATTCTCAGCACTGTAGTGACACTGACGTGGTGGTGGTGTGTTGTGCTGGTGCAAGTGGATCAGACACAGCAGTGCTGCTGGAGATTTTAAACCCTGTGTCCACTCACTGTCCACTCTGTGAGACACTCCTCCATCGTTGGTCCACTTTGTAGATGTAAAGTCAGAGACAGTAGCTCATCTGTCACTGCACAGTGTGTGTCGGTCGTCCTCTAGTCCACAGTGACAAAGGACGCTGTCGGCTGGATGTTTTTGGTCGGTGGACTACTCAGTCCAGACACTGCAGCTGCTGTATCTGATCCTCTTGCACCAGCACATCACACACAAGCACACTACCACCATGTCAGTGTCACTGCAGCGCTGAGAATGATCCACCACCACATCACACCTGCTCTGTGGGGGTCCTGGGTGGAGGGGGGATGTAACCGGTGAGTGAAGGAAAAAGGAGGTGACTTTAATGCTTTAATGTTATGTGTGTGTGTGTGTGTGTGTGTGTGTGTGTGTGTGTGTTATAGTGTATTTTTATTCTCCGCCGGTAGGGGTCAGCATTCTCCACATTCCTCACGGTCCTCGGTGTGTGTGTGTGTGTGTGAGAGAGAGAGAGAGAGAGAGAGAGAGTGAATTGCGATGTTCTCTCTCTTTGTGGAACACACACACCGAGTGTGTAGGAGCTGGAAGGACGCGCACGTCATCGCGCGCGCTGTGGACTGTACGGCGCGGGTTCTGCTGTGGTTCTAGAGAGAGGGGGAGAGAAGTGTGAGGTTATTTCCTGATGGAGCTGTGGATCAGAGGAGTTCTGCTCCTCTCAATCGTCACGCGCTGCACATCTGCTCAAGGTAAGCCACGCCGGCGTCTTTCTGAGCGCGTGCTGCGCTCTGGAACCTATCTAGAACCGCGAGAACCTGAAGCTTAAGTCGCCGAAGTTGGCGCTGTGGTCGAACCCTGTCGCTCCTCCACCTTAACGTTCAAACCGTTTGACTGTTGCGTTGTGAGGTGTGTGTATGTGTGTGTATGTGTGTGTGTGTGTGTGTGTGAGAGAGAGAGACAGAGAGAACTCGGAGTGTATCTAGAACTCCGAGAACCTTAAGCTGAAGTTGGCGCCTTGTTTGGCTTCTTCTCGTTCCACCTTAAATGGAGTGAATGCAGCAGTTGCCCTTGCTTGGTGAGAGAGAGAGAGAGTGTGAGAACATTGAGTGTATCTAGAACTCTGAGAATCTTAAACTGAAGACAGTGTTCTGTTTGACACTTCCTCTTGCTCCACCTTAAATGTTGGAATGGCAACAGTTAGATACAGGGGCACCCTGTGTCTACACCCTGTGTGTGTGTGATAGATAGAGAGAGAGAGAACCCTGGGAACGTAAATCTAAAGTGTGTTCAGTTGATGTCAGGTGATTTATTGTCATTCATCTTTTACACCATCCTTTCTGTGTATGTAAATTAGCTCTGTCCTGATTGGCTGACCTCATTCGAAAAACATTCCAGCCTCAAACACTATTTATGACTTCAGTGTGAGTGGGAGGAGCATAGGCATCCAGCCACACCCACAACTCCTTATATTCAGTGCGCTCTCTCTCTCCTGTATTAGCTCCTGATTGGTTGGTAGGATGCAGTAGCTGAAGAATAATTCGGGGCATTAATGAGGGGTTGTGTTTAAGAGTCCTGGCAGTAAACAGATGGTGAATGTGTGAGTGCAGTGGAGCGCCACACACTCGGAGGAGAACACTAACAGATGTCGGTGGTGTTTAGAATGTAGTGAGTGATGGGGAGAGGGGGCTGTCCTACAGACTCAAAGAGAGAAAGAGACGGGAGAGAGAGAGACACAGAGAGTGTAATGACTTTTTCTCCCTAACACCATCTACACTGTGTGAGAGAGAGAGAGAGAGAGAGAGAGAGAATGTGTGTGTGAGAGAGAGAATGTGTGTGTGTGAGAGAGAATGTGTGTGTGTGAGAGAGAGAGAGTGTGTGTGTGTGTGAGAGAGAGAGAGAGAGAGAGAATGTGTGTGTGTGTGTGTGTGTGTGTGTGACAGAGAAAGAATGTGTGTGTGAGTGAGTGTGTATGTCAGATATCCATCATTCCTGAGTGTTCACTGTCTAACCCCATGTTAACACAGGATTGATAACCCACTCTTCTGAGGGATTAGAGAAAGAGAGAGACAGACAGACAGAGAAAGAGAAACAGAGAGACAGAAAAGAGAGAGAGACTCTGTCTCCCCCCTGATGTCTCTCTCTCTCTGTGTGTGTGTGTGTGTGTGTGTGTGTGTGTGTGTGTGTGTGTAGTTTAGAGTAAGGACGGCTGTCCTGTGTGTGTTTAGGAAGTGGACGTTTGTTGATGATGATGTTCCTGAAGTCATTCGACTGAGGAATGTTTAAATAAAACAGTGTCTGGCTCCACCTTAAAAGCCTCAGGCCAGATTTATTTTCTGTTCTTTAGAATAGGGTTCTAGATATAACTCTAGATATGGGGATTTTTTCTGGTGTGAGGTTTGATGATGGTCAGTTCTCAGGTTCTCTGACCCTCTGCGTCTCCTCAGATGTTACAGACATCTTTAGGTTCCCCCACTCTACCCAATACTCTCTGGTTCTTGAAGTGGTTCTGTTCAGGATTAGAACCTTGGAGTTCTCCAGGTAGTGTCCCCCATGAGTCAGCTCCAGTTCTGAGGGGAACTGGGGCTGTGTCCTTTCACAGAGCTGCTGTTTGAGTCAGGACAGAGATAAACGCCCCCCGAGTGCACACGCACTCACTTACACACACACACACACACACACACACACACACACAGAGCATTTTTCTTATTTTATTTTCGGTTCCAGATCAGAAAGTGGATAACGGCTCATTGTAAACAACCCACAACGCTGTTTCAGGCTCTGAGCTCTTTCTGGAGCTCCTTTATCTCCACTCGCCCACGGCTGAAGAACCCACTGTTCTTTGGTTCCAGCCAAAGGAAGAACCTCTCAGGTTCTAGAACCTGTTTCTATCTGTGGAAGTGTGCACAAACTTTTAAAATCAGTTGCGGGTTTAGGAACAGAACCGGGTTCGCGGGTGTCTTTAGCTCCTCACACTCTCCACTGAACTGCCCCTTAGGGGTAGATTTATCTGCCACCGCCTGGTATCCTGCCTCTGTCCAGGGCAGTACTCACAGATTAGAGTCTCTCTCTCTCTCTCTCTCTCTCTCTCTCTCTCTCTCTCTCTCTCTCTCTCTCTCTCTCTTTCTGTGTGTGTCTCCCTCTGTGATTAAACCTGATTATGGCCTGCTGAATGTAACCATGGAGATGTGGGCGGAGCTTTGGTGACCCCTTCATTCAGTGGGTATTACTCAGTGGATAAAGTTTATTTCTGTTCACATTTGTACTCACAGACTTGACTCATACTGTGTGTGTGTGTGTGTGTGAGAGTGTGTGTTTGTATTTGTGTGTGTGTGTGTGTGAGAGTGTGTGTTTGTATTTGTGTGTGTGTGTAACTCCTCACGGCTTTGAGCTGGCAGGACCTCGTCACCTTTTCCAGACGGAGGCTCCACTGAGCTCTACACAAGAAACAGCCACAGAAACAGCGCTCTGTCTCATCAGCTCTGAACCAGAGCCATTTTTCCCACTTCCTATACGAGGGTCTGGACCTACTCAGGATTCATTCTGGATCTACTCAGGATTCATTCCGGATTAATTAAGGATCTACTCAGGATTTATTCAGGAATAATTCAGGATTCATTCAGGATCTATTCATGATTAATTCAGGATTCATTAAGGAGTTATTCAGGATCTATTCAGGATTAATTCTGGAGTTGTTAAGGATCTATTCAGGATCTAATCAGGATCAACTCAGGATCTATTCAGGATTAATTCAGGAGTTTCTGACAGAGGCTGCAGAGTCTTTCACAGCCACTGTTCCTCGTTGGGGATTGTGTAACTGCAGTGGAGCCTTTACTGCAGGGGTGTCAAACTAGATCCACGGAGGGCCGTGTGGGTGCAGGTTTTCTTTCCAACCACGCAAAAGCCCCACACTACTGAAAGTCAAGATCTACTGATTAGATCCAATGATTAAAAACGGGTGGAATGAGGTGTGGTTTCTGCGTGGTTGGAAAGAAAATCTACACCCACACGGCCCTCCGTGGATCTAGTTTGACACCCCTGCTTTACTGATATCTCTCTCCGGTCGTGAGAGTTGTTCCGGCTCCATGGGGGTGGGGGGTAACACTGACTTATTTTTGCTGTTACAGTTACATTACTTAAGGTGGAATCGACTCTAAATTGAGGAGAGCGCTAACTGCATGAAAGTCAACACAGAGCGAAAGTGCTACAAAACTAAACAGCTCGAGTTACGAGTTTCTGTGGGAATTCAAACAGTGAATGAACACTTACAGATCATTTACACTTCAGACACCAACAAGGTAGCTTCTGAGCGTAAACAAACTGGAGACAACCGTAGACTCTGCCTTTAACCGGTGTATAATGTGGACCCTCACCGTGGCTGCAGCAGAGCCTCTAGATTTTAAAGTGGGAGTCGGATGTAGAATTCCTGATTGAAATAACCCCCTAAATATTACACCCTCGACAGACTAGAGAGAGAGAGAGGAAAAAAACCCTGAATATTACGGCCAACAAAGATTTATAACCTACACAACACACAGCGCTGTGTAATAGTGTGTAAAAGTGTGTTCAGACAGTATCCCATTGTTAAAAGCACCCTGTTTGTCTCAGTTTGTTTAATTCCAGTCTTTGGAGGATTAAAAACTCACACTGCACGGAGCTCAGGGCACAGAGGAACAGAGGCAGGAACCTGGAGAGTCTCTAACCTCACTGCAGTGTAACTGTATGTAGGAGTAAAGGGCTGTAACTATGTTTGACTGTAGCAGAAAATGGGTCTTTAATGGTGAATAAAGTGTTTAATCCTGAATTATTCCGCTGTGGATTATTCGCGGATGGTCTGAGGCTGATTGTCTTCTCTCTGTGGGGTGGGTTGGGGGGATCTCTCTGGTGCTGGAGTGGGAGGTGTGCCGCTATGTGGGCGGATGGAACAAAAGCTCCAGGGGAGTGTGTACCGAGAATAGCAGGGGTATTATACCCGCGCTGGCATTTAGCCGAGGGGCGGAGCTCAGAGCCAGCTGCAGTCAGGGGGCTGAGGGTCCACTGAGCACCGCTCTGAGACACAGACTATTTTAAACCCAGCGGCAATGACAGAGTCACGTCTCACACTCACCGAGAGATCTCAGACTCACTGTCCACTCACCATATACTAATCACAGGCTCCACCAGACCGCCCTTTAACTCCTGAATGTGATCTCTCTCTCTATCTCTCTCTCTGTCTCTGTGTCTCTCTCTGTCTCTGTGTCTCTCTCTGTCTCTGTGTCTCTCTCTGTCTGCCTCTCTCTCTCTGTCTGCCTCTCTCTCTCTGTCTGCCTCTCTCTCTCTGTCTGTCTGTCTCTCTCTCTCTCTGTCTGTCTGTCTCTCTCTCTCTCTGCCTGTCTCTCTCTCTCTGTCTGTGTGTCTGTCTATCTCTCTCGTCATTGAGAACTGTTTTCTGTTCATCGTTCATCTGTCAGTGGTCAGGTGCTACCCGCCGGATGTGGTTGCCAGGGCGATGCCCAGGATGTGGTTGCCGGCAGCAATGCCTCAGGCCTTCCAGGATGCAAGGGGCACGCAGGTGCTTCAGGTTGCCTTTAACACCTTCGGCCATTGATTGCTTGGGAAAAGAGATTCAGTTCTTATAAAGAAGGGGCGTGTGTGTCATTTTTAAACACACACACACCCCAGCTGGTAGCCACATCTCGGGCGTTGCCCTCGGCTACTGCACCCTGGGAGCAGCGTCTGACCACTGACGGATGAACAGAGACAGAAAAAAGCCCTAGACATACCACAGAGAGAGAGAGAGGGAGGAGTGAGAGAGAGAGGGAGGAGTGAGAGAGAGAGGGAGGAGTGAGAGAGAGAGACAGACACAGAGAGAGAGAGAGAGAGAGACAGACAGAGAGAGAGAGGGAGGAGTGAGAGAGAGAGACAGACAGAGAGAGAGGGAGGAGAGAGAGAGAGGAGTGAGAGAGAGAGAGAGAGACAGTGTGGAGTCATGCTTCACTAAGGCTCCTGAGATTTCTACAAATAAATGGTTTTTAGGAGGAGATAAACCCGAGTAAACCTACAAAAACGATCACTAAAGCAACCTCAGAGACTTTTAATTTATTGAAGCTACACTCCAGGAAAATCCAAGGTAGGAACCCTCAACTAAACCTACAACCCAACACAACAGAAAGTGGAGAAATAGTGCTTTTCTATAAGTTAGCTACTACACTAACAGCACAGTGTGTGTAATGGCTAATGAGGGAAAACTCCACCCCCTCACCATAACATACCCCTCAGACCTGAAAACTGTACAGGGCAAAAAAACATACAAACAAAACCTACTCAGAGAAAACCCAGAGACACTCAGAGCTGACTGCACCCAGACAGAGAGCAGGACCGTCTTTACCAACCTCCTGCTCTACACAGACCGCCCTGACGCCTGGCACAGAGCACTCTGTGCCCACTACACACACCACAGAAAGAGGGGGATCTGCAAAGGGAGGCAGTTAGTTATAGAGAGCGAGGACGGAGACAGTACCGTCCTCACTGTCAATCTGTACCACAACGGAACCATCATGTTCCAGGGCAGTGAGTCCAGCCTTAACTCCGTCCAGGAAGATTTCAGCTTTATCAGAGCTCTGAGGGCTAAACTCAGACAACTAGAGAACACAGTGTCCCAGCTGAGAGAGAGCCTTTCCCTACAGGAAGTAGAGCTGGTAGAATTTAAACAACACATTCTCTCCAACCTGTCTTCCAACGAGCCCTCCCAACAAATAAAAGACCCTCTGAGCCATCTGGAGAACTCAGTACTACACCTACAAGGAGAAGTAAAGGAGCTCCAGCGAGACAGAGAGTCACTGAGAAGGGAACTGGCTGCATTAAGAGAAGAGTTAGACATGAGAGACAGGGCCATTAACAATCTCAGAGAAGAGCTGCAAAGACTCAAAACCAGCCAAGAAACACATGACAAACCACACACCCCTTCAGAAACTAGACCCACCCACCCTGAACCTGGACCCGCTGAAATGGAGAGGGGAACCACAACAGAGTCCAAGCCCACTCACACCCAACCACAGCCTGACCACTGTGAATTAGGACCCTCCTCTTCCAAAAGCAGACCCAGTCTTTCTGGCCCAGAATTCCCCTTCCTCGATACACAACCCAGCCACTCTGAACCACAATGCACCCACTCAGAAATACAACCCTCCCACTCCAATCCAGAGGCAGACGACAAACTGAATCCCATCCCCGCAGACACGGATGTAGTCATACTAATTGACTCTAATGGAAAATTCCTAAATGCAGAACAGCTCTTCCCAGGATATAAAACTGCCAAAGTTTGGTGCCCTAGAACAAAAGATGCTTTCCAGCTTCTCACCCATGCCATCACAAGTGAGCCACGCCATATCATCATCCACACTGGCACGAACGATCTGAGGGCACAGCAGGAGAGAGTAGCAGAGAGCGTAAGGAGAGTGGCAGAGACTGCCACCCAGACCTTCCCCTCCACCAAAATCACAGTCTCCACCCTCCTGCCCCGGAGAGACTTCCACCCTGCAACCATCCACCGAATAAACGCAGAAATCTCCCGTGGATGTGCCCTAATGGCCAATGTACATCTGGCACATCATCCCAACCTCAACATCCACGTCCATCTGCTCAAAGACATGGTAGGAACATTTGCTAAAAACTTAAAAGACGTGACCCTCGGACGCAACCCAGGCACCCCACCGAGAAGCAGCAGACCACTCCACCTGACATCACCCAGGATAAGCGACACCCACCCAATCCTCCATCACTACTACCCCCTACCTCCACCCGGCTATCCCCCACCCAGAGCACCCCCAACAAGCCGGACCAGCACTCCATACAGACGCATCAAAACCAGCCCAGCACCCAGCAGACCCCACCCAGCTACACCAATCCTCCCAGCACCCAGCAGACTATCAGTAACCAACCGACGACACCCAGCAACACACCAAAAACCAGCACCCAACCCCCCGAGACAGCCACAGAAACAGATCTACGCCAGTGCAGTGAAGGGTCCAGCCCCCACCAGCTCCACAGAACTGGGAGAAATCAGACAGCTGCTCACGCTCATATGCAGCAGACTGCAGAGCTAAGTGTGACTCTGACCATCCATCCACCCACTCATCAATAAATAAATAAATACATAGATAAATAAATAGTTTATATATATATACACACACACATGATTGCACATAGTTTGTTATTAATTCATTTAAAAATAAATTAGTTTAAAAGAAAAAATTAAACATTACTTACTTCCTCAAATTACACAGGTTTATCTCCTTTCTAAAAACCATTGTTATTTTATTATATTTTATTTCACATACCACTCTACACATAAAAGAAATTAAACCCTTCTCTATTTCTATGCGGAACATTCAGGGCATGAAATCCTCTCTGATTGGATACAAAAGTAAAAACATTGATTTCTTTAATAACACAAAAAACACTGACATCATCATCCTGCAAGAAACATGGTGTAAATCCGACTCGGTCACTCACTGTCCCGCTAACTACAGAGAAATTATAATCCCATCAGTTAAACACTCCAGTATTAAAAGAGGTAGAGATTCTGGAGGAATCATTATTTGGTACAAATCAGAATTATCAAAATTCATAATTCCACTAAAATATGAAAAATCTCTAATTTGGCTTAAAATGAAAAAAGAAATCACAGGCACCGCAAAAGATAACTTCCTATGCACCATTTACGTCCCTCCCAGTGAATCCCCTTACTACAGTGAGGACACGTTCCCCAGCCTCCACGACCAGATCAGCAGCTTCCAGGCCCAGGGCAGTGTGCTGATCTGCGGAGACCTGAACGCCCGCACAGGATCTCTACCTGACCTCAGTACAGAGCACGGTAACAATTATATATTTGGACATAATTACCCAAGAAACTTAACTAACCTCCCCCGAAATAACTCTGATTCACAGGTGAACAGAAACGGAAAGGACCTGCTGCAGCTCTGTCAGAGCCTGGGTCTGTACCTGGTCAACGGTAGGACACGAGGGGACTCTTTGGGAAGATACACATTTTGCTCACCTCTTGGCAACAGCACTGTCGACTACATGATCACAGATTTAGACCCTTTCTCTCTCAGTGCGTTCACTGTAAAACCACTAACCCCTCTGTCTGACCACAGCCAAATCACTGTGTTCCTCAGAAGGACAGAGACTAACAGCACTGCACACACGGCCCAGTGAGCTGTACACCATCCCAAGACCTTACAGATGGGCCCGAAACAGCACCCAAGAGTTCCAGAAAGCAATCAGGCACCAGGAAATTCAAACACTTTTAGACAAGTTTCTGGACGCCACCTACACTCACAGTAACGAAGGCGTCAATCTGGCCGTTAGAAACATAAACCACATCTTTAATAAAACTGCCCAAATATGCAAATTAAAACAACAAAAGAACAAACCCAAAAAACCAAAGGACGATCAGTGGTTTGAAACAGAATGTCAAAAAATCAGAAAAGAATTAAGAAACCTATCAAATCAGAAACATAGAAACCCAAATAACTCCGATTTACGCCTTCAGTACTGTGAGATACTAAGACTGTACAAACGCACACTCAGAATCAAAAAAGCACAATACACACACACACACACAACTGACACTAATTGAGGAGTCCATAAATACAAATCGGTTTTGGGAACACTGGAGCAGTCTCAATAAATCTACAACAGAAGAATTGGTCATTCAAAACGGAGAGATATGGATCACACATTTCAGATCCCTCTACAGTGATATAACCCCAAATTTAACACCAGATCAAAAGAACATTACTGAAAAATTAAACTTGACAGAATTGGCCATAAAAGACTTCCAGAACCCCCTGGACTCCCCAATTACTGCGCAGGAATTTCAAAACAAAATATCCGCCCTAAAACCCAAAAAAGCAAGCGGCACCGACCGCATCCTGAATGAAATGATCCGGCACACGAGTGAAAAATTCCAGTTGGCCATTCTCAAATCACCGCACGTCTGATCATATTTACACCCTACACGCCCTAATTGACTTACATGTTAAAAACAATAAAAACAAAATATTCGTATGTTTTATTGACTTCAAAAAAGCATTTGATTCCATTTGGCACCAAGGTCTATTCTACAAACTTATAGAGAGTGGTGTAGGGGGTAAAACATATGACATTATTAAATCCATGTACACAAACAATAAGTGCGGTATAAAGATTGGCAACAAAAGGACGGGGCTGTTCTCTCAGGAGCGCGGAGTGAGACAGGGCTGCTGCTTAAGCCCAACACTATTTAACATTTACATAAACGAATTGGCCACGATTCTGGAGCATTCTGCAGCGCCCGGTCTCACTCTGCACGACTCAGAGATTAAACTCCTGCTCTACTCAGACGACCTGGTTCTGCTGTCCCCCACAGAGCAGGGTCTACAGCAGAACCTGGACCTGCTAGAGCAGTACTGTCAGAACTGGGCCCTGACAGTCAACCTTAAAAAGACCAAAACCATCATTTTCCAAAAGAGACCCAGATCTCAGGGACACTCCCCCTGTTTCACACTAGGGACACACAGGTTAGACTCCGGTACAGAGTATAACTATTTAGGGCTGAAGATCAGTTCAACAGGAAGCTTCAGTCCCGCAGTCAAAGAACTGAGAGAGAAAGCACGCAGGGCCTTTTACGCCATCAAACTCCAAATTCCCATTCAAATTCCAATTCGAATCTGGCTCAAATTATTCCAATCAATTCTAGAACCCATTCTCCTGTACGGCAGCGAGGTGCGGGGGGCGCTCCAAAACCACACATTTGACCAATGGGACAAACACCTAGCGGAAATGATGCACACAGAATTTTTTAAAAGCATCCTGAAAGTGCACAGGACGACACCAAACAACGGCTGCAGAGCGGAATTAGGCCAGTACCCTCTGTTACTGAGAATACAGAAACGAATGTTTAAATATTGGCTACATCTAAAACACAGTGACCCCCACTCCTATCACTACAAAGCCCTGCAAAGCCAAGAGTTGAGCAAAGAGAAGAGTTCCCTCACACAGCTGGTCCTGACCCTGACCTCACTAACACACACTAACCCCCCTCAGGACCAGTCTGACACACCCCCAATCAGAGTCAACCAAATTATAACACTACAAAAACACAACTACATCACCCATTGGAACACACACACACAGGCACAAAGCAGAATGCAGTGCTATCTGGCCCTAAATCGACAGTACACTGTAGCAGAGTACCTCAGCACAGTGACTGACCCCACAGACAGATCCACACTGACCAGGTACAGACTCAGCGCCCACAGCCTGGCTGTACAGACCGGCCGCTACAGACAGACCTGGCTCCCCAGAGCGGAGAGACACTGCCGGCAGTGCCAGAGTGGTGCTGTAGAGACAGAGCTGCACTTTATCACAGAGTGTGATAAATACAAAAGATTAAGACAAATTTACTTCCCAAAATTTGAAAAACTTCACCCACAATTCAACAGCTTCTCTAACGAAGAAAAACGGAGCGTCCTGCTCGGAGACACGGGGGAGAGCAGCGCCCTGGCAGCGAGATATATATCTGCCTGCCACACACTCAGGGACAGTGAGTGACCAACACACACACTCAAACACACATATACACACACACACGCACATAAACACACATATATACATGTACACACACACGCACATAAACACACATATATACACGTACACACACACACACACACACACAATTGCCCTGTCTGTTACCATTCTCACCATTCCTACCATTTATTTTTGTTATAATTTTATTTATTTATGTATTTATTTATAATTATTATTATTATTTATCTTTATATTATTTATTTATTATTATTTATATATATATAACATTATTATTTATTTATTACATAAATTGTTTTAACTGGTTCTTTTTATTATTACAGTTCTATATGATTGTTAATTATTATATTAATAATAACAGAAAAAAAATTGTGATACTCATGTTCCATCTTATTGTATTAATGCTTTGGCAATAATATGTATGAATATGGTCATGCCAATAAAGCTTATTGAAATTGAAATTGAGAGAGACAGACAGAGAGAGAGAGTGAGGAGTGAGAGAGAGAGACAGACAGACAGACAGAGAGAGAGAGACAGACAGAGAGAGAGACAGTGAGAGAGACAGACAGAAAGAGGGAGGGAGAGAGAGAGAGAGACAGAAATGTGAATAAACATGACCCCTCCCACTGTGTGGTCAGTGCTGTGCTGCTCCAGGCCAGAGTCCTGAACAATGCTCTGAGCCCAGTCCGTGTCCCACACGCTGTGTAAGTCCAGGCTGGAAACTCCGGCTCTCCCATGTGTTTGGCCCAGGATTTTCAGCAACAGGACACAGGACACCATCCTGTGGATGGACATGAAAAACTGCATGCCTGAGATTTCTGACACACTCCGAGACTCTGAGGCTCATCTTATGGTGCTTTTCGACGGCACGGAACCCACTCGACTCGTCTCTTCTGCTTTTCGGCCAAATCTGGTCCTGCTCCTGGAACCGGGTTCTGTTCAGTCGCTGCTCTCTTACTGTTCCAGCCGGTAGGGGGGTCTGGGGGTTGTTGATCTAACCTGGGGGGTGTGGGAGGTGCAGCTGTTTTAACCCTGACCCCCTGACCCCTCTCTCACCTCCAACCTCCAACTCAATCTGGGGTCGGAATTCTCAGCTGTCTCAGGGTTGGGAAACGACACCTCTGTTTACCGTACAGCATTCCAGAGTGAGAGGGAGACGGGGGGAAGACATGGGGAGAGAGAGGGAGACGGGGGGGAGAGAGAGGGAGACGGGGGGAAGACACGGGGAGAGAGAGGGAGACGGGGGGAAGACACGGGGAGAGAGAGGGAGACGGGGGGAAGACACGGGGAGAGAGAGGGAGACGGGGGGAAGACACGGGGAGAGAGAGGGAGACGGGGGAAGACACGGGGAGAGAGAGGGAGACGGGGGGAAGACACGGGGAGAGAGGGAGACGGGTGGAAGACACGGGGAGAGAGAGGGAGATGGGGAGACACAGGGTGAGAGAGGGAGACGGAGACATGGGGAGAGAGAGATAAGGTTCTGCAGTGAATCTGGAACATTAGCTGGATTCCTCTGAAAACTCTGAGATTCAGAACAATCACAGGGACATTATCTTAGGGACGAGAGACTACAGATAACACTGGTTTACTGAGAGAGAGAGAGAGAGAGAGAGAGAGAGAGAGAGGAGGGGGGATGAAAGATGAAACCAGATGAAAGTGAGCGAAGGAAGAAAAGGAAGAAAGAGAGAGGAGAGATAGAGAAAAGGAATAAAAGAGTGGGAGGGAGGACAGATAAAGAAACAGAAAGAGGAGAGACATTTTAATGGAATGTGTGTGTACTTTTGATGGCAGGTGGGAACATTTACCTTTGAAGTGGAAAATCAGGGTAGAATGTATCTTGTTTGTGTGTGTGTATGCGTTGGTGTGTGTGTGTATGCGTTGGTGTGCGTGTGTATGTGTGTTTGCATATGTGTGTGTAGGTGTGTGTGTCTGTTTGTGTATGTGTGTTTGTTTGCATAATTTTTCTGGTGTGATTTTGCCACTGTTTGAAGTCCTGAGCTTCATCTCCATGGTGTGATGTGAGGATGCCTTTTAGGGAATGGCATTTAAGCAGTCTCTCTCTCTCTCTCTCTCTCTCTCTCTCTCTCACACACACACACACACACTATCTCTGACAGCACTCCAGCTGTGGACACCCCCGCGTGTGGTCAGCTTTTTAAACTGGGGTCAGGTGAATGGTGTGTTATCACAAAAACTCTAAAGAGCAAAAGAGCATTGGAGAAGTGTTTATGGAATAAATGATGAGGTCTCAGCTGGTTCAGACCCACTGCACAAGCAGCATAGCGCCCCCCAGAGCCCTGCACTTACACTGTGACCACAGGCTTTTCCTCATCTATCCTCTCCACGCTTTTATCACCCATCTGTTCTCACACCAGCGCCCCACAGTGGGCTATGGGTCAGAATCATGGCCCGTTTCAATACCCTTGCCAACTGGTTGTGTGCTGTTACACGTTTCCACCAGTGGGGGCTCCAAACTCCCAGCTGCGAGGCACTGCTTTAACACATGACCCCCCCCCCCGACTCTTTAAGGGTGGTTCTGGGCAGGGTGGGGTGAAGGACAGCGTATATCTGTGGGCTGTGGGCTCCGTAATTCGGAGTGACAGGCGACTGATGTGGGATCTGATCTCTCCAAGACACAAAGCCTGGATTCTCCGCTTCTGAACAGAGCAGACTCTCGCTCTCTCTCTCTCTCTCTCTCTCTCTCTCTCTCTCTCTCTGTCTGTTTCTGTCTCTGTCTCTCTCTTTCTCTCTCTCTCCGTGCAGATGTTTTCTAAGGGATGTGTTTTGTCAGAGATCAGGAGCTTGTCTCTGATTTTTCAGAAGTGTAAAACCTTCCTGCAGCATTTTCCTCTGCTGTGTGTGTGTGTGCGTGCTGTGGAAGGTGACGGGGGTCTGGAGCGCCCCGAGGATCAGATTAACATCCTTTAAAAGAGCAATCAGTCATTTTTACCCTCTGCCAAAAATAGCACGGGATGTTTATCCACTGATCACTGCGTTTGTGTCGTGTTAAGTCCTCGGATCGTTACTGATCCTCTTTATTACGTTATTGACACGGCTCGGACCTCTCTTTCCCGTCCGAACCAGTTTATTCTCCACAGAGCAGGTCGCCCTCATGGGAGGAGAATAGGAGGGGGGGGGGTAGGAGAAAAGGAGGAGAGAGGAGTTAAACTGTGGTCCAGGATGGTGAAAGGCAAAGGGAGACAGAAGAAAGGAAAGGGAGAAAGAAAGGGAATGGAGAAAGAGAGTGGGAGAGAGAGAGAGAGGGAGGGATGGAGTGGATGATGGTGGTGCTCCAGTTAAAGACAGATGACACAGATTCACTCTAATGTGGAGTGGCAGTGAGAGAACGAGAGATAAATGAATGAATAAATAAACGGGGAGCAGAAGAAGGGATGAAAGGAAAGAGGGAGGGGCAAAGAGGGAACAGAGGGATGGACTACTTCCACTTCACATCTTTTAACAGACGAAGTATTAAGAGTGAATCATTTCACCCCAGCACATCAGCCCCACACCCAGCTTCAGAGTCCACAATGCCGTGAGCATCTGACAGCATTCAACCATTCACTGTCTCTATCCACCTGTCCACGTGTGTGTGTACACTCTCTCACTGTTTATCTATCTATCTATCTATCTATCATTACACTTATATAGCACCTTTCTAGACACCCAAGGACACTTTAGAATCCACACTGCTCAGAACACTCGGAACACTCAATCCACACACACACTGGTGAGAAGCGGCAGCCAAACACACACAGCGTGCTCTCGACCAGGAATGAGTGCCCACATGGAGGACTGCATTGTGCACTAGGGTTTCACCCAGGAGAGAGCGCCAATCCATATCTGGTCTCACACACTGTGATGAGGTCAGTGAATTGGCCCCATCACCAAGACTGGATTATACATTAAGGAATGTATGCCGGTATTATTACTTACCTTGTGTTTCAGGTCCTGTTACTTGGGGAATGGCGGCGAATTTCCTGTTTCTCTTTGTGCTAGCCGAAGGGCCCACAGTGAGGTATAGAGAGGGGGAGGGAAGAGCTGGATTCGGGAACCTGTGAAAGGGAAAAAGCAAATGAGTAAAAATATTAACAAACTATGTACATAGATAAATACTTACCAGTGAAGAAGGAATAAGATGTGCTGGGGATATCAGTTATTGATTATATTGTAGGGAATAAATATCTTCCTGTAAGTAACTTTGTTAACCCTTTGCCAGAGTTGGGTCAATTAAGAGAGGGGTGGGGCTAAGTTCCTAAAAGGAGGAGGATTTGGCTGCAGTAGCCGGTGAAGGTAGATGGGACTGCAGTACGGACAAACTAGGTCTGTTTAGTTCTAACTCGCTGTTTTTATTTATTTTATTTTCGTTATGGGTACCTCTCTTATCGTGACGTCATCACGCGTGCTATATTTGAATAAATTATCACGGAATGAGTTGAGCCTTGCCTGCTCCTTGCTGAGTGAACCCACACTTCTTCAGCCGTACCCTCCACACTTCTTCAGCCGTACCCTCCACACTTCAATTTTAACATCCTTCCCATACACACTCACACCAGGACAGTTATTAGAGAGATGCCAATTCACCTACCCTCCATGTGTTTGGACTGTGGGAGGAAAGCGGAGCCCCCGGAGGAAACCCACGCAGACACAGGGAGAACATGGAAACTCCACCCAGTTCTCCATTTTCCTGCCCGACTATTAAAGTCCAACCAATCTCATACAGGTCCAGCTTAATGCAAAAATGTCCAACCAGCTGGGGCTAGCAGAGAATGGTCCAGCCAGCCACTCAATGTTCCAGTCATGTGCAAAAGACCCATCCAACTGAAAAACAAATAGGTCCAATCAACTCGACATCCAATCAGATGCAATAAGGTCCAACTCATCTTCAGAACAAAAGGTCCAACCAGCTGCAGGAACATCCGGAAGATGTTTACAGTTCTTGTTGCTGACAGCTGTGAACCGAGGCCGGTCCAGATTGAGGATGGCGTGGTGTGCCCCTGTCCTGACGTCCTCAGCGGGCTTTCGGCCATTATTCATAGGCCGTTCTGAATGGACCTGAGTCTCCAGTTGGCCCTATATAACCCGCTCCCCGTACCTTACTTGAAACACAGGGGCAATTACTCAGCCCCTAACGAATCCCCTGGGGCAGGACTGGAAATGTGTGTGTGTGTGTGTGTGTGTGTGTGAGATTAAAGGAGAGAGGAAAGACAACCGGGACCCCCCCTTATAAACACTAACTTTATAAACACACAGGCGCGTGCACACACACACATGGCTAAACACCTACTGCAACCATCTTGTTTCTGATAAAGTGGCCAGTGAGTGTCAGTAGAAGGGGGGTGTTTCTGATAAAGTGGCCAGTGTGTGTCAGTAGAAGGGGGGTGTTTCTGACAAAGTGGCTGGGGGCAGTAGAATGGGGTGTGTGGGGGGTTGAGGGCAGTTAGGAAGGTAGTGGGGATGGTCAGGTTCAGGCTGGGGGGGGGGGGGTGAGTGAGTGTAAGGTCCTGCCTCAGAGTAATGCTTCTAGAATAGAAGACTGTGTGTGCGGCTGGTTTCTGTAAAATGATGTAATACATTTTTAGAGTCTTAATATGGAGCGGATTTTACGGCTTTGTGCTTAGTGAGACATTGGAACATAGCTTTGAGGATCTATTGGAGTTCAGCCTCAGAATCATCAGTGAGGGTCAGGGTCTGGTGTTGGGGATTAGTTCTGGATCAAACTCACCACTCCAACTCATCCCAGAGGAGCCCCATCGCTCCAGAGAACACGCTTCCACTGTTCCACACACCAGAGGATCTCCATCACTCCAGAGAACACAGTTCCACTGTTCCACACACCAGAGGAACCCATGACTCCAGAGAACACAATTCCACTGTTCCACACACCAGAGGACAGAGCACACACACAGTTTTTTTAAAAAAAAATCCTGTGGAGCGTGAATTGTGAGAGTTTAAATATAGTCTAATGTGAAATGTATGTAAATTGGCATCAGTCACAGCACCATTACACCACTGTAACCCTGCTAACCTCTCTCTCTGTCTCTCTCTCTCTCTCTCTCTGTCTGTCTCTGGCAATGGGACGTGAGTCTGAACTGAGACGGGAATCACTGAGATTAGAATCTCAGTTGATTCTTGAGTCACTAGGATGTGAATATAAACTCAGTCATGAGTCATAGGGATGTGAATATGAACCGAGTCATGAGTCACTGGGATGTGAGTCTGAACTGAGTCATGAGTCACTGGGATGTGAGTCTAAAGTAACTAGGGTTAGAGTTTGAGCCTTATTTCTGAGCTATCAGAAAAAAATGTCTCTCTTGTTTATCATCCCTATCTTCTCTCATCCCTCTCTCTCCTTATCCCTGTCTTCCCCCTTCCTCTTTTCTCTCATCATTTGTTTAATCCCAAAGTTCCCCATATCCCTTGCTTTTCTAACCTCTCTAATGAGCATCTCCATGACACCCTTCACCATCTTCCCCATGGCCACAAACACACACACACACCTGCACAGAGTAATAATCATCCTACTGACACATAGTCTACCTGCTCTCCTACCCACGGCAGAATACACACACACACACACACACACACACACACTGGAAGAGAGTCTTTTTACCCAGAGCTCATTATGTGGCTATTAATCTCAGTGTGGCCCAGAGAGAGTCTGTGTACCTCATTGTTTTCTCTCTCTCTCTCTCTCTGCATGCTGGGAATGGGCGGAGCGTTTGTGAGTGTGTGAGAGCGGTGGTGTGTGTAGCGTTGAGCTTGTGCTCTCTTTCGTTTTTCATAATTACTTTTAACCGTGGTGTTGGGTTTTTCTGAGTGTCCACTCTTTTCATCATAACACTAGTGTTATCGATAATCCGCCACATGCGGTGTGGGGCGAGTAATGGCCTCTCGCCTCGCGGCGGAGATGCCGTCTCTCTCCCGTGCGAACGGGTTCATGTTTGTCCCTCCGGCCCAGGCCACGGGTCCTTCAGGAGGGAGGTGTTTATGTTTCTGAACAGCTGTGAGTGAAGCTTCTGCGGATGCTGGAGAAGGTTCGTCTAGCTCCGGAGGCAGGCTGTGAACAGGAGGTGAGTGAGCGGTTGAAGGGCAGTGAGGAAGGTAGTGGGGATGGTCAGGTTCAGGCTGAGCAGCCCACAGCTGGGCAGGAGGGTGAAGGGCCTAGCACACTAGTGGGGTAGCTTGCGGAGCGGGTTGTGAGATAGGGGCTGGTACTCAGGAGGCAGAGGCAGTTCGTGATGGGGTAGTGTTGCAGGATAGCTGAGTGGTGGTCGAAAACTGATTCACAACCAGGAGTTCAAATGCAACAGAAGTTTATTTTCACCCAAGTACCAACAGTTAAAAATAATCAACACTTAATATAATATATTATCAATCAAAATGTTAAGGTCTGCATCCCCAACCAGCCACCGAGTTCTCCCTTAAATACCTTTAGGCTATAGGCCTGGCCCAAATACAGGTACGTTTACAAATTGTAGGGTTTAACCATAACCTTGCTTTCTTAATTCAATTAAAACCACTTAATATTCAATGCTGTTTTATCTAAACAAACCCTTATTTAAAACATTCATGCAATAACATAACAAAAAAAAAAATACAAGTAGGAAACTTGAGAGAACTCACCCCTCTCTGCTTAATATGGAGGATGGTACAATCCTCACTTTAGCACACACTCAGGACTACATAACCCATCAACCCCCTGTGCCCGTGACTCACAGCAGGTCACCGGCATGCTGGAAGAAACCAGTCAGTCAAACTCATTTCAAACCCACATTGAAACTATTATTTCAGTTAAATATGCCCAGATAATGCTTACACGAAGTAGAAATCCTCAATACCCTCAGTTGGCCACCCTGAATAGTGCGAGATAAGCATGATCGTTTGTGTTTATTTTTCAGAGTTCAGAAAATAAGTGTGCTGAACAGGTGCCGCCATGATCACAGAGAGTTGAATAAAAGAGTCCTTAAAACCATATAAATTATCTGTGCTTTTGTTCCTGGTTCTCTAAAATGACCTCAGCATGGAACGGACGAGAGCTCCGTTACATTTCCTCCCCCTTCTGGAGATGACAAATGCAGTCCAGTATATACACTAATGTTCCATACTCTAATCAAACGGAGCCTAAATTGCAGATGCCTATTCTGCATCCTCTGCAGTGCGGGACAGGAAATCAGCTACCCGATTTGCAGACCCAGGCACATAGCGAACGGTGAACTTGTAAGGCTGCATCGACAGGTACCACCGAGTTATACGAGCATTAGAGTCTCGCATCTTTTCCAGCAACTGCAAAGCCCGATGATCAGTTTCCAACACAAAGGACCTCCCTAGGAGATAGTATCTCAGGGAATCCAGTGCCCACTTGATGGCCATGCACTCCTTTTCTATCGTGGAGTACCGCTGTTCCCTTGGAAACATCTTGCAACAGGCCTACGTTGTCCTTCCACCTCCTGCAAAAGCACAGCTCCCAAGCCAACACCAGAAGCATCGGTCTGCAGGACAAATGGCTGGTCAAAGTCTGGGCTCATAAGAACAGGATCTCCACACAATGCAGCCTTCAAGTCCCGGAACACCTCCTCACACCGCTCCGTCCAGACCACCTTGTTGGGGGCTGTCGACTTGGTTAGGTCTGTAAGGACAGAGGCTCTCGAAGAAAAGTTAGATATAAATCTGCGATACCATCCCACCAACCCCAAAAAGGATCTCACCTGTTTCTTAGTCATCGGGGGACTGTAGCTGTGGATTGCTTCCACCTTTTCCAGCTGGGGACGAATAAACCCGTTACCAATAACAAAGCCCAGGTAACTCATCTCTTCCTTTGCCAGGACACATTTCTTGGGATAAACTGTCAGTCCTGCCTGTTTAATCCGTCCCAATACCTGTTTAAGGTGCTCACAGTGATCCTCCCAGGTTTCACTAAAGATGACAATGTCATCCAGATAGGCTGCAGCAAAAGTACCAGTGCCCTCCAACAACCTGTCGATTAGTCTCTGGAAAGTTGCGGGTGCCCCCTGCAAGCCAAAAGGCATGACCCTGAAATGGTAAAGTCTATATGGGGTCGTGAATGCTGTGAATTCTTTTGCCCTTTCCGTTAAAGGAACCTGCCAGTAACCCTTACAAAGATCAAGGGATGTGATGAACTTAGCTTTCCCTAACCGCTCAACCAGATCATCAATCCGTGGCATTGGATAGGGGTCAAACTTGGAAAGTGAATTTATGTGTCTAAAGTCAATGCAAAATCTAATAGTACCATCTTTTTTTGGCACCAGCACAACCGGGCTACACCACTCGCTTGTGGAAGGTTCAATGACTCCTAAGGAGAGCATAATGTCCAGTTCCTGTTTCAGAGCAGGGAGCAACCATTCAGGAATGTGATAGCTCTTTTTCCGTACAGGGGCATTGTTGGATAGAATGATGTCATGATAAACCATAGTGGTATATCCTGGCCTTTCCTGAAACAGACCTCGGTCAAGAAACTCTTTCAGCTGTTACTAGTAGGAAAATACTGCTCTGATGGTTCCTCTTCTTCCTGCAAGGCTCGCACATACAGTTGAGTCTCCACAGGCTGAGATCTAGGATGGAACTCTTTAAGAAGATTTACATGAAAGATCTGCTTTTGCTTAGCCCTCTCTGGCATACAGATCTCATAAGTCACTTTTCCCACCTTCCGAAGTACCTCATATGGCCCATGCCACTTGGCCAAAAGCTTGTTTTCACTGGTTGGCAGAAGCAGCAACACCTGCTGACCAGGAACCAGAGATCTCTCCCTGCTGTTCTGATCATACCAGGCTTTCTGGTTCCTTTAAGCTTTTTTCATATTCTCCTGGGCCAGCGATGTTATCTGCTCCAGATGTTCCCTCATCTGGATTACATACTGCACCACATTCTTCTGCTCACCTTGTGGACCCTCCCAGAGCTCCTTCAGCAAGTCAAGAGGTCCCCTTACTTGTCTTGCAAACAAAAGCTCAAATGGAGCGAATCCTAAGGATGCTTGGGGCACCTCCCTGTTTGCAAACAGCAGATATGGTAGCCACTGGTCCCAGTCCTTTCCTGATTGGGAGATGAACCTGCGAAGCATAGTCTTCAGGGTTCAGTTAAATCTCTCCACTAAGCCATCTGTTTGAGGGTGGTATGGTGTGGTCTTAATACCCTTAATACAAAGCAGCTGATAGACTTGTTTAAGAAGTTCTGAGAGGAAATGTGTGCCCTGATCAGTAATTATTTCTCTGGGTACCCCAACCCGTGAGAACAACTGAATTAGGCAGGTAGCAACCTGTCTCGCTTTAATATCTCTAAGGGGAAAAGCCTCTGGGTACCTTGTGGCATAATCACAGATAACCAGTATATATCTATTACCACTCTGACTTCTTTCTAATGGTCCCACTATATCCATGCCTATCCTCTCAAAAGGTGTGCTACTGGTAGATTTTGTAGCTGAGCCTGTGCAACCCCCCTCCCAGAGGTAAGTTGGCACTCCATACAAGTTTTACAGAACTCACTAACATCTGTATACATCAATGGCCAACTAAAACGACTAGCAATCCTTGATAGTGTTTTGTACTTGCCCAAGTGTCCACCCCATGGAATTGAGTGTGCTAAAGTCATTACTGTGTGTCTGAGAGACTCTGGCAGGGCTAAGGACTCTACCCCGCCTTTCACTTGATACAGAATGCCCTTGTTTAAAACATACTTTTCCTCAGCTAAAACCTGCGACATTCCCTGCCTCACTCCATCTACCTCTGAGACTTTCTGGAACCAGCCCTGCAGTGTAGGATCTTCTTTCTGCAACTCCACTATGTTTTCAGGAATGTGCAAATCTACATTAACTGCTGGTGCTAGCAAAACCTGCTCTTGGCTCAATTCCGTGCCCCCGACTTTCGCTCTGCGCCTCTCTCTCCTCGACTTATGGGCTTTAACTGGCTTATTGTCAATTACTGAGTCCGCAAAAGGCAGCTCACTCAAGCAGTCTTTAACACCCTGAGCTCTTGTTATAACATTGCATGCTTTCACTTGTGAAATCAGATCACACAAAATGGGAAGGTCCTGGCCCAACACCACAGGATGAGGCAAATGAGAGGCTAATGCTACTGGCAACAAAATGGTCTGCCCTTTTACTGTTAGAAAAACCTCAACTGTGTTGTAGACCTTAACATCCCCATGTACACAACAAACTTTAACTTGTACCTGCTCATGCCCATCTGCCTCAGGAACTAAGCTATCTAGGACCATAGTTTGTGTACTCCCCGTATCTACTAGGGCCTGAGCTGCATGCCCATTTACCAGGACCTTAACCATGTTCTCACCTGTCACTTGGGCTAAACATGGTAAGTGTAGCCTTGGCACATAACAGATAGCTGCGCTTTTGACTTTCCTAGCCTGACAGTATGGTTTAGTGTGTCCCTTCTCCCCACAATAGTAACATCTCACCTCCTGTTTGCTGGACTTGTCTGGCTGCCTGCTAAATGCCTTAGCTTTACTTTGAACGTGACCACGAACCTCACCACCCCCAAAAGACTTACTTTGAGGTCCTGGAGCCCACTGGCTGAAGCTGTCGCCCCTGGTGCCTTTCCGTGCTGATATGTAGACCTCTGCCAGTCTAGCTGCTTCCTTCGCTGTTTCCGGGTCATGTTTTTTGATCCACACTGCCATGTCTGGGCTCACCATCCTCATGAATTGCTCCAGGATGAGAAGTTCTGATATTTGTTGAACTGTGCGTTCCTCTGGCTTGGTCCGTTTTGCAAACAGCTCCTTGAGTCTTATATACAGCTCCTGTGGTGTCTCATCAGACCAAATGTTAGTCGCCTGGAACCGTTGCTGGTAAGTCTCTGCACTGATCTCATATTTCTTTAAGATCACCTCCCTTACTTTTTTATATTCATTATGCCTAATCCATCGCCACATATGCCTACGGGCCCTGCCTGTTAGCAGGGGAACCAGTCGAATGGCCCAGTTCTCTCTTGACCAGTGGCATGCAGTTGCAATTCTTTCAAACGTTGTTAAGAAATGCTCTATATCATCACTTTCCGTCAATGGGTGCAGCTTTGGTTCTCTGAATTCAACCACTGGCAGCATTCTCTGGGGTGAGACAGCTCTACTGCTAGCCGCTTCACTTTCTCGTTCACTGCTGGCTGGAATGCTACTTTCCACGTGGCCCTGGAGCTGCTGGAACTGGTGTTGAACACTCCTCCACCGCTGCTCATGCCTTGCCTCCACTTGTGACAGCCGCTCACCATGCGCCGCTTGGGACTGAACCAGCACTTTCGTCATGCTTGCAAGTTCCGCCATCACCATCTCTGTAGAAGCCGCTGGCCCTACTGCTGCCTCACCTTGCACCGAATCCTGTGCTGCAGCTCTTGCTGGGCCTTCTGAAGAGCTTTGCACAATCTCCCGTTCCAGCTCCATGTTTTCTGTGACTCCTCTGTCGTGCTTGTACTTAGGTGGCATATTTTCTTCCTGTTGTCTTTAGCTGAGGCCTGGACCACTTTCTGACACCAAAATGTTGCAGGATAGCTGAGTGGTGGTCGAAAACTGATTCACAACCAGGAGTTCAAATGCAACAGAAGTTTATTTTCACCCAAGTACCAACAGTTAAAGATAATCAACACTTAACATTTTGATTGATAATATATTATATTAAGGTCTGCATCCCCAACCAGCCACCGAAAATGGAGTTCCCTCTTAAATACCTTTAGGCTATAGGCCTGGCCCAAATACAGGTACGTTTACAAATTGTAGGGTTTAACCATAACCTTGCTTTCGTAATTCAATTAAAACCACTTAATACTCAATGCTGTTTTATCTAAACAAACCCTTATTTAAAACATTCATGCAATAACATAACAAAAAAAATACAAGTAGGAAACTTGAGAGAACTCACCCCTCTCTGCTTAATATGGAGGATGGTACAATCCTCACTTTAGCACACACTCAGGACTACATAACCCATCAACCCCCTGTGCCCGTGACTCACAGCAGGTCACCGACATGCTGGAAGAAACCAGTCAGTCAAACTCATTTCAAACCCACATTGAAACTATTATTTCAGTTAAATATGCCCAGATAATTCTTACACGAAGTAGAAATCATCAACACCCTCAGTTGGCCACCCTGAATAGTGCGAGATAAGCATGATCGTTTGTGTTTATTTTTCAGAGTTCAGAAAATAAGTGTGCTGGACAGGCGCCGCCATGATCACAGAGAGTTGAACAAAAGAGTCCTTAAAACCATATAAATTGTCTGTGCTTTTGTTCCTGGTTCTCTAAAATGTCCTCAGCATGGAACGGACGAGAGCTCCGTTACAGGTAGATATTGTTAAGATCAGTGAAGAGGTGAGTTTGGGACCTGGTGGTGGTATGGATTTGGGGGTTCAGATTAGTGGTCACTTGGGGAGTGGAGAAGGTTCTCAGGAGAACATTGGGGTGGGAAATGGTGTAATCACAGGGGGTGAGTTTATTGGTCAGGTGAATATGGAGATTGTTTGTGGTGTGGATATAGGCACTGAGTCTGGTGCTCAGGTGGGTGGTGGTGTAGAAGCTCAGGTGAGCAGTAGTGTAGGGGCTCAGGTGAGTGGTGACTTTGAAGAGGCTGGACCGAGTTGCAGTTTTCAGGTGCTGGTGCCAGAGGGTGTCAGTGAATCTCAGTCTGGTTCAGCCGTGTCTCAGGAGGAGCCTATGGAGGACAGGATGTCTGAGGCATCTGATTTTGGAGATCAGGAAAGTAAAAAGTGCTAAGTCTGGTGTATGTCGTGCTTCTCATACTTAAAGCCAGAGGTGAGATTTTTCTGGGGGATCCTTGGGAGGGACTTGTATGAGGTTCTGCTGGTCGGGCTTGATGCTGAGGTGCTCCTAAGTAGCTGTCAGTGTGCCGTTTTATCCCTCCTCCTAAAGAAGGGAAACCTCTGCCTTTTAAAAAACTGGAGACCTGTTTCACTGCTGTGTTCAGATTATAAGATTCTCTCCCGCTGTATAGCAAACAGACTCAAAGGTGTTTTAAGTATGATTGTACATAAGGACCAGTCTTACTGTGTGCCTCGACTCTGTATTTATGACAATCTGTTTTTAATTAGGGACTTATGTGACTTTGCAAAGATGATTAATTTAGAGTTTGGCTTTTTATCTCTGGACCAGGAAAAGGCATTTGATCGTGTAGATCACGATTATCTTTTTACAGCTCTACATGCTTTTGGTTGTGGGGATGGTTTTATGTCTTGGGTGAAACTGCTCTACTCGGGGGCCTCCTGTCTGATTAAGGCGGGAGGGGGTATGAGTGTTCCTGTTCCTGTCAGTAGGAGGATACGGCAGGGATGTCCTTTGTCTGGACAGCTCTACTCACTTGCAGTGGAACCTCTTCTGATTTTAATTAGGAAAAGACTGTCAGGTTTAAATATTATGAACATTTTATATAAAGTCTCTGCCTATGCAGATGACATCACAGTTATAGTAAAAAATGACCAGGATGTTGTGTCCTTGCAAGACAAAATGCAAGTTTACAGTAAGGCAACTTCCACCAAACTTAACTGGGACAAGACTGAAGCTTTGTGGTGTGGCTCTCAGAGTCAGAACAGTATGTTGCCATCACTCCCGGGAGGGGTTCGGTGGAGCAGGCAAGGCGTCTAATTTTTAGGGGTTTGGTTGGGCACTGTAGCAATAGCAATGAACTGGGAAGGTGTTGTGGAGAAAGTTTATGCCAGGTTGTATTCATGGTCCTGGATGCTCCCCCAGTTTTATCTTACAGGGGTCGTGAACAACCTCGTTGCGTCTGCTTTGTGGCACAGGTTCACTGTTATCAACCCACCTAGACAACTGATCAACGACATCCAGAAAATACTGGTGAACTACTTCTGGTCTGGACAACACTGGCTCAGAGCAGCGGTCCTCTCTCTGCCTGTGCAGGAGGGGGGATAGGGACTTATCGACATCCGGGTCCAGAATCGCAACCTTGCGTCTGCAGGCTGTGCAGAGGTTGCTGTACGGAGGAGAGCGGGGCTGGAAAGTCGTGGCCTGTGCTCTATTGCTGGTGGTCTGGGGCTGGACCGGCACCTGTTCTACCTTCTGCTGGAAGGGGTGGATTTGACGGGATTGACTCCATTTGACAGAGCAGCGCTGGAGGCATGGCGCCTGTTCTCTTTTACAAGGGACACAGAGCCTTCAGGAGCTTCTTCGAGGAGCCACTGTTCCACCACGCCTCTTTTCCTTTGTTGCAACTGGTCTCAGGAACTTTGAGGACTGCCCTGCTGGAAAGTGGTCTTGTTAAGGTCTGTGACCTGCGGAGGGGTTGAGACTGGGTGCCTGCAGAGCGGTTGGCTGGGATGGTCGGTCTGAGGTCTGTGCGGTTAGCTCAGCAGCTGCTGGACTGGCTGAGGGCTGATCTCTCTGCTGCTGCCTGTGAGTACCTGGACACCACCCTTGTGGAACAACAACATCTGAGTAAGTAGGTCACATTCCCTGAGCTGGTGATGGACATGGGAGGACTGACAGGAGGGGCAAGGGACACTTCTGTCTTTAGATACCCCTGCTCTTGGATTTTTCAGTGTTCTACACAAGCGGGCCCTGTACCAGGCTTGTGTTAAAACAATTCATCGCCGCAGCCTGAGGGACGTGAAGGAGTCTGGGTGGGCTGAGGTTGTTCCGATAATGCTTCCCCTATACATAGCTTGTGGTCCCTGTACAAAAGACCCATCGAGAAGTGGGTGGGTGACCTCCAGTGGAGGATTGTGCATGGGACTATAGCCACAAACAGACATGTGGCACGGATTGATCCCTCACTTGGGGAAGGTTGTCATTTTTGTGGTGAGACCGAGACCTTGTCCCACTTGTTCTTGCTGTGTGCCCGGCTACATCCCATCCTGGGTGTGGTTAAAGAGTGGGGCGTGAAATTTTTATGCTCTTTTACTGATTGTCTTTTCTTTTATGGTCCTGAGTACTCAGCTTTCAATAAGGACAGATTAGTGATTTGAAATTTTCTATACGGTGCTGCGAAACTGGCCATCTGGTGCACCAGGAAAAATAAAATGAAAGGTACTGGGGGTACTGACCCCGTCCTGATTGTCAGGGCTGATTCTGAAGAGACTCACTGTGGAGTTCAGCTACAACACTGAAACTGACAATGTGGACTGTTTCTTTGCCGTGTGGGGGGCTGGGTGCCTGCTCTGTGAACCCGATGGTCTGGCTGGTTTCGTGTTGAATCTGTGACTGGATATTTTTATTTATTTATTTTCTATTTGCTTTTATTTCAGTTAGTTGTGTTTTAAAACTTGGTTACTGGTTTTATTTGTAAGTAATTTTGAATTAAAGGTGTGTTGAAAGTCAAAAGTCTCTCTCTCTCTCACACACACACACTGTCTGTCTGTCTGTCTCTCTCTCTCTCTGTCCTTTTTCCTATCTGTCTTCATTTCTCTCTAAACATTATACCTCTATTTTCTTCTGTCCTCTCCCCTCTGCACTGTCCCTGTCCTCTCTCATGTCTCTCAGGTCCGTGCGTGGATGGTAATGGTACGGCTCTGTCCGTGTTTTCCTGTAGTGCTCTGGAAGTGTGTGCCAGTGTTCTTTGGTGGGAATGAGGCTGGCGTGGTGGCTGTGCCGAAGGCCTGGTTTAACCCGGTCTCACAGCCTCCTCCTGGTGGTAGTTAATTAATGCTGCATTAGTGCTCTGCGTTCGGAGCCTGTCTTTCTCTGTGTTTGACCCCGGGCTCAACAGTTACCGCCATATAGCCCCTTGGGCCACAGAGTTTAACACCACTCCGGCTTTAACACACTCTTACAGCTCTCTGTGTCTCTCTCTCTCTCTCTCTCACACACACACACACACACACACACACGTACACACTAACACACACACTCATTTAAAGTCCAGGAAGGAGTTGATAATGAGACAATGGGGTCGGGAAAGGTGCTTTAGAGTAGAGAGATACAGACATAGAGATACACAGAGAGAGAGAGAGACAATAAAGAGAGGGAGAAAGAGGTAGCAAGAGGGGGGAGAGTGTGACAGAGAGGAGGGGAGAGAGAGAAAGGGAGCGTCCATAACTCCAGAGATAACAGAAGGCATCAGATTCCCACAGCAGTGTCTCAGAGACTGAAGGGGAACACAGATGGAACATTTAAGGTGGAACAGAGGCACCAGAACATCCCTGCTGTAACATTTAATGTGGACTGGCAGATCTGAGTCAGGTTAAACAGCCTGAGGCACAGTCACTTATTTCCAGCTACTGCTGCGCTAACACCACTCAACCCCTACACACAGCAGGATGGGGAATGTGTGTGTGTGTGTGTGTGTGCAGATCAATCTGAAGATCAGAGTGATGTGAATCTCCTCAAATCCTCTCAAACGAGTGAAAGAGGAACTGTAGATTTGTTGGAGAGTAGATGATTAAAAGCACCCCACAGAGAGAAGGGCAGTTCTAACATTTTAATGCACAACAAACCTTTTTACTGAGAATTTGTTGCATGGTAATTTGCAGTTCCACCTTAAATGGTACTCTCTCTCTCTCTCCAGGGGGATGTAGAGTGGAACTGTGTTCTCTCCAGTGATGTGTGTGTGTTATTCTCCTCTGTGTGAATGTGAGGTAGTCAGACACTTACTGTCTCTGATTAATGGATGTGTGTGTCCTCAATTATTCCCTGATTATCTGTACTAGGTCATGCATAAACAATTCTGTTTCTCTCTGAGTTTTTGTTGTTTAGAGACACACATGGGATTTGTAAATGTGTGTATGTTATTGATAAGTGTGTGTGAGGTTTAACTAAATAAGGTGAATGTGGATTAAAGTGATCAGAGCAGTGTTTGTTGTAGGGGGAGAATCCAGTTTGAAAAGATCTCGGGGGTGGAGCCCTGGGTGGGGTGTGGCTCAGGCAGGGGGTGGAGCCTGTCTGTGTGGTGCATTCTGGGTAAAAGCAGTGAGTGAATGGCCTTTTAATTTAGAGGTTGACTGTGGCCTGAACTCCCTTCAACTCCTCCATCTTCCAAAACCATACAAACTGACCTCATCCCTCCATCCGCAGACCAGGGGAATGCAGAAAGAAAGAAAAATGAGAAAGCAGATGAGAGAGAGAAACAGACATAATGAACAACTGAAAAGCTTTAATCTTGCTTGTTGTGTTTCTGTGGAGGGTGGGACTGTGTGTGTGTGTAGTGAAAGCTGTTTGGCTGCTGTCAGTAAAGAGATGCTCTTCTGACCAAATCACTTTAATGAATCTGTCTGTGTCTCTCTCTCTCTCTCTTTCTTTCTGTACCTCTGTCTCTCTCTCTCTCCCTCTCCCTCTCCCCTCACTCCCCCTCCCCTCTCTCCATCTCTCTCTCACCCCTCTATCTCTCACTCTTTCTCCCCCCTCTATCTCTCACTCTCTCTCTCCCCCCTCTATCTCTATCTCTCTCTCTCCCCCTCTCTCCCTCTACAAAATTTAGCCCCACCCACTCTACAGCAGTTTAGTGTTTATTGTTCACTGATATCTGTGACAGTGTTACAGCTATTTCCATAATTATATGCCACAAATTCCCACAACTACACTACACCCGTATTCATGTTTAATCCACATATTTGCATGGTAACACAGCATTAGTTTTCATGGTAACAACACTGCTTCCCACACCTGTTTCTGTGGTTATGCTACAGCAGTTTCCGTGGTTACACTACAGTGGTTTATGTGGTTGCGCTAAAGTGGTTTCCATGGTTGTGCTGCAGCCGTTTCCGTCGTTACGGCTGTGTGTAAATGTGCTCAGTGCAAATGAGTTTGTGAAATGACAGAATATGAACTGAGGATAAAATGGGCTTAATCTTGGCGTGTGATCAGTGATGAAACGTCAAAATAAGAGCACGGGCTCCACACGGGACACAGACACCTCTGAACTTGTAGACGACAGCATTCTTCTCATTAATTACACTTCTTTGTCTGTCTCTCTCTCTCTCTCTCTCTCACCCTGTTCTCTCTATCTCTCTCCACTTCACTGGGTTTTATTAATTTGTCTCTTCTGTCAATTGTTTGAATTTGGCGAGACATCAAAAAAAATACAAACAGCAGAAAACTGTCAGAAAAACAATCATCAACAACAAACAAATAAAAACTGCTCTCTCTCTCTCTTGCCCCCTCTCTTACTCATTACTCTGCATTCTCATTCTCTCATGTCATGTCATTCTTCTGTTTGACATCGTCCATACATTTGCCCATCTCGCTCTCTCTGTATTTACTAACCCAGTTTTGATTATCTACAGATAGTTTGGCTCTGACACACTTAAACCATACACACTCATTTTTATGGTGTTGCTGTGGTATTCAAAGTGGTTGCCCTAAGTATGTGTAATAATAATAATAGTTTTATTTATCCAATCAGAAATGGTCCAGGGAGGAGTTTAGTGAAGACAGTGGTACACTTGTGGGGCGCAGAGGTACTCAGACAAGAAGAAACGGAAAATAAACGAGTACAGATGATGATAATATAATACAGATAATACAGCGCAAGGAGAAATGGTCTCTATAGCAACCTCACAAACACACACCACACTCCATCACCAACACACTCCTAAATTAATGAGGGAGAGAGACAGGAGGAGAGAGAGAAAATGAGACAGACGTGAGGAGGAGAGAGAGACAGTAGGTGAGAGAGACAGGAGGACAGAAAAAGAGACAGGAGGGGAGAGAGAGACTCTCTCACACACATTATACACAGTATCTCACAGTAAAGAGTGTGTATGTGCAGATACAGGTAATTACAGGTGTACGCTGGTGTGTATGTGAGTATACAGGGTGTGTATATGAAGATACAGGTAATCACAGGTGTATTCTGGTGTGTATGTGTGTATAAAGGGTGTGTATGTGCAGATACAGGTAATTACAGGTGTACACTGGTGTGTATGTGTGTATAAAGGGTGTGTACGTGAAGATACAGGTAATTACAGGTGTACACTGGTGTGTATGTGTGTATAAAGGGTGTGTCACTAACCTGAACTGACCACAAACCCGCCTCCTCAGAGACAATGCTGCAGAGTGTTATGGGATATTTTGCTGAGGGTCCAGATGTGTTGAGGTGAGACCGCAGGTATGTCCAAGTTCATTTTAAAGTGTTATGGTTATGGGGATTACAAGAAAATTAGATTATTCACATTGGTGTGTGTGTGTGTGTTTGAATGAGAGAGAGAGAGAGAGAGAGAGAGAGAGAGAATCAAATCAAATCAAATCAAATTTATTTATATAGCGCTTTTCACAACTGATGTTGTCACAAAGCAGCTTCACAGAATTCCAGTAAGACAAGATTTGACATGAAATGTAAAGACAAATGTAAAACCCTCAAGTGAGCAAGCCAGGGGCGACAGTGGCAAGGAAAAACTCCCCCAGCTGAGGAAGAAACCTTGGGAGGAACCAAGGCTCACAAGGGGTGACCCATCCTCCTCTGGTCAATCTACTGGTGATGATAGTTAGTAGTCCATGAGAACTTCAGTGTAGGGACAGCTTCAAGGCACTTGGTGGTTGCTGGAGCGTGGGCAGCTGGTCTGAAGCGTGGAGGAGGATCTCGACAGTCATCCATCAGTGTCCAGACAGACAGGTGGGCAGTCGTTTACTCGGAAAGATGTAAAGGGATGGAATTAGTTTTGAACTGTTTTGTGTTTGTAAAGTAGAAAATATGAAAATTTCCAGAGTGTGGCTAATGACTCCGGCAGATCTGACTATGACAGCATTAACTAAAAGGAGAGAACCAGGAGGACACACAGACACGGGAGCATCCTGAAACACTGGCATCCCTCCGCTCCACCGTCAACAAACCTCAGTGATCGCGAGAAGCGGCGGGACGACAGCACCAGCGTCTCAGTATACTATAATTTCCTGTGTCCATGGACCCCCCGGATCTGCCGCCTTTATCTATGGGGGAGCATTAGCTACCAAATGATAAACTAAACAAATGAGTTTTTAGCCTACATTTGAAGATTGCGACTGTGTCTGAGTCCCGAACATTTTCTGGAAGATCATTCCAGAGTTGGGGGGCTTTATAAGAAAAGGCTCTTCCCCCAGCTGAGGCCTTCTGAATTCTGGGAACATTTAAAAATCCAGCATTCTGTGATCTGAGTGAACGTGGAGGCTCATAATAGGAAATTGTATCTTGAAGATATTCAGGAGCAAGCCCATGTAGAGCTTTATATGTTAATAACAAAATTTTGTAGTCAATGCGGAATTTAACAGGCAGCCAATGAAGTGATGATAAAACTGGGCTGATATGTTCAAGTTTTCTAGTTTTAGTGAGGACCCTAGCTGCAGCATTTTGAACTAGTTGAAGTTTTCTTAAATTGCTGCTGGTGCATCCTGACAGTAGTGCGTTACAGTAGTCAAGCCTTGAAGTAATAAAGGCATGTACTAATGTTTCTGCGTCCTGGAGGGATAAGGCATTTCTAATCTTAGCAATATTGCGAAGATGTAAAAAAGCTGTCCTAGTGATACTACCTATGTGTTGATCAAATGATAAATCCGGGTCAATTATGACACCAAGATTTTTGCTGCTGAACCAGGTTTAACTGGAAAGTTAGCTAGATTTAAAATTAAATCTGATCATTTATTTCTTGTCACTTTTGGACCCAAAAGCAGGACCTCTGTTTTGTTGCTGTTTAGAAGGAGGAAGTTACGCAACATCCAGCCTTTCACGTCTTTTACACAGTCCTCTATTTTCTTTAATCTGTGTTTGTCATCGGGCTTGGCTGAAATATACAATTGTGTGTCGTCTGCGTAACAGTGAAAGTTAATGTCATGGTTTCTTATAACTGTGCCTAGCGGTAACATGTATAATGTAAATAATAATGGTCCTAAAATAGAGCCTTGTGGAATTCCAAATCTTACTTTAGAATAATTTGAATTTAGATTGCTTACTTTTACGAATTGATAACGTTCCGTTAAGTAAGATTTGAACCATAATAGGGCTGTCCCTGTGATTCCAACCATGTTTTCTAACCTTTCTATGAGAATATTGTGGTCTATTGTATCGAAGGCTGCGCTTAGGTCAAGAAGCACCAACAGGGATACGTGGCCTTGATCAGAGGCAAGAAGAAGATCATTTGTTATCTTGACTAGAGCTGTCTCTGTACTATGATGTTGCCTGAATCCAGATTGGAATTTTTCATATATATGATTCTTATGTAGATATGAACTAAGTTGTTGGGCCACAGCTCTTTCTAAGATCTTAGACAGAAATGGCAAATTAGAAATAGGCCTGTAATTAGACAGTGTACTAGCATCAAGATTTGGTTTCTTGATCATAGGTTTAATAACTGCTTGTTTAAAAGCTTTGGGTACATGGCCCAGGCTAAGCGATGAGTTTACTATAGTTAAAAGAGGATCAATAATAGCTGGTAGTACTTCTTTGAGCAACTTTGTGGGAATTGCATCAAGTGTGCAAGTTGTACAGTTTGCGGAGGTGATAATCTTCTCTAGTTCTAATTGTGGGAGTGGGTAAAAGGTTTCAAGTCTTTCTTTTAGAGTTATATTATGTTTTATTTCATTCACATCAGGTGGCAGCCAGGATGGATTTGATCCTGTGGCTAGAGTTTGTTGTCTAATATTCTCAATTTTATTATTAAAAAAGTCCATAAAATCTTTACTGGTGAGAGTTGCTGGAATTAGTTGTTCAGAACCTGCTTGATTTTTTGTAATTCTAGAAAACACACTAAACAGTGCTCTCGGATTATTTTTATTATTGGAGATCAGCGAGGCCAGATATGCTGAGCGAGCTTTAGTGAGGGCATTTCTATACTCTATAAGGCTGTCCTTCCAGGCAGAATGGAACACTTAAAGCTTGGTTGATCGCCATTTCCGCTCTAAATCAAATCAAATCAAATCAAATTTATTTATATAGCGCTTTTCACAACTGATGTTGTCACAAAGCAGCTTCACAGAATTCCAGTAAGACAAGATTTGACATGAAATGTAAAGACAAATGTAAAACCCTCAAGTGAGCAAGCCAGGGGCGACAGTGGCAAGGAAAAACTCCCCCAGCTGAGGAAGAAACCTTGGGAGGAACCAAGGCTCACAAGGGGTGACCCATCCTCCTCTGGTCAATCTACTGGTGATGATAGTTAGTAGTCCATGAGAACTTCAGTGTAGGGACAGCTTCAAGGCACTTGGTGGTTGCTGGAGCGTGGGCAGCTGGTCTGAAGCGTGGAGGAGGATCTCGACAGTCATCCATCAGTGTCCAGACAGACAGGTGGGCAGTCGTTTACTCGGAAAGATGTAAAGGGATGGAATTAGTTTTGAACTGTTTTGTGTTTGTAAAGTAGAAAATATGAAAATTTCCAGAGTGTGGCTAATGACTCCGGCAGATCTGACTATGACAGCATTAACTAAAAGGAGAGAACCAGGAGGACACACAGACACGGGAGCATCCTGAAACACTGGCATCCCTCCGCTCCACCGTCAACAAACCTGAGTGATCGCGAGAAACGGCGGGACGACAGCACCAGCATCTCAGTTTACTATAATTCCCTGTGTCCATGGACCCCCCGGATCTGCCGCCTTTATCTATGGGGGAGCATTAGCTACCAAATGATAAACTAAACAAATGAGTTTTTAGCCTACATTTGAAGATTGCGACTGTGTCTGAGTCCCGAACATTTTCTGGAAGATCATTCCAGAGTTGGGGGGCTTTATAAGAAAAGGCTCTTCCCCCAGCTGAGGCCTTCTGAATTCTGGGAACATTTAAAAATCCAGTATTCTGTGATCTGAGTGAACGTGGGGGCTCATAATAGGAAATTGTATCTTGAAGATATTCAGGAGCAAGCCCATGTAGGGCTTTATATGTTAATAACAAAATTTTGTAGTCAATGCGGAATTTAACAGGCAGCCAATGAAGTGATGATAAAACTGGGCTGATATGTTCAAATTTTCTAGTTTTAGTGAGGACCCTAGCTGCAGCATTTTGAACTAGTTGAAGTTTTCTTAAATTGCTGCTGGTGCATCCTGACAGTAGTGCGTTACAGTAGTCAAGCCTTGAAGTAATAAAGGCATGTACTAATGTTTCTGCGTCCTGGAGGGATAAGGCATTTCTAATCTTAGCAATATTGCGAAGATGTAAAAAAGCTGTCCTAGTGATACTACCTATGTGTTGATCAAATGATAAATCCGGGTCAATTATGACACCAAGATTTTTTGCTGCTGAACCAGGTTTAACTGGAAAGTTAGCTAGATTTAAAATTAAGTCTGATAATTTATTTCTTGTCACTTTTGGACCCAAAAGCAGGACCTCTGTTTTGTTGCTGTTTAGGAGGAGGAAATTACGCAACATCCAGCCTTTCACGTCTTTTACACAGTCCTCTATTTTCTTTAATCTGTGTTTGTCATCGGGCTTGGCTGAAATATACAATTGTGTGTCGTCTGCGTAACAGTGAAAGTTAATGTCATGGTTTCTTATAACTGTGCCTAGCGGTAACATGTATAATGTAAATAATAATGGTCCTAAAATAGAGCCTTGTGGAATTCCAAATCTTACTTTAGAATAATTTGAATTTAGATTGTTTACTTTTACGAATTGATAACGTTCCGTTAAGTAAGATTTAAACCATAATAGGGCTGTCCCTGTGATTCCAACCATGTTTTCTAACCTTTCTATGAGAATATTGTGGTCTATTGTATCGAAGGCTGCGCTTAGGTCAAGAAGCACCAACAGGGATACGTGGCCTTGATCAGAGGCAAGAAGAAGATCATTTGTTATCTTGACTAGAGCTGTCTCTGTACTATGATGTTGCCTGAATCCAGATTGGAATTTTTCATATATATGATTCTTATGTAGATATGAACTAAGTTGTTGGGCCACAGCTTTTTCTAAGATCTTAGACAGAAATGGCAAATTAGAAATAGGCCTGTAATTAGACAGTGTACTAGCATCAAGATTTGGTTTCTTGATCATAGGTTTAATAACTGCTAGTTTAAAAGCTTTGGGTACATGGCCCAGACTAAGCGATGAGTTTACTATAGTTAAAAGAGGATCAATAATAGCTGGTAGTACTTCTTTGAGCAACTTTGTGGGAAAGCAACTTTGTGCTTTTCATAATGTTTGTTTTAAAGTACGGGTCTTATCGTTATACCATGGTGCAAGCTTTTTCTGTCTTATACTTTTATGTTTAAGTGGTGCTACCTTTTCTAAAGTAGATCGACAGGTATTTTCTAGGTAATCAGTTAGTACATCTAGGTCCATTGGGTCTGATGGAATTGGAACTGGGGTTGATAGTTCTGGTAGGTTTTCTATAAATTGTAGGGCGGTAGATGGTTTTATTATACGCCTTGTAGAATAGCGAGGGTTCTTACATATATTATGGATAAAACGTAGCTCATATGAAATTAAGTAATGATCGGAGATTGCTGAGGATTGCGGTAAGATATTAATTTTGTCAATGTTAAGACCTAGTGTCAGAACTAAGTCTAAAGTGTGGCTGCAGTAGTGTGTAGGCCCTGTTACATTTTGAGTAATACCAATAGAGTCTAAGATTGAGGTAAATGCCTTTTTTAGTGGGTCACTTTCCTTCTCAAAATGGATATTGAAATCTCCTACAATTATAACTTTATGATTGCACACCGCTAGGTTTGCAGCAAAATCGCTGAATTCTTTCAGAAATTCTAAGTAAGGCCCTGGTGGTCTGTAAATGTTGCATAATAAAAATGCGTCCTTTTTTGTGACCGGATTTGTAATAATAGTGGAGAGAACCTCAAAAGAAGAGAAGGTGTCACATTGTTTAAGACTAATTTCTAGGGTATTTTGGTAAATTACACATACTCCACCTCCTTTGCCTGATATTCTTGGGCTATGTGCATAATTATAGCCTAGGGGGGTGGCTTCATTTAGTGCTAAATATTCATTTGGTTTAACCCACGTTTCCGTGAGACAGAAAACATTGAATTTATGATCACTTATAATATCATTTACGATGAGTGCTTTTGAGTTTAGTGATCTTATGTTGAGTAACCCAAATTTTAGTTCTGAGGTGTTGCTGCTAGGTGTTGTGTATGATTTAATATTGATTAGGTTGCTGAAACAGGCTGATTTTGTTTTTCTACTTTTACATTTAGTTCGGGGGAAAGACACAGTCTCAATACAGTTGAACCTGGGTGACGCCTCAAGACAGTTCGCAGACGGTCGGTTTAGCCTGTCTGTCTGCGGCCTGGTCCCGGCTCTGGATTGTCAGCAGCTATCTACACTACTCTGCTGACTAACTAAAAGACTATGTGCTATACTGCAAGAAAGTAAGGCAGCACCCTCCCGCGTGGGGTGGATACCATCCCTACCTATAAGACCAGGCTTGCCCTCAAAACGTAACCAATTGTCTATAAAGCCCACTTGATTTTCGGAACACCACTTGGACATCCAGCAGTTTAACGCCCAAAGTCTGCTGTAAGCTTCGTTGCCACGCCGCATTGGTATGGGGCCAGAGCAGATTACGGCATCGGACATCGTCTGGGCCAGTTTAATCACCTCTGTAATATTACCCTTAGTTACCTCAGACTGCCGCAGACGAATATCATTGGCCCCTACATGAATGACTACTCTCGAATATCTCCTATTAGCTAACAGTCTAAGGTTGCCACTAATATCCGGCGCTCTGGCTCCCGATAAACAGCTAACTGTTACTGCCAGCGCCCCTAAAGGAGTAGCTAATTTCACGTGCCGAACAATAGAGTCTCCTATAACCAGAGCACTCTTAACAGGCTCCTCAGCGGGTGCTTCGCTGAGCAGGGCAAACCTGTTTGACACGCGAATCGGAGGAGCGTGGTGTCCCGGTGGGCTAGCTTTGGCCTCAGCGTTAGCATCAGCCTTAGCTTTCCGGCTATGACGCCGAGACGTCACCCATTCACCCTGCTGTGAGGGCTCTAACGCCGGAGTCGTGGGGGTGCTAACTCTCCCTAAGGCACCCGGAGTTGCTAACACTGAATCTCGCTGTTTATCCCTCAACAATAATAAGCTCCGGATGCGCACTTCTAGCTGGTCCACTTTATCCACCAGAGAGCTAACTAGCTGACACTTACTACAAATACAACCACTGTATTTAACGCTAGAGGTGGAAAAGGGCGTTAAACTAAACATGCCACACTCTGAGCAGGCAAAACAGCCAGTAGTAGCCATGGAATTGCAGGTACTTACCGCTTTTAGTGAATTTTAGTAACTTACACCAAGAACGTTACTCCAGGGTCCGGTGGCAGTTTTAGTGCCTCTGTAATGAATATTCCTGCGGAGACAATCTAAAAGATAGATCTATGGATGGTTAGTAGGTTATAAAAACAGATATAAATATAGAAATAACAATGGAAACGAGTAAACAGGAAAACCCGAGCGATCAAAACAGCTTCCAAACGGGTACAGAAACAGCCAAACGGGTTGCCAGATGCCAGAGAGAGAGAGGGAGCAGCTGTGTGACCTATATGAGGAGGATTGTGTTTCTGCCTTTTGTAGACACCCACCACACACACACCAAACCTACACACCAGCCATCTATTAAGTGTGTGTGTGTGTGCCAGGAAAAGGCTAATTCATGCTATCTTCTGCTGCAGCATCTGTTCACACACGGCACACTCTCAGAGTCCAAAAGTTTGGATACACCATTTATAACCTGCTTTTTATTTTTTTTTAACCTGCTTTTTTTTTTAAAACACACACACCTTGGCCCAATTTTTGGAGACCAGGCTTGATACTGGAATGTAACCTGTAGCTGAAGTGCCCTTGAGCAAGGCTCCTAACCCTGGTTAGGGGGTTAGGGGAAAGTATGTTGTTTGTGGAAGGAGCCAAGCCCGGCTCCATAGAAACCCATTATATAGAAAACGTGGAAGGCCTTCCACAAACAACATACTTTTCCCTAACCCCCTAACCGGGGTCATATTACCAAAGTGGAAGAGGTTCCGCTTATGACATACTTTCCCCTAACTCCCTAACACTTCTTAAAACAGCAATTTCAGGTAACTCTGGGGGTCATTTCGAGCACCTAGGCCCCCCCACATACCACATCTTAATTGATTGATCATCTTCAATTAATGTAGATCATTTGAGAAACTACATTCCACAAACGACATACTTTCCCCTAACTCCCTAAATCAAGTAACACAAGTGCGCCGGAAGTCCAAGTGCTCTCAGCTTCACAGGCCCACCTGTAGCGCCTGTATCGCCTGCTGTGGTGGCAAAACTCTTCCACGGATGATATATTCCACTTTGGCTCCGTCTATGGGAAAATAAACAGGAGAGTTATAACCTCGAGGTCAATTGTTCCAGTTCCAGTTTGGCGTTTAAACCAACGGCTCCAATACCACGTTTGTGATAAAGTTCCTTACCCACAAACTGCCCCTGGGTGCTAAGGGTGCAAGCCCGTTCCCTGTGTGTGTGTGTGTGTGAGAGAGAGAGTGTGTATTCGTGACATTCCTTACGATCACTGTTGACCGTACAATGCAAGATGACTTCTGGATTTTAACCCAGCCACACACACATACACACACACACACACACACACACACACACACAGGAAACGGGCTGGGCTCTGTAGCTTGCTGTGGGTTGTCAGTGTGAACATTGTACTGTGAGGACACTGGTTGATTGTATTCTGGCTCTGTTTCTGTGCAGAGTCTCTTTAACACCGGAGAACTCATAAACACTTCAGGAATCACAGTGGTCCGTAGAGTTCATTAACATTAATGAACACAGGGACTGTACTGCATTCACACACACACACTGCTATTCCCTACTTTCTTCACCCCAACAGTGAGGGAAATAAACGTAGTGTACTCTGTATAAATGTTAATAAACACCATGATTAATGTGTTACTTTCAGCCACAACATTAAAGCCATGTGTTTCTCCCCACTGTCCATTTCTCACTGCACTTTACTCTTAATTCTTCTAATTTTATTTTAATAATAACTGTCTCTTCTTTTTGCGGCTGGAGCTCAGGTATGTTCTGAGGCTTTTATGCTTTTTAATCATTTTTAATCAGACTTTTATGTTTGGAGCAGCAGGTGGTGGCTCTGTCACAGCTCCAGAGTCCCTTCGGGAGGGTTTGTGGGTTTCCTTCGGGTGACTGTCTGTGAGGAGTGTGGTGTGTTCTCTCTATGTCTGTGTGGGTTTGTGAGGAGTGTGGTGTGTTCTCCCTGTATCTGCGTGGGTTTCCTCTGGGTGACTGTCTGTGAGGAGTGCGATGTGTTCTCTCTATGTCTGTGTGGGTTTCCTCCGGGAGACTGTCTGTGAGAAGTGTTTTAATGTTGTGGCTGGTGGGTGTGTATCAGGAGGGGGTCAGAGGGAGGAGGGGTTTAATTAGGATCAGGAGGATAACCACAGATTTACACACACACTCAGTGGGACGTGTGTTTAATGCTAATCTGTGTGTGTGTGTGTGTGTGTGTGTGTGTGTGTGTGTGTGTGTGTGTGTGTGTGAAAGAGAGGGAGAGAGAGAGCGAGATGGGCAAATGTATGGACAATGGACGAGAGTTATCTAATGTCTATCAGTGCTGTGGTGGGGAGGGGAGGGGGGTCTCTTAGATTAGCCCCACTTTAATAAACGCCTCCAGATTAAACTCCTGCTATTAATTAAAACAGACAAAACATAAACCACAGAACAAACTGCTCACAACTGGCCCATCAGCGACAGAGAGAGAGATGTATATTGTCTGTTTTGTTTTTCCTAAAATATGTCTTTATTGCACCTTAAAGAGCCCACACTTCTCTCTAAACCCAGAGATCCTTTGTTCTATTTAGTGTTTTGTTCTTGTTTATGTGTGTTGTTATTGTTTATGTGTGGTGTTGTGGTTGTGTGTGGTGCTGTTGTTTATGCGTTTTGTTGTTGTGGTTGTGTGTTGTTGTTGTGGGTGTGTTTGTTGTTTGTGTTTTATTGTTTTTTATGTGTGTTGTTTGTTGTGGTTACATTTTGTTGTTGTTTTTATTTTGTATCATACACATTCTGCAGAGTCTGGTTCAGTTTACCTCTCGTTATCTAGAGTTTAAGCTCTGACTCAGATGACAATCTGGAGCTAATTGGACAGATCTGATAATCAGATGGAAATGAGGATCAAAGCTGCAGGGGGCGAGTGTGTGTTTTGCTGTGTGTGTGTGTGTGTGTGTGTGTGTGTGTGTTGGTTTGTGTTTGTGTGTGTGTGTTGGTGGCCCAGATTGTAACCCAGTTGCCAGTATGTTGTGGTGCTGGGGGAGTGAGGGATTGTGGGATATGTGAGGCATTAGATGTTAATTCTGTGTAAAATTCTGTTCAAGATCACACACACACACACAGTCCTTTCCCTTTACTGTAGTTTGTGAAGAAATAGATGAAAAATAATCTGAGCAGAGGGAGACAAAACGGCACAAAAAGGTTAAAGAGAAAAGGAAAAGAAAGAAAGAGAAGTAAAGAGAGACGGAGAAAGAGGAGCAACAAAGTAAAGAGAAGAAAAATAAAAGGAGCACGAGAAGGAAGGGGCTCAACTGAGGCATGTTTTGAGGCTTACGTCTTATCTGTGGCTTGTCTGAGAGTCATTTTGTCGATCGAGGTGGGGTAATGGTTAATTTGAGGTTTGTTTGAGGCTCATTGTCAGAGGTTTGTTTGAGGCTCCTCTCGCCCAGACGATCCTGAGAGGATGGAGAGTGATAAACGAGTCTGAGGTCTCAGTCTCCGTGAGTCCCGCTCTATTCCGGGAGAGAACCCGATCGGTCATTACTCAGATCTGAGGCACAGATAAAAGACGTCCCCTCCGCAGCGTCTTGCAGAGGGACGAGATCTCTCTCTCTAACTCCAAGCTCCGTCTGGATCCGAGTAATGAGAGACAACCGAGACCCAGCAAGGTCATGAGACGCCGCAATTTGAGACGCGTCTCCAACTTCGGTTCTTGCCTGCACCCTCGCGCTCATTTGGTGCTCGTCTCAGGCTCTGCTCTCCATTTGTTTCAGGTTCATTTGTGGGTTTGTTTGATACTCACTGGAGGCTCTTAAGTTTGAGGTTTTTTTAAATGCAGCAAAACAGACACAACATGCTCTGAATAAAAACGGAGAAGAAAGAGGACCAAGGGAAAACGGCTAAAAACCAGAGCTTCTGCTCCTTGCTCCTCACTGCTGTGCTCTCAGGGACAGGGTGAACAGCGAGTGGCTCATTATCATTTAAAGGAACAGGCCTGAAAGCTGCTTAGTCAGCGGTCAGTACAGTGATGAATGAAGAAACACACACACACACACGCATACAGACACAGCAGAGCCGAGTCCAAACCCAGACCAGCTGTGGGGCTAAAATAAGCTCATTCATCACTGGGAACGTCGTTCCGAGTTGGGAAAATGCTGATGCTTGGTTTTTTACTTAATACTCAGGACTCACAGAAACTGAGACCCCCCCTCACCACACACACACACATACTCCCCCAGGTCTGGAATGTGTCGGGGTCCGTGTTTGTCTCAGTCCCATCTCTGCCAGAGAAATCACTTGTTATTGTTGATGATGTTTTCATTCCTCACCCACGGGAGGGGGGTGTTCCACAGAGCAGGAATTCCCAGTTAGCCAGATAACTTAAGCCCGAATTTAAGGCCTGTCCAATAAGAATCTCCCTCAGCTCTGTTCTGTTGGACAGGCTTGAGGCTTGACTTTGGGCTTAAGCTATCTGGCTAACTGAGAAATCCCCTCAGATCAAACACTTCAGTTCTGTAGAGGACACACCCATATGATGAGTTGTGGGTGTGGCTGGTTGTCCATATAAGGAGTTGTGGGTGTGGCTGGTTGTCCATATAAGGAGTTGTGGGTATGGCTGGATGTCCATATAGGGAGTGGTGTGTGTGGCTGGATGACCATATAAGGAGTTCTGGGCTTGATTTCAGAAATGAATGGGATTTTTGGAAACATCTGATGTAAACAAACAAAGTCTAAACTAAGTCCTGGTTCCTTTGTGGTTCTGAGGGTGGTTCTCCGGCTGGGTTCCTGGATCCTCTTTGGTTCTGAGAGTGGTTCTCCGGATGAGTCCAGGTTCCTCTCTGGTTATGAGGGTGGTTCTCCGGCTGGGTCCTGGTTCATCTCTAGTTCGGAGGGTTGTTCGCCGGCTGGGTCCTGGTTCCTCTCTGGTTCTGAGGGTGGTTCTTTAGCTGGGTCCTGGTTCCTCTCTAGTTCTGAGGGTGGTTCTCCAGCTGAGTCCAGGTTCCTCTGTGCTTCTGAGGGTGGTTCTCTGGCTGGGTCCTGGTTCCCCACTGGTTCTGGGAGTCAACTGGGAGATGTTGTCTGTGGATCGGTCAGCAACTGAAGACCAGGAAACCCAGGTTCTGAAGAATAACCTGACCGCAGGAACCCAGAATAACTGGAGAACCAGACTGCTGTGGGAGGAAAGGCACGATTCTGTGAGCCTCATGGTCAGAGCGGCATGTACCTCATTTTCTCCGTTGTTGTGGGAGAGGAGCCGGAGAGGGCCGTAATTATCCGGACGCCTGTGGCAGCAGGAATTCCGGGCGGCTCCGGAACGCAGCTCTGAGGCCTGAGCTCTCACTCTCCATTAACTCGCCTCATGGAGTCATCACAACCACAGATCCATAGCAGAGTGTGTGTGTGTGAGAGAGAGAGACTGGTGAACAGCTGGTTAAATCATTCCTTGTTATTCTGATGTTTTTCATGCCGCTCAGAACATAGTGGGGGGTGGGGGGGGGGGGTCATCTTGTTAATGTGTTTTTAAATGTAACAATTTTTAAAGGATTTTTTGAAAGTGAGTAGATAATTAAAACCTTTAAAAGTAAATAAAAATTAGGCAGATTTTTAATTTAATGAAAAAAAAAAAAACCCTAAAATTTGATAAAAATCCGCCGCTATAACATCTCTCTCTCTCCCTCCTTCTCTCTCTCCCCCCCTCTCTCTCTTTGTCTTACTCTCTTTCTTATTCTCCCTCTCTCCAGCTGTCTCTCCTTGTCTGTGTTTTATCTGCACATATTGCCTTTCTTTTTTTAGTTTCTCTGTTCTCTCACCCCCCCCCCCTCTCTCTACCTGTTGACTATGTTCGCTGATTGCAATTGACATACACACACACAAACACAGACACACACACAGTAAATTCCATTTTATTATCTTCCATTCCATTCAGTTCTTTCTGTCGACAGAGACACAGCTGTTCAGACAGTCTTTAATGTTCACCGGGTGTGGGTGTGTGTTTAATGAAGCTGTGTAGGGTCATTAATGTCAGCGTGTATTGATTACTGGTTCTAATCACATCTGTCCTGCAGCTGTTTAAATGCTCTGTAAATGCTCTGACGTTCTGTTATGGTTCTCCTGCTGAGTTCTGTGGGGTTCTGTAGGGTTCAGTGTGTGTTGTTAGTACTGTAGCAGTGTTAGGTCTGTGTGTGTGTGTGTCTGCTTTAGAGAGTGTGTGGCGCTGCAGGAACCCTTGAGGAGAGAAACACTCAGCTCAGACGAACAAATGAATGAGACGCGTCATTCTGCAGAAAAGCATCCCTCGGGATGAGAGAGAGAGAGAGAGAGAGAGAGAGAGAGAGAGAGAGAGAGAGGATGAACAGACTCAATGCCAAAACAACATAAAAACGACACTCATTCCTGCCAGAAAATGCATAAAAATGACACACTTTCAACTGAGAGAGAGAGAGAGAGGAGAGTTGAAGTTAGAGAGAGAGAGAGAGAGAGAGAGAGGGGTGAAGTTAGAGAGAGAGAGAGAGAGAGAAAGAGAGATTTGAGATTTTAAATTCACTTTATTTAACAATTAACCAAAAGATATCAATTTAACAAAACCTTAGTCCACATAATAAACATTAAACACACACACACACACAAACACACCATCACCACACCATTACATTGCCTGATCAGCACACCCCATGTTCAAAAACCAAACCAAACAAAAATACATAATGTCCTTCATATTCAAAAACACTCCAGTCTCTCATCCAGCTCAAAGAGCCCGAATCCCCACCCTGTTTCTCCAACAAATGAGAGTCCAGTGGAGATTCCTCAGACGAGGCTGTCATAGTCCGTGTTAAAAATCCAAAGGGGACAGTCAACTGTGAGCAGTCAATAAAAAAGGCAATGGACAGGCTCCGGCTGAGAACAGCAGCGCCGGCCTGTCTCCACTTCGCAGACAGTACTCACCCTGGTGGCTGTAGCCCATGTCTGGTGCGCCACCATGAGGCTTCCGTTTCTTAGGGCTGTTGATCTGAAACAGCACCTACCTCCCGAGTCCAGCAGTGCTCCAACCACACGAGCTGTCTGTACAATCCACTGTGTTGCGTGCGCTGTACACACTGTCGATATCCATCAATCTATTCATCTGTAACAGTCTCCTCAGTGTTCACAGGGAAAAGCAGTAGGTATCAGAGATACAGTTGTGGCATAAAGACCTGCTCTTCGGAAATAGATAGATTTTTCCGTGCGGTCGTCAGCCACTTCCTCAGTCTGAACCGCCTCTTAGGGGACAGTGTCATGTAGTTCTCGTGTTTAGAGGCGTATTGCACAGATCTAATGAACTTTTCAGTGTCAGAGAAGTAGCTTTCTAAGGACACATTCCTCTTGCCTTTAGTGACAGTCAAAAACCGGTTAATCTTTGTGAGAGAATACACATCCACTGGGGGGTCAGTTGTTTCAGACGAGGCCTCAGACGGACCGGCCTGGGTCGAAGAGCCCGGTATACAGGACATACTGACAGGTAGTTCAGACAGCCCTGAACAGTCTGACACCACGCTGTCCTCCTCAGAGTCCAGCACAGCGTCCCCCGACTCACCGAGACACTCATCACGCACACGACCCACAATAACGTCATCCTTCTTCAAAACCGACTGTCCATCGTCCTTCACGGGTTTATCAGTCTTATACCGGGCCTTTCTGTGGGTGCTGACACTAGGCCCGACCGAGTCAGTGGGGTCACTGGGTGTGTTCACAGATGCATTGCTAACATTCACATCATCCTCACCACTGTTAAGGGTTACATTCATGGAGGCCTCAGTCCCATCCCCATCTACCCCCTCCACACCTGCAGAGCTGACGGGTTCAGGCCTGCTCTCAGGCCCAGAGACCTCAGCTACCTCCTCAACCACCTCCCCACCACTATCCCCTACCTGCTGCCCTTCCATTAAACCATTCTGTTTATGCTTATCACCCACCTGCTGCCCCTCCATTAAATCACTCTGTTTATTCCTATCCCCCTCCTGCTGCTCTTTTCTGTGCGGGCAGCCGAACTGTTTATGGCCGATGTCTCCACACTCAAAACAGCGGAGTTTTTCTGTACTCGCGAACACTATGTATGAGCCCTCCTCGTATCTAACTCTAAAACTCAAGTTTAAAGTCTGATCTTGGTTGTTTAAAACCATGAAAACCTGTCTCCTAAAAGACATTACATGTTTAATCAGTGGATTTTTAAAACCGAGCGGAATCTTTCTCATGTCACCGGCGAATTTGCCGAACCGAGCCAGTTCTCTCAGTAGCGCCTCGTTAGTAATGAACGGCGGGACATTCGAAACCACAACGCGGGTCGCGGGTGCACGCACAGGGCTGACCTGCACCAGATCTCCCCTCACCCGGATTCCCGACTTAATCAGACTACTCACACAGTTCTCCTTCAACAAAAACACTACCACCGCTTTGTCCATTCGAGAAGCCGATTCAATGTTCTCATATCCAACCTGCTCCCCGACCGCTAACACAACCTCCGCTATCGTCGCCTCACTCTCCGGAGCACACCTGACGCCATGGCGGGGAGACGGCGTCTCCACACCGGCGTCAGAGGCCATGACTCCAGCCACAAACACCTCACCACCGGCCAAAAACAGTTCGGTACCAAATGCCTCACTAAGCTCTCATAAAGAAATTGAAATAAAGGATAGAAAATAGAAAATCAAGAGAATCAGAAAAGTTGGCAAAAACGCCAGAAACCTCCACACGCCACAGCGGACAAACCGCGCGCACGCGCAGAGAGAGAGAGAGAGAGAGAGAGAGGTGAAGTTAGAGAAAGAGACGTAATGTTTTTTTTTTTTTTACTTTTTCGGGTCATTTATTAATAGCAAGTGGGCTCAATAGTCATCCAAATTCACTTTAGAAACATAAAAACAACTTGGAAACAACACATTATAAAACCTGGGTATTAAAAAGTGCATTTAAATGAAAACTGGATTAAAAATTAGTTCTTCATCACATACAGAACACACCCCACCCGCACAGCACCACACCTCCTCAAACACCTCCAGATAAAAGCGTGATAAATAATTTCCCTCTGAGTGCAGAAAGGACACACCGGAGCTACCTCAGGGTTTAAAACAGAGATATAAGAGTTAATAAGTAAAATCCCATGTAAAACCCTCCACTGAAGGTCAGCAGCTCTTTTGGTTAACGGTGGTTTGTACAATGCTCTCTACTCTGGCTTCACATCATCACTAAGCGACAGAACCTCCCTCCATGGCGTGTCCACCCTCCCATCCAGTCTCTTTTTATTCAGAGCTTTGACACATGCTCTGTACAGCAGCTTCCTGGAGGCACTGTCCAACTTCATGCAGGACTCCCCCTTACACTCCAGCAGGGGCCCCTCACAGTCCTGCAGGTCAGGAGCCAGGATGAGAACAGGGAAAGGGTCGTCCTCCGCAGGTCTAGTCACCCCTGCACCGTAATCCTTCACCATCTTGAGTTCCTCAGGGGTCAGCGCTGTCCTCCACTTACAAAGAAATTTAGACACAACGTGCAAGGACCTCAGCCCTAATCGTGCAGCCAGGCTCTCTGCACCGGAAAGGTCAGGTCCCGCAATGTCCACTAGGTGATGCAGTGTAGTGACCCCCAAAGAAACCAGGACTCTGGTCAGTGCAGAAGTCGACACGACTGATACGTCCAGCCGGGCGCCATGAAGCAGAGGTTCCTCCAGCAGGGAGTCTGGGTTCCTCACCTTCCCAGTCCCCGAGTAAAGATGCTTCACTCTTGGCCCAGTTTACCTTTGCAGAGGATAAAATGTTAAAATCATGTAAAACATCAACTAAAACATTTACATCATCTTGAGCACTGATAAGTACAACAAGGTAATCTGCATAAGCTGAGACACATATTGGGACAGTACAGTTAGGAACATAAAAACCCTGAAGTCCCTCCCTCAGCTTACAGAGCATGGGCTAAATGGAAAGTGAGTATAGCATTCCCAACAGTGAACAGGCCTATTGGATCCCCCTAAAAACTTTAAAATGAGCACATAAACCACCGTTAACCTTCAGCACACTCTCAATGTCACTGTACAGAACCTTAATCATGGCAATAAAGCTTTTGGGTTGAACCCAAAGCTCTCCAGGACCTTCCAGAGATACCTGTGTTCAACCCGGTCAAAAGCCTTTTCCTGGTCTAGAAATACGAGACCAGTCTTTAACCCCAATAGTCTGGAGACGTCCGAAACATCACGAATTAAGATTACGTTGTCAAAGACAGACCTACCAGGCACACAGTACGACTGGTAAAAGTGAACCACCTGCTCCATTACCTTCGCCAGTTTCGAGGCCAATGCTTTCGAGAGCAGTTTACAGTCGGCGCAGTCTTACACAGTGGAGGAAGTTTTAAAGGGGCGATTTTTAAAAGTGAGGGCTGTTTTTGAAGAAGATACTTTTGTTTTTATCTGCGTCTATGCTCCAACTCTAGGAGCTGAGAGGTTAATGTTTTTAAACGCTCTGAGCTCTCTTTTAACAAGCTGTGATTCCACAGAGCTTTTAGTCTTGGGCAGAGATTTTAACTGCGCAGCACACAGAACAGGCGGCACGGTGGCTTAGTGGTTAGCACGTTCACCTCTCAGCGCTGGGATCTTGGGTTCAAGTCCCATCTGGGTGGAGTTTCCATGTTCTCCCCGTGTCTGCGTGGGTTTCCTCCGGGGTCTCCGGTTTCTCCCATAGTCCAAAAACATGGAGGTTAGGTGAATTGGCTTCTCTAATAAAATGTCCTAGTGTGTATGTGAATGACTGTCTGTTTGTGAGTGAATGTCTGTGTGCCCAGGTATGGATTGGCACTCTGTCCTGGGTGAAATCCTAGTGCCCGATGCAGTCCTCCAGGTGAACGGTTGTTTCTGGTCGAGAGTACGCTGTGTGCGTTTGGCTGCCGCTTCTCGCCAGTGTGTGTGGATTGAGTGTTCTGAGCAGTGTGGATTGTAAAGCGTCTAGAAAGGCGCTATATAAGTGTAAAGATAGATAGATAGGCGTACAGAAGAGACACGGGGTGCCAGTTCTTCCGTTCGGACAAGTCCCCCTTTTTCAGCATCAGCACCACCCTCCTGCAACTCAATGGAAGCTTTCCATCCCGTATGCTGAACTGAAGGACCTCCAGCACATCCTGACCCATGACCGACCAGAAAGTCTTATAAAACTCTACTGGAAGGCCATCAATGCCAGGAGCACGGCCATTCTCCATTCCTTGGAGGGCCTCATGCAGCTCCCCCTGGAATGTGAGCCTGGTCACATTCCTAAGGAACCTGTCCTCTACCTCCTGCTTCGCTGTGCATGAGCTCTCATACAGCTTTGAGAAAAAACTGACTGTTTGCTTGTGAATTTCAATAGGATCAGTAAGGAGATCCCCTGATTCTGACAGCACAGCGTGCATTTACCGTTTCTGCCATTTCTACGCTCGAGACCAAAGATGCTTTAGAACTTAGAAGGAGCATCCAGTTCATTCACGCACTGAAAGCGTGAGCGGACCAGCGCCCCCTGTGCTGTTATACCCAGTAAATCAGCCAGAGCAGCCTTCTTTTTGTTTCAAATCAAATCAAATCAAATTTATTTATATAGCGCTTTTCACAACTGATGTTGTCACAAAGCAGCTTCACAGAATTCCAGTAAGACAAGATTTGACATGAAATGTAAAGACAAATGTAAAACCCTCAAGTGAGCAAGCCAGGGGCGACAGTGGCAAGGAAAAACTCCCCCAGCTGAGGAAGAAACCTTGGGAGGAACCAAGGCTCACAAGGGGTGACCCATCCTCCTCTGGTCAATCTACTGGTGATGATAGTTAGTAGTCCATGAGAACTTCAGTGTAGGGACAGCTTCAAGGCACTTGGTGGTTGCTGGAGCGTGGACAGCTGGTCTGAAGCGTGGAGGAGGATCTCGACAGTCATCCATCAGTGTCCAGACAGACAGGTGGGCAGTCGTTTACTCGGAAAGATGTAAAGGGATGGAATTAGTTTTGAACTGTTTTGTGTTTGTAAAGTAGAAAATATGAAAATTTCCAGAGTGTGGCTAATGACTCCGGCAGATCTGACTATGACAGCATTAACTAAAAGGAGAGAACCAGGAGGACACACAGACACGGGAGCATCCTGAAACACTGGCATCCCTCCGCTCCACCGTCAACAAACCTGAGTGATCGCGAGAAACGGCGGGACGACAGCACCAGCATCTCAGTTTACTATAATTCCCTGTGTCCATGGACCCCCCGGATCTGCCGCCTTTATCTATGGGGGAGCATTAGCTACCAAATGATAAACTAAACAAATGAGTTTTTAGCCTACATTTGAAGATTGCGACTGTGTCTGAGTCCCGAACATTTTCTGGAAGATCATTCCAGAGTTGGGGGGCTTTATAAGAAAAGGCTCTTCCCCCAGCTGAGGCCTTCTGAATTCTGGGAACATTTAAAAATCCAGTATTCTGTGATCTGAGTGAACGTGGGGGCTCATAATAGGAAATTGTATCTTGAAGATATTCAGGAGCAAGCCCATGTAGAGCTTTATATGTTAATAACAAAATTTTGTAGTCAATGCGGAATTTAACAGGCAGCCAATGAAGTGATGATAAAACTGGGCTGATATGTTCAAATTTTCTAGTTTTAGTGAGGACCCTAGCTGCAGCATTTTGAACTAGTTGAAGTTTTCTTAAATTGCTGCTGGTGCATCCTGACAGTAGTGCGTTACAGTAGTCAAGCCTTGAAGTAATAAAGGCATGTACTAATGTTTCTGCGTCCTGGAGGGATAAGGCATTTCTAATCTTAGCAATATTGCGAAGATGTAAAAAAGCTGTCCTAGTGATACTACCTATGTGTTGATCAAATGATAAATCCGGGTCAATTATGACACCAAGATTTTTTGCTGCTGAACCAGGTTTAACTGGAAAGTTAGCTAGATTTAAAATTAAGTCTGATAATTTATTTCTTGTCACTTTTGGACCCAAAAGCAGGACCTCTGTTTTGTTGCTGTTTAGAAGGAGGAAATTACGCAACATCCAGCCTTTCACGTCTTTTACACAGTCCTCTATTTTCTTTAATCTGTGTTTGTCATCGGGCTTGGCTGAAATATACAATTGTGTGTCGTCTGCGTAACAGTGAAAGTTAATGTCATGGTTTCTTATAACTGTGCCTAGCGGTTTAAAGCTCTAATATGCTCTAGATCTCCTGTGGTCTCCGCAAGACCCTGGAGCCCCACTATTCCAATCTCCAGAGCTTTAAGTGACCTAGTAATGTCCCTCGTGACACTGAGAGTGTACTGTTGACAGAATAATTTAACATTAGCTTTGGCTACGTCCCACCATTGCTGAACAGAGGTAAAATAATTTCTCTTTGCTCTAAAAACATCCCAGAAAAAGGTAGAAGACGCTTTAAAATTGGCATCTTCTAAAAGTGTGGTATTAAAATGCCAGTACACACTCCGCGGCTTCACATTATTTTTGGAGATAGTTCCCTGGACCATATGTGGTCGGAGATTCCTACCGGGGCAATAAAACACTGTGTAAAAAAAGACCGTTGGTGTCTAAAACAATAAAAGCGGTCCAGTCTGGCCAGCGAGAGCATGCTATTTTTACTGTGGGCCCATGTGTACTGTCTTTGTTCATCATGAAAACTTCTCCAGACGTCACATAACTCATGGGTCTCCAGCATCTCACAAAGACGCTTCCGTGAAGCCGCGTGAGGTTCACCATGATTCCGGTCTGTTCTATGTGCTGTACAGTTAAAATCTCGCCCAAGACTAAAAGCTCTGTTAAATCACAGCTTGTTAAAAGAGAGCTCAGAGCGTTTAAAAACATTAGCCTCTCAGCTCCTAGAGTTGGAGCATAGACGCAGATAAAAACAAAAGCGTCTTCTTCAAAAACAGCCCTCACTTTTAAAAGTCGCCCCTTTAAAACTTCCTCCACTGTGTAAGAGACCGTGATAAAAGACTATGAGAAAAGGAGCGCCACCCCACCACCATAGGATGAGTTGTGGCTGAGAATGGCGGGCCCACTCCTCACCTTGACCCACTTAGTAGCATTTTCCACATCACTGTGGGTTTCCTGCACAAAGACAACATCAATAATTATGTTTAACAAGTTCAATCAATTGTGTTTAACAAGTTCATAAAACTTTGCCCTTTTCTCACAATCCCTTGCCCCATTAATGTTCAAGGTGGCAATTTGAAAAACATCCATTAAGAAAGTAAAAAAGAGGGGATAAAGACTACCAGAGATAAAAGTCCGTTCAGGAGTCATCTTCACACTGCACTTTGTTCAGGTTGGTCAGTAACTTTTTCAGTCTAAACGTCTCCTGCTCTGTAAAAACCCCTTCCCTCCGCAAGCGTTTAACGTCCCGTATAAACTGAACACTGTCTGGGAAGTGTTCCTCCACCCTCACACCTTCAGTCCTTTAGTGACACGTAAAAACTTTCTAATCTCATCAACAGTGTACAGTTGAGGCCTGTTCTCCTCCTGGGAGTACACAGACCATCCTGAATCACAGAGACAGAGCCCTCACTGTCCGAGTCTCTGTCCTCCACTGCCGTCACGTCCTGTTTTGCCTGTTTTTTCCCCTTCCCCTGGCCCCTCTTCTTCCTCTTATGAGGAATTTTAAAAACAGACTCAAACTTCATAAGATTTACTCCTCCAGCCTCCTGTTCTGCTTTTCGGACTGGAGCCAGTTCAGAACAGCTGCCCTGCACCCCTCCGTCCCTCTCCTCCATGTAATAGTGCTCAAAATCAACACCACCAGAGCCCCCCCCCCCAAGGCCCCGTCGAAGAAGGCTCCACCACGGCCGACGCGGCCCTGGCAGCCACCCCCAAAGAGGGCTCTGCCAAAGATGGCTCCACCATGACCACCAACACCCCAGCAGCCACCCCAACAGAGGGCCCTGCGGAAGAGGGCTCCATCACGGCCAACACAGCCCCAGCAGCCACCCCAACAACAGTGGACCCCGCAGAAGAGGGCTCCTTTTAGATGGGGTACTCATGGGCAGCACAGGCGTGAACTGGTCATTTATCACCACACCTCTTTCCACCAAATCAACCGTGAACTGCTCACTAGTCAAAAACAAAACTATCGCACTGTTCATTCGCGAGGCGGAGACTATGTTTTCATGGCCAACGGCATTTCCCGCCGCCTGGCAACACTCCTCCACACTCGCCCGGCACTCCACCTTCACCCCGTGCCAGCGGGTCAGACTCTCACACAACCGGGAGTGGGAGGATGCCATGCTCCTGCCAAACGCCGGCAGCAGACTCCCCCACGTGCCCTAGCCCCAAACACACCTTCAAACACACCTCACACACGCGCACACAAACCTCAGAAAAAATCTGAAAATAACACGCACACGCACAGAAAAAAATGGGCAAAAATGCAAAGAGAGAGAGAGAGAGAGACAGAGAAACAGAGAGAGGTGGAGAGAGAGGGGTGAAGAGGGAGAGGGGAGAGGTGAACAGAGAGAGAGAGGGAGAGACAGAAAGACAGAGAGAGGTGAAGAAAGAGAGACGGAGAGAGAGGTGAAGAGAGAGAGAAAGAGAGAGAGTGTTGGAAGCAGAATACAGATGTGTCCAAGTTTTTTCTCGAGGGTGAGATCTGGCTAATGGAAGAAAGAAACAAGGGATGAGAGAGGTAATAGAAAGAAGAAATGAAGGATGGAGCAGCGGATGGAGAGAGGCTCCTGAGAGATGGATAGAGCAGGAAACGGTGATTGAAAAAAGACAAATGGAGAAAAGGTGTGGACGAGAAGAGTGAGGGAACACTGAGGAGGGAACGAAAAGGAGAGGAAGAGTGATGGATAGATCGAAGGGATTTATTAGAGAGGGACGAGTAGAGAGACAGAGAGAGTTGGGGGCTGTAGAGGGGCGTTGGGGGATATCCACATTCAAGAAATCCTTGAAGACACAGCTCTTTCGAGAGTATCTCTTGCACTGAAAGTCTTTCTTTAATGCACTTATTACTTCCTGGCATATTGCACTCAATGTAAGGTAATTTGTATAAATTGTGCTGTAGTTTGAATGTTAGATCCTCTTTTGTATGTCGCTTTGGATAAAAGTGTCTGCCAAATGCATAAATGTAAATGTAAATGTAGAGAGGTGTTGGGGTCTGTAGGGGGTGTTGTTAATTAAGGAGTTTTTCCACTGCAGACTCCCGACTCTCCTCAGCTTGTCTTTCCTCCTCCTCCACCAGGTGAATCAGGTCCTGGTTCTGGTAGCGTGTTCTTGTTTAGTGTCTGTTTTCTCGTGGTTCAGAGCGAACCAAGTAGGGACTAAACCAGGGCTCGGCAACCTTTACCACTCAAAGAGCCATTTGGACCCGTTTCACACAGTAAAGAAAACACTGGGAGCCACAAAATCCTTTTGAAATTTTACATGAAATAACACTGCATATAACAGGGTTTATTTTTTTGTTTGTTTTTTTTTTTGCCTTTGTGCTATGTATAAACAAACTATACCGTGTTACATTTATGAAATTAATGAACGACTGCAGAAAAATGAAATAACATTTCTGCATGTAACAAAACATTTTTAACTCAGAAAAATAGACGTTGAGTTAACGGATAAGTAAAATACTCAATGTCTATTTGAGTCCTTGTAGTAATGGGGGAAAAAAACGCTGAACTTAAATTATCCACTGGCAGCAAACAAAAATGCTGTCCTCTCTCTGTGTGCCGTTATCCTTTTACTGGTGCCGTGCAGTCAGCTGTAAAAAAGTTAAAGAAACCGCACACTGGCGGGTGTTGCACGTTGGAAGTTGTGACATGTATTTACAAGATCGCCATAATTTTCATAGAATTACATTTTTAAAATGAACGAACTAAAATAAAATACATTTTAATTAAATACTCAATAATTATTTTCAAAAGCTGAGCCGCATCAGAGGGATCAAAGAGTCTGAATCAGATCCAGAGCCAGAGATAAAGGGCTAGATTCAGGACAGAGTCATGGTTAATCCACTGTTTACAGTGTAGTCAGATCACAGTGAGATATGATACACATGTGGAAATGATGCAGAGTTCTGTCTGTTACAGTCCCACTGTTTCACACAGAGCTCCAGAGCCGTCTGCTGAGCCCCAGAATAGAGAGAAAGGAGAGAACAATGGAGAACAGAGAAATGAGAGAACAGGGAGAAAAGAGAGAACAGAGAGAACAATGGAGAACACAGAGAACAGGGAGAAAACCTAAATGTGACTCATGCAGAACACAGCCCAGAAACTCTCACAGAGCATTTTCCTGTTTTTATTTCTGTGTATTCCCTAGTTTTCTTTCCAAATCAGAAATCAGATATGGGTTGTTTCCCGTTCTCCCTTTCCCGGTTTCAGAAGGAGAACCCCCAAAGACGCGTCTGGTTCTCTGGTCTTTAAACCAGAACCCTGTGGAGGATGCTATTACATTCTGTAAGTGACCTGTCCAGCTCCACTGTGCCATAACGCTTTATTTCAGGCTCTGAGCTCTCTCTGGAGCTTCTTTATCTCGACTCACACACGGACAATGTCACGGTTCCTGCTGAAGAACCCAGTGTTCTCTGGTGTTCTCAGTGTTCTGCTCGGTGGAGGAGTGTAGTTTGGCGGTGGTGGGACATGGCGCTGTTCAGACGGCCTCTAGAATGAATGGGGCCATCGTTATGTTTTTGGATGAGGTAGAAAAGGTGAACGCACTGGTAGAAAAGGGTATTGTTTTGAAAGGTACACACACAGCGGTGTTTCACCTCGTTAATCCGGCGAGGAAAGTTATCATTAGCAACGTCCCCCCGTTTGTTAAAGACGAGATGTTACTGTGCGAGCTCTCCCGACACGGTCAGATTGTTTCTACGATTTATAAAATCCCTTTGGGCTGTAAATCTCCACTGCTGCAGCATGTCGTCTCGTTCAGGAGGAGGGTGTTCATGGTTTTAAAGAATAATGATGAGGATTTAAATTTGGCCATAAAGTTTAGGATTGATAACTTTGATTATGTAGTTTATGCCACGACTGCAAATATGAAATGTTTTGGATGTGGTTTAGAGGGACATTTGGTGAGATCTTGTCCGAATAAGGCCGCAGAGCCTCAGCCCGGACCGAGTCACGCCGAAACAGCTCCCGCCGGCGGGAATCAGCCGGAGGCCTCGGCTGACGGAGAGGCGGGAAACGCGGACGGGCTCGGGGCGTATGATGGAGAAGGACACAGTGGTCGTGAGGGTAAAGGGAATGGGGATCAGATGCAGACGGACAGTTAGGAGGGCACTGAGGAACAGGGGGATGTAGGGGCAGAGCAGGTGACTGAAATGGAGGTGGAAGAACAGGTGCTGAGTGAGGAAACGAAGGGGAAAGAGCCTGTGTTTAAGCAAAAAAATCAAAACCAATTAAACCCCCAGCGTCTCCGTCTCCGCCTCCGTCTCAGTCAGTCTCAGTCACAGGCGGCAGGGAGTGAGTCCGAGAATTCGGCCTCGGAATACGAGGGCGACTCCTCGGACTCCTCTCTCACCGAGAAGAAGGCGGGTAAAGCGGGGGTGTACAGCGTGGAGCAGGTGCGCAGGTTTCTCGATGACACCCAAGGTAAACGGAACGTCAAAGTTGAAGATTATTTTCCGAATCTAGAGCTGTTTATTAAGTCTGTGAAAGGTTTTATGAGAAATGAAGGGGAGGGGGGATAGGGGAACCCGAGATACATCGGCTTAAAAAAATACTGTTGAAAGTCCGCATGCAACTAGAACGCGATGATGACGCGAAGACCTGAGCTCTGTCTCGTGGCTCTCGCACTGAGTTGGTTGTTAGCCACTTTTTTGTTAGGAATGTGTGACGTTAAAATCTTGACATTAAATCTGAACGGGGCGAGGGACGTGAGGAAAAGAGCGGCGCTGTTTGAGCTGCTAAGGGTTAAATGGGTGGACGTTGCTATGGTACAGGAGACACACAGCGACAGGCGGAATGAGGCGGACTGGCACAGGGAGTGGGGGGGGGCACGGTGGTGATGGGACATGGGAGTTCCACCACTGCTGGAGTGGCTGTGCTCTTCTCAAAGGGTTTTTTACCGCAGTCTTATGTTTGCGAGGAAGTGGTGGAGGGACGGCTTTTAAAAATCACAGCTAGTTTTGACAAGGTTCACCTGGTTTTAGTGTGTGTTTATGCGCCTGTGCTGCCGAGGGAGAGGTGTGCTTTTCTGGCGAAGCTTTCAGAAACAATAGAAAAGTGTGACACTGATCATTACCTGGTGGTAGGGGGTGATTTTAACTGCACTTCATCGGTTTAAGACAGGAATCATATTGAACCTGATCTTGCTTCCAGACGCACTTTAAATGATTTGATTGAGAAACATGATCTGACGGATGTGTGGAGAAATAAACATGGCACGGTTCGGCAATACACATGGGCACACACTCGGGAGGGGTTTATTTCTCTGGCTAGATTAGATAGGTTTAATTGTTTTAAACACCAGTCACAGGTTTTTAAAAACTGCAGTATTTTACCTGTGGGGTTCACTGATCACTCTCTGGTGATTTGTAGTGTTTATATAAACTCTGTTAAGTCTAAGAGTGCGTACTGGCATTTTAACACGACCCTAGTGGATGATCTTCATTTTAAAACTTGTTTTAGTTTTTTTTGGGACACGTGGAGGTTGAACAGGGCCAGGTTTGAGTCTCTGCAGCGGTGGTGGGACATCGGCAAAGTGCAGATCCATCTGTTTTGTAAACAATACACTCTCAATGTCACCAACAGCATCAAACACTCTGTCACTGAGCTTGAGAAGGAGATAGTTTTTCTTCAGAATTTGGTGGAGTCCAGTGGGGAACAGGGTCACATCCAGACACTTCAAAATAAAAGAACATCTTTGGCAGATCTGCTGGGGGTGAGAGCGCAGGGAGCATTGATCAGATCTCGTTTCCAACACATTTCTGAGATGGATGCCCCATCAAAGTTTTTCTTCAGTCTGGAGAAAAAGAACGGACAGAGCAGGTTCATTCACTGCCTCTGCTCCGCTGACGGACGGACCCAGCGGAGATCAGAAGGCGGGCTGTGGGCTTCTTTTCGGAGCTGTACTCTAGTGAGTATAGAGAGGACAGGTTAATCTCACAGGAGTTCTATGACGGACTACCGCAGGAATCACCCGAAAAGAATGAGGAGCTAGAGCGGGTGATAACCATGCAGGAACTACAGAGAGCGTTGCAAAGCATGGCAACAGGGAAGGCTCCGGGCATCGATGGCCTCCCGGTTGAGTTTTATAAGTCTTTTTGGGACGTGGTGGGGGGGGGATTTGCTGGCTGTGCTCAATAACAGCCTGGTCGGAGGACGACTGCCGTTGAGCTGCAGGAGAGCGGTCCTCGCCCTGCTGCCCAAGAAAGGCGACCTCAGCGAGGTTAAAAACTGGAGGCCTGTGAGTTTGCTGTGCGTTGATTATAAAGTCCTCTCTAAAGTCCTGGCGAATCGCCTAAAGGAGGTGATGGGGCAGGTCACACACACGGATCAGGCTTACTGCGTCCCTGGCAGATCGATCCATGATAATATCTCGCTTATTAGAGACATTTTGGAAGTGTCTGGGTCGGGGCCCCCTTTTGGGCTCCTCTCCTTAGATCAGGAAAAAGCCTTTGACAGAGTGGAGCATCAGTATTTGTGGAATACTTTTTGTATTGTGTGCCCCTTTCACCGTGCAGAGGGGAGTCAGACAGGGCTGTTCATTGTCGGGGATGCTGTATGCTCTGGCCATTGAGCCAATGCTCCACTATGTGAGGAGAAACCTCAGTGGAGTTGTAATAGCTGAGAACATCCCACGGTTTTATTTAGCTGCGTATGCAGACGATGTGGTAGTAGGAGTCACTGGAGCCAGAGACATTTCTGTTTTAAACAACACTTTTAAGGACTTTGCTCTGATCTCCTCTGCGACAGTGTACTGGGGGAAGAGTGTGGGTTTGCTGGTGGGGGACTGGGACGGTGGAGAGCCAGTTTTGCCAGAGGAACTAACTTGGTCCAAGGGTGGTTTTAAATATTTGGGGGTGTTTTTAGGAAATCAAAATACTGAAAAGAAAAATTGGGAAGGTGTGTTACAGGACGTACAGAACAGACTGAGTAAATGGAAATGGATTTTACCGAACATGTCTTTTAGGGGTAGAACACTAATAGTCAATAATTTAATAGCCTCGTCCCTCTGGCATCATTTGGCCGTCCTGGAACCTCCACAGGGCCTTTTAAAGGGGATTCAAGCTTTTATTTTAGTTTTTATTTGGGATAAACTCCATTGGGTCAAAAGAAGTGTCTTGTATTTATCTAGAGACGAGGGGGGTCAGGGTGTCATACACCTCGAGAGCAGAAGGGCAACTTTTAGGCTTCAGTTTTTACAAAAAGTTTTATACGGTCCTGCGCAGGCCCTGTGGAGGAACGTGGCGAAGGCTGTTTTGCGCAAGGCTGGTGGACTGGGCCTGGAGGAGAGCGTCTTTTTAGTACACCCTGATCAACTGTCTTTTTATGGACTCCCTCTCTTTTACAGCAGTGTTTTTAAAACATGGACTTTTTACAAGGTGGAAAAACAGACACCAGTAAACTCTGTCTACTGGCTTCTGAAGGAACCAGTCCTCCACGGGACTCGACTCTCCTTGACAGACGGGAGTAACCATGGACAGTCTGAGAGGATGAGGAGCGCAGGTCTGATCACAGTGAAGGACCTAATAACATCTGCTGGAGTGGACTGTGACAAACCTGATGCTCTGGCACAGACTGGGGATGAGGTCCTGCAGGGTCGCTCTGCAGATGCTCTGCAGGTTTCAACGGGCTCTCACTGAAGACGAAAAGAGACTGCTAAAGAACTGGGACTGTCTACAAACAGGTCAGGAAACAGAGGAGCCCTTCCCCTGTCTTTGGATCAGCCCCAGACTCCCGGGTCCTGACTCTGGGAGCCCCCTGCTGAACTCTGGGGGTTTGAACGAACTGCGTTTTGACGGTCTTTCTGCACGTGTGTTGTATAAAGGGTGTGTAAAAATGTTAAATCAGACTAAACTGACCGGCCAGGTGGATACGCCCTGGCGAGCTCATTTTGGCCTCGCCAGTGACGTGAAGCCTGCCTGGAGGGCACTCTATAAACCACCATTGACCAAATCAGTGGTGTTGTCACTGTCAATGCGTTTGTGTCCATTTTAAACCCCAATGTGTCTTCGGAGTGTCCTTTTTGCTCTTTAAGAGAAACAGTTTTCCATTGTTTTACACAGTGTTTTAGACTGAACACATTATTTAAGGTTTTAACTTCACTTTTTCAAAATTTTGGTGAATGTTTTAATCTTCATGTTTTTATCTGTGGTTTTCAGTACTGTCAGAAGAGAAGGAAAAAGTGTCAGTTGTTGAACTTCATTGTGGGTCAAGCCAAAAATGCCATTTATTTTAGCAGAAAGAAAAAACTGGACTCTGGGTTGAATAGTGATGTCTGTCTGATTTTTAAAGGGTTGGTGAAATCCAGAATCAAAGTGGATTTTTTGTTTTATAAAATAATGAAGAACTTGGACAGTTTTATGAATGTATGGGACTACGATGGGGCTCTGTGCACCACAGAGGGTGGTGTTTTATTTTTTTCTGACCTTTTAAAATAAGAACTGAATTTAATTCCTGATTTTTTTTCTTTTTGTAAAAAATAGTGATTAAAGTTTGTTTTAAAACTCAAACTCTCTTTTGATCAATAAGCTGATAGCAGCTGCTACACACTGCCGTTAGCGACTAGACACAAACGACTAGAGACAAACCAGCAGAGTTACAAAAGAAAGGGTTATGTATTACTCTAAATTTTTGCGCTCTCTCTCTTTCTATCCCTCTATCCCTATATACCCCTTCACCCTGAGAGAGAGAGAGAGAGAGAGAGAGAGAGAGAGAGAGAGAGAAAACAAAAGAAAGAGACAGTTTTGCCACCAGGGTTCATGCTGTAAAAGTATGAGAAAACAGCACTGAGACAAATGTAACACATATGGCCTGAGAACAGAGAGGGGAGGTGGGAGAGCGGGGGAGAGAGAGAGAGAGAGAGACAGATTCCTGCGCCGGAGTGGGTCGTTAAGGAGGAGTCTTCTCCAGCTGGTTAATTAATAGAGTTACAACGAGGGAAGGCAGTGTAGCATCCAGTCGTCTGCCTTCGAGATCAGAGATCTATTCTTCCACTCGTTTATGGTAGAGTAAAGAGAGGAGGGAGTTCAGCAGTGTTAACCACAGAGACCCCCATTTATCCTCATCCTCCTCCACCACATCCTCCTCCTCCTCCTCCTTCACCTACACCACTTCCACCACATACTCCTCCTCCTTCAACTACACCTCCTTCTCCACCACATCCTCCTCCTCATTCACCTACACCTCCACGTCCTCCTCCACCACATCCTCCTCCTCCTTCACCTACACCTCCACGTCCTCCTCCACCACATCCTCCTCCTCCTTCACCTACACCTCCTCCTCCTTCACCTAAACCTCCTCCACCACATCCTCCTCCTCCTTTACCTAAACCTCCTCCACCACATCCTCCTCCTTTTCCTTTACCTACACCTCCTCCACCACATCCTCCTCCTTTTCCTTTACCTACACCTCCTCCACCACATCCTCCTCCTTTTCCTTCACCTAAACCTCCTCCACCACCACCACATCCTCCTTCTCCTTCACCTACACCTCTTCCTCCTCCTTCACCTACACCTCTTCCTCCTCCTTCACCTACACCTCCACCTCCTCCATATCCACCTCACCCTTCACCTCCCCCTCCTCCACCACATCCCCGTCCTCCTCCACCACATCCTCCTCCTCCTTCACCTACACCTCCTCCACCGACAGAGAGAGAGCGGGGAGACAGATGGAGAATGTCTGCGTGGTGCTCTGGCCCTTGGGCTCAATGAAAGAAGCCCATCTCTCTCTCTCTCTCTCTCTCTCTCTTGCTTTCTGCTCACTGGTCCAGAGAAAATCGGCTGTGACCAGGGAGAGCTTAATTAGTGGTAATTGCAGACAGAAAAACAGAGAGAGAATAAAAAGAGAGAAGCAGGAACTCTTCCCAGGCAGGATGAGAGAGAGAGAGAGAGAGAGAGAAAGTGAAAGACACAGGAGAATAGGTGAAGAAAGTGAGAGATAATTAGAGAAATAAAGAGAAAAAGAACGGAGAGAGAGTGAGTATTTTTCTCTCTACATCCCCCTCTCTCTCTGTTCACTGAAGAGAGAGAGAGAGAGAGGGGGGACAAGATGGAATGAGACAAAGAGAGAGATAAAAGTTAGAAAAGACAGATAAACAGAGTGTTTGTTGTGTTTGGGGCCAGGCTGGTTATACACTGTGTGTGTGTGTGTGTTGTTATCTGATTGTTAGCATATGGTGGCACGTTAACTGAACATCCTCTGCTCATTAAATATTCACTATTACAAACAGCCTCTCTCACCCACAGCCATTTATATTTCATTCTCTCTCTCTCTCTCTCCCTCACTCTCTCTCTCTTTCTCCCCTCTCTCTCTCTCTCTTCAAGTGAGAGAGAGCTTAAACAGGAAGAGAGTTAAATGGCAAAAAGTAAAAGCAAAAAAGGGAGTGAAGGAAAAAACAAAGGAGAAAGAAAAGATAAGTGACTAAAATAAGAAAGAAAGATGGAGGAATGAGAGAGAGAGAGAAATAAAGATGTATGTCTGTGTTAAATGTGATGAGGCGTTTTTAATTAAATTTCACACACAGTGGAGAATCTGATACAGAAAAACACACAGGCACACACACATACTCTTCTGGGTCGCCCGGGGAGGATTAGATTTTATTTGGAGGGTTGTGTTAATTTATAGCTGAGTGCTCTCCTGATAAAGCGAATCGCTGTGGCCTTAATGAACAGCCTCTAGCCGTGAGAGCCTCAGACAGATGACGTCCAATCAGAGCACAGGGAGGGGCAGAGCTGAGGGGCTGTGCTGGATAGGAATTGGTGGAATGTTGTGTCAGTCACTCAGAGCTGAAGGTGTGATGAGACCTCGCTGTGTGAGAGATATGTAGAACCGGTTTCACTGGAAAAGGACTGGGACACGGAGGAGCTGCACATGAGGCCCCCTCTCTCTCTTACACACACACAGGGCTGAGGGACAGGGGAACAGTGTTTTCTGGACCGGGCCTTCTCCTTCTCTCACTCCCTCCCTTCACTTTCACCATCCCCTTTCTCTCTCTCTCTATTGCATGATGGGAGGTGGGCTGTGGGAGTGTGTCCGAGAGAGCTGTGTTGTTTGAGAGTGCCCAATCCTGCAGCGGGGACGTTGTCCGTGTCTTTAGCAAATAGTTTTAGATGTGTTCCCGTGCCAGAAGCGACTGTAGAAAACGTGCTTTTGGCGGTGGGTGAACTTGTCGGTTATGAGGAGATTTACTCCGCCTCATGGATGAATTAAGCTGTGGTAGTATTTTTGAAAGACGCGCGGTTTGTAAATCACCTGGTAGAGAGCGGTATTAGAATGTTAGATGCTTTTGTGCAGGTGTCGCCACTTTTAACTCTGGCCACTAAAGTCACTATCTCTATTGTCCTGCCGTTTATCTCCAACTAGCTGATCGCTCTGGAACTGAGTCACTTCGGTAAACTGGCTAGTGCTATTTCCCTAATTCCTTTGGGCTGTAAGAACTCCGCTCTGAAGCAGGTGCTGTCTTTTAGGAGACAGGTGTTTATGTTCCTCAACAGTCCACTGGAGGCCTCTTTTCACATGCCTCACGGAGAGAGCTCGTTTATGATCTAGGCCAGCACAGAGTTTAAAGTGTTTTGAATGCGGTGATATCAGACACAAATGTTTTGCTTGTCTGCATAAAGATAATTCAGCTGCTCGGGAGAGCCTAGCCTCCACAGCGGCCGGACAAAACAAGCCTGTGGAGATGGTGAGGGAAACGCCCCAGGACCCCGGTGAAGGCACGGGCTCAGCTCTGGATGCTGGGAGTGGAGAGGAGGTAAGTGAGCGATTGGTGGAGGCTGAAGTTCAGAAAGTTAGGGAACAGGAGCCTGAGACCGGGGCTGATGTTAGTGAGAAAGCCCAGGGTGTGTGTGATGGTGGGGAGAAGGCCGGGTCAGGGGAAGTATGGCCTAGTGGCTCTGAACCTGACCCCCTGGCAGTCCCAGTCAGACTCGGTTGGAGGGAGCCAGTTTAGTGCTGAGGCTCTTTACACTGTGGAGGATATTAACTCCTTTTTGGATCAAACTTAGGGCAGAATCATAGACGTGAGTGACTTTTCCCCGGACCTGGATAAGTTTGTGTGCTCAATGTTAAAAGTGCAGAAAAGTGTTGGTTTTGAAACCCTCTCTCGACAGAAGAGGTTTCGGTTAAAGAAACATATAACTGTGATCCGGAAAGCTAAGTCTGTCAAGTCTGGTACCAGGGCTGGTTCTGACCTGACGAATGTGTGACCTTAGGGGTTTTAAAGGTGTGATCATTGAATGGGATGAGGGACAAGGGGAAACAGTTTTTTTTTTATTTATTCTTTGGTCTGAAGCAGTTAAATGTGTGTTTCTTACAGGAGACTCATGGTGACACAGATAATGAAACTGACTGGAGGCTGTGGTGGAAGGGCTAGTTTTCTCTTAGTCATGGCTCTAATGTGAGTGCTGGTGTGGCCATTCTGTTTTCCCAGTATTTAAAACTTGAAGTTCTTTCAAAGAGTGAAATTGTAGCTGGGTGTTTACTTTTGGTAAGAGCTAGAGGTTCAGGTCACGTTTATGTTTTTATTAATGTGTACGCTCCAAACAGAGGTCCTGAGAGATTGGACATCTTCACTAAATTGTACTACACTCTACAGTCTCTTTCTTCTGGGGCGATCATTCTAATGGGTGAGGACTGGAACTGTACAATAGATTTTGTTATGGACAGGAATGGTGAAGAGCCACACCATCAGTCTGCATCTGCTCTGAGCAAAGTTGTGTCTGCGTTTGACCTGATTGATGTGTGGTGAGAGAAACATCCACATGTAAAACAGTACACCTGGGATAAATGTACCTCCGGGAGAGTCTCTGCTGCTTGACTGGATAGATTTTATGTTTCAAATGGCGCAAGAAACACAGTCAGTTGTAGTGGTATTTTCCCAACTTCTTTTTCGGACCACCATTTGTGCACAGTGGACTTTGCTCTTGTTACTAACTTTCCTAAGAGTTGCTTATGGTACTTTAATAAGAAGCTCTTACAAGATAAATAGTTCTGTGAGTCTTTTCAGTGGTTTTGGGCAGAATGGGTGACTAGAAAGAATGAGTTTGAGAGTTTCATGCAGTGGTGGGAGGTGGGTAAAGCTCAAATTCGTATTTTCTGCAAGAATTTTACATCTTATTCTACAGCTAGAGTAAAAGCAGCTGTCAGGACACTGGAAAGAGACATTATACAAATTCATGATTTAATGGTAAATGAGAATATATCTGGTTTGCAAATGAATTTGAAATTAAAACAACAAGAACCAAGTGCTATTTTAAATGAAAAAGCAAAAGGGGCCATGGTGAGATCAAAGTTCCTATCTGTGCATGACATGGACTCACCCACTGCATTCTTTTTTAATTTGGAAAAATCCCCTGTTAAAAGCATCTCTCTGGTCACTTTACAGAGAGAGGATGGGACTGTCACGGCTGACCCTGCTGAGATCCGGAGGCTAGCCGTACAGTTTTATACGGATCTGTTCGGTGCCAGTGGTTCGGACCAGCTGTGCTCTGATACCTTACTCACCAGCCTTCCTCACTTCAGTGAGAGGCAGAGTCAGGACCTGGAGGCCGAGCTGACTTTTGAGGAGGTCACTGAGGTGGTGAAACAACTTACTCCAGGAAGAGCATCAGGTATCAATGGACTGCCTGTGGATTTTTTCAAGGCCTTCTGGGGAGTCATCGGGAAGGACTTCTACAGCGTTCTGCAGGCTAGCTGTGCTGCAGACGCTCTACCAAAGAGATGTTGCCACCTCAGTCTACTCCAGAACTGGAGGCCCGTGTTTCTCCTGTGCACGGACTATAAAATCTTGTCTTGCTACATTGTGAACAGGCTCAAAAGTGTTTTAGATACTATTGTAAATGAAGATCAGTCATACTGTGTCTCCAAAAGGTCTATTTATGACAGTTTATTCCTGATCAGGGACATGATTGACTTTGCAAGAATCTGGTCATGTCAAGAGTTTGGCCTGCTGTCCCTCGATCAGGAAATAGCATTCGATCGCGTGGACCATGACTACTTGTTTAGTGTCTTAAAAGCTTTTGGTTTTGGGGAGGAGTTTCTATCTTGGGTCAGATTACTGTATACAGGGGCAGAATGCCTTGTTAAGGTGGGAGGGGGTCTTAGTGCTCCAGTTAATGTCAGTAGGGGAATTAGGCAAGGGTGCCCATTGTCAGGGCAGCTGTATTCCATCGCTGTCGAACCTCTCATCTGTTTGAGAAGAAAGCTTCTGGGTCTGCAGGTTGGGGCCAGCCGGATTAAGCTGACTGCATACGCAGATGATATCACAGTAGTGATATCTGAAGAGCAAGATGTTGCTTCTCTGAAGAACTCTTTATGTATTTATGAGCGCGCTTCATCTGCAAAGTTAAACTGGGGTAAAACAGAAACTTTGTGGAACAGTTTTAACGGCATGAGTGGATTGATGCCACCACTTCCGGGGGGGTTGCAGTGGGTCCGGACAGGGCTGAAATTTATTTTGGTTGGGAACTGGGGAAATACAGGCCAAGAACTGGGAAGTGTTGGGGGAGAAAGTCCGTACCCAGTTGTCTAAATGGTCATGGTTGCTCCTCCAGCTGTCCTATAGGAGTCGAGTCCTGAGGGCTGGGGGCAGCCGGATTAAGCTGACTGCATACGCAGATGATATCACAGTAGTGATATCTGAAGAGCAAGATGTTGCTTCTCTGAAGAACTCTTTATGTATTTATGAGCGCGCTTCATCTGCAAAGTTAAACTGGGGTAAAACAGAAACTTTGTGGAACAGTTTTAACGGCATGAGTGGATTGATGCCACCACTTCCGGGGGGGTTGCAGTGGGTCCGGACAGGGCTGAAATTTATTTTGGTTGGGAACTGGGGAAATACAGGCCAAGAACTGGGAAGTGTTGGGGGAGAAAGTCCGTACCCAGTTGTCTAAATGGTCATGGTTGCTCCTCCAGCTGTCCTATAGGAGTCGAGTCCTGAGGGCTGGGGGCAGCCGGATTAAGCTGACTGCATACGCAGATGATATCACAGTAGTGATATCTGAAGAGCAAGATGTTGCTTCTCTGAAGAACTCTTTATGTATTTATGAGCGCGCTTCATCTGCAAAGTTAAACTGGGGTAAAACAGAAACTTTGTGGAACAGTTTTAACGGCATGAGTGGATTGATGCCACCACTTCCGGGGGGGTTGCAGTGGGTCCGGACAGGGCTGAAATTTATTTTGGTTGGGAACTGGGGAAATACAGGCCAAGAACTGGGAAGTGTTGGGGGAGAAAGTCCGTACCCAGTTGTCTAAATGGTCATGGTTGCTCCTCCAGCTGTCCTATAGGAGTCGAGTCCTGATCAGCAATAATAGCTCAGTGCTGTGGCACAAGTTCACCGTGCTCAATCCAGGAGGACTTACTGAAGAGGTTCAGAGAGCACTGGTGGATTTTTTTTTTTGGAATGGACAACACTGGCTGAGAGCTGCTGTCCTCTATCTCCCCCTGCAGGAAGGTGGACAAGGACTGATGGACATTCGAGCGGGACAGGCAGTTTTGCGTTTACAGGCTTTGCAACGCCAATTGTACCACAGAAGGCACAGCTCGGTAGAAGTAGGCTGCACTCTGCTGCGAACCGCAGGACGCTTGGGACGGGGTTGGTGTTAAAGAGACATTCTGTGGAATGTTTATTACTTTCTGACTGATAACCCCGAGTCTTTCTTTGCGGAGTGGGGGGGGGGGGGGGGGTTGTCTGTGAATCAGATGATGGGGGAGGTTTTATAGTGAATGTGTAGGGATGAGGAGTGGAGGGTTGTTTTGGGGGGAACATGGGAGGGTTGTTTTACTTTTAAAAGAGTTTTTTTTATTATATTTGTTGTTTGTCTCTGTGTTTGTTGTTTAATGTAAATTAAAATATTTGAAAATTCAAAAAGTCTCTCTCTCTTTACTCTGTCTCTCGCTTTACTCTCTCTCTCTCTCTCTCTCTCTCTCTCTTTCTCTCGTTAATTGAGAGAGTGGACAGTCAACAAATTAAAACAATTACGTCCTGGAGGCCAAGGCTCAGCCCAGTAAACATTTAGCCATTGATTCAATGTTGAAATAGCGTACTTGACTGTCGTCTAATCAACGTTTTCTTAAGGTTGAAAATGAAAGTTGAAAAGACGTCCAAACACAGACGTTGAAAAGACTAAAAAAAGTCACATTAAAGACGTCCTTTTAAAGCCGTTATTTCAACGTTGAAATCACGTACATACATGTCGTTCAATCAGCATTTTTCTAAGGTTGAAAATGAAAGTTGAAAAGACGACTGACAAAGTCACATTAAAGGCGTCCTTTTAAAGCCATTATTTCAACATTGAAATCACGTACTAAATGTCATTCAATAAACACTGAATTAAAGTTGAAAAGACATCCAAACATAAACTTTGAAAAGACGAGTAACAGAGTCACATTACAAATGTACTTTCAAAGTACAGTAGGTTCCATTAAGAATTTAATGGTTCAGACTGGATTTTAATGGTGTCTACATCTAATAGTTTTCATCATGTAACCCATTAGCACTTAATGGTTCCTAATAGTTTATCCATTATTTATTTTAATAGTTTCCATTATGTAACACTTCTATTAGTATTTAATTGTACCTGACAATTCACAATCTCGGTTGGAAAAAACATTACACCCATAGGTAAGAGTAAATTATTTATAAACATATTGGCAAATTTTTGTAATTAGCCCAAAATATGTGACTCAGACATGGCATACATGGCATGGCATACAGTATAAATGTATAAAAATAAATAAATAAATAAATATGTGTAATTGAATACAGAATATTATTTTTTTTATATTTTCATTTTATATATATATATATATATATATATATATATATATATATATATATAATGAAAATATAAACAAATAATATTCTGTATTCAATTACACATGTCAATGAAACAAAAATTTGCATACTAAGAAAATGAAGTACAGATTTGAACAAAGTACAAAGTATAGAGTGTACAAAAGCTTGTCACTGGGGCTGTACCTCTTTTAGGTACAATACAGTACCTTTCAGTGTTCTTTAATGTAGTCATGTTTTTGTACTGGTTAATGCACTTGGAACCATAAGGGGCTAAAATGTATCATTAACATTAGCTTTATATATACCACCCCAGTGACAAACCATTTTGTACCCTGTGGTGACTAAAGTGTACCAGAATTGTTAACACAAATATTCATAATGGGCGGCACGGTGGCGCAGCAGTTAGTGTTGCAGTCACACAGCTCCAGGGGCCTGGAGGTTGTGGGTTCAATTCCAGCTCCGGGTGACTGTCTGTGAGGAGTTGGTGTGTTCTCCCCATGTCGCGTGGGTTTCCTCCGGGTGACTGTCTGTGAGGAGTTGGTGTGTTCTCCCTGTGTCCGCGTGGGTTCCCTCCGGGTGTCTGTCTGTGAGGAGTTGGTGTGTTCTCCCTGTGTCCGCGGGGGTTTCCTCTGGGTGACTGTCTGTGATGAGTGTGGTGTGTTCTCCCTGTGTCTGCGTGGGTTTCCTCCAGGTGACTGTCTGTGAGGAATGTGTGGGAGATACCTGAGTGGGATAAAAATTGTCAGTCTAACAAAATATTGTATCATATGTAAATGATTTGGTGCACCAGATAAAATTATATGTATTTATTTTCTAAGTAAAAGTAATAACAGAGTACAAAACATCGATATTTTACACACAACTTCAGATAAAAGTTCATCTGATGATTTTCACATATTTGGAAAAGCACAAATGTGGCTTGCGCAAATGTTATTGTATGATTTTACTTTCCAGCCCAGCACTGTTGATATTTGGTTAACATTTGCATTGTTAGCAAGGTGGCTTGCATGTAACTGCAACCCAGACCTGCTGAAATAAATGTCAAAAACATTACTGTTAATGATGTAATATTACTTTTAATTTTTTTTTATACAGAATGGGTTAACTATTATCCTCCTCTACTCCTTCACTTGTCTTCACTGAGATGCTAACCTAGCATAGCTGTTGCTTTGCTAGAGCTCTTTAAATACGTATACTTTACCAGAATGAGTGAAACTAAAGTTTTATTAAGATTAAATATCACTTACCTCTGAATATACGAGCCTCCTCCGCTGTTTTTGTAATGCCTACTTCCACAAACCGTTGAAAAATCATCCACTGAAACTTATTTTTACGCTGTATTCAAACTCAGAGTAACCGTTATCTGAAGGGGATGGGCTCTCTCTCTCAAACACACACACATTCTCTCTCTCTCTCTCTCTCTCTCTCTTTTAATTTTGATTTAAAACGCATTCCGGATGTCCACTGACAATATTAATTTGTCCCAAAATAACAGACACATTTTGGACTTCCACTGACGTTAACTGGTCCTGAAGTAACTGACTTGTTTAAAACGCATTTTGGACGTCCACTGATGTTATCAGTTCGCCCCAATATAACTGACTTGTTTTAAACGCCTTTCGGACGTCCACTGACATTATCAATTGGTCCCGGAATAACCGACTTGTTTTCAATGCATTTTGGACGTCCTTTGACGTTATCAATTGGTCCTGAAATAACTAATCTGTTTTCAACGCATTTCGGACGTCCATTGACGTTGTCAATTGGTCCCGAAATAAATGACTTGTTTTCAATGCATTTCGGACGTCCATTGACGTTTTCAATTGGTCCCGAAATAACTGACCTGTTTTCAACGCATTTCGGACGTCCATTGACGTTGTCAATTAGTCCCAAAATAACGGACTTGTTTTCAACGCATTTCGGACGTCCATTGACGTTGTCAATTGGTCCCGAAATAACTGACTTGTTTTGAACGCATTTCGGACGTCCATTTGACGTTATCAATTGGTCCCGAAATAACTGACTTGTTTTGAACGCATTTCGGACGTCCATTTGACGTTATCAATTGGTCCCGACATGACGGACTTGTTTTCAACGCATTTCGGACGTCCATTGACGTTGTCAATTGGTCCTGAAATAACTGGCTTGTTTTCAACTAATTTTGGACGTCCACTGACGTTTAAAATATGTCCTTGACGGACCGACTACTTTTAGACCTTTTTTGAACGTCCAGGGACGTTCCTTGTTTACTGGGAGTGGAGTGTGGAGAAAAGAGGAAAAACCAGAGAGAGACAGATAGAGAGGAGGGGTGAGAGGGGAAGAAAGAGAGAGAGAGAGAGACACAGCTCTTCGAGTCAAGTGTGTGTGTGTGTGTGTGTGTTGACCTTGTCCAGTGATTGTGTGTTTATATATATATATATATATATATATGTGTGTGTGTGTGTGTGTGTGTGATACTGTGTGTTTTGGTGTGTGAGTATGTCTTATAGTGTGTATGTGGGTTTCCTCCAGGTGACTGTCTGTGAGGGGTGTGGTATGTTCTCCCTGTGTCTGTGTGGGTTTCCTCCGGGTGACTATCTGGGAGGAGTGTGGTGTGTTCTCCCTGTGTCCGCGTGGGTTTCCTCCGGGTGACTGTCTGTGAGGAGTGTGTTGTGTTCTCACTGTGTCTGCATGGGTTTCCTCTGGGTGACTGTCTGTGATGAGTGTGGTGTGTTCTCCCTGTGTCTGCGTGGGTTTCCTCCAGGTGACTGTCTGTGAGGAGTGTGGTGTGTTCTCCTTGTGTCTGTGGCGCCCCCTCCAGGGTGTGTTCCTGCCTTGCGCCCAGTGATTCTGGGTAGGCTTCTGACCCACCGCTGCCCTGAAGTGAATAAGTGTCACAGACAGTGAATGAATGCATGTATTGACTTCTTTTTTACTCTATGTTTTCTGGACTCTCTGAAATTCATGCTCTGGAGTCAGCCAGAGGGATATAAATCCTGGGCTGTGGAACAGTGGAATGGAGTTCTCTGGAGTGGTCTGGAGTTAAAAATTTAAATTTTTATGAAAACTATAAAGATTTGGTGGTACACAGTTCTTGTGGTAAACAGAACAGAGTTGTCAGGTTAGCATCCTCGTTGTTGTTCTGAAATGCTAATTCCTCTCAGTTGTTCAGCTTTAGCGCCATCGCTCAAATCCAGAGTCCGGATTCTGAGATCAGCCATGGTAAACCGGACTCAAGTCTCCCGTCTCGATATTTTTGATGTGTACGCTGTAACGAGGTTAGTGCTGATCCTTTACAGTGTTAAGTCTGACCCAGAATCGACTCTCCTTTCATCTGCTAATACGCCACCAGCAGCCCTGAGGCTCCAGAAAGAGGCTTTGGAGGATAAACAGAAGGATCTTACACCTCCGCCTCAGACAATAACTCTCTCCAGCACTAAGTATCCTAGCACAGACGATTGCCTGCCTCCTCCAAAGAGCTAAACAGCTAGCATGGTTAATGACCCCTGCATGCGTGTTATGGTGGTGATTACAAGCGGTTTGTTTGCCTTTATCTCCGCTCTGAAACCCCCCAGAGGCTCTAATGACTTGGCAAAGTGCAGAAGCCTCAGAAGGTCAGCAGTAAACGGGTGAAGCTTTATTCCATCATCCGCCTTTACACTTCACACAGCTTCATTTCATTAAAAACACCAGCTGTTTTTTTTTATAGCTCCACTCCACTTTAAATCATCAAGCATTCACATTCTGTCAACGCTGTTTCACCTTAAATCATCAGGCATTTACATTCTGTACACTCTGCTCCACCTTAAATCATCAGACATTTGCATGCTGTCAAATCTGCTCCACCTTAAATCTTCAGGCATTTACATTCTGATGATGATGGTGGTGATGATGATGATGGTGGTGTTGATGATGATGATATAGAAGGTGGTGGTGATGATGATGATGGTGGTAGTGATGACGGTGGTGGTGGTGATGATGAAGAAGGTGTTGATGATGAAGGTGATGATGATGATGATGATGATGATGAAGGTGGTGAAGATGGTGGTGATGATGATGGTAGGGATAATGTTGAAGATGATGGTGGGGTGATGATGAAGATTATGGTGGGGTAATGATGAAGATGATGATACAGATCAGTTTATCAGCTCTTAATTTATCATATCCCCCTTAAATGGTCCTTACATTGCTGTGATAACATTCTACATTAGGAGAGAGAGAGAGTGCAGAAAGTCTCTCTCTCTCTGGTGCTGTTCGCTGTGACTCCTGAAGGTAATGAACACTTTTTGACAATTGAGGAAAAAATAACACACAAAGAAGGAGCTGTTGGAAAGTAATTGTAGACTCTATTGGTATTACTCAAAATGTAACAGGGCCTACACACTACTGCAGCCACACTTTAGACTTAGTTCTGACACTAGGTCTTAACATTGACAAAATTAATATCTTACCGCAATCCTCAGCAATCTCCGATCATTACTTAATTTCATATGAGCTACGTTTTATCCATAATATATGTAAGAACCCTCGCTATTCTACAAGGCGTATAATAAAACCATCTACCGCCCTACAATTTATAGAAAACCTACCAGAACTATCGACCCCAGTTCCAACTCCATCAGACCCAATGGACCTAGATGTACTAACTGATTACCTAGAAAATACCTGTCGATCTACTTTAGAAAAGGTAGCACCACTTAAACATAAAAGTATAAGACAGAAAAAGCTCGCACCATGGTATAACGATAAGACCCGTACTTTAAAACAAACATTACGAAAACTAGAGCGGAAATGGCGATCAACCAAGCTTGAAGTGTTCCATTCTGCCTGGAAGGACAGCCTTATAGAGTATAGAAATGCCCTCACTAAAGCTCGCTCAGCATATCTGGCCTCGCTGATCTCCCATAATAAAAATAATCCGAGAGCACTGTTTAGTGTGTTTTCTAGAATTACAAAAAATCAAGCAGGTTCTGAACAACTAATTCCAGCAACTCTCACCAGTAAAGATTTTATGGACTTTTTTAATAATAAAATTGAGAATATTAGACAACAAACTCTAGCCACAGGATCAAATCCATCCTGGCTGCCACCTGATGTGAATGAAATATAACATAATATAACTGTAAAAGAAAGACTTGAAACCTTTTACCCACTCCCACAATTAGAACTAGAGAAGATTATCACCTCCGCAAACTGGACAACTTGCACACTTGATGCAATTCCCACAAAGTTGCTTAAAGAAGTACTACCAGCTATTATTGATCCTCTTTTAACTATAGTAACTCATCGCTTAGTCTGGGCCATGTACCCAAAGCTTTTAAACTAGCAGTTATTAAACCTATGATCAAGAAACCAAATCTTGATGCTAGTACACTGTCTAATTACAGGCCTATTTCTAATTTGCCATTTCTGTCCAAGATCTTAGAAAGAGCTGTGGCCCAACAACTTAGTTCATATCTACATAAGAATCATATATATGAAAAATTCCAATCGGGATTCAGGCAACATCATAGTACAGAGACAGCTCTAGTCAAGATAACAAATGATCTTCTTCTTGCCTCTGATCAAGGCCACGTATCCCTGTTGGTGCTTCTTGACCTAAGCGCAGCCTTCGATACAATAGACCACAATATTCTCATAGAAAGGTTAGAAAACATGGTTGGAATCACAGGGACAGCCCTATTATGGTTCAAATCTTACTTAACGGAACGTTATCAATTCGTAAAAGTAAACAATCTAAATTCAAATTATTCTAAAGTAAGATTTGGAATTCCACAAGGCTCTATTTTAGGACCATTATTATTTACATTATACATGTTACCGCTAGGCACAGTTATAAGAAACCATGACATTAACTTTCACTGTTACGCAGACGACACACAATTGTATATTTCAGCCAAGCCCGATGACAAACACAGATTAAAGAAAATAGAGGACTGTGTAAAAGACGTGAAAGGCTGGATGTTGCGTAACTTCCTCCTTCTAAACAGCAACAAAACAGAGGTCCTGCTTTTGGGTCCAAAAGTGACAAGAAATAAATGATCAGATTTAATTTTAAATCTAGCTAACTTTCCAGTTAAACCTGGTTCAGCAGCAAAAAATCTTGGTGTCATAATTGACCCGGATTTATCATTTGATCAACACATAGGTAGTATCACTAGGACAGCTTTTTTACATCTTCGCAATATTGCTAAGATTAGAAATGCCTTATCCCTCCAGGACGCAGAAACATTAGTACATGCCTTTATTACTTCAAGGCTTGACTACTGTAACGCACTACTGTCAGGATGCACCAGCAGCAATTTAAGAAAACTTCAACTAGTTCAAAATGCTGCAGCTAGGGTCCTCACTAAAACTAGAAAATTTGAACATATCAGCCCAGTTTTATCATCACTTCATTGGCTGCCTGTTAAATTCCGCATTGACTACAAAATTTTGTTATTAACATATAAAGCTCTACATGGGCTTGCTCCTGAATATCTTCAAGATACAATTTCCTATTATGAGCCTCCACGTTCACTCAGATCACAGAATACTGGATTTTTAAATGTTCCCAGAATTCAGAAGGCCTCAGCTGGGGGAAGAGCCTTTTCTTATAAAGCCCCCCAACTCTGGAATGATCTTCCAGAAAATGTTCGGGACTCAGACACCAAAGTCGCAATCTTCAAATGTAGGCTAAAAACTCATTTGTTTAGTTTATCATTTGGTAGCTAATGCTCCCCCATAGATAAAGGCGGCAGATCCGGGGGGTCCATGGACACAGGGAATTATAGTATACTGAGACGCTGGTGCTGTCGTCCCGCCGCTTCTCGCGATCACTCAGGTTTGTTGACGGTGGAGCGGAGGGATGCCAGTGTTTCAGGATGCTCCCGTGTCTGTGTGTCCTCCTGGTTCTCTCCTTTTAGTTGAAGCTGTCATAGTCATATCTGCCGGAGTCATTAGCCACACTCTGGAAATTTTCATATTTTCTACTTTACAAACACAAAACAGTTCAAAACTAATTCCATCCCTTTACATCTTTCCGAGTAAACGACTGCCCACCTGTCTGTCTGGACACTGATGGATGACTGTCGAGATCCTCCTCCACGCTTCAGACCAGCTGCCCACGCTCCAGCAACCACCAAGTGCCTTGAAGCTGTCCCTACACTGAAGTTCTCATGGACTACTAACTATCATCACCAGTAGATTGACCAGAGGAGGATGGGTCAACCCTTGTGAGCCTTGGTTCCTCCCAAGGTTTCTTCCTCAGCTGGGGGAGTTTTTCCTTGCCACTGTCGCCCCTGGCTTGCTCACTTGAGGGTTTTACATTTGTCTTTACATTTCATGTCAAATCTTGTCTTACTGGAATTCTGTGAAGCTGCTTTGTGACAACATCAGTTGTGAAAAGCGTTATATAAATAAATTTGATTTGATTTGATTTGATTTGTTCGGTGTTGCAGTTTGTTGTTAGGGTGTTTTTGGTATTCTGGGTGGTGGTTAGGGTGTTTTTCTGTGTTGCAGTTGGTTGTTAGGGTGTTGTTCAGTGTTGCAGTTGGTTGTTAGGGTGTTTTTGGTATTCTGGGTGGTGGTTAGGGTGTTTTTCTGTGTTGCAGTTGGTTGTTAGGGTGTTGTTCGGTGTTGCAGTTGGTTGTTAGGGTGTTGTTTTGTTGCTACTGAATGCAACATTACACCAACTAATAAAAATAATATATTCCCACAACTTTATATTTTCATTCAACTAATCAACTTCTACACATTGGAATACACAAGGACTTAAAATAACACACACACACACACACACAAACACACACTCACGCACGCAGTTGGGACACTAAACAAATTGAAAAAAAAAACTGAATGCAATGATGTGGAGGTGCCTAATATCTAATATTATATTCAGAATAGAACACAAATCACAGATCAAAAGTTTAAACTGAGAGATGGTATCATTTTAAGGAAAAAATATGTTGTTTCGAAATTTCATGGCGTCAACAAATCCCAAAAAAGAGGGGGACAAGGCCATTTTTTACCACTATGTGGCATTGCCCCTTCTTCTTACTCAACAGACGCCTGGGGACAGAGGAGACCAGTTTCTCAAGTTTAGAAATAGGAATGCTCTCCCATTCATGTCTAATACAGGCCTCTAACTGTTCAATTGTCTTGGGCCTTCTTTGTTGCACCTTCCTCTTTATGATTCACAAAATGTTTTCTACAGGTGAAAGATCTGGACTGCAGGCTGGCCATTTCAGTACCCGGCTCCTTCTCCTACTTAGCCACGATCTGGTGATTGCTGCAGAATGTGGTCTGGCATTATCTTGTTGAAAAATGCAGGGTCTTCCCTGAAAGAGATGACGTCTAGATGGGAGCATATGTTGTTCTAGGACCTGAACATAGTTCTCTGCATTAATGGTGCCTTTCCAGACATGCAAGCTGCCCATGCCACAAGCACTCATGCAACCCCATACCATCAGTGATGCAGGCTTCTGAACGGAGTGTTGATAACAACTTGGATTATCCTTGTCCTCTCTGGTCCGAATAACATGGCGTCCCAGTGTTCCATAGAGAACTTCAAATCGTGACTCATCTGACCACAGAACAGTCTTCCATTTTAAAAGACCCCTGGCCCAGTGCAAACATCTGAGCTTGTGGAGCTTGTTTAGAAATGGCTTCCTCTTTGCACTGTAGAGTTTCAGCTGGCAACGGCAGATGGCACGGTGGATTGTGTTCACTGACAATGCTTTCTGGAAGTATTCCTGAGCTCATTCTGTTATTTCCTTGACAGCAATTCTGTTTGAGGTGGCTCTTTTTATACCCAATCATGTTGTCAATTGACCTAATTAGCATTAATTCGTCTTCCAGCTGTTCGTTATATGCTCAATTTCCCTTTTTCCAGCCACAAATTGCTTCTTGTCTCAACTTTTTTGGGATTTGTTGACACTGTGAAATTTTGAATTAACATATTTTTCTTTTAAAATGTTACATTTACGCAGATTAAACTTTTGATCTGTCATCTATGTTCTATTACGAACAAAATATTGACATTTGCCATCTCCACATCATTGCATTCAGTTTTTATTCACAATTTGTTTAGTGTCCCAACTTTTTTGGAATCTGGTTTGTACAAGTATATAGCAATAAAGTGCTGATATTAAAACATCTGCTTCCTGTTTAATCTTCAGTAGAAAAACTTCAAAGAGAACAACACAGAGCACATAATTTCTCTCTCTTCTTTTTTGTTTTTCTTTCTCTCTCCTCTGTGTGTCTCTGTTTCTCTCTCTCTCTGCCTCTGTCTCTCTCTTTCTCGCTCTGTCTCTTTCTCTCTCTGGCGAATGAGAAAAACAAAACATCTATTACGACATAAAAAGCCTAAAAGCAATTCAGAATTATTAATATTTAATCAGCTTTTCTTTATCCTTTAATCAGACGGGGGAGTGGAGGGGTGTGGAATTAAAAAGAAAGATTTATTAAGGACAGAGAGGAATAAAAACGAGAAAGAATAACTTTAATAAACTAAACAAAGACAGCCCTTTTCCACCAAAAGGACTCTCTAACCACTTTGGTTCAGGATTCCTGGAACCTTGGTGCACTGCAGGTGGACCGGTCGCTTTTTTCTACCAGGTCTGATGGGAACCAAGGATATGACTCCAGTGGGGGGCGCTGTGGGGCTGTGTCTGAATCAGCTCCAGAGCCAGAGATAAAGGGCTAGAGTCAGGACAGAGTCATGGTTAATCCACTGTTTACAGCGGGGTCAGATCACAGTAAGATATGATACACATGTGGAAATGATGCAGAGTTTTTTCTGTTACAGTCCCACTGTTTCACAAAGAGCTCTAGGATATTCTCACACAACTTGTCTCCAAGGGGCAGTGTTGGGGGAGATATTTTGGTAATTTATTGTTTTTTTTTTTTTTTTTTTTTTTTTTTTTTTTTTGTAGTCATTTATTTATTTATTTTTCTGCAGTTTATTATTTCACTGAAATCAGAGTCTTCAGAGATTTCAGTTTATCCCTCATCCCTCCATCTGTCTGAGCCACAGTCAGACTCTGTGCTTCTGGACTCCTTAAACTGCACTTAGACCAGGACTGATACATTCTCTCTCTCTCTCTCTCTCTCTCTCTCTCTCTCTGTGTGTGTGTGTCTCTCTCTGTTGGATTAGAGACTGAGATTATAGCTGTTGACCCAGTTTGATCCTCCAGGGGGCGCTAACTCCATCCTACTGCAGATTACTCTGTAATCACCGTCTCCATCCAGAGCTGGAGCTGAAACCTCTTAACTCCACTCATTCTATGTCTAACCTCCACACCATCGCCATAGAAACCGGGATGCTGAGGAGCAGCTGCACATGAGTCTTGGGGGGGGGGGGTGTTACTGTGTAGATCAAATCAAATGCACAAGAATATATTCTGTATTAAACTTGTAACACTGACCCAGGACCTGCTCAGCCTTCAGTCCAATTTACACTCGACACAGAGCATACGTCACAGGCTATGCAAGAAGCCTACGCCGCTGTGAGCATTTATTCTTCTGCGTTGGTGTCTGCGTCTCTCTGCAGTTACACCTCCACACCACTAGGGGCTGAACCACACACCTTCCTCTACACTGTAGTACACATTGTAGTGGTGTAGTAGAGTTACTTTTATAAATCTTAAGTGCACTCTGTATGGAGGAGGGTGCTGTTTGGGATGGAGCAGAGTTTACATGAGGTGCCAGGAAAGTAACTACTTTCAACCTACCCCCACCCCCGTACTTTTTATATACGGTTTTTGTATTGTCTTAAATGATCGTGTTGTATTGTGTGTATATTGTTTTATATTTTACTTAGCCATGTCTTTTGCACTTTAATATGTGTGTACTGTTTTATGTTTGCCCTAGTTGCACTTTAATGTTGTGTATTGTTTTATGTCTTTTGCACTTTAATGTGTGTGCACTTTGTTATGTATGCACTAGCTTTGAACTAGTTGCACTTTAATGTTGTGTATTGTTTTATGTAGCACCTTGGCCCTGGAGGAACACTATTTCGTTTCACTGTGTACTGTAAACACTGTATACTGCTGAAATGACAATAAATATCTTGAACTTGAACTAATAAAAAGTGGCATGTTTTTCCCCACTTTTCTTCATTTTTTCATGGAGACGTCCATATTTTTCCTATGTTCTACATTTTGATTGGTCACCAAAGATGATCACTGCTTGATTTTTGGAGAAAAACAACATCTGTAACAACAGCACAAACACCTCGCTGGTTGTCTACACGCTCTGCCGCCTTCTCTCTACTGTTTACTGCCACTGTGCAGTGCCCCCTGTTGGTGACGTGTTCTGTGTAAAGCTGTGTAAATGCGGCTGGTTCACTGAACCAGAGTTGTTTTTGGTGGAAAAGTGCTCAGTGAAAAGGGTTCATTTGAGCAAGAAGAAATAAAAGTATGTATTTCAGGTTCAGATTCTCTCTGTCTCTGTCTCTGTCTCTCTCTCGCTCTCTCTGTCTCTGACTCTTTCTCTCTCTGCTGTTGGACAGATGTTGGTTTTGTTTCTGTTCTCTCAGTGTGTGTTTGATGGTGTAATAAACAGAGATTACAGGAACATATGGCCAGCCCCCTGTATTCCCCCCAACAGCTTTTACCACAAAAACACAAACATCAGGATTACCCCACCCCCAGGGATAGAGAGAGAGTGTGTGTGTGTGTTTTGTGTGTGTATGAGAGAGAGTGTGAGTGTGAGTGTTTGTTCTCTGGGCCTTTGGCCAGAAATGTGAACATTTTAGTGACAAGGACGGTCAAGTGTTTACTGACAAAGCAAAAGTGTTACTGGCACTGGACACTGTTCTGTGTGTTCTCTGGAGTGATGGGGTTCCTCTGGTGTGTGGAACAGTGGAACTGTGTTCTCTGGAGTGATGGGGTTCCTCTGGTGTGTGGAACAGTGGAACTGTGTTCTCTGGAATGATGGAGTTACTCTGGTGTGTGGAACGGTGGAACTGTGTTCTCGGGAGTGATGGAGTTCCTCTGGTGTGTGGAACAGTGGAACTGTGTTCTTTGGAGTGATGGGGTTCCTCTGGTGTGTGGAATAGTGGAACTGTGTTCTCTCGAGTGATGGGGCTCCTCTGGTGTGTAGAACAGTGGAACTGTGTTCTCTGGAGTGATGGGGTTCCTCTGGTGTGTGGAACTGTGTTCTCTGGAGTGATGGAGTTCCTCTGGTGTGTGGAACAGTGGAACTGTGTTCTCGGGAGTGATGGAGTTCCTCTGGTGTGTGGAACAGTGGAACTGTGTTTTCTTGAGTGATGGGGTTCCTCTGGTGTGTGGAACAGTGGAACTGTGTTGTCTGGAGCAATGGAGTTCCTCTGGTGTGTGGAACAGTGGAACTGCGTTCTCTGGAGCAATGGAGTTCCTCTGGTGTGTGGAACTGTGTTCTCTGGAGTGATGGAGTTCCTCTGGTGTGTGGAACAGTGGAACTGTGTTCTCTGGAGTGATGGGGTTCCTCTGGTGTGTGGAACAGTGGAACTGTGTTCTCTGGAGTGATGGGGTTCCTCTGGGGTGTGGAACAGTGGAACTGTGTTCTCTGGAGTGATGGGGTTCCTCTGGTGTGTGGAACAGTGGAACTGTGTTCTCTGGAGTGATGGGGTTCCTCTGGTGTGTGGAACAGTGGAACAGTGTTCCCTGGAGCAGTACAGAAAACTGGGACAGACTCCGCTGCCTTTTCTGACTTCTTCGCGGCAGTGGTCAGGACACAAAGGCGCAAAAAAGAGTCCAGATCCGCACACTCTCAGAGTGTTCCCCGCAAGTTCCAGAGTTCTCCAGATCCGTCCCGTCTAACCGTAACACACAATCTAAACACACACATGCACACACACTGTAAATGCACACACTCGACATACACACTCTCAGCTACTTTATCCTTCTTCTCCTTCTCCTCCTCTTCCTCCTCCTTCTCTTCCTCATTTTCCTCTTCCTCCTTCTTCTCCCCATCCTCCTCCTTCTCCTCCACCTCCTCCTCATTCTTTTCCTTCACCTCCTCCTCTCCCTCCACCTATTCATCCTCCTCCTTCCCAGTATCCTCTCCTCTAAGTCCTGTGCTCCATTTTCACCTTTTTTCTGGAAGAGGATGATACGGAGCTCGAACAAACAAACTGATTCAACGGTTCCCCCGAGCTGTGCAGGAGAGATAGAGGGATGAACAGAGAGAGAGAGAGAGACAGACAGAGAGGGAGGGAGGGAGGGAGGGACATTGTTGAAGTTGAACTGAAGAAGTACAGGAACATGAGCTCCTCTCCTCCACACACAGAGACACAGACAGCAGCACATTTACAGACAAAGTTTTCCTCAGACACGGGGTGGATGTCAGGGACCAATCAAAATGTAGAACACAGGAAAAATACGGATTTTCTCCAGGAAAAAATAAAGAGAAGCGGGAAATATGTGACAGTGGGGGGTCATCCCTCTATCTCTACAACCACTCCACCCCACCATATACACAGGGGTCAGTGGTGTGGTAGATTGTGGGGGGGACCATCATGGTTTGTTTTCCCTGGATCTGCTTCATAAAGGGGGAGGGGAGGGGAGGGGGTGATGGAACAGAGCTTTCTCCCTTAACATCCACGGCTGAGGGCACCTAACACCCAGCTGTCCCCTGGGTAAAGTCGTGACTGCCCAACACCCTGTGTGTGTGTGTGTGTTGGAGCCCACACTGCAGCAGGATCAGAGTGGACAGGTATTAATACTGACAGACTATAGAGAGCACACTGAAGACAGGAGTATCTCTCTCTCTCTCTCTCTCTCTCTCTTTCTTTCTTTCTCTCTCTCTTTCTCTCTCGCTCTCTCTCCCCCTCATCTGTGATGTATTGTGTCTATTCCTCCCCTCACGCAAACAAGTGCACTATCAAATGGATGAGTGTGACCCACCCCAATCACACAGACAGAAGAAAGGCAGTTCTCTGATTCTCTCACTCTTTGTCCATCTCTCTCTCTCTCTCTCTCTCTCTCTCTCTCTCTTTCTCTCTCTCTCTCTCTCGCTCTCTTTCTCTCACTCAAGTCATACTTAAGTCACTCGAACAGTGCCTCGGACTCGACTCAGACTCGAGGTTTGGGACTTTGTGAATAATCTTTGTTTAATCTAATTATTATTATTTTCTTAATGTTTGTGTGTGGTGTGTGACCTGTGTTCAGTTCCCTCTCTGCAGTGTGGGGTGTAGCTCTCTGGAGCTGAGCTTTCTGTAGTTAGAAATACACCTCTTTATTAATAATTATTGGTTACATAGTGCTGGGTTTTTATTTATAATATTAAATGGATCCTTGCGCCCTGCGGCTCCGGACCCACCGCGACCCTGAACTGGATAAGGCTTACAGACAGTGAATGAATGTTAAATGGACTAAGCCTAAAGGCTGTATATTTATCTGTAATTATCTGGTTCATTTTATCTGACTGCTGTTTATTTTTACTGTGCTTTACCTACAGAGCAGCCTCCCGAATTAAAGGTACTTTATCTACATTCTTGCTTGGTGTTTATTAAAAATAAGCGGCCCGTTTAACAATAAACAAATCAATGTGGACTCTCAGTGCCGTATCCAAAATGGCCCAAGGCCTAATTCCCCGCGTGAGAGTTCACTCACGAAGACACGCTCTCTGTGTCGAACTCAGAGTCTGAGTGTGAGGCTCATGAGGCAACCACCACTTTCTTTTTTTTTTTTTTCGACGCAGTAAACGTGCTGCGTGAGGCGCCGCGGCGTGAGCAGTACTCTCCTCTATTACTTAGTGTAGCATGTCACGTAAAGTGGGATTTAAACTCGTTCTCACACTGACCTCTACTTATTATAGTTTCCTCAAACTCTGATAAATGTTATACAGGAGATGCCTGCACTACACGGCCACGAATCATTCATCAGCACTGAGGGTAAACACAAACAACCCCATGGATCCTGTAGAGCAGGAAAAACAGCTCAAAGCTCACAGAGATACAGCTGTAAACTTTTTTGTGGGTTTCCTCATGTTGCTTCGAAATAGACTTTTAAAAGTGATCACATGGCAGACCAGTGTTGACACTGTAATGTGTGGTAAATAACAGAAGCACACGATCTCTCTCTCACACACACACACACACACTGACGTTCACAGTCCTCACAAAACCCACTGTCTCCCCATCTCTCCAGCAGGGGGAGACAAACCTCACCATTAAACTAAACTGGTTCCCACTGCTGCACGCGTTCTGTACTCCATAGTGTGTTTCCACAGTGTGGATCAATCTGTATCGGTTATAGTTTAGAGACAGGGGGAGGAGACAGTGTGCGGTTCCTAAATAGTCGGATGGGTTAGGAGCGAGGATCGTCCTTCTTATCTCCGGGGGGTTTTCTGTGCCTCAGCCCCCCAGTAAAACCCAGTATGATGTGGTCAATTTTTTTACCAGTGCACTGACCCCCACTCACTCACTGCTGTTGCTGCTGCTGTGGAGAAACAGCTCCCTCAGAGTGTGATTAAAGAGGAGGGAGGGTGCTCTGTGGAACAGGTGAAGACCCCCCCACCGGAGACTGTGTTACTGTGATTTATAACTGTCAGACACGGCTGTTTTCTGTTGTCTGTCTGTCTCTCTCTCTCTCTCTCTCTCTCTGCCTATCTCTTTCTCTCTCCCCCCCCTCCCTCTGCCTCTCTCTCTCTCTTGTTTCTTTGTTGCTTTGAAATTTTTTTGTTGAAATCGATCGTCCTCGCTCCGCACACAAAACTCAGCACCATCCTGACTTTATCGGCAGCTTCACTCTGTGTATGTGTTTCTGAGTGAGTGTGTGCGCGCGTGCGTGTTTCTGAGTGTGTGAAACAGCAGAACTGTGTTCTCTGGAGTGATGAAGTTCCTCTGTTGTGTGGAACTGTGTTCTCTGAAGGGATGGAGTTCCTCTGGTATGTAGAACAGTGGAACTGTTTTCTCTGGAGCGATGAAACAGGTGGGCGGAGCTTCATTTCAGACACTAATGCCACCGCACTGCCCACACTCAATCATTTGGTAAAGAATCATTTGGAAAAAAGAATCAACTCTGTTGATGCAATAGTTTACATGTGAATGAATCAAACTGAATCACTAAGAAATGGAACAGAGTCAAACTGAGTCGACTCATCCAGAAGGATGAGAGAACAAACAATATACACACTCTCTCTCTCACACACAGACACACACACACACACACACACACTGATGAGGGAGCGGAGTCTCAGAGTTCTAAGCTGAAGGTCATTAACTCTGTTTTTTTTTCTGTTCACCATCTGCCACCATTGTTTACACTCACCTCTATAATTACTCACTAATTACATCTCTCTGTCTCTTTCTCTCTCCAGTCTCTCTTCATTTCTCTCTCCCTCATTCTCGCTCTCCCTTTCTGTACATTCTCTGTCTCCCTCTCTGCCTCTCTCCACTCTCCCTCTCTCTCTCTCTCTCTGCCTCTCCACTCTCCCTCTCTCTCTCATCCTCCTCTCTCTCCTCTCTCTCTCTGCCTCTCTCCTCTCTCTCTCTTCCACTCTCCCTCTCTCTCTCATCCTCCTCTCTCTCCTCTCTCTCTCTGCCTCTCTCCTCTCTCTCTCTTCCTCTCTCCTCTCTCTCTCTTCCTCTCTCTCTCCTTCTCTCTCTCTGCTTTTACATCTACAAGGTGGACCAACGAGGGAGGATTGTCTCACTGAGTGGACAGTAAGTAGACACAGGGTTTAAAAACTTCAGCAGCACTGCTGTGTCTGATCCACTCGCACCAGCACAACACACACTAACACCACCACCACATCAGTGTCACTGCAGCGCTGAGAATGATCCACCACCACATCACACCTGCTATGTGGGGGTCCTGAGGGGGTTTACACTCCTCTAGTCGGCTGTTGGTGTTGGGCCTGGTGACGTTAGGCTCATGTGCAGCTGCTCGGCCTGGAATCACTCAGTTTAATTTTGGTCTGTGGAGAACACAATCAGACCACCTTAAACACTCTGTACGTGTGTGTGTGTGTCTGTCTTGGACCCATTCCCAGGTCCTGTTCTGACTGGTTAAAGTCAGTTTTGTCCGTTTTGTCCTCTCTCTCTCCCTCTCTCTCTCGTGGAGAAAGTTCCTGCTGCGGGACAAAGCTGCGTCCAAATCCATTAGCTCTTTATCTGCATCATAAAGCTGAGGCGAGAGGGCAGAGAATAGAGCAGCCGCAGGTCACACACTCTCACTCTCTCTCTCGCTCTCTCCCACACACACACACGCTTTCTCTCTCTCTCACGCTGTGTGTGTGTGTGTATAACTGTGTGTGTGTGTGTGTGTGTGTGTGTGTGTGTGTGTGTGTGTGTGTGTGTTGATGCTGTCACTTATGTCCAGACTGAAGCTGTAATAACTGAGCGGCCGTCAGCCAAAGAAACTCTAATTAATGATGTCATCACTCAGACTGGGGGAGGGGGTAGGGCTGTTAATAGAGGTCAAGTGGCCCTGCTTCTAATACACACACACGGACAAACACACTGTCTCACACACTCTCTCAAACACACCAGACACAGGGAGAACACACCACACTCCTCACAGACAGTCACCTGGAGGAAACCCACGCAGACACACTGGAGAACACACCACACTCCTCACAGACAGTCACCCAGAGGAAACCCATGCAGACACAGGGAGAACACACCACACTCCTCACAGACAGTCACCTGGAGGAAACCCACGCAGACACAGGGAGAACAGACCACACTCCTCACAGACAGTCACCCGGAGCAGGACTCGAACCCACAACCTCCAGGACCCTGAAGCTGAGACAGAGACACTACCTGCTGATCCTCTGCGCCGCCTTTACACTGTTAATAATCTGCTTGGTAATTCAACAGCACTACACTCTCTCTCTGTCTCTCTCTGTAGATGACGTTCCTCCATACTTTAAGACAGAACCAGTGCGGACCCAGTTGCACCTGGAGCGGAACCGTCTTGTTCTGACCTGCATGGCCGAGGGCAGCTGGCCGCTGGAGTTCAAATGGATTCACAATGAAACTGAACTGACCCGGTTCTCCCTGGAATACAGGTGTGTGTGTGTGTGTGTGTGTGTGTGTAAGTGGAAGGGTAAAGTAGAGGAGGAAAGAAGGAAAAATACAGACCATAGAATAGAATAGAAAATGTTAAAAAGGGAAAAGTAGAATTGAGGAAAACTAAAGAGAGAAGGAGAGAGAGTGAGGGAGGTGAAGACAGTTGGAGAGAGGGATGCAGCGAAAGAAAGTAGAGAAGGCGACAGAGGACAGATGAAGAGAGGGAGATGGAGGAGGAAATGAAGAAATGAAGAAAGGGTAAGTGAGATAGATGAGGCCAGCTGTGTCTGTAATTCAGTTGAGAGAGAGAGAGAGAGAGAGAGAGAGAAAGAGAAAGAGGGAAAGAGACCGGACAAAAAAAAGCGATGGGGTTCCTCTGGTGTGTGGAACAGTGGAACTGTGTTCTCTGGAGTGATAGGGTTCCTCTGGTGTGTGGAACAGTGGAACTGTGTTCTCTGGAGTGATAGGGTTCCTCTGGTGTGTGAAACAGTGGAACTGTGTTCTCTGGAGTGATGGGGTTCCTCTGGTGTGTGGAACAGTGGAACTGTTTTCTCTGGAATGATGGAGTTCCTCTGGTGTGTGGAACTGTGTTCTCTGGAGTGATGGAGTTCCCCTGGAGTGTGGAACAGTGGAACTGTGTTCTCTAGAGTGATGGGGTTCCTCTGGTGTGTGGAACAGTGGAACTGTGTGATGATTGTGAGATGCCTGAACACCATTAGACTTTCACTCCGCCCTTTTAATCCAGCATGGTTCATGAATCTAAACTAACACTGACATAAACAGGTTCCTGAACCAGAAAAGTTCTTCATCTGGAACCAGAGAACAGTGGGTTCTTCAACAGGAACTGTGACGGTGTCCATGTGTGAGTCGAGATAAGAAGCTCCAGAGAGAGCTCAGAGCCTGAAATAAAGCGTTATGGCACAGTGGAGCTGGACGGGTCATTTACAGAGTGTTATAGCATCCTCGACTGGGTTCTGGGTAAAGACCAGAAAACCAGACGTGTCTGGTGAAGTTCTCCTTCTGAAACCGGGAAATGGACAACGGGAAACAACCCATATCTGATTTCTGATTTGGAAAGAAAACCGGGAAATAAACAGAAAAAAAACAAAAAACAGGAAAATGCTCTGTGTGAGTTTCTGAGCTGTGTTCACTGAGGTGGAGAGAACGAGTCCGGAGGAGGAGACAGGAGACCAATGGAGGGAGACAAATGGAGGAGTGAGGGAGACAGTGTAAGGGATAAAAAGATTAAAAAAGCCTGTGTAGAGATGAAAAGAGGGAGACAGAACAAGAAGGAGAGATATAAGAAAAGAAAGAGGAGAGAAAGAAAATAGGGGAAAAACAGAAAAGACCTGATGTTGTCAGATTTACAACAGTTGTGTGTCAGGTGTAGTTCTGGTGTGTGTCAGGTGTGTATCAGGTGTAGTTCTGGTGTGTGTCAGGTGTGTTAGGTGTGTGAGGTGTGTTACGTGTGTGTCAGGTGTAGTTCTGGGGTGTGTTAGGTGTGTATCAGGTGTAGTTCTGGTGTATGTCAGGTGTAGTCGTGGGGTGTGTTAGGTGTGTGTCACGTGTTGTTCTGGTGGTTGTCAGGGGTGTGTCAGGTGTGGTTCTGGTGTGTGTCAGGTGTAGTTCTGGTGTGTGTCGGGTGTAATTCTTGGGTGTGTTAGTTGTGTGTCAGGTGTGATTCTGGTGTGTATCAGGTGTAGTTCTGGTGTATGTCAGGTGTGTGTCAGGTGTGGTTCTGGTGTGTCAGGTGTAGTCGTGGGGTGTGTTAGGTGTGTGTCAGGTGTTGTTCTGGTGGTTGTCAGGGGTGTGTCAGGTGTGGTTCTGGTGTGTGTCAGGTGTGATTCTGGTGTTTGTCAGGTGTAACTATTGGGTGTGTTAGTTGTATGTCAGGTGTGATTCTGGTGTTTGTCCGGTGTGGTTCTGGTGTGTGTCAGGTGTAGTCGTGGGGTGTGTTAGGTGTGTGTCAGGTGTTGTTCTGGTGGTTGTCAGGGGTGTGTCAGGTGTGGTTCTGGTGTGTATCAGGTGTAGTTCTGGTGTATGTCAGGTGTGTGTCAGGTGTGGTTCTGGTGTGTGTCAGGTGTAGTCGTGGGGTGTGTTAGGTGTGTGTCAGGTGTTGTTCTGGTGGTTGTCAGGGGTGTGTCAGGTGTGGTTCTGGTGTGTGTCAGGTGTGATTCTGGTGTGTGTCGGGTGTAATTCTTGGGTGTGTTAGTTGTGTGTCAGGTGTGATTCTGGTGTGTGTCCGGTGTGGTTCTGGTGTGTGTCAGGTGTGTACCAGGTGTGTTACCTGTGTCAGGTGTAGTTCTGGTGTGTGTCAGGTGTACTTCAGGTGTGTGTCAGGTGTGGTTCTTTTGTGTGTCAGGGGTGTTTCAGGAGTAGTCCTTGTGTGTGTCAGGGGTGTTAAGCGTGTTTCAGGTGTAGTTCTGGGCTGTGTTAGGTGTGTGTCAGGTGTACTTCTGGTGTGTGTTACGTGTGTGTCAGGTGTAGTTCTGGTGTATAGCAGGTGTAGTTCTGGTGTGTGTCAGTTGTGTTAGGTGTGTGTCAGGTGTAGTTCTGGTGTGTGTTAGGTGTGTGTCAGGTGTAGTTCTGGGGTGTTTTAGGTGTGTGTCAGGTGTTGTTCTGGTGTATTTCACTTGTGGTTCTGGTGTGTTTCAGGTGTGGTTCTGGTGTGTGTCAGGTGTAGTTCTGGTGTGTGTCCGGTGTAGTTGTGGGGTGTGTTACATGTGTGTCAGGTATTCTGGTGTGTGTCAGGGGTGGTTCTGATGTGTGTAAGGTGTGTGTCAGGTGTAGTTCTGGGGTGTGTTAGGTGTGTATCAGGTGTAGTTTTGGTGTGTGTCAGGTGTGGTTCTGGTGTGTCAGGTGTAGTCGTGGGGTGTGTTAGGCGTGTGTCAGGTGTTGTTCTGGTGGTTGTCAGGGGTGTGTCAGGTGTATTTCTGGTGTGTGTCAGGTGTGATTCTGGTGTGTGTCAGGTGTGGTTCTGGTGTGTGTCAGGTGTGGTTCTGGTGTGTGTCAGGTGTGGTTCTGGTGTGTTACCTGTGTCAGGTGTAGTTCTGGTGTGTGTCAGGTGTACTTCAGGGGTGTGTCAGGTGTGGTTGTTTTGTGTGTCGTGTGTGTTTCAGGAGTAGGTCTGGTGTGTGTCAGGGGTGTTAAGCGTGTTTCAGGTGTAGTTCTGGGCTGTGTTAGCTGTGTGTCAGGTGTACTTCTGGTGTGTGTTAGGTGTGGTTCCTGTGTCAGGTGTAGTTCTGGTGTGTAGCACGTGTAGATCTGGTGTGTGTCAGTTGTGTTAGGTGTGTGTCGGGTGTAGTTCTGGTGTGTTTCACTTGTGGTTCTGGTGTGTTTCAGGTGTGGTTCTGGTGTGTGTCAGGTGTTGTTCTGGTGTGTGTCAGGTGTGGTTCTGGTGTGTGTCAGGTGTGGTTCTGGTGTGTGTCATGTGTTGTTCTGGTCTGTGTCATGTGTAGTTCTGGTGTGTCTCGTGTAGTTCTGGTGTGTGTAAGGTGTAGTTCTAGTGTGTGTCAGGTGTGTTAGGTGTGTGTCAAGTGTAATTCTTGGGTGTGTTAGTTGTGTGTCAGGTGTGCTTCTGGTGTGTGTCAGGTGTGGTTCTGGTGTGTGTCAGGTGCGTACCAGGTGTGTTATGTGTGTCAGGTGTAGTTCTGGTTTGTGTCACATGTGTGTCAGATGTGTTAGGTGTGTGTCAGGTGTGGCTCTGGTGTATGTAAGGTGTAGGTCTGGTGTGTGTCAGGTGTGTGTCAGGTGTAGTTCTGGTGTGTCTCAGGTGTAGTTTTGGTGGGTGTCAGGTGTAATTCTTGGGTGTGTTAGTTGTGTGTCAGGTGTAATTCTTGGGTGTGTTAGTTTTGTGTCAGGTGTGATTCTGGTGTGTGTCAGGTGTGATTCTGGTGTGTGTCAGGTGTGGTTCTTGTGTGTGTCAGGTGTGTACCAGGTGTGTGTCAGGTGTGTACCAGGTGTGTTACCTGTGTCAGGTGTAGTTCTAGTGTGTGTTAGGTCTGTGTGAGGTGTTGTTCTGGTGGTTGTCAGGGGTGTGTCAGGTGTGGTTCTGGTGGTTGTCAGGGGTGTGTCAGGTGTGGTTCTGGTGTGTGTCAGGTGTAGTTCTGGTGTGTAGCAGGTGTAGTTCTGGTGCGTGTCAGTTGTGTTAGGTGTGTGTCGGGTGTAGTTCTGGTGTGTTTCACTTGTGGTTCTGGTGTGTTTCAGGTGTGGTTCTGGTGTGTGTTAGGTGTAGTTCTGGTGTGTGTCAGTTGTTGTTCTGGTGTGTGTCAGGTGTAGTTCTGGTGTGTGTCATGTGTGCTTCTGGGGTGTGTCAGGTGTGGTTCTGGTGTGTGTGAGGTGCGTACCAGGTGTGTTACATGTGTGTCAGGTGTAGTTTTGGTTTGTGTCACGTGTGTGTCAGATGTGTCACATGTGTGTCAGGTGTATGTCAGGTGTAGTTCTGGTGTGTCTCAGGTGTAGTTTTGGTGTTTGTTAGGTGTGTGTCAGGTGTGGTTCCTGTGTCTGTCAGGTGTAGTTCTGGTGTGTGTCATGTGTAGTTCTGGTGTGTGTCAGTTGTGTTAGGTGTGTGTCAGTTGTAATTCTTTGGTGTGTTAGTTGTGGTTCTGGTGTGATTTTGGTGTGTGTCCGTTGTGATTCTGGTGTGTGTCCGGTGTGGTTCTGGTGTGTGTCAGATGTGTACCAGGTGTGTTACCTGTTTCAGGTGTAGTTCTGGTGTGTGTCAGGTGTACTTCAGGGGTGTGTCAGGTGTGGTTCTTTTGTATGTTAAGCGTGTTTCAGGTGTAGTTCTGGGCTGTGTTAGGTGTGTGTCAGGTGTACATCTGGTGTGTGTTAGGTGTGTGTCAGGTGTGGTTCCTGTGTCTGTCAGGTGTAGTTCTGGTGTGTGTCAGGTGTAATTCTTGGGCGTGTTAGTTGACTGTCAGTTGTGGTTCTGGTGTGTGTCAGGTGTGTACCAGGTGTGTTACCTGTGTCAGGTGTAGTTCTGGTGTGTGTCAGGTGTACTTCTGGTGTGTGTTAGGTGTGTGTCAGGTGTGGTTCCTGTGTCTGTCAGGTGTAGTTCTGGTGTGTGTCAGTTGTGGTAGGTGTGTGTCGGGTGCAACTGGTGTGTGTTAGGTGTGTGTCAGGTGTAGTTCTGGCGTGTGTTAGGTGTGTGTCAGTTGTAGTTCTGGGGTGTTTTAGGTGTGTGTCAGGTGTTTTTCTGGTGTGTTTCACTTGTAGTTCTGGTGTGTTTCAGGTGTGGTTCTGGTGTGTGTCAGGTGTGGTTCTGGTGTTTGTCAGGTGTAGTTCTGGTGTGTGTCAGGTGTAGTTGTGGGGTGTGTTACGTGTGTCAGCTGTTCTGGTGGGTGCCAGGTGTGTGTCAGGGGTGGTTCTGGTGTGTGTCAGGTGTAGTTCTGGGGTGTGTTAGGTGTGTATCAGGTGTAGTTCTGTGTGTGTCAGGTGTGGTTGTGGTGTGTCAGGTGTAGTCGTGGGGTGTGTTAGGTGTGTGTCAGGTGTTGTTCTGGTGGTTGTCAGGGGTGTGTCAGGTGTGGTTCTGGTGTGTGTCAGTTGTGTTAGGTGTGTGTCAGTTGTAATTCTTTGGTGTGTTAGTTGTGGTTCTGGTGTGATTTTGGTGTGTGTCCGTTGTGATTCTGGTGTGTGTCCGGTGTGGTTCTGGTGTGTGTCAGATGTGTACCAGGTGTGTTACCTGTTTCAGGTGTAGTTCTGGTGTGTGTCAAGTGTACTTCAGGGGTGTGTCAGGTGTGGTTCTTTTGTGTGTTAAGCGTGTTTCAGGTGTAGTTCTGGGCTGTGTTAGGTGTGTGTCAGGTGTACTTCTGGTGTGTGTTAGGTGTGTGTCAGGTGTGGTTCCTGTGTCTGTCAGGTGTAGTTCTGGTGTGTGTCAGGTGTAATTCTGGGGCGTGTTAGTTGACTGTCAGGTGTGGTTCTGGTGTGTGTCAGGTGTGGTTCTGGTGTGTGTCAGGTGTGTACCAGGTGTGTTACCTGTGTCAGGTGTAGTTCTGGTGTGTGTTAGGTGTACTTCTGGTGTGTGTCAGGTGTAGTTCTGGTGTGTAGCAGGTGTAGTTCTGGTGTGTGTCAGTTGTGTTAGGTGTGTGTCGGGTGTAACTGGTGTGTGTCAGGTGTAGTTCTGGTGTGTGTTAGATGTGTGTCACGTGTAGTTCTGGCGTGTGTTAGGTGTGTGTCAGTTGTAGTTCTGGGGTGTTTTAGGTGTGTGTCAGGTGTTTTTCTGGTGTGTTTCACTTGTAGTTCTGGTGTGTTTCAGGTGTGGTTCTGGTGTGTGTCAGGTGTGGTTCTGGTGTGTGTCAGGTGTGGTTCTGGTGTGTGTCAGGTGTAGTTCTGGTGTGTGTCAGGTGTAGTTGTGGGGTGTGTTACGTGTGTCAGCTGTTCTGGTGGGTGCCAGGTGTGTGTCAGGGGTGGTTCTGGTGTGTGTCAGGTGTAGTTCTGGGGTGTGTTAGGTGATAATCAGGTGTAGTTCTGTGTGTGTCAGGTGTGGTTCTGGTGTGTCAGGTGTAGTCGTGGGGTGTGTTAGGTGTGTGTCAGGTGTTGTTCTGGTGGTTGTCAGGGGTGTGTCAGGTGTGGTTCTGGTGTGTGTCAGGTGTGATTCTGGTGTGTGTCAGGTGTGGTTCTGGTGTGTCAGTTGTAGTCGTGGGGTGTGTTAGGTGTGTGTCAGGTGTTGTTCTGGTGGTTGTCAGGGGTGTGTCAGGTGTGATTCTGGTGTGTGTCAGGTGTGTTTCTGGTGTGTGCCAGGTGTGGTTCTGGTGTGTGCCAGGTGTGGTTCTGGTGTGTGTCAGGTATGGTGCTGGTTTGTTACCTGTGTCAGGTGTAGTTCTGGTGTGTGTCAGGTGTACCTCAGGGTTGTGTCAGGTGTGGTTCTTTTGTGTGTCATGTGTGTTTCAGGAGTAGTTCTAGTGTGTGTCAGGGGTGTTAAGCGTGTTTCGGGTATAGTTCTGGGCTGTGTTAGGTGTGTGTCAGGTGTGGTTCCTGTGTCTGTCAGGTGTAGTTCTGGTGTGTGTCAGGTGTAGTTCTGGTGTGTGTCAGGTGTAATTCTTGGGTGTGTTAGTTGTGTGTCAGGTGTGATTCTGGAGTGTGTCAGCTGTGATTCTGGTGTGTGTCAGGTGTGGTTCTGGTGTGTGTCAGGTGTGTACCAGGTGTGTTACCTGTGTCAGGTGTAGTTCTGGTGTGTGTCAGGTGTACTTCAGGGGTGTGTCAGGTGTGGTTCTGGTGTGTGTCAGATGTGTACCAGGTGTGTTACCTGTTTCAGGTGTAGTTCTGGTGTGTGTCAAGTGTACTTCAGGGGTGTGTCAGGTGTGGTTCTTTTGTGTGTTAAGCGTGTTTCAGGTGTAGTTCTGGGCTGTGTTAGGTGTGTGTCAGGTGTACTTCTGGTGTGTGTTAGGTGTGTGTCAGGTGTGGTTCCTGTGTCTGTCAGGTGTAGTTCTGGTGTGTGTCAGGTGTAATTCTGGGGCGTGTTAGTTGACTGTCAGGTGTGGTTCTGGTGTGTGTCAGGTGTGGTTCTGGTGTGTGTCAGGTGTGTACCAGGTGTGTTACCTGTGTCAGGTGTAGTTCTGGTGTGTGTTAGGTGTACTTCTGGTGTGTGTCAGGTGTAGTTCTGGTGTGTAGCAGGTGTAGTTCTGGTGTGTGTCAGTTGTGTTAGGTGTGTGTCGGGTGTAACTGGTGTGTGTCAGGTGTAGTTCTGGTGTGTGTTAGATGTGTGTCACGTGTAGTTCTGGCGTGTGTTAGGTGTGTGTCAGTTGTAGTTCTGGGGTGTTTTAGGTGTGTGTCAGGTGTTTTTCTGGTGTGTTTCACTTGTAGTTCTGGTGTGTTTCAGGTGTGGTTCTGGTGTGTGTCAGGTGTGGTTCTGGTGTGTGTCAGGTGTGGTTCTGGTGTGTGTCAGGTGTAGTTCTGGTGTGTGTCAGGTGTAGTTGTGGGGTGTGTTACGTGTGTCAGCTGTTCTGGTGGGTGCCAGGTGTGTGTCAGGGGTGGTTCTGGTGTGTGTCAGGTGTAGTTCTGGGGTGTGTTAGGTGATAATCAGGTGTAGTTCTGTGTGTGTCAGGTGTGGTTCTGGTGTGTCAGGTGTAGTCGTGGGGTGTGTTAGGTGTGTGTCAGGTGTTGTTCTGGTGGTTGTCAGGGGTGTGTCAGGTGTGGTTCTTTTGTATGTTAAGCGTGTTTCAGGTGTAGTTCTGGGCTGTGTTAGGTGTGTGTCAGGTGTACATCTGGTGTGTGTTAGGTGTGTGTCAGGTGTGGTTCCTGTGTCTGTCAGTTGTGGTTCTGGTGTGTGTCAGGTGTGTACCAGGTGTGTTACCTGTGTCAGGTGTAGTTCTGGTGTGTGTCAGGTGTACTTCTGGTGTGTGTTAGGTGTGTGTCAGGTGTGGTTCCTGTGTCTGTCAGGTGTAGTTCTGGTGTGTGTCAGTTGTGGTAGGTGTGTGTCGGGTGCAACTGGTGTGTGTTAGGTGTGTGTCAGGTGTAGTTCTGGCGTGTGTTAGGTGTGTGTCAGTTGTAGTTCTGGGGTGTTTTAGGTGTGTGTCAGGTGTTTTTCTGGTGTGTTTCACTTGTAGTTCTGGTGTGTTTCAGGTGTGGTTCTGGTGTGTGTCAGGTGTGGTTCTGGTGTTTGTCAGGTGTAGTTCTGGTGTGTGTCAGGTGTAGTTGTGGGGTGTGTTACGTGTGTCAGCTGTTCTGGTGGGTGCCAGGTGTGTGTCAGGGGTGGTTCTGGTGTGTGTCAGGTGTAGTTCTGGGGTGTGTTAGGTGTGTATCAGGTGTAGTTCTGTGTGTGTCAGGTGTGGTTGTGGTGTGTCAGGTGTAGTCGTGGGGTGTGTTAGGTGTGTGTCAGGTGTTGTTCTGGTGGTTGTCAGGGGTGTGTCAGGTGTGGTTCTGGTGTGTGTCAGTTGTGTTAGGTGTGTGTCAGTTGTAATTCTTTGGTGTGTTAGTTGTGGTTCTGGTGTGATTTTGGTGTGTGTCCGTTGTGATTCTGGTGTGTGTCCGGTGTGGTTCTGGTGTGTGTCAGATGTGTACCAGGTGTGTTACCTGTTTCAGGTGTAGTTCTGGTGTGTGTCAAGTGTACTTCAGGGGTGTGTCAGGTGTGGTTCTTTTGTGTGTTAAGCGTGTTTCAGGTGTAGTTCTGGGCTGTGTTAGGTGTGTGTCAGGTGTACTTCTGGTGTGTGTTAGGTGTGTGTCAGGTGTGGTTCCTGTGTCTGTCAGGTGTAGTTCTGGTGTGTGTCAGGTGTAATTCTGGGGCGTGTTAGTTGACTGTCAGGTGTGGTTCTGGTGTGTGTCAGGTGTGGTTCTGGTGTGTGTCAGGTGTGTACCAGGTGTGTTACCTGTGTCAGGTGTAGTTCTGGTGTGTGTTAGGTGTACTTCTGGTGTGTGTCAGGTGTAGTTCTGGTGTGTAGCAGGTGTAGTTCTGGTGTGTGTCAGTTGTGTTAGGTGTGTGTCGGGTGTAACTGGTGTGTGTCAGGTGTAGTTCTGGTGTGTGTTAGATGTGTGTCACGTGTAGTTCTGGCGTGTGTTAGGTGTGTGTCAGTTGTAGTTCTGGGGTGTTTTAGGTGTGTGTCAGGTGTTTTTCTGGTGTGTTTCACTTGTAGTTCTGGTGTGTTTCAGGTGTGGTTCTGGTGTGTGTCAGGTGTGGTTCTGGTGTGTGTCAGGTGTGGTTCTGGTGTGTGTCAGGTGTAGTTCTGGTGTGTGTCAGGTGTAGTTGTGGGGTGTGTTACGTGTGTCAGCTGTTCTGGTGGGTGCCAGGTGTGTGTCAGGGGTGGTTCTGGTGTGTGTCAGGTGTAGTTCTGGGGTGTGTTAGGTGATAATCAGGTGTAGTTCTGTGTGTGTCAGGTGTGGTTCTGGTGTGTCAGGTGTAGTCGTGGGGTGTGTTAGGTGTGTGTCAGGTGTTGTTCTGGTGGTTGTCAGGGGTGTGTCAGGTGTGGTTCTGGTGTGTGTCAGGTGTGATTCTGGTGTGTGTCAGGTGTGGTTCTGGTGTGTCAGTTGTAGTCGTGGGGTGTGTTAGGTGTGTGTCAGGTGTTGTTCTGGTGGTTGTCAGGGGTGTGTCAGGTGTGATTCTGGTGTGTGTCAGGTGTGTTTCTGGTGTGTGCCAGGTGTGGTTCTGGTGTGTGCCAGGTGTGGTTCTGGTGTGTGTCAGGTATGGTGCTGGTTTGTTACCTGTGTCAGGTGTAGTTCTGGTGTGTGTCAGGTGTACCTCAGGGTTGTGTCAGGTGTGGTTCTTTTGTGTGTCATGTGTGTTTCAGGAGTAGTTCTAGTGTGTGTCAGGGGTGTTAAGCGTGTTTCGGGTATAGTTCTGGGCTGTGTTAGGTGTGTGTCAGGTGTGGTTCCTGTGTCTGTCAGGTGTAGTTCTGGTGTGTGTCAGGTGTAGTTCTGGTGTGTGTCAGGTGTAATTCTTGGTTGTGTTAGTTGTGTGTCAGGTGTGATTCTGGAGTGTGTCAGCTGTGATTCTGGTGTGTGTCAGGTGTGGTTCTGGTGTGTGTCAGGTGTGTACCAGGTGTGTTACCTGTGTCAGGTGTAGTTCTGGTGTGTGTCAGGTGTACTTCAGGGGTGTGTCAGGTGTGGTTCTGGTGTGTGTCAGATGTGTACCAGGTGTGTTACCTGTTTCAGGTGTAGTTCTGGTGTGTGTCAAGTGTACTTCAGGGGTGTGTCAGGTGTGGTTCTTTTGTGTGTTAAGCGTGTTTCAGGTGTAGTTCTGGGCTGTGTTAGGTGTGTGTCAGGTGTACTTCTGGTGTGTGTTAGGTGTGTGTCAGGTGTGGTTCCTGTGTCTGTCAGGTGTAGTTCTGGTGTGTGTCAGGTGTAATTCTGGGGCGTGTTAGTTGACTGTCAGGTGTGGTTCTGGTGTGTGTCAGGTGTGGTTCTGGTGTGTGTCAGGTGTGTACCAGGTGTGTTACCTGTGTCAGGTGTAGTTCTGGTGTGTGTTAGGTGTACTTCTGGTGTGTGTCAGGTGTAGTTCTGGTGTGTAGCAGGTGTAGTTCTGGTGTGTGTCAGTTGTGTTAGGTGTGTGTCGGGTGTAACTGGTGTGTGTCAGGTGTAGTTCTGGTGTGTGTTAGATGTGTGTCACGTGTAGTTCTGGCGTGTGTTAGGTGTGTGTCAGTTGTAGTTCTGGGGTGTTTTAGGTGTGTGTCAGGTGTTTTTCTGGTGTGTTTCACTTGTAGTTCTGGTGTGTTTCAGGTGTGGTTCTGGTGTGTGTCAGGTGTGGTTCTGGTGTGTGTCAGGTGTGGTTCTGGTGTGTGTCAGGTGTAGTTCTGGTGTGTGTCAGGTGTAGTTGTGGGGTGTGTTACGTGTGTCAGCTGTTCTGGTGGGTGCCAGGTGTGTGTCAGGGGTGGTTCTGGTGTGTGTCAGGTGTAGTTCTGGGGTGTGTTAGGTGATAATCAGGTGTAGTTCTGTGTGTGTCAGGTGTGGTTCTGGTGTGTCAGGTGTAGTCGTGGGGTGTGTTAGGTGTGTGTCAGGTGTTGTTCTGGTGGTTGTCAGGGGTGTGTCAGGTGTGGTTCTGGTGTGTGTCAGGTGTGATTCTGGTGTGTGTCAGGTGTGGTTCTGGTGTGTCAGTTGTAGTCGTGGGGTGTGTTAGGTGTGTGTCAGGTGTTGTTCTGGTGGTTGTCAGGGGTGTGTCAGGTGTGATTCTGGTGTGTGTCAGGTGTGTTTCTGGTGTGTGCCAGGTGTGGTTCTGGTGTGTGCCAGGTGTGGTTCTGGTGTGTGTCAGGTATGGTGCTGGTTTGTTACCTGTGTCAGGTGTAGTTCTGGTGTGTGTCAGGTGTACCTCAGGGTTGTGTCAGGTGTGGTTCTTTTGTGTGTCATGTGTGTTTCAGGAGTAGTTCTAGTGTGTGTCAGGGGTGTTAAGCGTGTTTCGGGTATAGTTCTGGGCTGTGTTAGGTGTGTGTCAGGTGTGGTTCCTGTGTCTGTCAGGTGTAGTTCTGGTGTGTGTCAGGTGTAGTTCTGGTGTGTGTCAGGTGTAATTCTTGGGTGTGTTAGTTGTGTGTCAGGTGTGATTCTGGAGTGTGTCAGCTGTGATTCTGGTGTGTGTCAGGTGTGGTTCTGGTGTGTGTCAGGTGTGTACCAGGTGTGTTACCTGTGTCAGGTGTAGTTCTGGTGTGTGTCAGGTGTACTTCAGGGGTGTGTCAGGTGTGGTTCTTTTGAGTATCATGTGTGTTTCAGGAGTAGTTCTGGTGTTTGTCAGGGGTGTTAAGCGTGTTTCAGGTGTAGTTCTGGGCTGTGTTAGGTGTGTGTCAGGTGTACTTCTGGTGTGTGTTAGGTGTGTGTCAGGTGTGGTTCCTGTGTCTGTCAGTTGTAGTTCTGGTGTGTGTCAGGTGTAACTCTTGGGTGTGTTAGTTGAGTGTCAGATGTGGTTCTGGTGTGTGTCGGGTGTAGTTCTGGTGTGTGTCAGGTGTAATTCTTGGGTGTGTTAGCTGAGTGTCAGGTGTGGTTCTGGTGTGTGTTAGGTGTTTGTCAGGTGTAGTTCTGGGATGTGTTAGGTGTGTATCAGGTGTAGTTCTGGTGTATGTCAGGTGTGTGTCAGGTGTATTTCTGGTGTGTGTTAGGTGTGTGTCAGGTGTAGTTCTAGGGTGTGTTAGGTGTGTGTCAGGTGTAGTTCTAGGGTGTGTTAGGTGTGTATCAGGTGTAGTTCTGGTGAATGTCAGGTGTGTGTCAGGTGTGGTTCTGGTGTGTGTCAGGTGTAGTTCTGGTGTGTGTCACATGTGTTTGGTGTGTGTAATGTGTATGTCAGGTGTAGTTCTGGTGTGTGTCAGGTGTGGTAGGTGTCTGTCAGGTGTAGTCATGGGGTGTGTTAGGTGTGTGTCAGGTATTGTTCTTTTGGGTGTCAGTGGTGTGTCAGGTGTGGTTCTGGTGTGTGTCAGGTGTGGTTCTGTTATGTGTCAGATGTAGTTCTGTTGTGTGTCAGGTGTAGTTCTGGTGTATGTCAGGTGTGTGTCAGGTGAGGTTCTGGTGTGTGTCAGGAGTAGTTCTGGTGTGTGGTAGGTGTGTTTCAGGTGTGTGTCAGGGGTGGTTCTGGTGTGTGTCATGTGTATTTCTGGTGTGTGTCAGGTGTAGTTCTGGGGTGTGTTAGGTGTGTATCAGGTGTAGTTCTGGTGTATGTCAGGTGTGTGTCAGGTGTGGTTCTGGTGTGTGTCAGGTGTTGTTCTGTTGGTTGTCAGGGGTGTGTCAGGTGTGGTTCTGGTGTATGTCAGGTGTATTTCTGGTGTGTGTCAGGTGTGATTCTTGGGTGTGTTAGTTGTGTACCAGGTGTGTTACCTGTGTCAGGTGTAATTCTGGTGTGTGTCAGGTGTAGTTCTGGTGTGTGTCAGTTGTGTTAGGTGTGTTTCGGGTGTAGTTCTGGGTGTGTTATGGTGTGTGTCAAGTGTTGTTCCAGTGTGTTTCACTTGTGGTTTTGGTGTGTGTCAGGTGTGGTTCTGGTGTGTGTCAGGTGTGGTTCTGGTGTGTGTCAGGTGTAGTTCTGGTGTGTGTTAGGTGTGTGTCAAGAATAATTCTTGGGTGTGTTAGTTGTGTGTCAGATGTGGTTCTGGTTTGTGTCAGGTGTGGTAGGTGTGTTACGTGTGTCAGGTGTACTTCAGGGGTGTGTCAGGTGTGGTTCTTTTGAGTATCATGTGTGTTTCAGGAGTAGTTCTGGTGTTTGTCAGGGGTGTTAAGCGTGTTTCAGGTGTAGTTCTGGGCTGTGTTAGGTGTGTGTCAGGTGTACTTCTGGTGTGTGTTAGGTGTGTGTCAGGTGTGGTTCCTGTGTCTGTCAGTTGTAGTTCTGGTGTGTGTCAGGTGTAACTCTTGGGTGTGTTAGTTGAGTGTCAGATGTGGTTCTGGTGTGTGTCGGGTGTAGTTCTGGTGTGTGTCAGGTGTAATTCTTGGGTGTGTTAGCTGAGTGTCAGGTGTGGTTCTGGTGTGTGTTAGGTGTTTGTCAGGTGTAGTTCTGGGATGTGTTAGGTGTGTATCAGGTGTAGTTCTGGTGTATGTCAGGTGTGTGTCAGGTGTATTTCTGGTGTGTGTTAGGTGTGTGTCAGGTGTAGTTCTAGGGTGTGTTAGGTGTGTGTCAGGTGTAGTTCTAGGGTGTGTTAGGTGTGTATCAGGTGTAGTTCTGGTGAATGTCAGGTGTGTATCAGGTGTGGTTCTGGTGTGTGTCAGGTGTAGTTCTGGTGTGTGTCACATGTGTTTGGTGTGTGTAATGTGTATGTCAAGTGTAGTTCTGGTGTGTGTCAGGTGTGGTAGGTGTCTGTCAGGTGTAGTCGTGGGGTGTGTTAGGTGTGTGTCAGGTATTGTTCTTTTGGGTGTCAGTGGTGTGTCAGGTGTGGTTCTGGTGTGTGTCAGGTGTGGTTCTGTTATGTGTCAGATGTAGTTCTGTTGTGTGTCAGGTGTAGTTCTGGTGTATGTCAGGTGTGTGTCAGGTGAGGTTCTGGTGTGTGTCAGGAGTAGTTCTGGTGTGTGGTAGGTGTGTTTCAGGTGTGTGTCAGGGGTGGTTCTGGTGTGTGTCATGTGTATTTCTGGTGTGTGTCAGGTGTAGTTCTGGGGTGTGTTAGGTGTGTATCAGGTGTAGTTCTGGTGTATGTCAGGTGTGTGTCAGGTGTGGTTCTGGTGCGTGTCAGGTGTTGTTCTGTTGGTTGTCAGGGGTGTGTCAGGTGTGGTTCTGGTGTATGTCAGGTGTATTTCTGGTGTGTGTCAGGTGTGATTCTTGGGTGTGTTAGTTGTGTACCAGGTGTGTTACCTGTGTCAGGTGTAATTCTGGTGTGTGTCAGGTGTAGTTCTGGTGTGTGTCAGTTGTGTTAGGTGTGTTTCGGGTGTAGTTCTGGGTGTGTTATGGTGTGTGTCAAGTGTTGTTCCAGTGTGTTTCACTTGTGGTTTTGGTGTGTGTCAGGTGTGGTTCTGGTGTGTGTCAGGTGTGGTTCTGGTGTGTGTCAGGTGTAGTTCTGGTGTGTGTCAGGTGTAGTTCTGGTGTGTGTTAGGTGTGTGTCAAGAATAATTCTTGGGTGTGTTAGTTGTGTGTCAGATGTGGTTCTGGTTTGTGTCAGGTGTGGTAGGTGTGTTACGTGTGTCAGGTGTACTTCAGGGGTGTGTCAGGTGTGGTTCTTTTGAGTATCATGTGTGTTTCAGGAGTAGTTCTGGTGTTTGTCAGGGGTGTTAAGCGTGTTTCAGGTGTAGTTCTGGGCTGTGTTAGGTGTGTGTCAGGTGTACTTCTGGTGTGTGTTAGGTGTGTGTCAGGTGTGGTTCCTGTGTCTGTCAGTTGTAGTTCTGGTGTGTGTCAGGTGTAACTCTTGGGTGTGTTAGTTGAGTGTCAGATGTGGTGCTGGTGTGTGTCGGGTGTAGTTCTGGTGTGTGTCAGGTGTAATTCTTGGGTGTGTTAGCTGAGTGTCAGGTGTGGTTCTGGTGTGTGTTAGGTGTTTGTCAGGTGTAGTTCTGGGATGTGTTAGGTGTGTATCAGGTGTAGTTCTGGTGTATGTCAGGTGTGTGTCAGGTGTATTTCTGGTGTGTGTTAGGTGTGTGTCAGGTGTAGTTCTAGGGTGTGTTAGGTGTGTGTCAGGTGTAGTTCTAGGGTGTGTTAGGTGTGTGTCAGGTGTAGTTCTAGGGTGTGTTAGGTGTGTATCAGGTGTAGTTCTGGTGAATGTCAGGTGTGTGTCAGGTGTAGTTCTGGTGTGTGTCACGTGTTTGGTGTGTGTAATGTGTATGTCAGGTGTAGTTCTGGTGTGTGTCAGGTGTGGTAGGTGTCTGTCAGGTGTAGTCGTGGGGTGTGTTAGGTGTGTGTCAGGTATTGTTCTTTTTGGTGTCAGTGGTGTGTCAGGTGTGGTTCTGGTGTGTGTCAGGTGTGGTTCTGTTATGTGTCAGATGTAGTTCTGTTGTGTGTCAGGTGTAGTTCTGGTGTATGTCAGGTGTGTGTCAGGTGAGGTTCTGGTGTGTGTCAGGAGTAGTTCTGGTGTGTGGTAGGTGTGTTTCAGGTGTGTGTCAGGGGTGGTTCTGGTGTGTGTCATGTGTATTTCTGGTGTGTGTCAGGTGTAGTTCTGGGGTGTGTTAGGTGTGTATCAGGTGTAGTTCTGGTGTATGTCAGGTGTGTGTCAGGTGTGGTTCTGGTGTGTGTCAGGTGTTGTTCTGTTGGTTGTCAGGGGTGTGTCAGGTGTGGTTCTGGTGTATGTCAGGTGTATTTCTGGTGTGTGTCAGGTGTGATTCTTGGGTGTGTTAGTTGTGTACCAGGTGTGTTACCTGTGTCAGGTGTAATTCTGGTGTGTGTCAGGTGTAGTTCTGGTGTGTGTCAGTTGTGTTAGGTGTGTTTCGGGTGTAGTTCTGGGTGTGTTATGGTGTGTGTCAAGTGTTGTTCCAGTGTGTTTCACTTGTGGTTTTGGTGTGTGTCAGGTGTGGTTCTGGTGTGTGTCAGGTGTGGTTCTGGTGTGTGTCAGGTGTAGTTCTGGTGTGTGTCAGGTGTAGTTCTGGTGTGTGTTAGGTGTGTGTCAAGAATAATTCTTGGGTGTGTTAGTTGTGTGTCAGATGTGGTTCTGGTTTGTGTCAGGTGTGGTAGGTGTGTTACGTGTGTCAGGTGTGGTAGGTGTGTGTCCGGTGTAGTCTTGGAGTGTGTTAGGTGTGTGTCAGGTGTAGTCGTGGGGTGTGTTAGGTGTGTGTCAGGTGTTGTTCTGGTGGGTGTCAGGGTTGTGTCAGGTGTGGTTCTGGTGTGTGTCAGGTGTAGTTCTGGTGTGTGTCAGGTGTGTACCAGGTGTGTTACGTGTGTCAGGTGTAGTTCTCGAGTGTGTCATGTATGTTAGGTGTGTGTCAGGTGTAGTTCTGGGGTGTGTCATGTGTGTTAGGTGCGTGTCAGGTGTAGGTCTGGTGTGTGTCAGCTGTGGTTCTGGTTTGTTTCAGGTGTGTACCAGGTGTGTTACATGTGTGTCATATGTAGTTCTGATTTGTGTCACGTGTGTGTAGATGTGTTAGGTGGGTGTCAGATATGGTTCTGGTGTGTGTCAGGTATATGTCAGGTGTAGTTCCTGTGTGTCAGGTGTGGTAGGCGTGTGTCAGGTGTAGTCTTGGAGTGTGTTAGGTGTGTGTCAGGTGTAGTCGTGGGGTGTGTTAGGTGTGTGTCAGGTGTTGTTCTGGTGGGTGTCAGGGTTGTGTCAGGTGTGGTTCTGGTGTGTGTCAGGTGTAGTTCTGGGGTGTGTCAGGTGTAGTTCTGGTGTGTGTCAGGTGTGTTAGGTGTGTGACAGGTGAACAGTTGTGGGGTGTGTTACTTGTGTGTCAGGTGTTGTTCTGGTTGGTGTCAGGTGTGGTTCTGGTGTATGTCAGGTGTATTTCTGAGGTGTGGTTCTGGTGTGTGTCAGGTGTAGTTCTGGTGTGTGTCAGGTGTAGTTCTGGTGTGTGTCAGGAATAGTTCTGGGGTGTGTCAGGTGTATGTCAGGTGTAGTTCTGGTTGGTGTCAGGTGTGGTTCTGGTGTATGTCAGGTGTATTTCTGAGGTGTGGTTCTGGTGTGTGTCAGGTGTAGTTCTGGTGTGTGTCAGGTGTACCAGAGGTTCTGTTGGTTGTCAGGGGTGTGTCAGGCCTTGTTCTGGTGTGTGTCAGGTGTATTTCTGGTGTGTCAGGTGTGATTCTTGGGTGTGTTAGTTGTGTACCAGGTGTGTTACCTGTGTCAGGTGTAATTCTGATGTGTGTCAGGTGTAGTTCTGGTGTGTGTCAGTTGTGTTAGGTGTGTTTCGGGTGTAGTTCTGGGTGTGTTATGGTGTGTGTCAAGTGTTGTTCCAGTGTGTTTCACTTGTGGTTTTGGTGTGTTTCATGTGTGGTTCTGGGGTGTGTCAGGTGTGGTTCTGGTGTGTGTCAGGTGTGGTTCTGGTGTGTGTCAGGTGTAGTTCTGGTGTGTGTTAGGTGTGTGTCAAGAATAATTCTTGGGTGTGTTAGTTGTGTGTCAGATGTGGTTCTGGTGTGTGTCAGGTGTGTACCAGGTGTGTTACGTGTGTGTCAGGTGTTGTTCTCGGGTGTGTCATGTATGTTAGGTGTGTGTCAGGTGTAGTTCTGGGGTGTGTCATGTGTGTTAGGTGTGTGTCAGGTGTAGGTCTGGTGTGTGTCAGCTGTGGTTCTGGTTTGTGTCAGGTGTGTACCAGGTGTGTTACATGTGTGTCAGATGTAGTTCTGATTTGTGTCACGTGTGTGTAGATGTGTTAGGTGGGTGTCAGGTATGGTTCTGGTGTGTGTCAGGTATATGTCAGGTGTAGTTCCTGTGTGTCAGGTGTGGTAGGTGTGTGTCAGGTGTAGTCTTGGAGTGTGTTAGGTGTGTGTCAGGTGTAGTCGTGGGGTGTGTTAGGTGTGTGTCAGGTGTTGTTCTGGTGGGTGTCAGGGTTGTGTCAGGTGTGGTTCTGGTGTGTGTCAGGTGTAGTTCTGGTGGGTGTCAGGGTTGTGTCAGGTGTGGTTCTGGTGTGTGTCAGGTGTAGTTCTGGTGTGTGTAAGGTGTAGTCGTGGGGTGTGTTAGGTGTGTGTCAGGTGTAGTTCTGAGGTGTGTCAGGTGTGTGTCAGGGTTGTGTCAGATGTGTGTCAGGTGTAGTTCTGGTGTGTGTCAGGTGTAGTTCTGGTGTGTGTCAGGTGTAGTTCTGGTGTATGTCAGGTGTGTGTCAGGTGTGGTTCTGGTGTGTGTCAGGTGTTGTTCTGTTGGTTGTCAGGGGTGTGTCAGGCCTGGTTCTGGTGTGTGACAGGTGTATTTCTGGTGTGTGTCAGGTGTGATTCTTGGGTGTGTTAGTTGTGTACCAGGTGTGTTACCTGTGTGAGGTGTAATTCTGTTATGTGTCAGGTGTAGTTCTGGTGTGTGTTAGGTGTGTATCAGGTGTAGTTCTGGTGTATGTCAGGTGTGTGTCAGGTGTGGTTCTGCTGTGTGTCAGGTGTTGTTCTGTTGGTTGTCAGGGGTGTGTCAGGCCTGGTTCTGGTGTGTGTCAGGTGTATTTCTGGTGTGTGTCAGGTGTGATTCTTGGGTGTGTTAGTTGTGTACCAGGTGTGTTACCTGTGTCAGGTGTAATTCTGATGTGTGTCAGGTGTAGTTCTGGTGTGTGTCAGTTGTGTTAGGTGTGTTTCGGGTGTAGTTCTGGGTGTGTTATGGTGTGTGTCAAGTGTTGTTCCAGTGTGTTTCACTTGTGGTTTTGGTGTGTTTCATGTGTGGTTCTGGGGTGTGTCAGGTGTGGTTCTGGTGTGTGTCAGGTGTGGTTCTGGTGTGTGTCAGGTGTAGTTCTGGTGTGTGTCAGGTGTAGTTCTGGTGTGTGTCAGGTGTAGTTCTGGTGTGTGTTAGGTGTGTGTCAAGAATAATTCTTGGGTGTGTTAGTTGTGTGTCAGATGTGGTTCTGGTGTGTGTCAGGTGTGTACCAGGTGTGTTACGTGTGTGTCAGGTGTAGTTCTCGGGTGTGTCATGTATGTTAGGTGTGTGTCAGGTGTAGTTCTGGGGTGTGTCATGTGTGTTAGGTGTGTGTCAGGTGTAGGTCTGGTGTGTGTCAGCTGTGGTTCTGGTTTGTGTCAGGTGTGTACCAGGTGTGTTACATGTGTGTCAGATGTAGTTCTGATTTGTGTCACGTGTGTGTAGATGTGTTAGGTGGGTGTCAGGTATGGTTCTGGTGTGTGTCAGGTATATGTCAGGTGTAGTTCCTGTGTGTCAGGTGTGGTAGGTGTGTGTCAGGTGTAGTCTTGGAGTGTGTTAGGTGTGTGTCAGGTGTAGTCGTGGGGTGTGTTAGGTGTGTGTCAGGTGTTGTTCTGGTGGGTGTCAGGGTTGTGTCAGGTGTGGTTCTGGTGTGTGTCAGGTATAGTTCTGGTGTGTGTCAGGTGTAGTCATGGGGTGTGTTAGGTGTGTGTCAGGTGTGTGTCAGGGTTTTGTCAGGTGTGGTTCTGGTGTGTGTCAGGTGTAGTTCTGGGGTGTGTCAGGTGTAGTTCTGGGGTGTGTCAGGTGTGTTAGGTGTGTGACAGGTGTAGTTGTGGGGTTTGTTACTTGTGTGTCAGGTGTTGTTCTGGTTGGTGTCAGGTGTGGTTCTGGTGTATGTCAGGTGTATTTCTGAGGTGTGGTTCTGGTGTGTGTCAGGTGTAGTTCTGGTGTGTGTCAGGTGTAGTTCTTGTGTGTGTCAGGTATAGTTCTGGGGTGTGTCCGGTGTAGTTCTGGGGTGTGTCCGGTGTATGTCAGGTGTAGTTCTGGTGTGTGTTAGGTGTGTGTCAGGGTTGTGTCAGGTGTGGTTCTGGTGTGTGTCATGTGTAGTTCTGGTGTGTGTCAGCTGTGGTTCAGGTTTGTGTCAGGTGTGTACTAGGTGTGTTACGTGTGTGTCAGATGTAGTTCTGGTTTGTGTCACGTGTGTGTTAGGTGGGTGTCAGGTATGGTTCTGCTGTGTGTCAGGTGTGGTAGGTGTGTGTCAGGTGTAGTCGTGGGGTGTGTTAGGTGTGTGTCAGGTGTAGTCGTGGGGTGTGTTAGGTGTGTGTCAGGTGTTGTTCTGGTGGGTGTCAGGGTTGTGTCAGGTGTGGTTCTGGTGTGTGTCAGGTGTAATTCTTGGGTGTGTTAGTTGTGTTTCAGGTGTGATTCTGGTGTGTGTCAGGTGTGGTTCTGGTGTGTGTCAGGTGTGTACCAGATGTGTTACCTGTGTCAGGTGTAGTTCTGGTGGGTGTCAGGGTTGTGTCAGGTGTGGTTCTGGTGTGTGTCAGGTGTAATTCTTGGGTGTGTTAGTTGTGTTTCAGGTGTGATTCTGGTGTGTGTCAGGTGTGGTTCTGGTGTGTGTCAGGTGTGTACCAGATGTGTTACCTGTGTCAGGTGTAGTTCTGGTGTGTGTCAGGTGTACTTCAGGGGTGTTTCAGGTGTGGTTCTTTTGTGTGTAATGTGTGTTTTAGGAGTAGTTCTGGGGTGTGTCAGGTGTGTTAGGTGTGTGTCTGGTGTGGTTCCTGTGTCTGTCAGGTGTAGTTCTGGTGTGTATCAGGTGTAGTTCTGGTGTGTGTTAGGTGTGTGTCAGGTGTAGTTCTGGGGTGTGTTAGGTGTGTGTCAGGTGTGGTTCTGGTGTGTGTCTGGTATGGTTCTGGTGTGTGTTAGGTGTTGTTGTGGTGTGTGTCAGGTGTGGTTCTGGTGTGTGTCAGGTGTTGTTGTGGTGTGTGTCAGGTGTGGTTCTGGTGTGTGTCAGGTGTGTGTCAAGTGTAGTTGTGGAGTGTGTTACTTGTGTGTCAGGTGTTGTTCTGGTTGGTGTCAGGTGTATTTCTGGGGTGTGTTACGTGTGTGTCATATGGGTTAGGTGTGTGTCAGGTGTGGTTCTGGTGTGTGTCAGGTGTAGTTTTGGTGTGTGTCAGGTGTAGTTCTGGTGTGTGTTAGGTGTGTGTCAAGTGTAGTTCTGGGGTGTGTCAGGTGTAGTTCTTGTGTGTGTCAGGTGTAGTTCTTGTGTGTGTCAGGTGTATGTCAGGTGTAGTTCTGGTGTGTGTCAGGTGTAATTCTGGGGTGTGTTAGGTGTGTGTCAGGTGTGGTTCTGGTGTGTGTCTGGTGCATTTCTGGTGTGTGTCAGGTGTGTGTCGGGTGGTTCTGGTGTGTGTCAGGTGTATTTCTGGTGTGTGTCAGGTGTATTTCTGGTGTGTGTCAGGGGTGGGTCTGGTGTGTGTCAGGGGTGGGTCTTGTGTATTTATGGGCTGTGTTATGTGTGTGTCAGGTGTGGTTCTGGTGTGTGTCAGGTGTGGTTCCTGTGTTTGTCAGGTGTAGTTCTGGTGTGTATCAGGTGTACTTCTGCTGTGTGTCAAGTGTGTTAGGTGTGTGTCGGGTGTAGTTCTAGTTTGTGTTAGGTATGTGTCAGGTGTGGTTCTGGTGTGTATCAGGTGTGGTTCTGGTGTGTATCAGGTGTGGTTCTGGTGTGTGTCAGGTGTGGTTCTGGTGTGTGTCAGGTGTGGCTTTTGTGTGTGTCAGGTGTGTACCAGGTGTATTACATGTGTGTCAGGTGTTGTTCTAGTATTTGTCACGTGTGTGTCAGATGTGTTTGGTGTGTGTCAGGTGTAGGCCTGGTGTGTGTCAGGTGTATTTTTAGTGTTTGTCAGGTGTGGTTCTGGTGTGTGTTAGGTGTAGTTCTGGTGTGTGTCCGGTGTGTTTGGTGTGTATCACATGTAGTTGTGGGGTGTGTTAGGTGTGTGTCAGGTGTTGTTCTGGTGGGTGTCAGGTGTGGTTCTGGTGTGTGTCAGCTGTTGTTCTGGTGGGTGTCAGGTGTGGTCCTTGTTTATGTCAGGTTTGTTAGGTGTCTGTCAGGTGTAGTTCTGGGCTGTTTTAGGTGTGTATCAGGTGTAGTTCTAGTGTATGTCAGGTGTGTTAGGTGTGTTTCAGGTGAGGTTCTGGTGTGTGTCTGGTGTATTTCTGGTGTGTCTCAGGTGTATTTCTGGTGTGTGTCTGGTGTATTTCTGGTGTGTCTCAGGTGTATTTCTGGTGTGTGTCAGGTGTAGTTCTGGTGTGTGTTAGGTGTGTGTCAGGTGTAGTTCTGGGGTTTGTCAGGTGTAGTTCTTGTGTGTGTCAGGTGTATGTCAGGTGTAGTTCTGGTGTGTGTCAGGTGTAGTTCTGGGGTGTGTTAGGTGTGTGTCAGGTGTGGTTCTGGAGTGTGTCTGGTGTATTTCTGGTGTGTCTCAGGTGTATTTCTGGTGTGTGTCAGGTGTGTGTGTCGGGTGGTTCTGGTGTGTGTCAGGTTTTTTTCTGGTGTGTGTCAGGGGTGGTTCTGGTGTGTGTCAGGGGTGGGTCTGGTGTGTGTCAGGGGTGGGTCTGGTGTGTGTCAGGGGTGGGTCTGGTGTAGTTCTGGGCTGTGTTAGGTGTGTGTCAGGTGTGTTAGCTGTGTATCGGGTGTAGTTCTAGTGTGTGTTAGGTGTGTGTCATGTGTGGTTCTGGTGTATGTCAGGTGTGGTTCTGGTGTGTGTCAGGTGTGGTTCTGGTGTGTGTCAGGTGTGGTTCTGGTGTGTATCAGGTGTGACTCTGGTGTGTGTCAGGTGTGTACCAGGTGTGTTACGGGTGTGTCAGGTGTTGTTCTAGTATTTGTCACGTGTGTGTCAGATGTGTTTGGTGTGTGTCAGGTGTAGGCCTGGTGTGTGTCAGGTGTGTTAGGTGTTTGTCAGGTGTGGTTCTGGTGTGTGTCCGGTGTGTTTGGTGTGTGTCACATGCAGTTGTGGGGTGTGTTAGGTGTGTGTCAGGTGTTGTTCTGGTGGGTGTCAGGTGTGGTTCTGGTGTGTGTCAGCTGTTGTTCTGGTGGGTGTCAGGTGTGGTCCTTGTTTATGTCAGGTTTGTTAGGTGTCTGTCAGGTGTAGTTCTGGGCTGTGTTAGTTTGTATCAGGTGTAGTTCTGGTGTATGTCAGGTGTGTTAGGTGTGTGTCAGGTATGGTTCTGGTGTGTGGTATGTGTGTGTCAGGTGTGGTTCTAGTGTGTGTCATGTGTGTTAGGTGTGTGTCAGATGTGGTTCTGGGCTGTGTTACGTGTGTGTCAGGTGTATTTCTGGTGTGTGTTATGTGTGTGTCACGTGTAGTTCTGGGGTGTGTTAGGTGTGTATCAGGTGTAGTTCTGGTGTGTGTCAGGTGTAGTTCTGGTTTGTGTCATGTGTGTTATGTGTGTGTGTCAGGTGTAGTTCTGGGGTGTGTTAGGTGTGTATCAGGTGTAGTTCTTTTCTGTGTCAGGTGTAGTTCTGGTTTGTGTCATGTCTAGTTCTGGTGTGTGTCAGGTGGGTAACGTGTGTGTGAGGTGTAGTTCTGGTGTGTGTCACATGTGTGTCTGATATGTTAGGTGTGTGTCAGGTGTGGTTCTGGTGTGTGTCAGGTGTTGTTTTGGTGTGTGTCAGGTGTAGTTTTGGTGTGTGTCAGGTGTGTTAGGTGTAGTTCTGGGGTGTGTCAGGTGTGTTAGGTGTGGTTCTGGGGTGTGTCAGGTGTGGTTCTGGTTTGTGTCAGGTGAAGTTCTGGGGTCTGTCAGGTGTGTGTCAGGTGTGGTTCTAGTGTGTGTCAGGTGTGTGCTAGGTTTGGTTCTGGTGTGTGTCAGGTGCTGTTCTGGTGTGTGTCAGGTGTGAGTCAGGTTGGTTAGGTGTGTCATGTGTGGTTGTGGTGTGTGTCAGGTGTAGTTGTGGGGTGTGTTACTTGTGTGTCAGGTGTTGTTCTGTTGGGTGTCAGGTGTGGTTCTGGTGTATGTCAGGTGTGGTTCTGGTGTATGTCAGGTGTATTTCTGGTGTGTGTTATGTGTTTGTCAGGTGTAGTTCTGGTGTGTGTCAGGTGTAGTTCTGGGGTGTGTTAGGTGTGTATCAGGTGTAGTTCTGGTGTGTGTCAGGTGTAGTTCTGGTGTGTGTCAGGTGTAGTTCTGGTTTGTGTCATGTCTAGTTCTGGTGTGTGTCAGGTGTGTACCAGCTGTGTTACGTGTGTGTCAGGTGTAGTTCTGGTGTGTGTCACATTTGTGTCTGATGTGTTAGGTGTGTGTCAGGTGTGGTTCTGGTGTGTGTCAGGTGTAGTTATGGTGTGTGTCAGGTGTAGTTTTGGTGTGTGTCAGGTGTGTTAGGTGTATTTCTGGGGTGTGTCAGGTGTGTTAGGTGTGGTTCTGGTGTGTGTCATGTGTGGTTTTGGTGTGTGTCCGGTGTGTGTCATGTGTAGTTGTGGGGTGTGTTAGGTGTGTGTCAGGTGTGGTTCTGGTGTGTATCAGGTGTAGTTCTGGTGTATGTCAGGTGTGGTTCTGGTTTGTGTCAGGTGTAGTTCTGGTGTGTCAGGTGTAGTTCTGGGCTGTGTTAGGTGTGTATCAGGTGTAGTTCTGGTGTATGTCAGGTGTTTTAGGTGTGTGTCAGGTGTGGGTTCTGTGTGTGTCAGGTGTAGTTCTGTTGTGTATCAGGTGTAGTTCTGGTGTGTGTTGGGTGTAGTTTTTGTGTGTGTCAGGTGTAGTTATGGTGTATGTTAGGTGTCAAGTGTTGTTGTGGTGTGTGTAAGGTGTGTGTCAGGTGTAGTTCTGGTGTGTTTCAGGTGTAGTTCTGGTGTGGTTCAGGTGTATGTCAGATGTGTTTTTTCTCTTCACCTATGGCTAATCATCCTCCAGTGTCTGTAGCACTTTAACTGTTCACCACACGCCTAGAGCCCCGAAATATTCATCTGTTCAGGGGAGGAAACGTGTCTCTATCCACTCTGCTACACCAGAGACAGCCCTCCTCTGCCCTTCTCTCCCAGTTCTCCACACAGAGAGAGAGAAAGAGTTGGAGAGAGATGTAGAGACAGAGACAGAGAGAGAATATATTTACTGGTAGGCTTTTTTCTGGTGGAAGTAATTTGCTATACCTGCACACACTGCTTTAAAAGCTTTTTCTCGTTTCTGTTTGTTCCCGTCCCTGTTCACCTCTCTCTCTCTCTCTCTGAGTTTCTGAGTTAATCTCTCTCTCCTCGGTCGAGCAGCAGAAGATTCCTCACATTAACGGCCCAATTTCACACTGGATCTGCATAAAACCCCAGCGCCTCTCTCTGATAATACACCCCTTCTTCATCTCAGAGAGACGTACAGAGAGAGAGAGAGAGAGAGAGAGGAGAGTAAGACAGATTTACGTCTCTCACTCTGCAGGTGGGTTGTTTAAACAGAGCAGTGTTGACGGTGGGTTTGCTCTGGTTCTGTTTGTCCCTCTTCACTTTCAGAATCATGAGACCCTCGCTCTGCTCCAGAACCCGACCTACCTGCTCTGGGCAGGGGGGTTAACCGTAAAAACGTGGTTAATCAGAAGAGTATGTGTCCTCTCGGTCCTCCGCAGAGTTCAGTCCTGTCCGGATTCTTATCTCCGGGATGTTCCGGGCTGACAGTACCACTGGTGGCCAAGGACTTAACGGACGACTTGACTCAACTCAGATTCGCTTCCAAGTGACTCAACTCAGATTTCCTTGGCAAGTCAGTACTCGCCTCTTGATTCACTCAAAGTGATTCTTAGACTTAGACTTGACTTTATTGATCCCACATCGGGGATATTCACTTGTTACAGCAGCACACAATCTTAGGCATTGGACAAGAAGTAGGGAAAAAAACTTGCTGGTGAATCGACTCTGGCTCGCAATCTAGCGACTCATCATTGACTCAGACTGGAACCCCAGTGTCTTGAATTGTGAGTTGACTGAAGAATCAGATGATGTAACTCATGACTCAGCTGTGGAAACATTTGAAGTGGCTTGTAACTGGACAGAGGAAACAAATAAACTGACTCATGACTTGACTGTGGAATCAGATGCAGTGACTCATTACTCGACTGTGGAATCAGATGCAGTGACTTGTGACTCGACTGTGGAATCAAATTATGTGACTCGTGACTCGACTGCGGAATCATATGAAGCAACTTGTAACTCGATTGTGGAATCAGATGCAGTGACTCATGACTCGACTGTGGAATCAGATGCAGTGACTCATGACTCAACTGTGGAATCAGATGCAATGACTCGTGACTTGACAGTGCAATCAAATAATGTCACTTGTAACTCGATTGCAGAATCATATGAAGCGACTTGTAACTCGACTGTGGAATCAGATGCAGTGACTCATTACTCGACTATGGAATCAGATACAGTGACTTAATGACTCGACTGTGGAATCAAATGCAGTGGCTCATGACTCGACTATGGAATCAGATACTGTGACTTGTGACTCGACTGTGGAATCAGATAAAGTGACTTGTGACTCGACTATGGAATCAGATACAGTGACTCATGACTCGACTGTGGAATCAGGGGAATGGAGTCTAGCTCCGGGGTCTGGAGAGTGGGCCGTGGTTCCCGATGTGTGTGAGGAACGTGAGGTGTTCAGATCCTTCTTGGGGTGGTGTGGGTCTGGGGTGGTGGGGGCGGGGTCCTTACGAGTCTGTGTTTAGAGTTCGGACAATGACACAGCTTCGTTTGTCCAATGTGTAGTTGCCATGGAGATACACCTGTCACCTGTCTGACTCTCTCTCTCTCTCTTCTAAACACTCTCTCTCTCTCTCTCCTCTCTCTTGCTCTCTCTCTGAACGAAGGCTAATTAAGGAAGGTCTGACTTTGCGCCTCATTCTCCAGAACAGCCATCAATCACAGCCTGCCTCGAAATGTTAACTACATTCATTAGAGAGAGAGAGAGAGAGAGAGAGAAAACAGAGAGAGAGAGAGAAACAAAGTTTGTGTCATCAGTACCAGTCTGTGCTCTGTCTGGGAGGGATTGGAACATTGCCGTGAGGATCTGATGGTCAGCGTTAATGAGGGGCTTAACTGATCAGTCACAGATTTATCATCAATAATAGTTTACACAACAACACTGTCCTGTCTCTCTCTCACACACACACACACTCTCTCTCCGTCTCTCTCTCTCTCTCTCTCTCTCTCTTCTCTCCAGTGATTCTTCACCTCCACAACTCTATTTTGCGTATTGATCTCCATCTGAGATCAGAGCTTTTTAAAGCAGCTCACTCGATTAAAATAAACTATCCACCTCATTCTCCCTCTCTTTCTCTCTCTCTCTCTCTCTCTCATTAACTGTGAGGTTAAACTCAGTCTTTAAAGAGGAGTCACAGTGAACTTGAATACCTCAGTCTTTTAGATGACAGTTGTGCAGATGCAGATGCAGACGCAGACTCAGAGCCGTAGACGCACAGATTTCTGCGTACAGATAGAGACACAGACACAGGTGAATGATTAAAGTGGAACTCCTGAGCCGTGTCCAGTGGGTGGAACAGAGCCCTGGTGAAGGATGGAGAACAGCGGCCGTGAAGCAGCAGATGGAGCTGCAGTGGAGGGGGGGGGGGATTTCCCATAAAGTGGCCAGGTCTGTGTGTTGTGTTAAACCCCATTCTGGGTCCGAGCTACGTTAGCTATTAGCGCTAAAGAGGCTAAGCGCCCTCAGTGGTGGTCTCGGGGCTCTCCGGATCTCACCAAAGCAGCAGAGTTACAGTGTGTGAGCACCTCCTGCTGGAGGATCACCGCCACTGCAGGCGGGATGGTGACTTCAGCAGACTTTCTGAAGGTCATTACAGTAGGGTGGGCTCTCTCTCTCTCACACACACACACACACACACACAGAAAATATCTTACTCCACCGCAGCTGATTTCCATTCGGCCACCAATGTATTTCAGAGATAAGAACTGAGCAGAGCGTTATAATCAGAAAAACGCTTATGGGTTTTCACCGCTGGTCAATGTGTGTGTGTCTGTGTGTGGTTTATTTACTTGTTTCTCTTTAGAGTAAATAAAGCAGACCACCAGACCCTGACCCTCACTCAGACTACGATCAAATCCTCACAGCAGTGTTCTGATATACATTGTGTGTGTGTGTGTGTGTGTGTCACTGCAGTGAGAGGAGCACACTCCTGATTAACACCTTCAGCTCAGGAGCTGGAGATGCTACCTGAGAAAGAAGTAGAGAGTATGGATTTGAATTCTAATGTGTGTGTGTGTGTGTGTGTGTGTAGGTATCTGATCCCATCTCTGGATCGAACCCATGCAGGGTTTTATCGCTGTATCGTGAGGAATCGGGTCGGAGCTCTACTTCAGCGCCGCACAGAGGTTCAGGTCGCCTGTGAGTAACACACACACACACACATCATACTTTCACATGTTCCAAAAGAGATTCTCATGCACCCGCACACACACTGTCCCATACACTAACACAGAGAGAGAGAGAAAGATGGAGGTGTTGATGGTCTCTCTGAGGCTGTAGATGAAATTTGCAGAGTCACTGTGGTCGGTGACCGAAGCCAAACCCTGTTCTGAAAACATCTAGAGTGACAACTCTCTCTGGACAATCAGCGCTCTGCAAGGTTTACACACCACGGTTTAGTCCCTACTCGGCTCGCTCTGAACCACGAGAGAACAGCCATTAAACAAGAATCCGCTTCCAGAACCAGGACCTGATTCACTTGGTGGAGGAGGAGAGTAGAGTAGGGACCCTGCAGTGAAAATGCACTGGACTCTGGAGGAACCACGGTTCTCTGATAATGAGTTATCAGAGCGGCAACTACAGGAGCAACCACACATCAGATCTGTCACATCAGCCCACATCGAGTGGCGAGAGCAGAGGGGGGACCCCCCCAGGCCTCAAACCGCTGACCACTCAGGAGCCCCCCGGTGAATCAGTTTAATCACTGAATCCATTCTCCACTGAAACTCCAGACCTAGTTTATGGAGCCGCCCGTGGAGCTGGAGAGACGGAGACGGAGATGAGCGGGAATCAAAGCTGCTCTCTCTCTGACATCAGGAATCACTTCATCAAAGAATGGAGAGAAAGAAGGGATTAATGAGAAACGCTTTTCTGAAAAAATACAATCTCCGTCTGAGAACAAGGCTTTGAAGATGATTTCAGACAGAAAATACATAAAGGTCGAATACAACTCAGAGAGAGAGACAGAGGAGAGGGAGAGACAGGAGAGAGAGAGAGAGAGAGAGAGAGAGAGAGAGAGAGAGAGTTAAGGAATCAACACAGTTCAAATCTCTTAACTCTCATCTTCTGCTTCTCTCTGATTTCTCCCGCAGTGACGTCACTCACAAAATTACAGTAATAACATTAACATAAATCTAGTGCTGATTTCCCTTTGTGTGTGTGTGTGTGTGTGTAGTTATGGGAGGTTTTGAGGAGGCCGAGCGAGACCAGGTCGTGTCTCAGGGCGACGGAGCTGTGATCCCAGCACCGAAAATACGAAGCTTCCCTCAACCTCAGGTCACATGGTTCAGAGATGGCAGGAAAATCCCCCCCAGCAGCCGCATGTACGTCTCACCTCAACACACACACACCTCAACACACACACACACACGTCAAAAAACACACATACCTCAACACGCACTCACACCTCAACATGCACCTCAACACGCATCTCAACACGTACCTCAACACAGACACACACACACATGCACGCACGCGCCTCAACACACACACACACCTCAACACACACACACACACACTCACACCTCAACACACAGGGTGGTGCTGTAGCTGGTGTCACTGTCTACAAGAGTGAGTGTGTGCGTGACTGGATGAATGTGTGAGTGAATAATTGAGTGTGTGAGAGACTGGACAAGGGTGTGAGGGACTGGGTGAGCATGTGTGTGATTGGGTGAGTGAGTGAGTGAGTGAGTGACTGGTTGAGTGACTGGATGAGTGACTGGTTGAGTGACTGGATGAGTGAGTGAGTGAGTGACTGGATGAGTGAGTGAGTGAGTGGGCGAGCATGTGAGTGACTGGGTGAGTGAGTGTATGAATGTGTCAGTGACTAGGTGAGTGAGTGTATGAATGTGTCAGTGACTAGGTGAGTGAGTGTATGAATGTGTCAGTGGCTAGGTGAGTGAGTGAGTGACTGGGTGATGGACAGTTCTGAATGAGGGTGAGGGGTGGGGTGAGGTCTGTGTTGGATCCTGGTGTCTCCTTAATCTTCTTTAATCTCCATCAGTGAGAGACCGTGCTTCACTTTCGTTGCGACGGGGGAATATCCACATCACGCTCCGTTGTGGCAGAGGTTTGTGTGTGTGTGTGTGTGTGTGAGAGAGAGAGAGAGAGAGAGAGAGAGAGAGAGAGAGAGAGAGAGAGAGAGAGAGAGAGAGAGAGTGTGACGTTCTATTCCTGGGCACTGTTCTGGAATGGTCAGGCATATTCTCTCTGTCACTCCCTTCAGCAGTGTGTGTGTGTGTGTAATGGACCTGGTGAGCTGAAGGCTGAAGGAGAAACACACTGGCACTCACCAGTCTGGAAGAAATCCTGAAATATCCAGAATGCCCTGTAAGTTCTGACACTTTAGGAGTAAAGGGAATATGTGGTGGCATTCTGGAAAACCCAGAATATTCTGGAGTTCTATCGTGAGTGAAGAGCTGGACTCTCCCTCACTCTCAGTAAAAATCACAGCGCCACCTAATTGACCAAGCACAGAACTGTTCAATTTCCATAAACTATAACGATCATCCTGAATTTAGGAACACACTCATTCTTTCATACCCACCCAGTCACTTACACACACACACTCACTCACCCAGTTCCTCATTCACACACTGACCCAGTCACTCACTCACGCACGCACGCACACGCACACACACACACGCACACACACACACACACGCGCACACACACACGCGCGCACACACACACGCGCGCGCACGCACGCACGCACACACACACACACACACACACACACACACACACACACACACACACACACACCTGTGGACAGTTGTTGTAAATTAAATAAATTTAAATCACATTTTCTTCTCCATTAACTGACATTCTCATTTCCATAATTAGTGCTGCTGCTACATGATTGGCTGACAGGATAATTTGGAGGTAGCTTACAGAGCAGGTGTGCAGGTGTTTCTGATAATGTGGCCTGGGGGTGTGTCTGTATGTGGCTGTGAGGCTGCGTTTACTGTCTGTGTGCTGTATTTTAAACAGTGTTGAATATGTATCGGTCAGTGGGGAGTGGACACTGCCTGGTTTATAGAATGTGTGTGTGTGTGTGTGTGTGTGTGTATATGTGTGTGTGTCTGAGAGGCTGTCTGTATATTTATGGCTGTCTCATTATCCCGGTTGAGAGAATCACCTGAGATTAATTTGAGGACACAGTGTTTCGTCCCTGTCCTGATACATAATGCATCTCACAATCTGCTCTGTGAGACACTTGCTCCGTCTCTTGAACCAAACACTGTCCAGAAAACACCGGCAGAATTCCACCGCTCAGAAATTAGTGCTGTGCATAAATAGCGAGAGATTATGCAAATACCTCATGAATATTTGTCCAGAACATCCACCATGTAATGAGATGGACACTGCTCTCGACAGGTTTATTTTCCAGAGCCTTTATTTTATGAACAAAGCTCATGACTCGACTCTGATTCCAAAGCTTATTGCTCATGAGTTGATTCAAACTTGAAAACGTATGACTCATGACTCAGACTCTAAAGCTTGTGACTCAGGAGTCAACTCAGACTTGTCTGCCTGATAGACACACTGAGAGAGAGAGAGAGAGAGAGAGAGAGAGAGAGAGAGAGAGAGAGAGAGAGAGACAGAGAAAAAGAAGTGTGAGGTGAGACACACTCTATGTAAAGTCAGAACAACACACTGGGGGGGGGGTAATTGGCACTCATCCTGTTGGGGGCATCCCGGGGGTCCGCACAGAGGGGGGTGGTGATCTGAATAATAATAATAATAATCAGCACAGTCAGGTATAGGAAGCCGTTCAGGAAATAAATGTACTTTGTACATATACATTGGGCTATGGAGAAACAACTTGGTTTAATGGCACATACATTGGTTTTAAACTGTTGGTTTGTATATATCGGTTTGTGAGTATATACTGGATTATCAGTTTATACATTGGGTTCCTAGCATATATATTGGTTTGTATGTATTGGTTTGTTGGTATATATATTGGTTTGTGGGTATATATATCGGATTACCAGTACATACATTGGTTTTCCAGCGTATATATTGGTTTGTGTATATCGGTTTGTTGGTATATACATTGGTTTGTGGGCACATATATTGGTTTGTTTATATCGGTTTGTATATATCGGTTTGTGGACATATATATTGGTTTGTGTATATCGGTTTGTGGGCATATATCGGTTTGTGGGTGCATATATTGGTTTGTGGGCATGTATATCGGTTTGTGGGCGCGTATATTGGTTTGTGGGCATGTATATTGGTTTGTGGGCGTGTATATTGGTTTGTGTATATCGGTTTCTGGGCATATATCGGTTTGTGGGTGCATATATTGGTTTGTTTATATCGGTTTGTGGGCGCATATACTGGTTTGTGGCATATATATTGGATTCTGCGCTGCATGGTAGAAATTTGCCGCTCAGTGCTGTTCAGCCAGCAGCCTGTTTTGATTGTGCTGCGCGGTTTTAATGAACCTCAGTTTGGACAAACTTTTGACATATTCCAAATAAAACTGAGTGGCCCGGTGACCGAGCTCCGCGATTATAAATACTAAATAAAGGTCATAATAAAGATAACAAAGCTCAGACTAGCCGATTGAATTACGTTCTACAACAATGCGTTTTCTACGACGCTGAAGTTAGCTCCTGATTCGCAGATCCAGATTCAGTGAGCCGCGGTGAACGAAAGGGACTTTTCGATGTGTACATAATGCTGCGCACATTGCTTTTAACGCTTCATGGACTAATGAATAGCGCTAAATACAGGAAGTAACAAACAGTTTACCCTCACAACACACAAAACAAGCCAAAAACATGTACGAAATCTTTTCTTTGTTCCTTTACTCAATCGACGTTTGGTTTGTTTATATGATACTATAATTTTAATTTGGAAACATTGCATACTAAGCAATTGTGCACCAAAAAACAAAATGAATGTGAAACTGAGATTCTGGAGGGAATTTTAAAGTTTTAAAGTATGAAATCATTTCGGTCGGGCCAGGCTAAATCCACGTTTTCCTTACAGGGGCAAATTGTCCTGGGATGTGTAGTTGTGCTGGCCCAAAGTGATTAAGAACCTCACAGTCCCTCCAGAATCTCAACCTCACTTTTTTTTGTACATAATTGCTCAATATGCCATATTTAAATATGTGTTTAACATACCTACTATTTTATGTTTTATTTTTACTGGTACATTTAAAATAAATGAATGAAAAATAATCAATTTGAAATTTTTATATGCCATACAATGTATTATTTTATAATGTATAACAATTTTTTAAGTATTTTAAACTGCAGAGACCTTTAGTATTAAATAAACAAAATAATTGTCGATTGTGTAAAGGAACAAAGAAAAGATTTCGTACATGTTTTTGGTTTGTTTTGTGTGTTGTGAGGGTAAACTGTTTGTTACTTCCTGTATTTAGCGCTATTCATTAGTCCATGAAGCGTTAAAAGCAATGTACACATCGAAGAGTCCTTTTCGTTCACCGCGGCTCACTGAATCTGGATCTGCGAATCAGGAGCTAACTTCAGCGTCGTAGAAAACACATTGTTGTAGAACGTAATCCAATCGGCTAGTCTGAGCTTTATTATCTTTATTATGACCTTTATTTAGTATTTATAATCGCGGAGCTCGGTCACTGGGCCACTCGGTTTTATTTGGAATATGTCAAAATTTTTGTCCAAACTGAGGTTCATTAAAACCGCACAGCACAATCAAAACAAACTACTCGCTGAACAGCACTGAGCAGCAAATTTCTACCATGCAGCGCAGAATCCAATATATATGCCCACAAACCGATATAAACAAACCAATATATATGCCCACAAACCAATATATACCAAGAAACCGATGTATACAAACCAATGTATACCAAAAAATCTATATATACAAACCAATATATACCAAGAAACCGATATAAATAAACCAATATATATGCCCACAAACCAATATATACTAACCAATATATACCAAGAAACCAATATATACAAACCAATATATGTGCCCACAAACCAATATATATGCCCACAAACCGATATATACTAACCAATATATACCAAGAAACCGATATATACAAACCAATATATACCAAGAAACCGATATATACAAACCAATATATATGCCCACAAACCGATATAAACAAACCAATGTATATGCCAACAAACTGATATAAACAAAGCAATATATAGGCCCACAAACCAATATATACCAAGAAACTAATATATATAAACCAATATATACCAACAAACCGATATATACAAACCAATATATGTGCCCACAAACCAATATATATGCACACAAACCGATATAAACAAACCAATATATGTGCCCACAAACCAATATATACCAAGAAACCGATATATACAAACCAATATATATACCCACAAACCAATATATATGCCCAAAAACCGATATATACAAACCAATATATACCAAGAAACCGATATACACAAACCAATATATACAAACAAACCGATATACACAAACCAATATATACACACACAAACCAATATATATTCTAGAAACCAGTTTATGTATTGATAATCTGATATATACACCCACAAACCAATATAGATACTACCAAACCATTATATAATTCACTATAAAACCAATGTATATACCCACAAACCAATATATACAAACCAATATATACACACACAAACCAATGTATATACCAACAAACCGATATACACAAACCAATATATATGCTCAAAAACCAATGTATGTACTGAGAGTCCAATATATATACCAACAAACCAATACATACAAACCAATATATATGCTAGGAACCCAATGTATAAACTGATAATCCAATATATACTCACAAACCGATATATACAAACCAACAGTTTAAAACCAATGTATGTGCCATTAAACCAAGTAGTTTCTCCATAACCCAATATATATGTGCAAAGTACATAATAATTATTTCTTGAACGGCTTCCCATAGTCAAGATTTATACCCTGTAGCCCTCAGAGCTCCTACAGTGCAGTCTTACAGTTTACAGTGCAGACTTACTGTTTCACTGTTTTGCTGATGATGTCCAGATATATATTTGTACAAAACCTTCCCACAGCTTGCCACCTAGTGCCTTGCTGAAATGCTTAACTGATGTGAGGGCTTGGATGATCGAGAACTTCCTGAGCTTAAATAATAAAAAATCTGAAGCCATCATAATTGCTTCTCCTGCAACAGTCAGGAGGCTTAGTGACACTACTGTTTGTATCCCTGGTTTTGTTGTCTCTACCTCAACACTAGTGAGAAATCTCGGAGTAATTTTTGATTCTACATTATCGTTTGACTCGCATATTAACAACACATGTAGGACAGCCTTCTACCATCTTAAAAATATCTCTAGGATTCGCCCTTTTCTCTCTCTCACTGCTGCCGAGACCATAGTCCATGCATTTGTTACTTCCAGACTTGATTACTGCAATGCTCTGTTGTGTGGCCTCCCTGCTCGGGCTTTGAGTAGGTTGCAGTATGTCCAGAACTCTGCTGCTAGGGTGCTGACCCATACAAGATCTTGGGAACATATTACTCCAGTCCTAAGTCGTCTTCATTGTCTTCCAGTGAAGTACCAAATACAGTACAAATTGTTTGTGTTGGTGTTTAAATCCTTGCATGACCTTGCCCCTTCTTACCTAAGTAGTCTACTGCAACCATACTCTCCAGTGCGTACTCTTCGGTCCTCAAGCCTCCATTTGCTTGAGGTCCCACATTTTAAGCTAAGCACCATTGGAAATAGAACATTTTGTGTTGCGGGTCCAAAGCTGTTGAATAGTCTTCCTGACGAACTGCGAGCTTGTTCATCTTTAGATGTTTTAAAACCAGACTCAAAACTCATCTTTTTAAACTAGCATATGGATGATACTATGTATATGTCTCTATGGTCATTTTATGTTTGTATGTGCATTTACCTTTTATTGACTTTTTTTTTTTTTAAGTTTCTATTTTTATTTTTATTTTTTATTTATTTATTTATTTTTATTATCTATTGTACAGTGTCCTTGGGTCACCTGAAAGGCGCTTTCAAATAAAAAATTATTATTATTATTATTATTATTACACACACACACACACACACTGACCACTGGACACACAGTCACACACACTGACCACTGGACACACACTCACACACACTGACTACTGGACACACACTCACACATACTGACCAGTGGATACACACTCACATACACTGACCACTGCACACACACTGACCACTGGATACACACACACACACTGAACACTGAACACACACTGACCACTGGATACACACTCACACACCCGGACCACTGCACACACACTGACCACTGGACACACACTTACACACACTGACTATTGGACACACACTCACACATACTGACCAGTGGATATACACTCACACACACTGACCACTGGACACACACTCACACACACTGACTACTATATACACACACACACACACATTGACCACTCACGCACACTACTGGATACACACTGACCACTGGATACACACGAACACAGACTGACCACTGGATACACACACACGCACACTGACCACTGCACACATACTGACCACTGGTCACACACTCACACACACTAACCACTGGATACACACACACACACACACACACACACCACTGCACACATACTGACTACTGGATACACACTCACACACACTGACCACTATATACACACACACACACTGATCACTGTATACACACACACACACACACAAACACTGACCACTGTATACACACAAACACTGACCACTGTGCACACACACACACACACACATGGTGCTGGTTGTGCTCAGTGTTGGTCTCTGTGCAGAGCTATAACTCTGGAGAACACGCTGGTCATTCTGTCCACTGTGGCGCCGGACGCTGGACGCTACTACGTTCAGGCAGTGAATGACAAGAACGGAGAGAATAAAACCAGCCAGCCCATCACTCTGACTGTGGAGAGTGAGTACCACACACGCGCGTGCGCACACACACACACACACACACATACACCAAGAAACACCAGGACAAAATCCCTCATGCTACGTCCCTGTGCCCTATTCACTACATAGTGCATTATGTTGGGGTTCCACCATTTTGTAGTAGTGTCCAAAACCTCAAACAATCCCACAGTCCACTGCAAAAAGCAGCGTACAGACCATGTACCAGACAGAGACAGCCCTACTCATTATTCCCTACATCACTCAATACATAGTGCACTATTACAGCTGAGTGCAGGAGGGTAGTGAACAACTTCAGACACCAACTGTCTGTTTTTACCATTGGATTATGGGTAATCTGCTCTCTGCTAAGTTACATGGGCTGCACACTATGTTCAGCAGTGCATTGTGGGTTTGTTTGAGTGCACTGATAGTTGTCCACAAGGGCTGCATCCGAAATGGCATACTTCCACACTGAACAGTACTCAAAAGCAGCACGCAAGAAGAAGTACTATGCCATGATTCCACTGGAGCTACGGAAGAGAAAGGGGGGAGCTTGCTTTTTACAAGTGTAAGTGTAACGTTATGAGTAATTCTGTGGAAAACAAACCCATGTTGCTTGTTATTTAATGTGGTATTAACGTAACTTGTGAATTTTTAAAGTTGTTATAAAGGAAGGCTAGTGATACTTATTTTTCTCCTGAAGTAAAGAATCAATAAAATTCTCATAATACATCTTCTCTGAGCTGCTGCATGATGCCGTCTCAGTGTGGAGTTAAAATCCATGGCGAAAAGACCTCCCTAAGCTTCACAAAAAAATACAAAATTAAAACAATAGAGTTAGCGAACGGGGCTTTTAGCGACTAGTGTTGTCGTCTGTGGTGAGACATCATGCGGTAAGATGGCGGCTGTGGGTTGCGTGGATACTGCACTCACACACTATGGAGTGTCAGGCGCTGCGCACTGGATCCACTTCAGTACGTGCTGTTCAAGTTCGCACTTTCGGACACAGCCAGACATTACTTCAAAATGGCGGAACCCCAAAGTAGTGCACTGTAGAGTGAATAGGGCAGAGTTTCAGACACATCTCTCTTGCTCTCTCTCTGTCTCTGTCTTTCTCTGTTAGATGTGGGTGGTCCTGCAGACCCCATAGCCCCCACTATTGTGATCCCTCCGAGGAACACCAGCGTCGTGGCAGGAACCTCTGAGGTCACCATGGAATGTGTGGCTAATGCTCGGTCAGTGCTTCTTTAAGTCCTCGCTGTTACCGTGGAGACCACATCCCTGTACACATTTACATTTATTCTCTCTCTCTCTTTCTGTTCTCTCTCTCTGTTCTCTTTTCTGTGTCTCCCCCCAGGCCACTGATTAAGTTGAGTATAGTGTGGAGGAGGAACGGTGTTCCGGTGCGCTCTGGTCTGAGTGATTATAATCGCAGGCTGGCAATCCTCAGTCCCACAGTGAGCGACTCTGGTTTGTACGAGTGTGAGGCCGAGCTGAAGAGCAGCAGCGTCCCCTCCGTCAGCGCTGCCGCCTACCTCCACGTTCTGGGTACACACACACACACATACACACACACACACACACTCACACACACACTGGATTAATACCCCTCAGTTCAGGTGTGTGTGAGTGTGTGTGGCGAGGGGAGGCAGGGGGTGTACAGTGTCTCTGTCGTGGTGCCCTCAGTGGATCGTATACTGTATCTTTGATGAGGGATATAACTGTACCTTATTCTATATTAACTATAGATTTTAAAGTTGTTTTCATTCGCCCCGTTTCATCTCCAGGACTTTTATTGTGTTCTTTTATTTGACACAGTTTTATAATGAAAAATTACAGAGATCCCCCTCTCCTTCAAAGGTACATTACACTGTTTGTAGCTTTAGTGATGATAACATACTGGTCCCTCTGTGTCCCTCTGCATCCTCTGTGTCCCTCTACATCCTTTGTGTCCTTCTGCATCCTCTGTGTCCCTCTACATCCTTTGTGTCACTCTGCATCCTCTGTGTCCCCCTGTGTCCCTCTGTGTCCCTCTGCATCCTTTGTGTCCCTCTGTGTCCTCGTCTCTCAGAGCCACCTCAGTTTGTAAAGGAACCGGAGAAGCACATCACGGCGGAGATGGAGAAGGTGGTGGATATTCCCTGCCAGGCTCGAGGTACAGCAGCCTCCCCCTTCATCATCATCATCTTCAGCAGCAGCACCATTACGATCATCATCACTATAATATCACAGTCACCACCTCCATCACTAGAGTCATCTCCACCTCCATCACTAGAGTCATCTCCATCTCCGTCACTAAAGTCACCTCCGTCACTAAAGTCAACTCCATCACTAGAGTCACCTCCATCACTAGAGTTACCTCCATCACTAGAGTCACCTCCATCTCCATCACTAGAGTCATCTCCATCTCCGTCACTAGAGTCACCTCCATCACTAGAGTCACATCCATCACTAGGGTCATCTCCATCACTAGAGTCATCTCCATCACTAGAGTCATCTCCATCACTAGAGTCACCTTCATTAGTAGAGTCACCTCCATCTCCATCACAAGAGTCACATCCATCACTAGAGTCATCTCCATTTCCGTTACAAGAGACATCTACATCTACATCGCTAGAGTCACCTCCATCTCTAGATTCATCTCCATCTCCGTCACTAGAGTCACCTCCATCACTAGAGTCACCTCCATCTCTAGATTCATCTCCATCTCCGTCACTAGAGTCACCTCCATCACTAGAGTCACCTCCATCTTTATCACTAGGGTCACCTCCATCTCCATCACTAGAGTCATCTCCATCTCAATCACTAGGGTCACCTCTGTCACTAGAGTCACTTACATCACCTCCATCACTAGAACATGGCCCTCAGCTCCACCTGTGATCCCTGTGGTCAGTAGAATCATCTCCACCGCTGTGAGGTTAAGCTCCGCCTCCCTGTTCCTGCAGGTGTTCCCCAGCCGGAGATAGTGTGGTATAAGGATGCATTACCCATCAGCCCCGTGCGGTTGCCACGGTACAGAGTCCTGTATGGCGGGAGTCTGCAGGTCAACGGGCTACTTCCGGATGACACCGGAATGTTCCAGTGTTTCGCTCGGAACCAGGCCGGAGAAATCCAGACCAACACCTACCTCGCAGTGACCAGTCAGTGTCTCTCTACCACTCTCCTCTCTCTCTCTCTCTCTCTCTCTCTCTCTCTCTCTCTCTCTCTACCTCGCAGTGACCAGTCAGTCTCTCTACCACTCTCTCTCTCTCTCTCTCTCTCTCTCTCTCTCTCTCTCTACCTCTCTACCTTGCAGTAACCAGTCAGAGCCTCTCTACCACTCTTCTCTCTCTCTCTCTCTCTCTCTCTCTCTCTCTCTCTCTCTCTCTCTCTCTCTCTCTCTCTGTCTCTCTCTACCTCGCAGTGACCAGTCAGAGTCTCTCTACCACTCATTCAGTAAGTTATTCCTGTAATGGATCTGTTTAATGGAGAGTTTTTATCGTGTGTTATTTTCAGGCATTGCTCCGAATATAACGTCCGGCCCATCCGACAGCACTGTGATCGATGGTATGTCTGTGATCTTACACTGTGAGACTTCAGGAGCCCCCCGACCCGCCATCACCTGGCAGAAAGGTACACACACACACACACACACACGTATTATAGCATGTACACACCCCCGCACTCTGAAATGTAAAATGTGTGATGTGTGTGTTGTGGCGGAGTCACTGCACTAACAGCTTCCTCTAACATCATAGTTTTTCCTTTTGTGGAACTGTGAGATGTCTGATCTCTGTCCTGTGTGTGGGTGTGTGTAAGCACAGGTGAGCGTGTATTAGCTAGTGGCTCGGTGCAGCTCCCTCGTTTCACTCTGCTGGAGTCCGGCAGCCTGCTGATAAGCCCTGCCCACATTTTAGACGCAGGTACATACACCTGTATGGCCAGTAACTCCAGAGGAATTGATGAGGCTTTGGCTGACCTGGTGGTATGGGGTAAGTGTGTGTGTGTGCGGCTCAGACACAGAAATCATGTGTGTGATGGAGACTAGAGCTCGACATCAGGACATTTCCTTATGACTTCCTCTCTCTCTCTCTCTGTCTCTCTCTCTCTCTCTCTCTCTCTCTCTCTCTCTCTCTCCGTCTCCCTCTCTCTCTCTCTCTCTCTCTCTCTCTCTGTAGCTCGCACTCGTATTTCTACTCCTCCTCAAGATCAGAGTGTTATTAAAGGAACTAAAGCTACACTGACCTGCGGAGTGACCCACGACCCCAGTGTGAGCGTGAGGTAATACACACATACACCCACACACACAGATGTCCAAATGCCTTTACGCTGGACTGGCCATGATTAACTGCTCCAGATTTCCACCACCCTGTAAGCACATTAACTCCTGATCCACATCACTGCAGCATCCAGCTCCATCTCTCCATCTCTACATCATCTGTTCATCAGTACACCTGCAGAGAGAGAGAACAGAGAGAGGAAGAGAGAGAAAAACAGAGAGAGAGTGGGAGAACAGACAGAAAAAGAGAGAAAGGGAACAACATGCAAAATCTCATCCAAGAGGAGCTCTGTCACTCCAGAGAACTCAGTTCCACTGTTCCACACACACCCCACCGGTCCATTTTTCTGCACACACCGGTCCACTGTTCCACACACACCAGTCCATTGTTCCACACACACCGGTCCATTGTTCCACACACACGAGTCCATTGTTGGCATTGGGCGTGGAGACCTTCGGCTCATGTGCAGCTTCTTCAGAGCAGCTCGTTTCAGTGTGTCCACGTGAGTAAATTCTGTTTGGAGATACGAGGTGTTTTTGTCATGTCCAGGTTCCTGTGGGAAAAGGACGGACAGGTGATCAACCCCAAGTCGTTGCCAAGGTTACGGCTGGATGTTAACGGGACGCTGCACATCTCCCAAACCTGGTCAGGTGACATTGGCACATACACCTGCAAAGTGACCACAGTGGGAGGAAATGACTCCAGGAGCGCACACCTGAAAGTGAGGTAAACACACCTGCATCTCTGACTCCACCCCCTAACACACCTGAGAGGAAATGCACATGTATCTCTAACTCCGCCCCCTAACACACTTAAAAGTCACAGCACATCCAGAGACAGAGAGCACATTTACAGCCAGTTTTTATTGCAGATGTGCACTCTAGTCTTTTGTCATTGTTTATATGTTTATGTTGTTGTTTGTTGTTTACAGGCAGTTGCCCCATGCTCCTGAGAACCCAAGTGCAGTTCTAAGTTCCTCAGAAAAAAGGGCCATTAACCTGAACTGGGCCAAACCCTTCGATGGGAACAGTCCTCTGATCAGATACGTTCTGGAGGTGTCTGAGAACAGTGAGTACCCCAATGACCCAATGACACACAGTGACCCGACTATGATCAGAACCTTCCACTCGCAAACAAGTGTCTTCACCACCTTGGTTCTAAGGTTCTCGAGTTCTTGCCAGACATTGTCTCAGTGTCCAAGTCCCATTCCAGGTTTCAACACAAATGGCTAGAACAGAGAACGGTTCTCGTGTGTGTTAATGTTTACTGAGGTGTTTTTTTCTCCGGCTTTCGTGTGTGTTAATGTTTACTGAAGTTTTTATTTCTCTGGGTCTCGTGTGTGTGTGGTTGTTTACTGAGGTGTTTATTTCTCCGTCTCTTGTGTGTGTTAATGTTTACTGAGGTGTTTATTTCTCCAGCTTTTGTGTGTGTTAATGTATACTGAGGTGTTTATTTCTCCGGCTCTCGTGTGTGTGCTTGTTTACTGAGGTGATTATTTCTCTGGTTCATGTGTGTGTGATTGTTTACTGATGTTTTTATTTCTCCAGCTTTTGTGTGTGCTACTGTTTACTGCAGTGTTTATTTCTCCGTCTCTTGTGTGTGTTAATGTTTATTGAGGTGTTTATTTGTCTGTCTCTTGTGTGTGTTAATGTTTACTGGGGTGTTTATTTCTCCGTCTCTCGTGTGTGTTAATGTTTACTGAAGTGTTTATTTCTCTGGTTCTCATGTGTGTTAATGTTTACTGAGGTGTTTATTTCTCTGTCTCTTTTGTGTGTTAATGTTTACTGAGGTGTTTATTTCTTCAGCTCTTTTGTGTGTGATTGTTTACTGAGGTGTTTATTTTTCCATCTCTTATGTGTGTTGATGTTAACTGAGGTGTGTATTTCTCCAGCTCTTGTGTGTGTGATTGTTTACTGAGGTGTTTATTTCTCCGTCTCTTGTGTGTGTTAATGTTTACTGAGGTGTTTATATCTCTGGTTCTTGTGTGTGTGATTGTTTACTGGGGTGTTTATTTGTCTGATTCTTGTGTGTGTTAATGTTTACTGAGGTGTTTATTTCTCCGGCTTTCGTGTGTGTTCATGTTTACTGAGGTGTTTATTTCTCCTTCTCTTGTGTGTGTTAATGTTTACTGAGGTTTTATTTTCTCCATCTTTTGTGTGTGTTAATGTTTGCTGAGGTGTTTATTTCTCTCTCTCTTGTGTGTGTTAATGTTTACTGGGGTGTTTATTTCTCCAGCTCTTGTGTGTTAATGTTTGCTGAGGTGTTTATTTGTCTGTCTCGTGTGTGTTAATGTTTACTGAGGTTTTTATTTCTCTGTCCTTTGTGTGTGTTAATGTTTACTGAGGTGTTTATTTCTCTGTCTCTCGTGTGTTAATGTTTACTGAGGTGTTTATTTTTCTGGCTCTCATGTGTTAATGTTTACTGAGGTGTTTATATCTCTGGTTCTTGTGTGTGATTGTTTACTGAGGTGTTTATTTGTCTGGCTCTCATGTGTGTTAATGTTTACTGAGGTGTTTATTTCCCCTTCTCTTGTGTGTGTTAATGTTTACTGAGGTTTTTGTTTCTCCGTCTTTTGCGTGTGTTAATGTTTACTGAGGTGTTTATTTCTCTGTCTCTTGTGTGTGTTAATGTTTACTGAGGTGTTTATTTCTCCATTTCTTGTGTGTGTTAATGTTTACTGAGGTGTTTATTTCTCTGTTTGTTTAGATGCTCCATGGATGATTTTGTTGGCAAATATCGAGCCAGACTCCACGGCGGTGGCGGTGAGTGGACTCATCCCGGCGAGATCCTATCAGTTCCGACTGTGTGCCGTAAACAACGTGGGCAAAGGACCCTTCAGCAAAGAGACGGAACGGTGAGGGTGGGCTCACACACACACACACACACACACACACATACATGCTCTCACACATATTTATACATTTATACTTTCATATCTCTGAAGTCCCACCTTAATAAGTTCACTGTTTGAACTCAATGGTGTCTCTAATGTAACCCCCACCCCTCTCTCTCTCTCTCTCTCTCTCTCTCTCTCTCTCTCTCTCTCTCTCAGTGTTTCTCTCCCAGAAGAGCCCCCCAGTGCCTCTCCGCAGAATGTTATTGCGAGCGGCAGAACCAACTCCTCTATCATGATCCAGTGGCAGCCTCCCCCGGAGAGCCAGCAGAACGGCCTTCTCAGGGGCTACATCATCCGGTGCGTCACTACGGTGCCCTCTGCTGCACCTCACTGCACTGTACACCATCACCACTCATCCTAGACGTCCTCAGACCCAGGCCCCAGCCGAGATTTTACAGGGGCCGCTCAGTCAGGTGCATTCCCAGTTGATGGCTGTGTCTGAAATGAGAGCAGTGCTGTCTCCGGAGGCAGCATTCTGAGGGAGGGAGGGAGCAAGGCGCGTCTTAGTCACCGCCAATTTTGGGAGGTAGCGTAGAAGTATCCTTCACTGATTTAGAATTCCCATAATCCTGTGCATCAGCAGGGCCAACAGCAGTGTTCATTAGAATATATATGCATTTAACTTTAAAAATATTAAATGGAAAATAACAAATATGGGTTTAAAAATGGCAGCATGATGGAGCAGCAGGTGGTGTCTCTGTCACAGCTCCAGGGTCCAGGAGGGTGTGGGTTCGAGTCCCGCTCCGGGTGACTGTCTGTGAGGAGTGTGATGTGTTCCCCCTGTGTCTGCGTGGGTTTCCTCCGGGTGACTGTCTGTGACGAGTGTGGTGTGTTCTCCCTGTGTCTGCGTGGGTTTCCTCTGGGTGATTGTCTGTGAGGAGTGTGGTGTGTTCTCCCTGTGTCTGCGTGGGTTTCCTCCGGCCTTCTGTTTCAGACACAGCCGCAGTGTCACACCGGCCGGTCTTTTTACAATCTCAGCCTGGAACAGGGATCTGAGCCGTGGCTCTAAAGACCTCTTCTACACTCACTAGAGCTAACCCTGACACAGTTGGAGAACCAGGGGAATCACATGTTGTGGTTTGTCATTAATCAGCAGTTCATTTTCACTTTCCACAGAGTCCAGGTCTTCTACATTTTTCTTTTCCCAGGTTTATAGCCAAGAACCCAAACATGTTATAAACTCTAAAACAACCCCCAACACACCCCACATCTCTCCCTCTCTCTCTCTCACACACACACACACTCACACACACACACACACACTCACCATATGGAGCATAAATATTTATGTCTGTCTGAGCCAACATCTGATTACAGTGTGTTACTGAGAGAGGGATGGTGTGAAGTCTCCCCCTGTTGTTTGTTGTTGAAGTGTAGAAGCTAGGCCCTTGTTTCTCTGTAAAGTGATGTTTGCAGATGATTTCTAGGTGGTTTCTAAGCTGATTCCGGGTGGTTGCTATGGTTTCTAAGGTGGTTGCTGGGTGTGTTAGTACAGGGCTGGTGCTGTGCTGCTCATTATTCGCTACATGATATGGTTGCTAAGGTATTTCTGGATGGTTCCGGTGTTTAACCCTGTGTGTTATGTGTTCTAGATATCGTCTGACGGGTCTCCCAGTGGACATTCAGTATAAGAACATCTCCACCCCTGAGGTGACCAACTTGCTGCTGGAGGACCTGATCATCTGGACCAATTACGAGATCGAGGTGGCGGCTTATAATGGCGCGGGAATCGGGGTCTACAGCCACAAGGTCACAGAGTGGACGCTGCAGGGGGGTGAGAGTGCTCTCAACCAGGTCCTGTAGGACCATCATAAACTCTGGGGGGAATGGTGTTACACACCAGAACTGGTTGTGTGTCGGAGTGGACCCTGGTGGTCTTTGGTGGTGGGGGGCTCGGTACTTGAAGCTGGAAGGGCTCGAGGTGCAGCCTGATTCTTGACCAGTGCCATAAGGTGGGAAGGGGCTGGTCTGTTCTTGGCTTTGTAGGCAGCATGAGAGTTTTAAACTGGATGTGGGCAGCTACAGGAAGCCAGTGAAGAGAGCGCAGCAGTGGGCAGCTGAGGGATGTGGGGGAAGTTCGGAAGACTGAAGACGAGCCATGCAGTGGTTGATGGGCGGGGGGTAAATGTTTAATCATCTCACACCTATCCCCATCTGCATTCTCCCCCCACTGTCTAGAACAAAAGAATTAAAATAACACCCTGTAATACACACCCTCCAGCCAGAACATTAAAACTTTTTTACATTTACCCTCCACGGCCCACTCTGTTGTTTTCCATACTTCCATACTGTAGTGCATATGTGGCTCTGCATACTTTGTTACCCCACTTTTCCCCCTGTTCTTCACAGAGCAGGTGTGATGTGTTGGAGGATCATTCTCAGCACTGCAGTGACACTGACGTGGTGGTGGTGTGTTAGTGTGTGTTGTGCTGGTGTGAGTGGATCAGACACAGCAGTGGATCTGAGAGTGGACAGTGAGTGTAGAAACAAAGAGTTAACATTAATCATAACTGATTTCTCTCTGTCTCTCTCTCTCTCTCTCTCTCTCTCTCTCTCTCTCTCTCTCAGTTCCCACGGTTGCCCCCAGTAACGTCCAGGCGGAGGCAGTGAACTCCAGCAGTATCCGCTTCACCTGGACCGCCCCCAACCCTCAGTTCATCAACGGCATCAATCAGGGATACAAGGTAAACACGTTCTTCACTGTTACTGCTCAGGTGCGCCGGTTAGTCACCTGAAGGAAATTGGGGGCAGGTTTTAAGGCAGAAATTCAGTGGGTGGGCCCTAATTTGCGTATTCACACCTCTACAGATGTGTATGGTAATCACAAGCTCACACTTGACTCCAAAAAAGAATGCAGTCTGTTGTCTGCTGCCCCCTCTGAGAGTGTAGAATCCGGGGGAACGTATCCAGGGAGGCTTTAGGGTGTGATGTACCTACATTGCTGTGAAGATTTGATGGGAGACACATGAACACGAGCTGAGGAGCTCAGGATGAGTTCAGGATTTAAGAGCTTCTGTTTTACTTTGTGCTGATCATACACCTGTGTGTGTGTGTTTGTGTGTGTGTTCCTCAGCTCTTGGCATGGGAGCCAGGTCATGAGGAAGAGGTTACCATGGTAACAGTCCGACCCAATTTTCAGGACAGCGTCCACGTGGGATACGTCACCGGACTGAATAAGTTTACTCAGTATTTTACCTCAGCTTTGTGCTTCACTACACCAGGGGACGGACCCCCGAGCCCCCCGCGCAGAGTACACACACACGAAGACAGTAAGATATGCACGCACACACACACACACACACACACACACACAGGGGTGTAAATTCTATTTCTCTCTCTCTCTGTCTGTTTCTCTCTCTCTCTGTCTGTCTTTCTCTCTCTGTCTGTCTCTCTCTGTCTGTCTGCCTTTCTGTCTGTCTCTCTCTCTCTCTCTCTCTCTCTCTCTCTCTCTCTCTCTCTCTCTCTCTTTCTGTGTAGCTCCTGGAGCTGTTGGTCACCTGAGTTTTACTGAGATACTGGACACGTCTCTAAAGGTCAGCTGGAGGGAACCCCATGAGAAGAACGGTGTTCTAACAGGTGAGTTCTGTGTGAGATCTCACACAGACTCTGACAGATGTCATATACAGACACCCCACCATCAGCCCCCACCCTCCACACTGTGGACACACCAGGACTCCACAGTGTGCTGATGGTGGTCTAGTGCAGACCCCGAGAACTGCAAGAGCTTCAATGGTGTGGGTGTGTGTTTCCAGGTTATCGAATCTCGTGGGAGGAGTTTAATCGCACCAACACGCGTGTCACCCACTACCTGCCGAACGTGACTCTGGAGTACAGAGTGACCGGGCTGACCGCGCTGACCACCTACACCATCGAGGTGGCCGCCATGACCTCCAAGGGTCAGGGTCAGCTCAGCTCCTCCACCATCTCCTCCGGCGTCCCCCCAGGTAACCACCCCTCTGTCCGACCTCTCTGTCCGACCGCTCTGTTTGATCCCTCTGTCTGAACCTTCTACCCTTATGGCTAACACACACTCAAACACACACACAGTCAGTAATATCAGTCATTAGTTTGTGCACTAGTACAGTCCTGGAGTACAGATTATTACTGGACTGCAGTTTACTGACTATTTTCGCCCACGAGATGGCAATGCTGGACTTTACATGAGACAACAGTTCCCTTCAAATGAATTTTAAATAACAATAATAATAATAGTTTAAAAATAAAATAGTAATAGTAAAAATAAAAATTTTCATAATGTGTCCTTGTCTGTTTTAATTAATGTAATTTAAAGGTTTAATAGATACAATGAAAGGTTATGTGTCTGTTGTGTTTGTAGTGAACTATGTTTTATTTTCAGGAGAACATTGTTGGTTTTATCTCCAGTCACTGTCTCTTTACTGTAATGTATTGTGTATAAAATTATATTCCATCACTGTGTTCTTCCTGTGTGTTGTGTTATGTTCAGAACTTCCCGGACCCCCGACTAACCTGGCGATCTCCAACATCGGCGCCCGTTCGGTTACCCTTCAGTTTAAACCCGGATACGACGGGAAGACCTCCATCTCCCGGTGGCAGGTGGAGGCGCAGGTCTGTCCTTTTACTGTGTTTGATTCCTACTGGGTTTCTGTTTAACACGGTTGCCGGCGCTCTTCCCTTTATTCAGGCCCTGCCTGTCTCTGCTCTGTTTTCAGATCAGCGTGGTGGGAGAGAACGAGGACTGGGTGATGGTCCATCAGCTCACCAACCAGCCGGACGCCCGGTCACTGGTGGTCCCCGCTCTGAACCCCTTCACCTTCTACAGGTGCCACACCCACACCTCTGACCCCCTGTCCCTGCGTTTCAGCTCTGATTTACACTTCTCCTCAAGCACTCCCCCTGAACACTCAGAAGTGCACAGTGCCTCCGTCACAGGTGTCCCCTCACAGTGGTGGGTGTTGGGGGTGGGGGGGAGGGAGAGGAGTGGGCTTTTCAATCACAACACTGAATCCACTTCTTTGTTTATTTTCTCGGAGTAATGTTTGACTCTACATTATCGTTTGACTCACATATTAACAACACATGTAGGACAGCCTTCTACCATCTTAAAAATATCTCTAGGATTCGCCCTTTTCTCTCTCTCACTGCTGCCGAGACCATAGTCCATGCATTTGTCACTTCCAGACTTGACTACTGCAATGCTCTGTTGTGTGGCCTCCCTGCTTGGGCCTTGAGTAGGTTGCAGTATGTCCAGAACTCTGCTGCTAGGGTGCTGACCCATACAAGATCTTGGGAGCATATTACTCCAGTCCTAAGTCGTCTCCATTGGCTTCTAGTGAAGTACCGAATACAGTACAAATTGCTTGTGTTGGTGTTTAAATCCTTGCATGACCTTGCCCCTTCTTACCTAAGTAGTCTACTGAAACCATACTCTCCAGTGTGCACTCTTCGGTCCTCAAGCCTCCATTTGCTTGAGGTCCCACATTTTAAGCTAAGCACCTCTGGAAATAGAGCATTTTGTGTTGCGGGTCCAAAGCTGTGGAATAGTCTTCCTGACGAACTGCGAGCTTGTTCATCTGTAGATGTTTTTAAAACCAGACTAAAAACTCATCTTTTTAAACTAGCATATGGATGATACTATGTATATGTCTCTCTGGTCATTTTATGTTGGTATGTGCATTTACCTTTTATTGACTTTCTTCTTTTTTTTTTTTTTTTTACTTTTTTTTTTCATTTTTATTTTATTTATTTATTTATTAATTTATTTTACAGTGTCCTTGGGTCACTTGAAAGGCGCTTTCAAATAAAAATTTATTATTATTATTATTATTATTTATTTTACATTACATTAGCTTCGGACTGGTTACATTGTGGTATTTAGACAGTGAATAAACACTTACAGACAATTTACACTTCAGACACCTACAAGATACAGTCGCTTCTTACTCACATGCAACGCTCCACATTAAAAGATACAGTCACTTCTTACTCACACACTGCTCCACATTAAAAATACAGTCACTTCTTACTGTCACACACCGCTCCATCTTAAAAGATACAATCGCTTCTTACTCACACACACAACTCCACCTCAAAAGATACAGTCACTTCTCACTCACACACATTACTCCACCTTAAAAGATGCAGTCGCTTCTTACTCATACAGACTGCTCCACATGAAAAGATACGGTCGCTTCTTACTCACACACACTGCTCCGCCTTAAAAGATACAGTCGCTTCTTACTCACACCGCTCCACCTTAAAACATACAGTCGCTTCTCACTCACACACACCACTCCACATTAAAAGATACAGTAGTTTCTTACTCACACCGTTCCACCTTAAAACATACAGTCATTTCTTACTCACACACACCACTCCACATTAGAACATACAGTCGCTTCTTACACCTACACACCGCTACACCTTAAAAGATACAGTCGCTTCACACACATTGCTTCACCTTAAAAGTCACTTTTTACTCACACACACCGATCCACCTTAAAAGATACAGTCGCTTCTTACTCACACACACCGCTCCACATTAAAATATACCGTCACTTCTTACTCACACACACCGCTCCAACTTAAAAGATACTGTCGCTTCTTACTCACACACACACACCGCTCCACCTTAAAAGATACAGTCGCTTCTTACTCACACACACCGCTCCATCTTAAAAGATACAGTCACTTTTTACTCACACACACCACTCCACCTTAAAAGATTCAGAGCTTCTGAACATGAACAAACCAGAGAGAACAGAGTTTCCCCACAATCGTAGACCGTCACCTTTAAGACTGGGTCTGGGAGTCCCCCAAGGGGAAATGCAGAGGGGTTCTGTTCTAAGTACTGCCTCCTTTATTATACATAGCGCCCCATTAGGAAACATCAAGCTACTACAGCCCAGCTGCTGCCATCAGGAGAGACCCATTTGTCAAAAATGCCCCCTGCTGGTTAATGTGGTCCGTGTGTGTTCCAGGTTCCGAATGCGGCAAGTGAACATTGTGGGTACGAGTCCTCCAAGCCAGCCATCCAGGAAGATCCAGACGCTGCAGGCAGCTCCGGACGTCGCCCCGGTCAACATCACCCTGCGGACGGCCAGCGAGACCAGCCTCTGGCTGCGTTGGGTGGTAAGAAAATATCTCTGTAACACATCCTCCTCCAGAGTGGAACATAGTTCAGTTTTTTAATGACACGTCTGTGACCTGCTTTGGTCCAAACCCCACGAGGCCCACAGCAGTGTTCTCCCCCTGTGTAAACAGCCCTGTTCAGAACGCCCGCTTTCAGCACCTGTTCCTTTAAATGATAATAACCCACTCACTGTTCACCCCAGCCCAGAGCACACAGCAGTAAGGAGCAAAGAGCCAAAGCTCTGGTTTTTAGCCATTTTTGCTTGGTTCTCTTTCTTCTCCGTTCCCCTTTTCTCTGTTTTTCTACATATTTCTGTTTTACTCTTTCTCTCTCTCTCTCTTTGTGTGTGTGTCCAGCCCCTGCCGGAATGGGAGTATAACGGTAACCCAGAGTCCGTGGGCTATAGGGTCCAGTACAGCAGAACTGAGCCCCAGTCCAAAGCCCTGGTCCATCTGATCCCCGACCGTCTGGAGCGAGAGTTCACCATCGAGGACCTAGAGGAATGGACCGAGTACGAGGTCAGGGTTCAGGCTGCGAACGGCATCGGCGCTGGACCCTGGAGCCAACCGGTCCGGGGACGAACCCGGGAGTCTGGTAAGACCGGGGACACGGTTCTGTCCTTGTTACGCCTCACAGGACACGGGGCTCCCTCTGGTCAGGGGCATGAACAGACAGGAGAGGGATGTCAGTGGGGTAACTGGGGTAGAGGGGTATGAGGTAGATAACAGAGGTGGGAGCTGGTTGGGTGGGACAGGAGTGGGGTAACTGGGGTAGGAGAGGGGTATGAGGCAGATAACAGGAGGAAACACTTATGGACACAGACTGCATTGATCTGTATTGATTTATTGGAACCTTTTTTATTAAATTAAAATATTGAAGAATGTCAGAGTGAAAATAATGATGACATTATGGAAATAAATCTATTAAAGGAATAATAATAAAATATAAATAATAATAATAAAACTGAACTGCATCTAATACGTCTTTCTCTCAGAGTTTACTGAGGTTCACTCTCTCCCCACAGCTGCTCGCTCTCAGATTTCAAGCGTGTGTGTGTGTGTGTGAGGAAATTGGAAACACATGATGTGTGGAGAACACTTTTCATTCCACACAGAGTAAAGGCCTTTGTGGGAAATTGAAGAATGCGGGAAATGACAATGTTATTACATTCAGAATCATTACATCCTCATCATCCCTCCTTCTCCTTCTCTCTCTCTCCTCTGTTCTCTCTCTCTCTCTCTCTCTCTGTCCTCTGTTCTCTCTCTATCTTCTCTGTTCTCTCTCTCTCTGTCCTCTGTTCTCTCTGTCTCTTCTGTTCGTTCTCTCTCTCTCTCTCTCTCTCTCTCTCTCTAAAGCAGCTCATACCTGAACTTTATCACCTGTCACTGCCCCTCTCTCTCTGTCTGTCTATTTCTCTCTCTCTCTCTCTGCGCGTGCGCGCGGATTGTCCGCGGTGGCGCGTGGAGTTTTCTGGCGTTTTTGCCAACTTTTCAGATTTTCTACTTTCTATTCTTTTATTTCTTTCTCTTTATGAGATTATAGTGAGGTTGTTGGTACCGAACTGTTTTTGGCCGGTGGTGAGGGGGTTGTAGCTGGCGTCATGGCCTCTGAGGCCGGCGTGAAGACGCTGTCTCTCCGCCATGGCGTCAGGTGTGTCTCGGAGAGCGGGGCGACGGTGGAAGAAGTTTTGTTAGTGGTCGGAAGGAAGGTAGGATGTGAGAATATTTACTCGGCTTCTCGCATGAACAGAGCTGTGGTGGTGTTTTTAATGAAGGAGAGCTGTGTAAGCAGCCTGATTGAATCAGGGATCCGGGTTAGTGGAGTGCTGGTGCAGGTCAGCCCTCTACGTGCACCCGCGACCCGTGTTGTTGTGTCTAACGTTCCGCCGTTCATTAAAAACGAGGCGATTATGAAAGAACTGGCTCGGTTTGGCAAATTTGTCGGTGCAATGAGCGTGATTCCTCTCAGATGTAAAAATGAAGCAGTTAAACATGTCCTGTCTTTTCGGAGCCAGGTCTTCATGTTTTTAAAAAACCGTGATCAGACTATGGACGTGAGTTTTAGGGTTAAACACGGGGAAGGATCGTACATAGTGTTCGCAAGTACAGAAAAACTCTGCTGTTTTGAGTGTGGAGACATCGACCATAAACAGTTCGGCTGCCCACACAGAAAAGAGCAGCAGGGGGGTGATGGGCCTAAACAGAGTAATTTAATGGAGGGGCAGCAGGTAGGGGACCAGTGTAAAACTGATAAACCCATGGAGGAGTGTGGAAGTTCAGTTCTGAAACAGGATGATGTGATTGTAGGCTGTGTGCGTGATGAGTGTCTCTGTGACTCTGGGGAAGCTGTGTTGGACTCCGAGGAGGAGAGTGTTTTATTAGATTGTTCAGGGCTGTCTGAAGTACCTTCCATTTTGCCCTGTAGGTCTGGCTTTTCGGCTCAGGCCGGTCCATCTGAGACCTCTGCTGAAATACCTGAACCCCCAGAGGATCTTTACTTATTCACAAAGATTAACCGGTTTTTGAAAGTTACAAAAGGTAAAAGGAATGTGTGTTTAAATAGTTTCTTCTCAGACACTCAGAAGTTTATTAGATCAGTGCAGTACGCCACTAAGAATGAGGACTTTATGTCACTCTCCCCTAAGAGACGGTTTAGACTGAGGAAGTGATTAACGATTGCATGGAAAAGTTTCATTATTTCCAATGTGTAGTTTTCTCTGGCACATCTGTACCTCTGGTGTTTACTGCTTTTGGGCAATGTATTTTTCCCTGTGAACACTGAGGGGACTATTGAAGATGTGGATGAGAAGAGTGTATACAGTGCACGCAGCACGGTGGACATTGTATATTTGTATATATACAAGACATTGTATATTTCTGTTCAGTATGTTTGATCATGTGGTGTTCTGATCAGCTACTGTGATGGTTTGGTGATGGAGTGTGTGTGTGTTTTCTTATGTGAACTGAGGGTTTGTTAGATTGATGTCTATTTTTGTTTTTTGTTAAATAAAGTGAAATGAAAGTCTCTCTCTCCTCTCCTGTGCTCTTTCTCTCTCTCTCTCTCTCTCTCTCTCTCTCTCTCTCTCTCTCTCTCTCTCTCTCTGTGTTCCCTCTCTCTCTTCTCTTCATTCTCTCTCTCTCTCTCTGCATGCTGGGAGTGGGCGGAGCATTTGTGAGTGTGTGAGAGTGGTGGTGTGTGGTGTTGAGCTTGTGCTCTTTTTCATAATTAGGGTTCAAGCACTACAGCGCGTAGAACCCAATTGTATTTGTTACGGTTTTTAGGGGTCCAAGCACTGCAAGTGCTGGAGTCCTATTGTTTTTGTACTGTTTTTTGCGCTTTTTTTGTTTTTTTTCTTCTTTTTCCCCGATGAAACGCGATGGGCAGCCCAAACCGTAGGTCCTACAGACTTGTCGTTTGGTCAACTGGTAGTAAACCCTCCCGCTACTCAAGCGCAAAGAATCAGCCCGATCAGCCTGATGGTGGTGCTATAGCGACGCGGAACGTCCCTATATCTCCTACCCCGTGTGGCGTAGAGACGAAATTCTTTTTTTCCCTGATTCCTCAGGTCAGACCCTACAAAAAAGCCTCAAGAACCCATAAGCTCCGCCTACTTAGATTTTGAGCTAATTTGCATATTTTGTAAAATCGCACAAATGTTTGAGCGCGAACTAGTCTGTGGAAATGTACCCAATATGGACATATGCGGTATCAGCAGGATCCTAAGAACCTGAACTTTAATAATTATTCAAAAAAAGTTCATCTCTGCTCGGCTTTCAGACTCCACCCAAATACAGGTGTGGAGCTCGTGTTCCAAAAATCATACAAATACAGTTATAACTCCCAAACGCTTTCTCCAAATGTTACGATACTTCACATGCTTGATCCCTATAAGGGCTGGACGACATAAGTACTTGGTTGTGCAACTGCAAACCTAGGGGGCGCTATAACAAAAACTTTGTTACGCTTCACAGGATTGTCCGATTGACATGCCGATTGGTATGCATGTACTGGGTGATGTTTTGAATGACATTCTATGATGATGATGTCATATTCGAAGAAACATGGCTGCCATCGGCCAATCAAATTTCAGCAGCTGTTTAATGACCTTAACAAGGTCCTATCATCATGGGACTTGCATGGTATGTTCATGGCGGCAATTCCTAAGCCCATAAAAAGTTTCTTAACGCTAGCCACTAGGGGGCACATTTCAAATTTTCAACATGAAAATATAGAATATCTCAGCGAAAATTAAACATATCGACAAGCAGTTTGCTTTATTGCATACTCTTCATATTGTCTTACAACTATGTAATTACAACTATTGTCAAAAAATGCATAGTTTATACACAACAGTCAGGTATGTGAAAAAGGAGCTTTTCAAACTCCTCCCTGGAAATTTCTCTTATCAATAAACAACTGGTATTTTTTGAAATCTGTATAGACTGTAGGTAAATAATTATTTTAAAAAGTTAGAACTTTTGACACTGTTGTGGCAGTAATTTAACAAATATGCATGGGCGAGGCTCCATGCACTCTTTGAGCTATAACTACAACAAACTTCACCCAAATCAAACAAAACTTGGTACACATATGTACGTCATTACTCTGAAGTATTGTGCTAAATATGACCACATTGCACAGAAAGGGGGCGCTACAATTAGACAACAACTAATTGCATAGGTTATTAATTGATTACACTGCCACCTAGAGATGCAGTACCAGCAAGGTGAGACAGATGTGTTCTGAAGACCATGGGAAAGCTTGAACATTTTCATAGCTTTTAGCTAAAGCATTTTTCAGTTTCAGCTGTTTGTTATACAATGTTTCGAAGGCAACCTGCACATCTCTATTTAAGCAGAGGCTGCAATCACACAGTAATGAAAGTTCCACATTTTTTAAATAATTCTTAAAGTTCAGGTTCTTAAGATTCTCATGATACCACATATGTCCATATTGGGTTTTAATCCAAAGACTAGTTTATGTTCAAATATATGTCCCCTCCCATTCATCTGGCTGCAGTTCTCTCTGTTTTTTGCAGAATCCCCCCTCAGCCCCTCCCTCTCCTCCTCACACACAGACTGTCACCTCTCCCCCTCCCCTCCCCACTGCCAATCAGAGAGGGCCAGAGGACACAAACAATTGAAAGCAGACCTAAAAAATCAACAATAACATCATGACCACCTCCTTATTTTAGTCTCAGTGTCCATGTTTTCAGCTCCACTGTCCACAGGAGCATGTTGTAGATCTAAAATTACAGAGAGGGGTGCACCTCTTGCTCTGCATACATTCATTGCTCCCTTTCACCTTGTTCTTCAATGGTCAGGACGCCCACTCAGCAGGTATGATTTATGTGCTGGAGGTTGAAAGCCCTCAGCATCACTGCTGAACAGGGAATTGTCCTCCAGCAGAAACTGTCCTGTGTCCACTGAGGACCCACTAGAGGACAATCAGCACAACATCTGATTCAACAGATTAGCTCCTGTTATCTATCAGGTGGACCAACAAGATATGTGTGTGTAACAGTGTAGACAGTGAGTGGACACAGGTTTTAAAATTATCCAGCAGCACTGCTCTTTCTGATCCACTCATAAGAGCACATTACACACTGACATATCATCACAATGTCAGTGTCACTACAGTGCTGAAAATTATCCACCACCCAAATCATATCTGCTTTGAGGGGATCCTGAACATTGGGTCAGAATCCAGGGTGAAATTCCAGATTCAGTTCTGTGCTCTGGGCTGTCTCTGTAACCAAAGCCCCACGTTCACCTGTCTGCAGACCAGAAATTCACCCACTCATCTACTACCCCTTCTTCTTACAAGCCAGAGCACCAAGGATCACATTTTACAGCACTATAAAATCTTAAAGTGTGACTCCTGTATCAGGAAATGTCATATGCTACCTTTTTGCTCTGCAAAGACTGCTCACTTTCACCCTGCTTTTCAATGGTCTTGAAACCTATTCAGCAGGTATGACTCAGGTGTTGGAGTTTTAAATCCCTCAGCATCACTGCTGGACAGAGAATAGTCCACAACCAAACACTGCCAGTAGACAGTGTCCTGTGTCCACTGATGAAAGACTCGAGTACAAGCAACTCCACATCATATCTGCTGTTTGTGGGTCCTGAACATTTGGGTGAGAAACCAGGGTGCAACTCCAGAGTGACTTCTGTCCTCTATGCTGTCTCTGTCTTCCGCTACTCCTCCATCTCACGCTACACCTCCAAAGAGATGCCATGGAACACCTTACAAACACTACTCAAACTTCCCCAAAAAGTCCCTACTATCTCAGGCCAGCTCATATGCTAGCGCATTGTTCTTCTACCAGCGAATACAAGCTTGGACCCCAGGAATTGTCGCTTACGGCTATATTTAGGGGTTCGAGCACGAAGTGCTTGAAACCCTATTATAATTGTTAGGATTTTTATTTTTATTATTATTTTTATTACGAAGTGCAAGGAACCCTATTGTTTTTGTTCAGATTTTTATCTGATTTTTATCTTCGTGCTCGAACCCCTATTATAATTGTTAGGATTTTTATTAGAGGTTCGAACACGAAGTGCTTGAAACCCTATTATAATTGTTAGGATTTTTATTTTTATTAGGGGTTTGAGCACAAACTTTATAGGATTATGTAGGACCATACCTTGAAGGAGCATGTCTATAATGGCCTAAATCAACCCAAAGGGGGTGCTACAATTGGAAAAAAAACTGATTAAAAGGTTTTTTGTGTTATAGCGCCATCTAGGATTGCAGTGGCACCCCAATTTAATTATGACATCTGCTCCTCAGGCTTATTGTGAAATTTTGAAACTTTTGGTGAAAGCGTTTTTGAGTTATAGGTGTATATATGTGTACATATATAGCATCTATTTTACTTATGGAATACATGTTACATAGGAATAAAAGTGCAACAATTTTTTGATAATTATTAAAGTTCAGATCATTAGGATTCAGCTGATACCACATATGTCCATGTAAGGTAAATATCCACATAGAAGTACACGCTCAAACATTTCTGTATGTGCTCTCATGGCTGATGTCGTAGTTTCTTTTCCTCTCTCGTGCCTTCGTTTACTCTTTAGTCTGTCAGTCCCGTTTGCCCTGTTTAGCTCCCCTTGTTTAGTTTAGCCTGCTTGGCTCCCTGTTTGTTTTCGTTTTGTTAAAGTCTCTTTGTTTTGTTGTTTTCCTTTATTAAATATACCGTGTTTTAGCGAGTGCGTCCGCCTCCCTCAATCCACCCCTCGCTCCTGACAGCTGATCTAAAAATATGGGAAAGTAGTTATTTCTCTAAGACTATACATGGTGCTGTTGGAATACAGTTAATCTGAGGCATTATGCAAAATGCAATGTGGAGCAAAGACCATAAGGCCCAGAAACACCTCACTTGACAGCAAGGTACAGCAGGTGTGAAATGACTCAGCCAAGAAAAATGACACTCTTTGGCCAGATGGTGGCGCTATAGCAAAGGGAAACGCATTGAGGACTATATCTCCTACGCCTAGAGACAAAATCTTTTTTTTCCCTGTTTCCTTGGCTTAAGACAAACTAATTTGCCATTTGGATCATTTAGCTCCGCCCATTTAGATTTCGAGCTCATTTGCATAATTAGCAAAACCTACTTTTTTCCACAATTTTTGTCCAATTCTCTTGAACTTGGGGCCAAAACGTTCACATGAGTCTGACCCTAGGTAATTATAGAACGAATGTTGACATTTCGATTCAAGATGGCCGCCATTATGCAAATGAACCTCTTCAGTTTATCACAGGTTTTACTTGAATGTCTCTAACTCCTTCGTACTTTACTCAAATGGGTTCAAATTTCAGATTCTACTTAGAGGCCTGATTTTAAAGGTACCATGTCAACAATGTAGGCCTAATGCTTCCAAACAGGCCTGTTTAGCGAGAACCCCATTAATTGCCGCTTGCGGCTATATTTAGGGGTTCGAGCACGGAGTGCTTGAAACCCTATTATAATTGTTAGGATTTTTATTATTATTATTATTATTATTATTAGGGGTTTGAGCACGAAGTGCTTGAAACCCTATTATAATTGTTAGGATTTTTATTAGGGGTTCGAGCACGAAGTGCTTGGAACCCTATTATAATTGTAAGGATTTTTATTAGGGGTTTGAGCACGAAGTGCTTGAAACCCTATTGTGTTTGTTCTGATTTTAATTTGTTATTAGGGGTTTGAGCACAAAGTGCTTGAAACCCTATTATAATTGCTAGGATTTTTATTTTTATTATTAGGGGTTCGAGCACGAAGTGCTTGAAATCCTATTATAATTGTTAGGATTTTTATTTTTAGGGGTTCGAGCACGAAAATGGAGCTTTTCGAACTCCTCAATGGAAATTTGTCTTATCAATAAACAACTGGTATTTTTGAAGTCTATATAGACTGTAGGTAAATAATTATCAAAAAAAAATGTGAAATTTTGACACGCTGTTGTGGCAGTTACTTAACAAATATGCATGGGCAGGGCTCGATGCACTCTTTGAGCTACAACTACAAAAAACTTCACCCAAATCAAACAAAACTTGGTAGACATATGTATGTCATTACTCTAAAGTAGTGTGCCAAATATGACCACATTGCACAGAAAGAGGGCCTTACAATTAGACAGCAACTGGTTGCACAGGTTATTAATTGATTACACTGCCACCTAGAGATGCAGTACCAGCAAGATGAGATAGATATATTCTGAACATCATGGGAAAGGACCTTGTGCATTTTCATAACACATGCCTAAAGCATTTTTGAGTTACAGCTGTTTTTTTATGTGATGTTTCAAAGGCAAGCTGCACATCTCTATTTAAGCAGGGGCTGCAATCACACAGTAATGAAAGTTTCACATTTTTTTGATAATTACTAAAGTTCAGGTTCTTACGATTCTCATGATACCACATATGTCTATATTGGGTTTTGATTCAAGGACTAGTTCTTGATCAAATATATGTCCGTTACATCTCATTTATACCTGCAGACTCGCTATGCAGAATCCCCCCTCAGCCCCTCCCTCTCCTCCACACACAGACTGTCACCTCTCCCCCTCCCCTCCCCCCTTGCCAGTCAGAGAGGGCCAGAGGACACAGACATTTGAAAGCAACTCTAGCAGATCTAAACAAATCAACAATACCATCATGACCACCTCATTTTACTTTCAGTGTCTGTGTTTTCAGCTCCACTGTCCACAGGATCACTTTGTAGATCTAAAACTACAGAGAGGGGTGCACCTCTTGCTTTGCATACTTTCATTGCTCATTTTCACATGTTCTTCAAAGGTCAGGACACCTACAAAGCAGGTATGCTGCAAATGTATGAACTACTGTCTCTGCAATTTTGTATTTATAATATGAACCAGCAGAGTAGGTGTGTGTAACACTGTGGGCAGTGTGTGTTGACACAGGTTTTAAAATCTCCAGCAGCACTGCTCTTTCTGTTCCACTCATAAGAGCACAATACACACTGACTTATCACCACAATGTCAGTGTCACTACAGTGCTGAGAATGTATAAGCTACTGTCTCTGAATTTATGTCTATAAGTTGTACCAATAAAATATATGTATCTCTGTGTGGACAGTGAGTTGACACAGGTGTTACAATCTCCTGCAGCACTGCTTTGTCTTATCCATTCATAAGAGCACTATACACACTGCCATATCACCACAATGTCAGTGTCACTGCTGTGCTGAAAATTATCCACCACCCAAATCATATCTGCTTTGTGGGGTTCCTGAACATTGGGCCAGAATCAAGGGTGAAATTCCACAGTCAGTTCTGTGCTCTGTGCTGTGTCTGTAACCCAAGCCCTACGTTCACCTGTCTGCAGACCAGAAATTCACGAACTCATCTACTACCCCTTCTTCTTACAATCCAGAACACCAATGATCACATTTTAAAGCACTACAAAATCTATCATAATGTGTGCCTCCTGTATCAGGAAATGTCATATGCTACGCTCTTGCTCTGCAAAGATTGCTTGCTTTCACCTTGCTCTTCAATGGTCTGGACACCCAATACAGCAGGTGTGACTCAGGTGTTGGAGTTGTAAATACCTCAGCATCACTGCTGGACAGAGAATACTCCACAACCAAACACTGCCAGCAGAGAATCTTCTGTCCACTGATGACAGACTCGAGTACAAATTACTCCACATCATATCTACTGTTTGGGGGTCCTGAACATTAGGGTGAGAAACCAGAGTGCAACTCCAGAGTGCTCTTTACTATCTCTGTCATCCGCTACTCCTCCATCTCATGCTACACCTTCAAAAAGATGCCAGAACAGCATGGAACACTTTACAAACACTACACAAACTTCCCCAAAAATCCGCTTCTATCTCAGAACAGCTCGTATGCTAGTGCTTTCTTCTTCTACTAGTGAATACAGACTGTCACCTCACCTCTAAAGACCATGGGAAAGGAGCCTGAACATTTTCAGAACTTATGGCTAAAGCATTTTTGAGTTACAGCTTTTTGTTATGCGATGTTTCGAAGGTCAGCTACACATCTCTATTTAAACAGAGGCTGCAATCACACAGTAATGAAAGTTCCATATTCTTTTGGTAATTATTACAGCTCATGTTCTTACGATTCTCTTGATACCACATATGTCCATATTGGGATTTGATCCAAGGACTAGTTCTTGATCAAATATATGTCGGCTACATCTCATGTATGCCTGCAGACTCTGCTTGGCAGATTCCCCCCTCGGCCCGTCCTTCTCCCTCCCCCCTGCCAGTCAGAGAAGGCCAGAGAACACAGACACAGAAATGCAGATCTACAGCAATAAACACTAAAAGTATGCCCACCTCCGTATTTCTACATTCAATGTTCTTGTTATCAGCTCCACTGTCCACAGGAGCACTTTGTAGCTTTAAAATTACAAAGAGGGGTCCACCTCTTCCTGTGCATACTTTCATTGCTCCTTTTCACATGTTCTTCAATGGTCAGGACAGACACACAGCAGGTATGCTGAAAATATATGAGCTACTGTCTCTGCCTTTATTTCTATGATGTTGACCAACAGAGTAGGTGTGTGTAACACTGTGGACAGTGAGTGGACAAAGGTTTTAAAATCTCCAGCAGCACTGCTCTGTCTGATTCACTCAAGAGCAGTACTCACACTGACCTATCACCAAAATGTCAGTGTCACTGCAGTTCTCAGAATGATCTACTAAATTGATCTACTACCTAAATCATCTCTGCTTTGTGGGGCTCCTGAACATTGGGCCAGAATCCAGGGTGAAATTCCAAAGTGAGTTCTGTGCTCTTTGCTGTCTCTGTACCCCAAGCCCAACCCTCACCTGTCTGCAGAGCAGAAATTCACCCACTCATTCACTACCACTCCCTCTTAAAATCCTGCTCTGCTGAGACACCAGAACACCAAGGATCATATGTAAAAGCACTACAAAGTCTATCTTAAAGTGTGGTTCCTGTATCAGGAAATGTCATATGCTAACCTCTTGCTCTGCAATAGATTTCTCACTTTCATCCTGGTCTTCAATGGTCAGGACACCCATACAGCAGGTATGATTCAGGTGTTGGAGATATAAATCCCTCAGCATCACTGCTGGACTGGGAGTAGTCCACAATCTAACACATCCTGCTGACAGTGTCCTGTGTCCACTGATGACGGACTCAAGTACAAGCAACTCCACATCATATCTGCTGTTTGGGGGTCCTGAACATTAGGGTGAGAAACCAGAGTGCAACTCCCGAGTGACATCTCTGCTCTATGCTGTCTCTGTCATCTGCTACTCCTCCATCTCACGCTACATCTCCAAAGAGATGCCAGAACAGCAAGGACCACCTTACAAACACTACACAGACTTCCCCAAAAATCCCCTTCTATCTCAGAACTGCTTGTATGCTAGTGCTTTCTTCTTCTACTAGTGAATACAGACTGTCACCTCTCCCCCTCCCCTCTCCCCTGCCAGTCAGAGAAGGTCACAGAACACAGACAAAGAAATGCAGATATTCAGCAATAAACACTAACCACCTCCTCATTTCTACATTTAATGTCCATGTTATCAGCTCCACTGTCCACAGCAGCACTTTGTAGATCTAAATTTACAGAGGTGTCCACCTCTTCCTGTGCATACTTTCATTGCTCCTTTTCACATGTTCTACAATAGTCAGTACACACACACACAGCAGGTATACTGAAAATATATGAGCTACTGTCTCTGCTTTTATTTCTATGATGTGGACCAACAGAGTAGGTGTGTGTAACACTGTGGACAGTGAGTGGACAAAGGTTTTAAAACTTCCAGCAGCACTGCTCTGTGTGATTCATTCATAAGAGCGCTACAGGCACAGACATATAATCACAATGCCAGTGTCAGTAGAGTTCTGAGAATGTATGAGCTACAGTCTCTGCCTTTTATATCTATAAGTTTGATCAATAAAATATGTGTATCTACAAGTGTGGACAGTGAGTGGCAACTGGTGTTAAAATCTCCAGCAGCACTGCTGTGTCTTGTTCACTCATAAGAGGGCTACACACGCTATCACAGCTATCACCAAAATAGCAGTGTCACTGCAGTTCTCAGAATAATCTACTATCTACTTAAATCATCTCTGCTTTGTGGGGCTCCTGAACATTGGGTCAGAATCCAGGGTGAAATTCCAGAGTGAGTTCTGTGTTCTCTGCTGTCTCTGTACCCCAAGCCCAACCCTCACCTGTCTGCAGACCAGAAATTCACCCACTCATTCACTACCACTCCCTCTTAAATTCCTGTTCTGCTGAGAGACCAGAACACCAAGGATCATATTTTAAAGCACTACAAAATCTATTTTAGTGTGGCTCCTGTATCAGGAAATATGCTACCTTCTTGCTCTGCAAATACTGCTCGCTTTCATCCTGCTCTTCAATGGTCTGGACACGCATACAGCAGGTATGGCTCAGTTGTGGGAGTTTTAAATTCATCAGCATCACTGCTGGACAGAGAATAGTCCACAACCAAACATAGCCAGCAGACAGTGTCCTGTGTCCACTGATGACAGATTTGAGTACAAGCAACTCCACATCATATTTGCTGTTTGTGGGTCCTGAACATTAGGGTGAGAAACCAGAGTGCAACTCTAGAGTGACTTCTGTGCTCTATACTATACTGTCATCCGCTACTCCTCCATCTCATGCTACACCTCCAAAGAGATGCCAGAACAGCATGGAACACCTTACAAACACTACACAAACTTCCCCAAAAGCCCCTACTATCTCAGGATAGCTCATACGAATAAAACACCTTACAAACACTACACAAACTTCCCCAAAAGCCCCTACTATCTCAGGACAGCTCATATGAATAAAACACCTTACAAACACTACACAAATTTCCCCAAAAGCCCCTACTATCTTAGGACAGCTCATATGAATAAAACACCTTACAAACACTACACAAACTTCCCCAAAAGCCCCTACTATCTCAGGACAGCTCATATGCTAGCACATTGTTCTTCTACCAGAGAATACCAGCTTGGACCCCGGGAATTGTCGCTTGCGGCTATATTTATTAATGCATCGCACAGCCCAAACCGTAAGGCCTAGAGACTTGAAACTTGGTCAATAGGTAGTAGTCGGTCCCGCTACTCAGGCACAAAATATCAGCCCAATTGGCCTCAAGGGGGCACTACAGCGAAGGAAAACGCTTTCATTAAAAGATTTTCCATCCCATGTGGCGTACAGTCGAAATTTTTTGTTTCCTGAGTCCTTGGGTCCTGAATCAAAAAGGTACATACAACCACTAAGCTCCGCCTACTTAGATTTTTTGCTATTTTGCATTATTTGCAAAACCTGCTTTTGTGTACTCCTCTGTGGATTTTTGTCCACTTTTCTTAAGCTTGGTGTCAAAATGTTCGTAGGAGCCTGTAGCTTAATAATTATCAAAAAAATGTTGAAATTTCGATTCAATATGGCCGCCATATGAAAATGAACCTCTTCAGCTTATCATATGTTTTACTTATAAATTTATAATAATTTCATACTTTACTCAAATGTGTTCAAATTTCAGATTCTACTTCCAGATATGATTTTGAGGCAGCATGTCAAAGGAGGAGAAATATTCATATAGGGGGCGCTGTAAATGCTACAAGTCTATATCTCAGCATCCGCAAGGCAGATTGGACCGCCATTTGGCATGCTGCTTCTGTGGACAAGGCTATAAGTGGAAAAGTAAGGATAACGCGATTCAGGCAAAATTGTGATCGTCATCGGCCAATTAGATTTCAACAGCTGTTTGACTACCTTAACAAGGTCCAATCATCATGGGATTTGACTGGTATGTTTCTGTGTGCACTTCCTAATTGCATAAAAAAATTTGTAACAATAGCCAGTAGGGGGCGCAATATCAAGAAAATTTGATATATCTTAGCGAAAATTAAGCATATCAACACGCAGTTTGCTTCTCTGTATACTCTGCAGAGGGCCTCATAACTTTGTACTTGCAAGTGTTGTCAAAAAATGCATCATGTTTTCTCAATCGCCAGATGTTCGAAATTGAATCTTTTCGAACTAGTCCATGGAATTTGGCTCTATTTCCAAACAATTGACCTTGTTGAAATCTGCAGAGTCTGTCGGTAAATAATTATGAAGAAAAGTTCAACATTTGGACAAACGTTTGTTGTAATAAATCAATTAATTGAAGCGTGCAGCGCTTTGTAAATACTTTCAGCCATAACTCAAACAAATTAAGCCCAATCTAGACCAAACTTGACATACTTATGTAGGGTCATACTCTGAAGAAGCATGTGTAATATGACTCAAATCCACCAAATGGGGGCGCTACAATTTGTCAATAACTGATTACATTGGCTTTTTTGTGTTATAGCGCCATCTAGGATTGCAGTGGCAACATAATTTAATCATGTCATCTGATCCTTATACTGATCAAGCATGTGCAGTTTTGAAATTTTTGGGGAAAGCGTTTTTGAGTTCTAGGTGCATTTGTGATTTCTAGAATTCATGCTGGATCTCTATTATTGAGAGGGGCCTGTAAGCCACATAGTGATGAAAGTCCAACATTTTATTGATAATAATAATTATTATAGGTCAGGTCTTTAGGATTCGGCTGATACCACATATGTCCATGTTAGGAAAATAGCCGTAGAGTAGTACTCCCTTAAATAGTTCTGTATGTGCATTTATACTATAACTGCTTAGCAACACTATGCTACAGTAGTAAATTCTTTCACCACCAGATAGAACTACAAAACTAAATATTGTTTTGTTGATCTATATGGAGGTTAAGATCCTTTTCACCTGCACACGTCAATGGCCATACCATATGAATATGAATATTTATCATAATTAAAAATTAGTCATATCAAATTTTTCATGATATTCTAATTTTATGATCAGCATCTGTAATATACAAGTTTATAGTATATAATGTATATAGTAATATACAATATTACTTTTCTGAAGGAGTCTGTCCGATTTTAAAAGCACTGCTCACAAATTACATACATCACACAAAGGCCCTCTGACATCACACACATCACACAGAAACAAACAACCCTCAGAGACTGTAGAACACAAGTCACAAACACAAGCACCTATTACAAATAATCTGACACTGTATATACCTACTTGGCTCAATGTCTAACAATTTTGCCATAGCCACAAATGTCAATACATCCTCTCCTGATCAATTCATAGTACAGGAGTTGTCAGATTTGACTTGACCGGCCTATTAAGCCAGTTAGTGCTTGAACCCGCAGATAGCCGCTAGCGGCTCTAGTTACTTTTAACTTTGGTGTTGGGTTTTTCTTAGTGTTCACACTTGCTACTTAACACTAGTGTTATCGATAATCCGCCGCGAGCGTTGTGGGGTGAGTAATGGCCTCTTGCCTCGCGGCGGTGATGCCGTCTCTCTCCCGTGCGAACGGGTTCAGGTACGTCCCCCCGGCCCAGGCCACGGTGGAGGACGTGCTGCTTGCGGTGGGAGAGAAAGTCGGGCATGATAAGATCTGTTCCGCGTAGCGGATGAATAAAGCAGTGGTGGTGTTTGTGAGGGAGGAGCAGCTGGTTGCTAAACTGGTGGAGAGAGGTATTGAGGTTTTGGAGACTTTTGTGCCGGTGTCTCCTTTGTTCACACTGGCGTCGAGGGTCACCATCTCCAATCTCCCACCCTTTGTATCTAATGAGTCTATCAGACAAGAACTGAGCCGCTTTGGGAAGTTTGCAGGTGAAATGAAGCTGATTCCTTTGGGCTGTAAGAACGAGGCACTGAAACACGTCCTGTCCTTCAGGAGGCAGGTGTTTATGTTTCTGAACAGCCCACACAAATCGCTCAACGCCGTGTTCCGTGTGTTTCACGATAACAACTCGTACACTGTGTAGGCGACCACGGACAATCTGAAATGTTTTCAGTACAAGAGCAGTAGGCATAAGCGGAATGCCCTTTAAACAAACAGATGGCTGCGCAGGAGGACCAGGCCTCTACTGCAGCTGATGGGGTGGGGGTGATTGGTGATAGGGTAGATATTGTTGTTAAGATCAGTGAAGAGGTGAGTTTGGGACATGGTGGTGGTATGGATTTGTCTCAGGAGGAGGCTATGGAGGAGAACAGGATGTCTGAGGCGTCTGATTTTGGAGGGAGTCAGTCTGGAAGTGGGATGTTGTACTCTGTGGAGCAGATAAACTCGTTCTTGGATGCTACTAAGGGCAGACCTGTTGAGGTCAGGGCACAGAAGATAACTGGTTATGATATTCTTTTGAAACAAACGCGTTTCCGTTTAAAAAAACCTAACTCGTAACTGCGATCAGGAAAATAAAAAGTGCTAAGTCTGTTGTGTGTCGTGGTTCTGTCCGTAAATATGTCTGAACACGGAGCATGTAGGAAGAGGGTTTCTCTTGATCTTTCTGCTTGTCTCCTGCTCTACTACTGTCTCTCTTTGAACGTTAATTTGTTTGAACATAGAGACAGATAAACAGGTCCCTTTTTATGAATTTTTTTCTCTTAAGAAATTAAATGTATGTTTTTTACAAGAAACACATAGTGATGACGCCTCAGCCTCTGAGTGGGGTCTGTGGTGGAAAGGGGAATCGTTTCTTAGCCATGGTTCGAATGTTAGCGCAGGGGTTGCGATTCTTTTCTCTCAGTCCACTAGAGTGAACGTACTGTCTGTTGATGAAATTGGAGCTGGACGACTTCTCATACTTAAAGCCAGACTCTGTGATCATGTGTTTATTTTTATTAATTTGTATGCCCCAAACAGAGGTGCAGAAAGAGGTGAGCTGTTTGTGAGACTGGAGCAGTTACTGCAGTCCCTACCTTCAGACGGCACTGTTGTGCTGGGAGGGGATTGGAACTGCACTTTGGATTTTGTTAATGATAGGAACGGGGAAGAGACTCATTTTCAGTCTGCTCAGACTTTGGACACTGTTTTATCTGGGTTTAATTTAGTTGATGTTTGGAGGGAAAAACACCCTTCTGTCAGACAGTACTCCTGGGTTAGGGTTTTTGAAGGGGGTGTGTTTGCGGCCCGTTTGGACCATTTCTATGTTTCTGATGGTGCTCGTAATATGATCAGTCAGTCTACCATTCAGCCCACCTCTTTCTCTGATCATCATTTATGTACTGTGATCTTTTCTGTTGCTCCTCAGACCTCTGGCAGGCCATTGTGGTATTATAATAAGACACGTTTAGCAGACATGCTAAAAGTGATCATTTTAAATTGTTTTGGGGAGAGTGGGTTGGTAAAAAAGGTGATTTTGTGAACCTTATGCAATGGTGGGAAGGCCCAAATTAAAGCTTTTTGTCAGGACTTCACCGCTTATTCCACCTCCAAACTGAGGGTGTCAGTGAGAAAACTGGAACAGGACATTTCTAAAATATATGAATTCATGATTCTTCAGAATTCACTGGATCTGCGGGCGGATCTCACAGTAAAGTTACAGGAACTGAGTGATATTTTAAAGGAGAAAGCTAAGGGAGCTCTGGTGCGATCAAGGTTCTTGTCGGTGCGGGACATGGATGCTCCTACTGCCGTCTTTTTTAATTTAGAGAAATTTTCTCATCAACACAAGTCTTTGGTGTCTATCCATAAAGCTGACGGAACCGTCACAGCAGACCCGGTGGAGGTGAGGAGAATGGCTGTGGACTTTTATTCTGAACTGTACACAGCAGGTGCTCGGGATCAGCAGTGCTTGAAGATCTCCCTAAACTCGATTATCAACACAAGCAGGACCTGGATGGGACTATGACATTTGAGGAGCTCACTGCAGCTGTTACTCAGCTGTCATCTGGGAGAGTGCCTGATATCGATGGTCTGCCGGTGGACTTCTACAAGGCTTTCTAGGGGATCCTCGGGAGGGACTAGTGTGAGGTTCTGCTGGCCGGCCTCGATGCTGAGATGCTCCCGAGTAGTTGTCAGCGCGCCCTTTTATCCCTCCTCCCGAAGAAGGGAGACCTCTGCCTTTTAAAAAACTGGAGACCTGTTTCACTGTTATGTTTGGACTCTCCCGCTGTATAGCAAACAGACATAAAGGTGTTTTAAGCACGATTGTTCATAAGGACCAGTCTTACTGTGTGCCTCAATGCTGTGTTTATGACTGTATCTGTTTTTAATTAGAGACTTGTATGACTTTGCAAAAATGTTTCATTTAGAGTTTGGCTTTTTATCTTTGGACCAAGAAAAGGCATTTGATCGTGTACATCACGATTATCTGTTTGAAACTACATGCTTTTGGTTTTGGGGATGGTTTTATGTCTTGGGTGAAACTGCTCTACTCAGGGGCCTCCTGTCTGATTAAGGCGGGAGGGGGTATGAGTATTCCTGTTCCTGTCAGTAGGGGGATACGGCAGGGCTGTCCTTTGTCTGGACAGCTCTACTCACTTGCAGTGGAACCTTTTCTGGTTTTAATTAGGAAAAGACTGTCAGGTTTAAATATTATGAACATTTTATATAAAGTCTCTGCCTATGCAGACGACATCACAGTTATAGTTAAAAATTACCAGGATGTTGTCTGCAAGACACACTGCAAGTTTATAGTAAGGCCACTTCTGCCAAACTTAATTGGGACAAGACTGAGGCTTTGTGGTGTTGCTCTCAGAGTCGGAACAATATGTTCCCTCACTCCCGGGAGGGGTTCGGTGGAGCAGTCACAGCATCAAGTTTTTAGGGGTTTGGCTGGGCACTGAAGCAGCAATAGCAATGAACTGGGAAGGTGTTGTGGAGAAAGTTTGTGCCAGGTTGTCTTCATCGTCCTGGATGCTCCCCCAGTTATCATACAGGGGTCGAGTGTTGCTTGTGAACAACCTAGTTGCATCAGCTTTGTGGCACAGGTTCACTGTTCTCAACCCACGCAGACAACTGATTGATGACATCCAGAAAATACTGGGGAACTACTTCTGGTCTGGACAACACTGGCTCAGAGCAGCGGTCCTGTATCTGCCTGTGCAGGAGGGGGGACAGGGACTTATCAACATCCGGTCGGCGTTTGCAGGCTGTGCAGCGGTTGCTGTACGGAGGAGAGAGGGGCTGGAAAGTTGTGGCCTATGCTCTATTGCGGTGCGCTGGTGGTCTGGGGCTGGACCGGCACCTGTTCTCCCTTCTGCTGGAAGGGGTGGATTTGATGGGGCTGACTTCATTTTACAGAGCAGCGCTGGAGGCATGGCGCCTGTTCTCTTTTTCGAGGGACAATTCCACAGTGCCTTCAGCGTGGATATTCGAGGAGCCACTGTTCCACAACGCCTTTTTTCCTTCATTGCAACTGGTCTCAGGAGCTTTGAGGACTGCCCTGCTGGAAAGTGGACTTGTTAAGGTTCGTGACCTGCGGAGGGGTGGAGACTGGGTGCCTGCAGAGAGGTTGGCTGATATGGTTGGTCTGAGGTCGGTGCGGTTAGCTCAGCAGCTGCTGGACCGGCTGAGGGCTGACCTCTCTGCTGTTGCCTGTAAGTACCTGGACGCCACCCCTGTGGAACAACATCTGAGTCAGCAGGTCACGTTCCCTGAGCTGGTGATGGACATGGACCAGGAGGAATGGCAGGAGGGGCAGGGGACACTCCTGTCTTTAGACACCCCTGCTCTTGGGTTTTACAGTGTTCTACACAAGCAGACCCTGTACCAGGCTTGTGTTAAAGCAATCCATCGGCACAGCCTGAGGGACGTGAAGGAGTCTGGGTGGGCCGAGGTTGTTCCGACGGATGCTTCCCCTAAACGTAGCTGGCGGTCCCTGTACAAAAGACCCATCGAGAAGAGGGTGAGCAACCTCCAGTGGAGGATTGTGTATGGGATTATAACCACAAACGGACACGTGGCACGGATTGATCCCGCACTTGGGGACGTCTGTCCTTTTTGTGGTGAGACCGAGACCTTGTCCCACTTGTTCTTGCTGTGTGCCCGGCTACATCCCATGCTGGGTGTGGTTAAAGAGTGGGGCATGAAATTTTTTGGCTCTTTTACTGATTGTCTTTTCTTTTATGGTCCTGAGTATTCAGCTGCTAATAAGGGCAGAGTAGTGATGTTAAATTTTCTATGCGGTGCTGCGAAACTGGCCATCTGGTGCACCAGGAAAAATAAAATGAAAGGTACTGGGGCTACTGACCCCGTCCCGATGGTCAGGGGTTTAATTATGAAAAGGTTCACTGTGGAGATCAGCTACTACTCTGTTACTGACAATGTGGACTTTTTCTTTGCCGTGTGGGGGGCTGGGTGCTTGTGTTGAATCTGTGAAAGTATTTTTTATTTATTTATTTATTTATTTATTTTATTTATTTATTTATTTATTTATTTATTTATTTATTTTCTATTTTATTTTATTTGAGTTAATTGTTTTTTTTAACTTGGTTATTATTTGTAAATAATTTTGAATTAAAGGTGTGTTGAAAGTCAAAGTCTCTCTCTCTTGTGCTCTTTCTTTCTCTCTCTCTGTTTTCTATCTCCTCTGTTCTCTCTCTCTGTCTCTCTCTAGTGCCCTCTTGTGGACCCACTAATGTCTCTGCATTTGCGACGACCTCGAGCAGTGTGCTTGTCCGGTGGTCCGAGGTTCCGGAGTCGGATAGAAATGGACTGATCCTGGGATATAAGGTGGGTTCCTCAGGGAGTGATTTCAGTCCTGGCCGGAGACACACTACTGTATTTATGATCTCGGATGCCCCTCTCTACCACCACCCCTGCCCCAGGTGGTGTACAGGGAGAAGTACTCCGATGCCCCGCTGCAGTTCTGGACGGTGGAGGGGAACTCCTCCCACAGCGTGCAGCTGACTGGTCTGGGGAAGTACGTTCTGTATGAGATCCAGGTTCTAGCCTTCACTCGCATTGGAGATGGACGGTCCAGCACTCCACCCATCCTCGAGCGCACCCTGGACGATGGTAACCACCGCAACCGCAACACCCCTGTTGCCACGGCAACATCAGTCACTGCAATATAGCACGACATGATACACAACAACACTGTAATGCAGTTCTCCGTAATACATAAGTGTACTGAATTGAGGTACTTTCATTATGGTACTAGATTACTGCTGCTCCGATACCATACAGTCCGCTTGTACTTTAATTATGGTACGAGATTACTGCTGCTCTGATACCATACAGTTCACCTGTACTTTAATTACGGTACTAGAGTACTGCTGCTCCAATACCATACAGTCTGGTTGTACTTTATTTACGGAACTAGATTACTGCTGTTCCGATACCATTCAGTCTGCCTGTACTTTATTTATGGCACTAGATTACTGCTGCTCCGATACCATACAGTCCGCCTGTACTTTAATTACGGCACTAGATTACTGCTGCTCCGATACCATACAGTCCACCTGTATTTAATTACGGTACTAGATTACTGCTGCACCGATACCATACAGTTCACCTGTACTTTATTTATGGTACTAGATTACTGCTGTTCCGATACCATACAGTCCACCTGTACTTTAATTATCGTACTAGATTACTGCTGCTCTGATATCATACAGTCCGCAAGTACTTTAATTATGGTACTTGATTACTGCTGTTCCGATACCATACAGTCCGCCTGTAATTTAATTACGGTACTAAATTACTGCTGCTCCGATACCATACAGTCCGCCTGTAATTTAATTATGGTACTAGATTACTGCTGCTTCGATACCATACAGTCTGCCAGTTCTTTAATTACGGTACTAGATTACTGCTGCTCTGATACCATACAGTCCACCTATACTTAAATTACGGTACTATATTACTGCTGTTTCGATACCATACAGTCCGCCTTTACTTTAATTACGGTACTAGATTACTGCTGCTCTGGTACCGTACAGTCCGCCGGTTCTTTAATTACGGTACTAGATTACTGCTGCTCTGGTAGCATACAGTCTGTCTGTACTTTAATTACGGTACTAGATTGCTGCTGCTCCGATACCATACAGTCCACCTGTACTTTAATTACGGTACTGTATTACTGCTGCTCCGATACCATACAGTCCGCCTGTACTTTAATTACAGTACTAAATCATTGTTGTGTGTGTGTGTATGTGTGTTTATGTGTGTGTGTGTGTGTGGGGGGGTGGGTGGGTGTGTATGCATTAAGTGCAATATTAAACTCTGTGTTTATGTTTTTCTCCCAGTACCTGGCCCTCCGGTTGGTATTCTGTTCCCTGAGGTCCGTACCACATCTGTTAGACTCATCTGGCAATCTCCGTCCCAGCCCAACGGCATCATACTGGGTAAATGGGGGGAGGCAGAAAGGGGAGGGAGGGTCCAGAGACAGAGTTGTTTATTTTTCTGTTGTTTCCAGCGTATCAGATCACATATCGTCTGAACTTATCGAGCAGCAGCTCTGCGACGGTGGAGGTTCTGAACCCGAGTGCGCGGCAGTTCACCGTCACAGCGTTACAGCCAGAGTCCGTCTACACCTTCTGCATCACCGCGCAGACCCGCAAGGGCTGGGGGGAGGCCGCTGAGGCACTGGTTGTCACCACGGAGAAGAGAGGTAACCATGGCAACCACATTATAAGAAACACCACTTTATAAGAAACATCCCCCTTCTACCGACACTCCCTGGCCACTTTATCAGAAACACCCTGCCCTCTACTGACACCCACTGGCCACTTTATCAGAAACACCCCCCAACTCACTTTCTGTGTGTGTATGTGCGAACCCAGTGAGACCCCAGCCCCCCAGTCATCCCATAGTGCCACAGGAGAGTGTACAGTCTCGAAGTGTGCTGTTGTCATGGCAACCAGGAAGTGATGGTCTTTCTCCAGTGCGATATTACACTGTCCAGGTCCGAGAACTTCCTCAATGCAACTGGACCGTCCAGTCAGCGTCAGTCAGCCATGACTCCACCGCCTACACCGTCCACAGGTACCGAGTCAGAGATTATTATTATTATTATTTGCTTTATCACATTACTATTCCACTTCTCAGAGCTCTGTTTCCAAACATTAAATATAAATAAAAGTAACAATCTAAGATTTGTAGAAAGCCATAAATGAATACCAGTCTGTGTCGAACAAGGTCGGACAAAGTCAGACAAAGTTGGTCACCACTGCTGAATGAGCCTGACCTTCCAGCCCTCAGATTGCTCTGCAGGAGAAACCCTCATCACACTTTAATCAATACAGACACATGGTGACTTCTTTTTTGGGAAGTCCATGGGTGTTTCAACAGGACGGGGCCAGGCTCCATAGAGCGTGAGCGTGAGTGGCCTATGCCCAGATCTGTCTCCTGTGGTCGTCATGAAGAGGATGGCGGTTTTCTGGAGCAAGTTACTGGTGTCAGATTCTAAGTGTGTGTGTGTTTCAGATTAAAGCCTTTCACGTCGTATCAGTTCAGAGTGAAAGCCACTAATGATATTGGAGACAGTGAGTACAGTGAGGACAGTGAAGCCGTCACCACGCTGCAGGACGGTGAGCACAGAGCTGCTTTAAAATTGGCTGATGTTTCTGAGGCTGAATGCCATCAAATCCTCACAACATGAGGATTTGTTCCACAAATGTTCCAGAGTCTAATGTCAAGCTAAAATAATATAAGTCTCTCTCTCTCTCTCTCTCTCTCTCTCTCTCTCTCTCTCTCTCTCTCTCTCTCTCTCTCTCTCTCTCCAGCTCCAGATGAATCTCCCATAATCCTCTCTGTCACCCCCCACACCACCACCTCAGTGCTGATTCGTTGGCAGGTCGGCTGTGGTTTTATTCTTTGTCTGAATCATTGCATTTATGTGTAAGTGATCTGTAATGAATATGTAAATGTATGTACATTAAGGGTGAATATGTAAATGTGCAGCCCCCTGCGGAAGAGAGGATTAATGGTATTCCTCTGGGTTTCCGAATCCGATTCCGAGAGCTGCTTTACGACCGACTGCGGAGCTTCGGTGTCCAAACGGTTAACTCTCCATCCACCAGCTGGACCGAGCTCACCTGTGAGACCTTACCAGTCTCTCTCTCTCCCTCTCTCTATTATAATAGCAACTTCCAATCAACACCATAGCAACCATCTAATAACACCCTAGCAACACTAACAACACCATAGCAACCACATATGAACACGCTATCAACAAACTTAGAACAACCTAGCAACATGCTAACAACCACATAATAACACCATAGCAACCACCTAGAATCTCACTAACAACCACCTAACAACATTATAGCACCACCCTAGCAATCACCTGGGAATTGTTCAGAGGTTTCTATTCTTCACACCAGCAGCAAGAGCAAGATTCTGATTAATTTTTTTCCTCTATCTCTCTCTCTCTCACTCACACACACACAGCTCCGTACAGTATACGTAACCTCAGTGACCCCTCCCTCAACCAGTATGAACTGGACAGTAAGACTTCATAGTTTCTACTTTAATATTAATTGACCGTATTAAAGCCTAATCTGGTTTATTTACACTGTGTGTGTGTGTGTGTGTGTGTGTGTGTGTGTGTGTGTGTGTGTTTGTATGTTGTAGACCTGAGTAAACACAAGCGCTATGAGATCAGGATGAGCGTGTACAATGCTGTGGGGGAGGGGCCGACCAGCTCTCCACAGGAAGTGTTTGTAGGAGAAGCTGGTGAGCCAAAACATTACAAATCCCATCAGCCCCTGCACCTGCACCTTCACACTTATAATCCTTACCTGGCTCAGGTGTGTTTCTCATGTACTTAATTTTATAACATTTTCACACAGTTCCTACAGCTCCGCCCCAAAATGTGGCCATCCACTCAGCTACTGCCACTCAGCTAGACATCACCTGGGACCCGCCCCCTCTGGACACTCAGAACGGAGACATTCAGGGTTATAAGGTCATCATTTATTTAAATTATTTTTATTATTATATTGTCATATTGTCCTCTCTGGCTCAGATAAAGAGAGTAAGACAGGTAGAGAGTGAGACATGTACTTTAGAGGATGCCTGGTTCTATTCACCTGCACTGTGTTTACTGTTGTTGTTGATGTTGTTTCAGGTGTATTTCTGGGAGTACGAGCGCAGGAATGAGTCGGAGAAGCTGAGAACCCTCTTCCTGCCGGAGAGAGGAGTGAAGCTGAAGAATTTAACAGCGTTTACCACCTTCCTCCTCAGTGTTTCCGCCTTCAACGCCGCCGGGGATAGCCCTCTCAGCCCCCCCACCAGGGGGCGCACTCAGCAAGCAGGTACAACACCACATAGAGCCCTTATCTCTACTTCCTCTGACAGTATCTAGATCTCCCTGTGTTCCCCGTATTCCACAATCAAGTGCACAGCTACTTGCTTCACTGAGAGGAATTTATTCTAGACACAGGAACATAGCTGTGAGGATCTCTCTCTCTCTCTCTCTCTCTCTCTCTCTCTCTCTCTCTCTCTCTCTCTCGCTCTCGCTCTCGCTCTCTCTCAGCTCCCAGTGCTCCCAGTTTTATACACTTCAGTGAACTGACCACTACGTCGGTGAATGTCTCGTGGGGAGAACCGTTTTTTCCTAACGGAATTCTTGAGGGATACCGGCTGGTGTACGAACCCTGTTCTCCAGTCGACGGTCAGTCTTTAAGGTTCTAGATTAGAGATAAAATGAGATTAGACTTAGTTTCCCAACAGAAGTCAGTTATTCCCAGATAATGAGGTTAGGATGTGATCACGTTCCCGATCTGAATCTGGGAGTGATCCTGTAATTTATCCGTTAGATAATAACATTATTTTATTGTTTGGATTAAAGCACCCTGATTATATAGAACCCTCACTATACTGCCCCCCCCATTCAGGAGTCAGTAAGATAGTGACTGTGGATGTGAAGGGGAGCACCCCCCTGTGGCTGAAGATTAAAGACCTCGCTGACGCTGTCACTTACAACTTCCGCATCAAAGCCAAGACCTTCACCTACGGCCCGGAGCTGGAGGCCAACATTACCACGGGACCTGGAGACGGTCTGTCTCACCCTACACCTGTATCGCCCTACACCTGTCTCACTCTACACCTCTGTCTCACCCTCTACCTGTCTCACACTACACCTCTGTCTCACCCTCTACCTGTCTCACACTACACCTCTGTCTCACCCTCTACCTGTCTCACACTACACCTGTCTCACACTACACCTCTGTCTCACCCTACATCTGTCTCACCCTCTACCTGTCTCACCCTACACCTCTGTCTCACCCTCTACCTGTCTCACAATACACCTCTGTCTCACCCTCTACCTGTCTCACTCTACACCTCTCTCACCCTCTACCTGTCTCACACTACACCTCTGTCTCACCCTCTACCTGTCTCACTCTACACCTCTCTCACCCTCTACCTGTCTCACACTACACCTCTGTCTCACTCTCTACACCTCTGTCTCACTCTATAAATGTCTCTCTCACCCTCTTCCTGTCTCACTCTACACATCTGTCTCACCCTCTACACATCGGTCCCACTCTCTACACGAGTCTCATTCTCTATAGGTCTCTCTCACTCTCTAAACATCTCTCACCCTCTACCTGTCTACACACTCTCCACACCCCTCTATCACTCCCTGTATGTTTCTATCCTTTTCTACACATCTGTCTCACTCTCTAAACATCTAACCCAACCCTCGCATACTGTCTGAGACGGTCTGTCTCACTCTCATCACCATGGGCTCTGAGGTGGAGGGTAACATCCCCACAAATCACCTATAGATGGTTTGTCTGGTTCCTCCACGTTCCCTCGCCCAGCGATCCTCACTGAGCTGACGTTGCATGTCCTTGTTAGTGTGTGTGTAAAACTGTGTCTTGTGGTGTTCTAGGAGCCCCGGGACCTCCTGGTGAACCATATATTTCTCGCTATGGCTCTGCCCTCACCATCCACTGGACAAGCGCCGATCCCGGACGAGCGCCCATCACTCGCTACGTCATCGAGGCCAGACCTTCAGGTAACAGCCACAGAGCCTTCTCTGTGGAGGACTCTAAAGGGTTTTCCTTTTCTGTCGTCATACATTTTCTCGTTTGTCCACTGCTGCTCTGTCTGAACTGACCGGGGAGGGGGGGCTGTTTTCCAGATGAAGGACTCTGGGACATTTTGATCAAAGACATTCCTAAAGAAGTGACATCTTACACCTTTAACATGGACATCCTGAAGCAGGGGGTCAGTTACGACTTCAGGGTCATCGGAGTCAACGACTACGGCTACGGCTCGCCCAGTCAACCATCCCCCTCCGTCTCAGGTCCGTCCTCTTCCTTTTCTTCTTCTCCTTCTTCTTCTAATTATCTAGTTTTGTTGATCTACTTTTTATGGTCTGTGCCATTACTTCATTCTCTACACCTCTCCATTTTATTTTATATTTTAATGTTGTCCAATTTAAACTTTAGTAAATGATTAAATCCAGAGTAAGTCTTGCTCGCCTCTGGGTCTGTGCCTCCACAGTTGTTTCCTCTCTTTAAATGATGCATGGCTGAAGAAACTCATTTGTTTTTGTCCTGTCCCCTCCAGCTCAGAAGGTGGCACCGTTCTATGAGGAGTGGTGGTTCTTGGTGGTGGTGGCGCTGGTGGGTCTGATCTTCATCCTGCTCTTGGTGTTCATCCTCATCATCCGTGGGCAGAGCAAGAAATACGCCAAGAAATCTGACTCGGGTACTTCACCCTCCTGATTCCAGAGCAGGGCGGGGTCGGGGTGTGGTCGGACTGAGGCTCTGAGGGTAAAGAGGTCTTAGAGACTGGGGCTGGAGCAGACTGAGGGGCAGTTTAATGTGTGCTGGTGTTGCTGTTTGTCCAGGAGGTGGCGCTAACTGTAAAGCTCTGACACACGGGGAGATGGTGAGTCTGGACGAGAGCAGGTTCCCGGCACTGGAGCTCAACAACCGCCGACTGTCTGTCAAAAACTCCTTCTGCCGGAAAAATGGAGTCTACACCAGGTCCAGTACAGCACCCTCTTCCTCTCTTTTTATACACCTCTCTCTACCATCTCTCACTTTATACACCTCTCTCCCCACCATCTCTCTCTTTATACACCTCTCTCTACCATCTCTCTCTTTATACACCTCTCTCTACCATCTCTCTCTTTATACACCTCTCTCTACCATCTCTCTTTATACACCTCTCTATCATCTCTCTCTCTTTATACACATTTCCCCACCATCTCGCTCTACCCTCTCTCTCTCTTTCTCTTTCTCTCTTTATACACCTCTCTCTGCCATCTCTCTCTTTATACACCTCTCTCTACCATCTCTCTTTCTCTTTATACACCTCTCCCTGCCGTCTCTCTTTGTATACACCTCTCTCGACCATCTCTCTCTCTCTTTATACACCTCTCTACCGTCTTTCTCTCTCTTTTTATACACCTCTATCTACCATTTCTCTCTCACTCACTCTTCATACACCCTTCTCTACCATCTCTCTCTCTTTATACACCTCCCTCTACCATTTCTCTCTCTCTCTCTCTTTACACCTCTCTCTACCATCTCTCTCTCTCTCTCTCTCTCTTTATACACCTCTCCCTACCATCTCTCTCTTTATACACCTCCCTCTACCATCTCTCTCTCTCTCTCTCTCTCTCTTTATATACCTCCCTCTACCATCTCTCTCTCTCTCTCGCTGTCTCTCTCTTTATATACCTCCCTCTACCATCTCTCTCTCTCTCTCTTTATACACCTCTTCCTACCATCTCTCTCTTTATACACCTCCCTCTACCATCTCTCGCTCTCTCTCTCTCTCTTTATACACCTCTCTCTACCATCTCTCTCTCTCTCACTCACTCATTCTTCATACACCTCTCTCTACATTAATACTCTCTCTGTGCTATGAAATGATGATGAAGGTGATGATGTAGTTAACTCTACCATCTCTCTCTCTCTCTCTCTCTCTCTCTCTCTCTCTCTTTCTCTCTCTCTTTATACACCTCTCCCCACCATCTCTCTCTCTCTCTCTTTATACATCTCTCCCTACCATCTCTCTCTTTATACACCTCCCTCTACCATCTCTCTCTCTGTCTCTCTCTTTATATACCTCCCTCTACCATCTCTCTCTCTCTCTCTTTATACACCTCTTCCTACCATCTCTCTCTTTATACACCTCTCTCTACCAATCTCACTGTCTCACTTGTCATACACCTCTCTTTAGCATCTCTCTTTATACACCTCTCTCTACCATCTCTCTCTCACTCACTCATTCTTCGTACACCTCTCTCTACATTAATACTCTCTCTGTGCTATGAAATGATGATGAAGGTGATGATGTAGTTAACTCTACCATCTCTCTCTCTCTTTATACACCTCTCCCCACCATCTGTCTCTCTGTCTCTTTTTCTCACTCTTCATACACCTCTCTACCATCTCTCTCTCTCTTTATACACTTCTCCCCACCATCTCTCTCTTTATACACCTCTCTCTACCATCTCTCTCTCTCTCTTTATAAACCTCTCTCTACCATGTCTCTCTCTCTCTCACTCACTCTTCATACAACTCTCTCTACATTTAATACTCTCTCTGTGCTATGAAATGATGATGAAGGTGATGATGTAGTTAACCCTTCGTGTGCTGCACAGATCCCCCCCGAGGCCGAGTCCTGGGGGGCTGCACTACTCTGACGAAGACATCAGCACAAAATACAACAACCTGGTTCCAGCAGAAAACAGCGCCCTGTCTGAGAAACCCACCGAGATCTCAGACTCACAGGTATACACACACTCTCACACACACACTTATACACACACTCTCACACACACACTTATACACACACTCTCACACACTCACATGCACACTCATGGTGACACTCTCCTGCCAACACCTTATTCTTCTGAATAATGTATTTACATTTCATTCTAGTGCTCAGTGACTGCGTGTTTCTTAAAGTTTTGAAATAACTGGAATGTTTTCATTAACCACTCATCACTGACCTCATTCAGAACTGAACACAACCACCACACTGTGTTCTCTGGAGAGATGGGGTTCCTCTGGTGTGTGGCACAGTGGAACTGTGTTCTCTGGAGTGATGGGGTTCCTCTGGTGTGTGGAACGGTAGAACTGTGTTCTCTGGAGTGATGGGGTTCCTCTGGTGTGTGGAACAGTGGAACTGTTTTCTCTGGAGTGATGTGGTTTCTCTGGTGTTTGGAACAGTAGAACTGTGCTCTCTGGAGTGATGGAGTTCCTCTGGTGTGTGGAACTGTGTTCTCTGGAGTGATGGAGTTCCTCTGGAGTGTGGAACAGTGGAATCATGTTCTCTGGAGTGATGGAGTTCCTCTGGGGTGTGGAACAGTGGAACTGTGTTCTCTGGAGTGATGGAGTTCCTCTGGTGTGTGGAACAGTGAAACTGTGTTCTCTGGAGTGATGGGGTTCCTCTAGTGTTTGGAACAGTGGAACTGTGTTCTCTGGAGTGATGGGATTCCTCTGGTGTGTGGAACAGTGGAACTGTGTTCTCTGGAGTGATGGAGTTCCTCTGGTGTGTGGAACAGTGGGTTGTTGATCTACTGCTGAGTTGGGCGCTGTGTTAGTGTTTAGACACCTGTTATTATTCTGTTTGTTGCTCTGTTGGACACAGTGTCCATCCTCTCTCCACACCAGCGCTGTCTCACTGCGATGTCTCGCTGCTTTCTCACTGCACTGTCTCACTGCTCTGTCTCGCTCCTGTCTCACTGCACTGTCTCACTGTTCTGTCTCGCTTCTGTCTCACTGCACTTGCTTGCTGCTGTCTCACTGCACTGTCTCAATGCTCTGTTTATTTGCGCAGTCTCACTGCTGTCTTACTGTTCTCTCTCACAACTCTTTCACTACACTGTCTCACCCCTCTGTCTTATCGCTCTGTCTAACTGTGCAGTCTCAGCCCCATTTCACTGTGCATTCTCATCACGCTGTCTCACCGCTCTGTCTCACTGCATGCTGTGAGTTTCACGACCAATCACAGATTATTTCAGGTTTTTTTGTAAAATGGAATGAAATTTTTAAAAGAAAGCTGTGAAACATGTTTGTTTCTTGTTAGCTTGGAATTTTAGGAATTCTCTTAATTTTTTCAGAGTAATTTTGCACAGACCTGGAATACTTCATTTCGGAATGAGGCATGTTTTCATTGGTCTATTTGCAGAGTGCTGAACACAGTGTTTCTGTTCACCTCTAGGAGGCGCTTGTGTTCTCCTATAAACCCGGGGCGCCCCCTGCTCCTCTGCCTCATTGGGTGAGCAACTGTAGCTAAATGTTTGTGTCCCGCCCACTTTTTCTCTCAGGGTCATTCATTCACAGTCATTTTGTTCTCATGACCTTTACTGCTCTACACTCTGATTGGCTGTCACCCTTCATCTACACTCTGATTGGCTGTCAACCTTCATCTTCACTCTGATGGGCTGTCAACCTTCATCTACACTCTGATTGGCTGTCACTCTTCATCTGCACTCTGATTGGCTGTCACCCTTCATCTACACTCTGATTGGCTGTCACCCTTCATCTGCACTCTGATTGGCTGTCACCCTTCATCTGCGCTCTGAGTGGCTTTCATCCTTCACCTGCACTCTGATTGGCTGTCATCATTCACCTGCACTCTAATTGGCTGACACCCTTCATCTGCACTGTGATTGGCTGACACCCTTCATCTGCACTGTGATTGGCTGTCACCCTTCTTCTGTACTCCGATTGGCTGTCACCCTTCAACTGCACTTTGATTGGCTGTCACACTTCATTTACACTCTGGCTGTCACTCTTCATCTGCACTCTGATTGGCTGTCACAATTCATCTACAATCTGATTGGCTGTCACACTTCATCTACACTCTGACAGATTTTAGTAGCTAATAAACAGAACACTTAGTTTTGTCTGGGTGTGTTTTTGTTGTAGCACACTTTTGAGTAAGTTGTACACATCACAATTAAAGTAAGTGTCTGTGATTGGTCACTTTGGATGTTTATTAAATTCCACTTCCTGCTGAATTATGGGGGTACATTAGGTAGAAACTCAGTTCTGAAAAAGTATTAGAACAAAGTGGGGAACTCCACTGAATCCATTGAAAGCATTTAGTTATAGCAACAAATGCAGGAGGGCAGTTTTTAACTATTTCAAACGTCACTTCAGCGCCACCTGCTGACGATCGTTTGGGAACTGAAGACAAAGACTGATCCAGTTTTGAAAGCTGAATTATTTGCCATTTCCCTTTGCCATTTGCTCAACATTCTCTCTCTCTCTCTCTCTCTCTCTCTCTCTCTCTCTCTCTCTCTCTCTCTCTCTCTCTCAGGGCAGTGACAGTGAGTGTGAAGTGGATCAGAACCACCCGAAGACACACTCCTTTGTTAACCACTACATCAGTGACCCGACGTATTATAACTCCTGGAGACGGCAGCAGAAGGGCATCTCTCGTGCTCAGGCTTATAGTTACACTGAGTCAGAGTCAGGGGAAACTGATCACCCCATTGCCCCTCCACAGCTGCCCCTTTTGCCCCCCCAGGTCCCGAACCAGGGCCAGAACCAAGTCCAGAAACAGGCCCAGAACCAGGATGAAAATCAGAGCCAGACTCAAACCCTGAACCAGTCCAGCGTCTTCAGGCCTAAAGGAAGCCGGACGCCGACTCCGTCTCCGAGCTGTAACACCACCAGCCACCAGGGGGCACCCTACCGACCACCCAGCAGCCTGGCCCCCGGCCCGCGCCCCCCCATCGCCGGCTTCTCCTCTTTTGTCTGATGGAGCAAGGGATAAACCAAAACATGACAAACATAATCAATATAATGAAGGAGAAGAGCATCCTTTCTTGAGGATTCCCGCAGAAAAAAATTAACAATGATAAACAACAACAAATTTCAAACAACAACAAATGTGTTTTGATTCTGTTTTAATGCTTTGAGTTCTTTCTCCTGATTTTAACCTTTCACTGAGTGTGTGTGAGAGCAAATCAACACTGTAAACACTGCATTATTTATTATTATTGTTATAATCACACATCTTTTATTTACTTTTTCTCAACAGTAAACAAACACCCACCAGATCTGTTCATAACTATTTTCTTTGAGTTTCTTTTTCTGATTTGTAAGGTTTTTTTTATTCATTTTTTATCTTTTATTTGTTTACAGGGTTTTTCTAATTTATTGGATTTTGCTGCATGGGATTGTTTTTTTATTTTATTTATTTTTCACCAAAACGCAATCAACATCATATATCAAAGAAGATCAAAGAGAATGAATCACATTATTTTAAAACAAAACAATAGACAGAAACAAGAGCAGCGACTCCCGAGGCTTGCAGAAAAAACATGTGGCTCTGGAAAACAAACAATACTAATACAAACAAAAAAATTATACTGAACGGTTAAACTTTATCCGAAATTCAGAAAGTTGGAAACAATGTGGAGGGAATTAAAACACTGATGAAAACAGCGCTATACTTTATCCGGAATTCCGGACGCCCGCTGGTCCGACTCCTGGGGGCTGAGCCGGACTGCGTGGTGATGTCACAGATCTGAGATTAAAGGTGCTCTCTGAAGGTCGGGGACAATCTGGATTTTTCATGGTGTGTGAGGATTGTTGATAAAACACAAAGCTGTGAAACCATTATTATTATTATTATAATTATTATTTAAAAGGTAATTAATATTAGTATTATCACTAGCACTTTCAGAATCTGAAAATATTTTAATGTCAGTCGTGTGTGTGTGTGTGTGTGTGTGTGCGTTTTGGAAAAATCATCATATGAACTCTCTGATGTAATTTCCTTTTCTTACCAGCATGCTGATGCTGACATCATCAGACAGGATGTGATGTCACAAAACGACCTGCTGTCTCTTGGATTGTGTAAACAAACAAAACACAGGACTGTATCGTCTTCTATGGATTATCACTCAATGCACAAGTGTGTGTGTGTGTGTGTGTGTGTGTGTACGGAGGGAGGGGGGGACTAAGGGACTTAAGTGAAACCTGCCACATCTCAGCAGTGAATCTGCAGTGTTAAGGAGGGGCTGGGGACCGTGTGAGACTGGGTTCCACACACCAAAAACATCTAAGATCATCTCCAGATCAGTCACAACACGCCCAGGAAAACCAGAAAGGAATCAGTTCTTAAAACTCTTACATTCTCCTGAGTGAATGTGTGTGTGTGTCTGTGCTGCCCTGCGAAGGACTGGCGCCCCCTCCAGGGTGTATTCCCGCCTTGCGCCCAATGATTCCAGGTAGGCTCTGGACCCACTGTGACCCTGAACTGGATAAGCGGTTACAGATAATGAATGAATGAATGTTCTCTTCAGAATCTGAACAAAAACACTCAACATTCACCTATTATTATTATTATTATTATTATTATTTTGTATCTGGGGTCAGTGGTTTCAGAGAATTATTCAGAGGCTTATTTATTGAATAATAAATCCACTAGGGGTGCTGTAGACACCAGTTTATTATTTACATAGGACTAGCCTTGGTTTACCCCTCATTTGCATATCATTAATGCATATCATTAAATGGAGAGGACATTCAGCTGCTCCTGAGCCCATGGCTGTCCCAGTGTTTTTAAAATCCTGTGATTTTGCTCTTATTCTTGTGCAGCAGGGGTATGGAGCCAAGGGGTCAGTGTGGAGGGGGTGTTATTTAACTCCTTCAGAGCGATGTGTTACCAGAACAGAGTCTTTAATGAGAACAGCAGGGAAAGGTTTGTTTAATTGAGGCTGAGGTTAAAACATTAAAGTAATTCCCTGTTGTTTTAGTAAATAAAGGACCACCACATGATCACAGACTCGCGTCTCCCGCTGCTGTGTTCACTTTATTCTCTTTGTTTTTCTTTGTGTGGACGTTACAAACCAGTTTGGAAAAGAGTGTGATGTTCTGAAACTTCTCTCTAAAAAATTAGGTTCATTTATTCCTCTCTATTTTCACACTTTACTGATGGATTTAACACAGAGGTTACAGCAGACCTCTGTAAAATAAACATTTTATACATTTTATACCATATTTATGATAATTTTGATTCCTCAGCACAAATAGGTGGGGCTAAATTGATATAAGCGGAATGGGCGGGGGCTAAACGCGTATAGGCTGAATGGGAGGAGCTAAATGAATTTAGGCTTATTTCTTGGGGCTAAACTGCAGTAGCATGAATGGATGGGGCTAAATTGTAGCCTGAATGGGCTGGGGCTAAATTGTAGCCTGAATGGGCTGGGGCTAGACTGCAATAGCCTGAATGGGTGGGGCTAACCTGAGTGGGCGTGGCTAGATTGCTGTAGCCTGAACGGGCGGGGCTAAACTTGCCGGAATGGGCGGAGCTAAACTGTTGTAGACTCCATAAGTGGAGCTAGACTGCTGTAGGAAAGCTGGTTTTACTGACGTCACACAGTGTGTACATTAATCGTTCTAGGCAGTTTTATTTTAAAGTCAAAGATAAATGGCTTGTTTCAAAAGAATATTTTGAAAAAACTCAGTAAGAAATAAAATCATCTCTTTTTTAATCTAAAAACAGTATTTATTAGATTAAAAAATGTTTAAATTTGGGATTATTTTTCTTGCCAAATAATATTGTTTGCAGTGTGGAATATTCTATAATAAAAGTCCTTATCTAAAATGTCTAATAAACATTAAAAAATGTATAAAATATTTTTGATGAATCTCTATTTTCATCCATATTTTTGACCTGGTGTGTTTAAAGTGTATACATTGTTTTTGTTTATCTTTATGTTTTAAAGCTGTATCCTCTACACTGCTGTAATTTGCATTTGCAGCTAATGCTATCAATCAGACTGTCAGTGTGTGTGTGTGTGTGTGAGAGAGAGAGAGAGAGAAGAGAGAGAGAGAGAGAGAGAGAGAGAGAGAGAGAGAGAGAATTATAGTAACACATTTCTGTTTCTATAGTCATCACAGTTCTGATGTGGGTATTCATTATACTCTGTGATAAATGAAAAGTTTTGGTTAACAGAAGCTAATGCTAACTTTAGCAGCTAGCCATTAATCCAACACCCAGGATCATGGAAAAAGATTAAACAATGTAAAATACATCAAAATCATGTCCAAAAAATAACATTATTTTCTAAAATAAATGAATAAACCCAATACAAACCATGTGTTTGAATTTCTTGTGTTGAGATAATGAAGTAAATATGCAACAGATATTTTCTTCACTGATGTTTTTTTATTATTACACTGACGCCTATTGGTGTGGATGTGCCAGAGATTCTGTACTAAAACTATTTTAAAATTTACAGACCTGCTGTGTGGAGCATAAAATGTTTATTCAAAGATGAAAACGCAGCATCGAGAAAATTGTAAATATAAAAATACGTAATCACTACTGGTAAAAATGACTGACCGCACCTTTAAAGTGTAGCAGGTTCACTGGTGTGGGTAATAAGGATTTAAAGAGACTGGCCTTTTAAGACCTTGGGGGCGGGTATACATATGACTATCACACACACACACACACACACTCTCAGAAAGTGAGAGAGTTCAGTCACTCAGTCTCTCTTTGTTCTGGTTCTGTTTAAACCCTGGATCTGAAGGAATTCTCAGGTGAGCAGAACTGAGACGGTGTTTACCTGCGAGTCTGTGCTTTTATATGTCTTACTGTTTTTTTCGTCTGTTTGTTTTGGTTTATTTTGACATAGACTCTGGTTTTGGGACGAACCTGAAGTTGGCTTCTAATTTTAAAAGATCGTTCCACTTTAAATGCTGAAACGGTTGATCATTCTGGCTAAGATTGGCTTTTAGGGGAACTTTCCGTTCCACCTTAAACTCGGATTCTTTTAGGAATTGTCCGTTCCACTTTAAATTATTGAGCAGTTACATTAATTTTAATAAGAAGTCAACTCGGAGGCAATATTTTAACCAATGTGCCATTTAAGGTGGAATTGAGAATTTAAATATTAACCAGGTTACAATAGAACTTTCTGCGCCGTTTAAGGTGGAACGGACAGTTCCAAATACTTTATCTTCTGGGTTTAGCTTGTATTGGTACCCTTATGGGTACCCACAATTACAGGACAATGAGAGGTTGAATACGAAGTGAGCACTTCTCTTTGAAAACGCGTTGTTTTCGCCACAGTTTCAACAATTCTGTGGAATCTTGTGTAGGTTTTGGTTTAGTGTTACTGACTGCAATTTACTACAAGTCCTCACACGTGCAGTAAGACCAACCTGAGTGTGTGAGACAATGTGAAATGCAGCGCGCGCAGATTTTTGTGCGTTGTGTGTCACGTGATTTTTTTTTTTTTTTTTTTTTAAATCGATTTGGTTTTATTTACTTATTTATCCGGATTAAACTGCCAGTGTATACGCGTCTTTGCCCCGTCAAATAAACAAACATGACGTCATGTCGCAAACCATAGGAGTGCTTTTATATAAACAAGTTATGGTAAACAAGTAAATAATAATAAACATTAATTATAAACATTATATAGAGGTGTATTAATGAATAAATACAGGCTCTTAAGTTTCTAAAAGCAGGGTTTTAGTGAGGAACATTTTACAAAATAATTAACTTATTTATTAAATGGCTTAATATTAAAATCTAAAACAAGACATGAGAAATATTACTCACCATTTAATAAAGAAATGAACAAATTAAGTTATTTAACAAAAAAATAATTGTATTAAAAACATAAAATACTTTATATTCAAATGAATTCTCATATAAAACATTACAGTAGCCTTCACAGAAAACAACATCAAATGTGTAAAAAAAAAAGAAAGCTTTGCAGCAAATCTGCTTTACTTTAACATAATAATCTAATACATTATTATAACTAAACCAATAATAATACGATAATAACATCAACTACAAACAAAGGAACAGAATAAAAGTCTGTGATTCGGGGTCTGTACAAGTTTAATTATAAAGTGTCTCACTCCAGAGAACACAGTTCCCCTGGTGCAGCCCAGTGCTGGGCAGTTATCCCCCTCTGCCCCATTACACACACACATTAGCCCCCTGTGTCCGTTCCAGCCGGACTCGCTCTGACTGAATGTCTGCGAGGATGTGTTGTTTTGTTTTGTCTCAGTGTTGATTGACATTGTCTTTGTGTGCTGAAAGACGTGGAACCAGTTTTGAGTTTTTTTTTTAAATGATGAAGAAACGCCTCCGAATTGAAAGAGAGTGTGAGGATCTGAAAGTGAGACACATTCCTGCAGTGATTTTATAATTGTGCGTGTGTGTAACTGAAGCCCCAGCCTGTAAAACCAGCCAAGCCACAATCACAGTTCAGCGCTAATTTACACCTTCCTCAGAAAATCAGTGTCACTGTGTCTTTTCGTTCTTTACTGAACTCTGGGAACCCTGTGTTTTCACTCTCTGATTTTTCTGGAGAGATTTCCTGATTCCCGTCGTAGCGGCATTGTGGCTCTTTCCCACTCTTCCACACGGCTGCAGGGGCTCATGTGTGTGGCTGGGCGAGCATGTGAGTGGCTGGGTGATCAGCAGTTAGTGTTCTCCTCCAAGCGTGTTGAGCTCCTACTGGCTCCCCTGCACTCTCAGGGGGGGCTGAAGTACGAAGATCATTTCCTGAAATGGGCATTGAGTTGTAGGAGGAACTGGACCCTGGCAGTGGATCAGACTGAGCTCCAGCTGCAGCATTAATGGAGCTAATGGACGAAGGCCAAGTCTCTGCTTTTAGCCGAGTATTTCATGGCCTGGATCCATCCGTCCTCAGCTCACTGCAGTTTATCATTAGTTAATGTTCATAGTGCTTGGTGTAGCATTTGTTTGGAGGGACGTTTTGTCTGGCGTTTGTTTGGAGGGACGTTTTGTCTGGCGTTTGTTTGGAGAGACGTTTTGTCTGGCGTTTGTTTGGAGGGACATTTTGTCTGGCGTTTGTTTGGAGGGACATTTTGTCTGGCGTTTGTTTGGAGGGACATTTTGTCTGGCGTTTGTTTGGAGGGACGTTTTGTCTGGCGTTTGTTTGGAGGGACGTTTTGTCTGGCGTTTGTTTGGAGGGACGTTTTGTCTGGCGTTTGTTTGGAGGGACGTTTTGTCTGGCGTTTGTTTGGAGGGACGTTTTGTCTGGCGTTTGTTTGGAGGGACGTTTTGTCTGGCGTTTGTTTGGAGGGACGTTTTGTCTGGCGTTTGTTTGGAGGGACGTTTTGTCTGGCGTTTGTTTGGAGGGACGTTTTGTCTGGCGTTTGTTTGGAGGGACGTTTTGTCTGGCGTTTGTATGGAGGGACGTTTTGTCTGGCGTTTGTATGGAGGGACGTTTTGTCTGGCTTTTGTATGGAGGGACGTTTTGTCTGGCTTTTGTATGGAGGGACGTTTTGTCTGGCGTTTGTATGGAGGGACGTTTTGTCTGGCGTTTGTATGGAGGGACGTTTTGTCTGGCGTTTGTATGGAGGGACGTTTTGTCTGGCGTTTGTATGGAGGGACGTTTTGTCTGGTGTTTGTCACCACGACCTTGAAGTGCTTACAGAAAATTAATAAAGCTGATGAGTGCTGTGTCAGTAGTGAAATGTATGGGTGTAAAGACAATATTGTTGTTTACGGTTGAATAAAAGACGTCATAGACACAGAATAATTGGACACTCTGTGTCTCTGTGCATGTGTGTATTTAGTGTAATACTTCTGGTGATTTGGCAAATGTTTAGTTTGATTCAGGCAACTTCTCTCTCTGTGTGTGTGTGTGTGTGTCTCTCTCTTTCTCTCTCTCTCTCTCTCTCTCTGTGTGTGTGCGTGTCTTCCTCTCTCTCTCTCTCTCTCTCATTCTCTCTCTCTGAAGGGAGAGTAATAGACATTGTGCTGTTTGTCTTCATTCCTTTCTGAGATTACATTTTTACAATCAAAGCAGTGTGGTCTTTATTTTCACTTTAAAGGGGAATTTCTGTTTCCGAATTCCCTGTAATTCCGAGCCATGAGCAGATTCCGAGGAGCTCAGAGAGACTATTCTTCTGACGTCTGCAGGAGTGTTAAATTATTCAACCTTTTCAGGTTATTCTTAAAAACACTTGTCGAACTGAGATGGATCCTCAATGGAAATTAAGGGTTCATTAGCTGTGGATGTTGTGAGGAGGTAGTGCTCTCCGTCACTATCTCTGCCACATAATTCTAGTGACATAATGTCCGTGGGTTTGATTTTACAGAAGAAAGAAACACGGAGGGGTGGTGCAGAGAGAGACAGACAGACAGAGTTAGTGAGGGAGGGAGTGAGAGAGACAGGAAGAGGAAGGGAGGGGGAGTGAGAGAGACAGAAAGAGGGAGGCAGGGAGGGAGAGAGACAGAAAGAAGGAAGGAGGGAGGGAGGGTCGGAGAAGTGTGTTATTATCATCACTTTTCCTCTCCTCTTTATAATCATCTGTTTAACACCAAAGGCAAAGACTTTCCTGACACGTCTTAGCACAACACACTAAACACACTTCCTGAGGTGTGTGTGTGTGTGTTTATACCACACACATTGATAGTGTGTGTGTGTGTGTGTATGTTACAAACGCAGTGCGTTTGAATTAAATAAATGATACCCTCCTCAGGGGACTGCAGCAGTGTGATGTTCTGGTCTGGTGGAGGCCTGGGGAATGCTGCATCTCAACCTCATGGTGCTTTCTCAGCACAGAACCCACTCGACTCGTCTCTTCTGCTTCAGCCAAATTGGTCCTATTCCTGGAACCATGTTCTTTTTAGTCCCTGCTCTCTTACTGTTCCAGCCGAGCCAAGTCGGTACTAAATGTGAGCTGCAGAGCTCTGATTGGCCAGAGACCTGTCAATCACCAGGAAACACAGAGCTCCAGCACAAACTCACTTTTATCCGACTCTCAGCAGCATTCCCCTGAGGGGTTTCTGAAGAGGGTCAGATGCTCCTTGGGTCGGTGGCTGAGGAAAATCTCCAGCGAAAGCCAAATGTACGATAGGGAAATATGATCTGTGAGAATTGGGGGCAGAGCCCTAGCCCATGGTTCCTGTTAGAGATGGAGTTTTGTGATGCCACAGGATACATTTCATGAGGGAGCTGTGCTACTGGAAAAGCAACAACCTTTAAGCAAGCCAAGCCGTGTCAAATCAAGTTGTGTAAAGCCGGATCCATGCAGTGGAAAATCACCATTAGTGTTGTGTGTACAGAGTGGTTAGTGTTCTCCTCTGAGCGCGTCGAGCTGTGTACAGAGTGGTTAGTGTTCTCTGAGCGTGTTGAAATGGTGGGACAAAATATACTGTACCTCGCAGTTCCAGAACTATATGTCCCTCAGACACAGTGTGAAAAGAGGAACTGGGCTCTGCAAAAAATGCAGTTTCTTTCTTTTTCTATCTCTCCATCATCTCTCCATCCATTCGTTTTCCTGCAGAGAGCAGGACGAACCGGTTTACTGCCAGGAGACAGAAGCCACATGTAAATTAACATCGGCTGTGTGTGTGTGCGCGCGTGTGGGATTATCAGTTTTACTGACCCACATCTCCCAGGAGTTATGGCTCTACGCTCTGCAGTGCGGAGGCTGCCCCTGTTCCACACAGCAGCCACTGTTTAGACTGACCACCACTTCCTGTTTAGGACCCGCCCACTGACTCCTCCCATAGCATCCTCCAAAGCCAATCAGACACAGGCTCCTGGTTTAGGAACTGCCCATTGACTCCTCCCATATCGTCCAGCGGTGTATAAACTATAACCGATATAGTTTGATCCACACAAACCCTTCTGTGTTAAGAACCAGCAGCGCCCTCTACAGTTTAGTTCCACTCTGAGTCCTGTTTCGGCTCTGGACCCAGTGCCACACAGATCAGGATCACAGTGAAGTGATTACAGAAGATGAATGAATGAATGAATGAAATTTGTGGCGTTAAGCAGTGATGTCATTAGGGCTTTGTTTGAGGTCAGAGAATCAGATCTGTGTCCCAGATTTAAGAGTTTAATCTCTTCCTCTCTGTTTTCTCTCTGTCGCTTTCTCCCCTCACGTTTTCTCTCTGTCCTCTCTTTCTCTGTCTCTCTCCCTCTCCCTGTGTGTGTGTGTGTTATATAATCGGTTTGTGGAGCTGGGGTTTTTTTGTGTGTAAATGTCTCATGATCTTTGCTCTGATTTTTGCCCCTGGTTTTGATGAAGTTTCCACAGCTCTGTAGCTGAAGCCGGAGGCCATTGGAATATTTCTGGGAATATATTTAGTCTTTGACTCGTCCGGATCTGGACACACTTCACATTCCTCAGAGTGAAACGGGAGCTGACGCAATTCCATTCAAATCAAATCAAATCAAATTTATTTGTATAGCGTTTTCACAATTGATGTTGTCACAAAGCAGCTTCACAGAATTCCAGTAAGACAAAGATTTGACATGAAATGTAAAAACAAATGTAAAACCCTCAAGTGAGCAAGCCAGGGGCGACAGTGGCAAGGAAAAACTCCCCCAGCTGAGGAAGAAACCTTGGGAGGAACCAAGGCTCACAAGGGGTGACCCATCCTCCTCTGGTCAATCTACTGGTGATGATAGTTAGTAGTCCATGAGAACTTCAGTGTAGGGACAGCTTCAAGGCACTTGGTGGTTGCTGGAGCGTGGGCAGCTGGTCTGAAGCGTGGAGGAGGGTCTCGACAGTCATCCATCAGTGTCCAGACAGACAGGTGGGCAGTCGTTTACTCGGAAAGATGTAAAGGGATGGAATTAGTTTTGAACTGTTTTGTGTTTGTAAAGTAGAAAATATGAAAATTTCCAGAGTGTGGCTAATGACTCCGGCAGATCTGACTATGACAGCTTTAACTAAAAGGAGAGAACCAGGAGGACACACAGACACGGGAGCATCCTGAAACACTGGCATCCCTCCGCTCCACCGTCAACAAACCTGAGTGATCGCGAAAAGCGGCGGGACGACAGCACCAGCGTCTCAGTTTACTATAATTCCCTGTGTCCATGGACCCCCCGGATCTGCCGCCTTGATCTATGGGGGAGCATTAGCTACCAAAATATAAACTAAACAAATGTGTTTTTAGCGTAGATTTGAAGATTGCGACTGTGTCTGAGTCCCGAACATTTTCTGGAAGATCATTCCAGAGTCTGGGGGCTTTATAAGAAAAGGCTCTTCCCCCAGCTGAGGCCTTCTGAATTCTGGGAACAATTAAAAATCCAGTATTCTGTGATCTGAGTGAACGTGGAGGCTCATAATAGGAAATTGTATCTTGAAGATATTCAGGAGCAAGCCCATGTAGTGTCCTGGAGGGATAAGGCATTTCTAATCTTAGCAATATTGCGAAGATGTAAAAAAACTGTCCTAGTGATACTACCTATGTGTTTATCAAATGATAAATCCGGGTCAATTATGACACCAAGATTTTTTGCTGCTGAACCAGGTTTAACTGGAAAGTCAGCTAGATTTAAAATTAAATCTGATAATTTATTTCTTGCCACTTTTGGACCCAAAAGCAGGACCTCTGTTTTGTTGCTGTTTAGAAGGAGGAAGTTACGCAACATCCAGCCTTTCACGTCTTTTACACAGTCCTCTATTTTCTTTAATCTGTGTTTGTCATCGGGCTTGGCTGAAATATACAATTGTGTGTCGTCTGCGTAACAGTGAAAGTTAATGTCATGGTTTCTTATAACTGTGCCTAGCGGTAACATGTATAATGTAAATAATAATGGTCCTAAAATAGAGCCTTGTGGAATTCCAAATCTTACTTTAGAATATTTTGAATTTAGATTGTTTACTTTTACGAATTGATAACGTTCCGTTAAGTAAGATTTGAACCATAATAGGGCTGTCCCTGTGATTCCAACCATGTTTTCTAACCTTTCTATGAGAATATTGTGGTCTATTGTATCGAAGGCTGCACTTAGGTCAAGAAGCACCAACAGGGATACGTGGCCTTGATCAGAGGCAAGAAGAAGATCATTTGTTATCTTGACTAGAGCTGTCTCTGTACTATGATGTTGCCTGAATCCAGATTGGAATTTTTCATATATATGATTCTTATGTAGATATGAACTAAGTTGTTGGGCCACAGCTCTTTCTAAGATCTTGGACAGAAATGGCAAATTAGAAATAGGCCTGTAATTAGACAGTGTACTAGCATCAAGATTTGGTTTCTTGATCATAGGTTTAATAACTGCTAGTTTAAAAGCTTTGGGTACATGGCCCAGACTAAGCGATGAGTTTACTATAGTTAAAAGAGGATCAATAATAGCTGGTAGTACTTCTTTGAGCAACTTTGTGGGAATTGCATCAAGTGTGCAAGTTGTACAGTTTGCGGAGGTGATAATCTTCTCTAGTTCTAATTGTGGGAGTGGGTAAAAGGTTTCAAGTCTTTCTTTTATAGTTACATTATATTTTATATCATTTACATCGGGTGGCAGCCAGGATGGATTTGATCCTGTGGCTTGAGTTTGTTGTCTAATATTCTCAATTTTATTATTAAAAAAGTCCATAAAATCTTTACTGGTGAGAGTTGCTGGAATTAGTTGTTCAGAACCTGCTTGATTTTTTGTAATTCTAGGAAACACACTAAACAGTGCTCTCGGAATATTTTTATTATGGGAGATCAGCGAGGCCAGATATGCTGAGCGAGCTTTAGTGAGGGCATTTCTATACTCTATAAGGCTGTCCTTCCAGGCAGAATGGAACACTTCAAGCTTGGTTGATCGCCATTTCCTTTCTAGTTTTCGTAATGTTTGTTTTAAAGTACGGGTCTTATCATTATACCATGGTGCGAGCTTTTTCTGTCTTATACTTTTATGTTTAAGTGGTGCTACCTTTTCTAAAGTAGATCGACAGGTATTTTCTAGGTAATCAGTTAGTACATCTAGGTCCATTGGGTCTGATGGAGTTGGAACTAGGGTCGATAGTTCTGGTAGGTTTTCTATAAATTGTAGGGAGGTAGATGGTTTTATTATATGCCTTGTAGAATAGCGAGGGTTCCTACATATAGGATAAGATATTAGATATTAAATATTAGATATAGATATAAGATATTAATTTTGTCAATGTTAAGACCTAGTGTCAGAACTAAGTCTAAAGTGTGGCTGCAGTAGTGTGTAGGCCCTGTTACATTTTGAGTAATACCAATAGAGTCTAAGATTGAGGTAAATGCCTTTTTTAGTGGGTCACTTTCCTTCTCAAAATGGATATTGAAATCTCCTACAATTATAACTTTATGATTGCACACCGCTAGGTTTGTAGCAAAATCGCTGAATTCTTTCAGAAATTTTAAGTAAGGCCCTGGTGGTCTCTAAATGTTGCATAATAAAAATGCGTCCTTTTTTGTGACCGGATTTGTAATAATAGTGGAGAGAACCTCAAAAGAAGAGAAGGTGTCACATTGTTTAAGACTAATTTCTAGGGTATTTTGGTAAATTACACATACTCCACCTCCTTTGCCTGATATTCTTGGGCTATGTGCATAATTATAGCCTAGGGGGGTGGCTTCATTTAGTGCTAAATATTCATTTGGTCTAACCCACGTTTCCGTGAGACAGAAAACATTGAATGTATGATCACTTATAATATCATTTACGATGAGTGCTTTTGAGTTTAGTGATCTTATGTTGAGTAACCCAAATTTTAGTTCTGAGGTGTTGCTGCTAGGTGTTGTGTATGATTTAATATTGATTAGGTTGCTGAAACAGGCTGATTTTGTTTTTCTACTTTTACATTTAGTTCGGGGGAAAGACACAGTCTCAATACAGTTGAACCTGGGTGACGCCTCAAGACAGTTCGCAGACGGTCGGTTTAGCCTGTCTGTCTGCGGCCTGATCCCGGCTCTGGATTGTCAGCAGCTATCTACACTACTCTGCTGACTAACTAAAAGACTATGTGCTATGCTGCAAGAAAGTAAGGCAGCACCCTCCCGCGTGGGGTGGATACCATCCCTACCTATAAGACCAGGCTTGCCCTCAAAACGTAACCAATTGTCTATAAAGCCCACTTGTTTTTCAGAACACCACTTGGACATCCAGCAGTTTAACGCCCAAAGTCTGCTGTAAGCTTCGTCACCACGCCACATTGGTATGGGGCCAGAGCAGATTACGGCATCGGACATCGTCTGGGCCAGTTTAATCACCTCTGTAATATTACCCTTAGTTACCTCAGACTGCCGCAGACGAATATCATTGGCCCCTACATGAATGACTACCCTCGAATATCTCCTATTAGCTAACAGTCTAAGGTTGCCACTAATATCCGGCGTTCTGGCTCCCGATAAACAGCTAACTGTTACTGCCGGCGCCCCTAAAGGAGTAGCTAATTTCACATGTCGAACAATAGAGTCTCCTATAACCAGAGCACTCTTAACAGGCTCCTCAGCGGGTTCTTCGCTGAGCAGGGCAAACCTGTTTGACACGCGAATCGGAGGAGCGTGGTGTCCCGGTGGGCTAGCTTTGGCCTCAGCATTAGCATCAGCCTTAGCTTTCCGGCTATGATGCCGAGACGTCACCCATTCACCCCGCTGTGAGGGCTCTAACGCCGGAGTCGTGAGGGTGCTAACCCTCCCGAAGGCACCCGGAGTTGCTAACACTGAATCTCGCTGTTTATCCCTTAACAATAATAAGCTCCGGATGCGCACTTCTAACTGGTCCACTTTATCCACCAGAGAGCTAACTAGCTGACACTTAGTACAAACACAACCACTATCTTTATCGCTAGAGGTGGAAAAGGGGGTTAAACTAAACATGCCACACTCTGAGCAGGCAAAACAGCCAGTAGTAGCCATGGAATTGCAGGTACTTACCGCTTTTAGTGGATTTTAGTAACTTACACCAAGAACGTTACTCCAGGGTCCGGTGGCAGTTTTAGTGCCTCTGTAATGAATATTCCTGCGGAGACAATCTAAAAGATGGATCTATGGATGGTTAGTAGGTTATAAAAACAGATATAAATATAGAAATAACAGTGGAAACGAGTAAACAGGAAAACCCGAGCGATCAAAACAGCTTCCAAACGGGTACAGAAACAGCCAAACGGGTTGCCCATTAAATCCATTAAAATCGGATTTAAAGTTCTACGTTTGAGTTATTCTCTTCTTCTTCTTTCAGGGACTTTTATTCTATCGGTTTCTCAAAGGAAAACCCTGTCCACTTTTATTGTCTTCTGTCTTCTCCTCTCATCTGGTTTCACGTCATCTCTGCTTTTTTTTTCTTTTTTTTTTCTTTGAAGGGCACACTACTGGCGTCAGATATCTGGAAACAGATTTGGGACTCGGCCGTCACCAGGTTTAATGTGTACACGGCTGTAGTGTGTTGTTGTGACGACGAAGACACATTTACGCTGTCCTAGGGCTCTTGTCTTTGTCTGTAAATGTAATATGTTCAAATGGGTTTAATAGGAAAAGAAAGAATTCCTGGGAATGACAGCATCCCGCTGTGTTTCCGGCTTTGATTAAAATGTCGTTCTGAGATGGAAGAGTATTGTAAGTTTTGGGGCAGTGAGCTGATGGACTGCTGTCTCTCGCCTGTTTCTGCAGGTTCTTTCATGGAAGCAGTCGTCCAGGAACACACTGCGATGTCTCTGAGACCTGGACATTTGGGCAGTTCTGTTTACTGACCACACTTTCTGGATCGTTACTGAACCAAACAAACTGACCCTAACATTGGGAAGACTGGGGGAACTCCTGGAAAACCTTGTGCTCCAGGACAATTAGGAAGGAACATCTTGGATCAAGTGGAATTCCTGGAATATAAGTTCTCTAAAGTGAAAAGACTTGGAAAACTTGCGCCTGGAATATTAAAAGGATCAGACCTCTTGGCTGAAAGCTACTGCCGCTGGAACACCACCTGGAATATTATTAATCCAAAGGGACTGACTTTTCCCTGCCTCTGTTTTGTGAATTCCATCCATGATGCCGATCCTGAAGCAGCTGGTGTCCGCTTCCTCTCAGTCGAAGCGGCGTTCCCGTACGGATCTCACTGCGGAGATGATCAGCGCTCCGTTGGATGATTTCCGACACACGATGCACGTGGGCCGCGGCGGCGACGCCTTCGGGGACACGTCATTCCTCAGCAGCCGTTCCGGAGAACCGCCTCATGAACCGCAAACCCAGCAGAACTTTTCTAAACAGGGCCTGCTGTCTAGAACCTTCAGAAGCAGCAAGCGTTCTCAGTCTGTCACCTGTCCGGATAAGAGAGACAGTGTGAAAACAACGCCCTCTACTAGTTCGACTAGTTTCGTGAAGACTGCCATCTCTCTACCGTATTTAAACAATGACGAGAAAAGCCATCCCACCAAAGGAGGACCCAACCTGCCCAAGAGTGTGTCCTCCAGCCCAATCAGGAGTCTCCCAGACATTCCAGACCCAAATCCACATTCTGCAGAAACGAATGATTCGGAACTGGACGAGCAGAACTTTGGCATATTGACGGATCTCCCTGTGTCTTTAGCACCCCCTTATGGAGGTGGGATGAAGCATGCTGAATCTATTCTTTCCTTCCACATTGATCTGGGGCCTTCCATGCTTGGAGACATCCTCAGTGTCATGGACAAAAACGGATGGGAAGATGACATCTTCAGCAATTCCTCAAATTCCTGTCCACTTTCTAAACCTAAGGAGGAGAATGTGGTGTCCAAGGTTTATGACCGAAACGGAATGAATTATCAAGACACCAGGTCAAGATCAGAAGACGAAAGAACCAAGGACCACGGCACAAACCAAGCTCTGGACGACGGGGACATCATCTACATGGACGAGGACCAGGATGAAGACGAGATCAGGGTTTAAAGAATGTCTGATTTAAACAAGAGGAAGTGGAAGACATGGTTTTACAGGACTTTTATTTTGTAGAAACCAATCTACGAGAATCAGGACCAAATCTGGCTGGACAGGTTCAAACGGAATAAACTTCCTTCCCTTTCCTCAGCAGGATCTGCTTGTACTTTGAGTCTTTCTCTTTCCAATTTACAATGTTTTTATTTTATTTATTGATAGTTTTTTTCCACTGGAGAAAATTAGTTTAGAAAGTTGTAAACAATCCACCCAGTTTGAGCTTCTTATATTGTATTTATGACCCAACTATGCGTGGAAACCGCGGTCGTTGCACGTGGATGTTTTCTAAACACTGAGTGTGTTTTGTTTTTCAGACACAGAGACACTACAACGTAAAATCGTATTTACGTTAAATAGGGTGACCAGACGTCCTCTTTTACCCGGACATGTCCTCTTTTTTAGACTTAATAAAGTATCCGGGCGGAATTTCACAAACGTCCGGGATTTTCTTTTTCTAGAGCTTACATTGAATTTCGAGAAGTTTTTCTTTCACAAACTAGTCCCGCCCTCCCCTACTTTGTTTGGTTCGCTTGAGTGAGAAGGGGGAGTGGTGAAGTAGCCTAAAATCTTGAACGGATTGAACGGTCTGACTGTAGAGCTACCGTTATTGGTCGATAACCTTCTCTGTAAACATTCAATTGGTCAGTCTGCACGTCAGTAAGTAGTCGTCGTCTTCTCTCCAGACAGCGCTCGGATGATTCATCCCATTTGGTGGAAATGGGTAAAGTGTGGACATTAAATTTAACAGAGAGACCTAACACTACAGATCTGAGCTCAACGGCTCCCTGCTCACGTCCCTCTTCGATTTTAAGGTGGAAGTTGATTACAGACTTTACAAACACAGGAGAACACTAGAGACCTCCATTCCACCTTAAAACGACAACCTCTTTTTTCTGCTCAGAATCTCCCAGTTGCCGCCTTAAAGCTGGAGCTTTTTCTCCGGAGCTGAAAGCTTCTGGAAAACTTTTAAATTGTGATCAGAATCCAGAGGAATTCTGAGGGCTGACATTTTTCTGAAATATCTTCAGCACAGAGACAACGGACTAAAGCTGAAGGTTTTAATGAGTGAAATGTTCTTCAACTGAGAAACAGTTAAACCAGTGAAAATGCTGTATCATTTGAGTTAATCCTGAGTTAAATCAGCTGTACAGGCTTAATGAGGGATAATCCCGTTTCTATCTCCTGCGTTTATCCATGTTGTGGAGATTATTCCAGGAGGTGTTCACCAGAGCAGGATTTAGCCAGATAACTTAACCTCAAACACCAACTTATCTTAATATGATTGCTGTAAGATTTTATATTTCAACTAATCGGACAAATCCTGCACCTGTAATCTGAATCTGCTGGATTTCTCAGTCAGGTCGGTCTCATTGCTCTTCTGTGAAAGTTGGTTTTAAGTTATCCAGCTAAACTGAACTCCTGAATCACTGCTTGTGAGAGACACGGTACGTCTCAGAGGGGCTTGGTCCAATCAGGGCGCAGGGCCGGTGTTTTAGAATTGCATTTCTTCATGTTTCTGTCCGGCATTTTTAATTTGGGCTGTGGATGTTTACTCCTGAGTGTGTCACCCTGTGAAGGACTGGGGCCCCTCCAGGGTGTGTTCAGCCCTTGCACCCAGTGATTCTGTGTAGGCTCTGGACCCACCACCGCCCTGAACTGGATAAGGGCTACAGACAATAAATGAATGAATGAATATTTGCTCCTTCATCCGAACTTCTGGTGGAAACCCACACAGACACAGAGCAAACACCAGCCCCTGACCTCACTGATGCCCGTGTGACTGAATGCCATCAAATCCTCACAGCAATGTTCTGATATCTAGTGTAAACCCTCTGTTTCACATTTGTCCTGAGTTTAAATTGACGCTGAACCTGAGGCTGAAGGAAATGTGGCCTTTTTCCCTTTAAATTGTGCACTTTTTCTATTCTTTGGTTTTATTTTTAATTCTGAGGAAATTTCTACAAATGTGTTATAATTTGATCATAAAATTTATTTTGGTGAAGAACCACATTTGGCCTGAGGAAGAATCACAGAACAGTTTTATATTTTAATGAAGAATATATTGTGGGCGAGTTTCACATCATACAAAATCTGACAAATACAGGTTTGAATTGTATTTTTATTAAAAGGTGCTGAATGTTTGCCATATTTCATTGTTTTCTGTGAAAAATACCATTTAGGAAACACCCTTTAACTTTAAAATGTAGCAATGATTATTACAGCTCTGGATAAATAATAATAATAATAATAATGAGTACTGGCTTGGAATATTTTGGTGGGAATCAGGCAGAAATTTAACACTTAAAAAAACTTTTTACTTTCCTTTCTCTTTTATTATAAAATTTCTTATTTTTAAATAAAAGCAAAAACAGCTGTTTGTGTTTTATTCTGCAGTGTCATCTTGTGATTATTTTAAAGTTTCAACAGCTTCAGACTCTCTATCTGTCTCTCTCTCCCTCCGTCTGCCTCTCTCTGTCTCTATCTCTCTCTCCGTCTGTTTCTCTCTCTCTGTTTCTATCCCTGTCTCTCTTCCTCTCTCTCTCTCTGCCTCTCCATCTCTCTCTCTCCCTGTCTGTCACTGTCTCGCTCTCTCTCTTTCTCTCTCCCTCTATCTGTCTCTCTCCCTGCCTCTCCCTCTCTCTCTCCCTCCGTCTGCCTCGCTCTCTCTGCCTCCCTCTCTCTTTCTGTCTCTGTCTTTCTCTTCTATTCCCCAATGTTTCTCCTCACTCTCTAGTCCCTTTCACTCTGATTGTACTTGTGTGTGTCTCTGTGTGTGTGAGAGACAAATAGACTGTGTGGAACAATGCTCTGTATTGTTTATAGATAACACAGAGCTGTGTGTAAAGAGAATAATGAAATGTTTTCATGTTTCAGAATGAACTGCGCTAATGTTTATTTATAACACTCCATCCACTCACTCAGTAGAACACACACACACACTTCTGATTGTGTGTAGTAGGGCTGTAATTGCTGCCCTCTGGTGGCGGAGAGGAGCTCGTAGTCCGTGTGTGTCCAGATGTTTGTAGACTCTGAACTGCAAACACCCCTCGTTTTAACACACATTTTTGTATGAGTCAAATATGTTGGAAGTGTGGTGGTCAGACCTCAGCTTTGGAACAACGTAGGATTTCATACCTGTCTTTCTCCGATCTTCTCCAAACTCACACCCTGAGCAGAGGAGGCTTAGACAGCGCTGGTCTTACTCACTCCAAAGCCGAGAGCTGAGCATCTCATACCAAATATATAAGAAGTGGGATGGTGTCCAGTTCCTCCATAAACCAGCCACGTCGGATCTCAACTCCAGGGTGTAGTAGTTATCTCAAATACATTACAAGTGGGACACAAGTCAAGTCTGAGTAATTTTTAAAACATTATTTTTATGTTAAACATTTATGGAAGTATCCCAAGTCCCCCAACCCATATGTATAATTTAGTTTTAGATATCTTACAATATATTTATGATATCTTTAACTGGATTTGTGACTAGTCACAAAAAAAGATATCTCTAATTTATTTTTGACTAGTCATAACTTAATCGTAGATATCAGAAATGTAAATTAAAGATAGTCGGTAATTAATTTCAAATATGTTGAATTGGAGCTTCCATTTAGTAAATTTGACATCATTTACACTATGACATCAAAATATAATTAAAGAGATCTTAATTTTGAATTGCCTCTAGTCCTAAATGATTTGCAGATAGCTGTAATTAATGTAAATCCAGTCACACCATTTAATGTTAAAACGGCTAGCCATAAAATTGTCATCCTGACCAGTCAAAATGTAATTGTTACTAGTCAGAACTCTGTTGTAGATATCCAGTATTTAATTAACGATATTCAGACGAAAGCTATTTAATGTTAAAACACACACACTTCGTTATCAGCGTTAATCAGTTTAGAGTCTGCCCCAGAGCGTCCTTCTGAGGGTGTTTGTGGATACGATTCACACTGTGTCCACACGGGGACAGTTTACAGCAGCAGAGTTAATTTTGTGTAGTTCCTATCTTCCAGGAGGGGCGCAGTTCTGCTGCCGTGTTTCTGCAGTGAAGCGGAGAAGGAGAAGATCACGGCGCTGTGAAGGAAACGAGGTAAAAACGGTATTTAATTTGTTGATATTGCGTTGTATATGATTTTTGTAAATGTAATTAAAATATAAAACAGTACTGAACTGGGCTTTGCCCAAGACAGCGATCATGTATCGGTCCATTGGGTGAAAAGTTCGGAACCCCACTGACTGCAGGCCACCGCTGCTCCACCGATTTTATTCCACAGACTTTTATTCTGGAAAATAAACTAGTACAAATATTACTAACTGAGAGATGCAACAACGAGACTTTCTGATATAAAATGATTACGCAGAAAAGGTTGACACAGTTGTATTAAAATTATTTATTAATTTGAATTACGAAGAATACGAAAAAATAAATGAATTAAGGGAAAAGCAGTAAATTGGAAAAGTGCTAAAATGTGACATTGTGTTTCAATTTCTGTTTAACCGTGGTCCGCTGTCTTCTTGTTCTCAGGGTAGATTTATCCAAATAAATCGTTTCTAAACAATAGTTTATTTATTAAACATATTTTTTAATTTCCTCGTCTCTTATTTGTGTGTGGAGGGGTTGGGCACTCACGCATTAGGATCAAAATGAAATATTTTATAAAATTTTATAAAATATAATAACTTTATTTTATTTTTCAGTTTTATTAATATATTAACTTTTAACTTACATCTTTATAAAAAAAACTGTGAAATTAATGAAAGTATAACACACTAAACACTGATATTTCAGTAATTTACTCAGTTACAGGAGAAAAATGCTGCTGTAACACCATAGCAGCCACCTCTAACAGCATAGCAGCCACCTCTAATACCATAGCAACCACCTCCAACACCATAGCAGCCACTTCCAATTACGTAGGAACAGCTTTAGCAACTACCTTCAATCCCACAGTTCCTCTGCTTTCACACTGAGGAATAAAATGACGTGTAAATATTTTCTCTTTTATTCTGCAGTTCCGCTGTGGGGTGTTCACCTGCTGTCCACAGTTTAAACTGATCTCCAAAAATATAATTAGGATATTCCCCCGAAAGAGTAACTTGAAAGGATGAACTCAACAGAGATTAAATGTGAAGAAGTAGATTCCAGACAATGCTCAGAGATTCAAGAAACTTTCTGTAGTTCTCTCGCCTCCAACACGACCAAGAGAAGGTCTCACCGCTGTTCAGAGTGTGGGAAGTGTTTCACTCGACAAAGTAGTCTCCATGTGCACCAGCGAATTCACACCGGAGAGAAACCATATTGTTGCTCAGAGTGTGGAAAAAATTTCATTGTAAAGAGCCATCTTCGACTACATCAGCGAATTCACACCGGAGAGAAGCCCTTTCACTGCTTAGAATGTGGAAGAAATTTCACTCTACAGAGCCACCTCCAAAGACACAAGAGGATTCACACTGGAGAGAAACCGTATCAGTGTTTGGAGTGTGGGAAAAGTTTTAGAGACAATGACAGCCTCAAAAAACACCATCCAATTCACACCGGAGAGAAACGGTATTTGTGCTTGGATTGTGGCAGGAACTTTACATTACAGAGTCATCTCCAAACACACCAGAGAATTCACACCGGAGAAAAACCCTATTACTGCTCAGAGTGTGGGAAGAACTTCAGACATTCAAACACTTTAAAGTCGCACAAGTGCAGTAAGAAAGAGGAGGACACTGATGACACACGACTTTTACCGTCAGATTTCAGGATCGTAACTGTGTAAACATTCAACCTGCCAACGGCTCCCTAGCCCTCTGTATTCTGGAGTTCTTGACCTTTGACCTCTTCCAAAGTTCATATTAATCTACAAAAATACAGTGCACAAGAGTCCCCTCAACCCCAACTCCACAAACACTAAACACAGCAGAACTGAACTAACACAAAAAAACACACACACAAGACTCCAGTGGAAATTCCTACAGGGAATGTTGGGAATATATTTGTCTGGTAAAGAAACACTTCACTATTTTAATTAACTTTGCATTTTTGTAAATTTGACAGAGAGACAGTAGTTGGTTAATGTTTTGAAGATTTAAACACATGATAAATATCGAATGATTAGCGTTAGTTATCACTTGTGACCTAAAAGCACAGAACTGATTAAATATTATTAACTGAGAGATATATATTTCTTCCAATTGATTGTAAAGCATCCTTGGATATGTGAAATGTAACATTATTATTATTATTATTAATTAATTGATGTATAAATCTCAGCTCTGTTCTCTGAAACAATCCTGAAACCCAAACATTCTGGATTAGAACGATCATCTTCCTTTTATTGCCAGCTGCCAATGTGTCTAATGAACGTCTGCAAGACCAGGAAGATATTTTTGGTGAAATGTGAGAAGAAAGGACGTGTTCCTCCAGAGTTCTTCAGGTTCTAGATCAGAAGTGTAGATTTAATAATATGTACTTACTTTGAAACCCCTGGTATTTGTAAATATTTTTCTCTCACTATTGTGGAATGTGATTCTTTGACATAATTATTTATGAATTCTATGAAAATCCCAAACTGAGATTCTGTGTCCTGATTACTGAATGTAAGACATGTAATTACTGAGGGAAATGTGTCAGTAATACACACACGTGAACTAATGAGGTGGTGGTGTATTTGTGTGAATGCTTGTCTGAATTAACGCTTTCCTCCTTCAGTCCACGAAGGGGCGCTGTTGTTACAGATGTGTGTCTCCAGCGATGCAGAGGGAGATCTTCAGACATTTGATCACCTTAAAGAAACACAAGAGCGCTGTGAGAATATTGAATTATTCATGAGCGGTTTTTACAAGGTTTAAAGATGTAAGCTGTGTCTTAAGCAATTAAACTCTGATGAAGGTGTATATTTAAAGAGTAGATACTTTCTTTCTGAGAGCTCTGCAGTGGACATTAGGTCTGATGATTATAGTAGGAGTTTGCAAATAAAGCTTGTGAAGTGTCAGTTGAACAAATAATAATTCATATTTTTTGTTCTTTTTTGCAGAAAGGACAAAGTGAATGTAAACATTTTGTCCAGTTTAAGTTGTCATGGACTTGGCCAGACGACCAGTCTTTAATAAATGTAAATGTTGACAGTTTGAGCTCAGGACAAAGGACATGTTTTAACTGTCTAATGTCAAATCCTCTACTGGGGTTTGTTCCATCTGTCTGGCGTCTCCCATCTCCACCTCAGAAGATTCAGGAGAGTCGAAACCATTTTCGAGCTGGTCTGAATTATTAAGTGCCACCCTCAAGCAGAGAGATGTATATTCAATCTTGAGTGCTCCGATAAAGTAACTATCACAGCCGCAGAAACTTGTCTCAAAACGGGTGTGTTTAAAAATCACAATGCTTTGCCAGTGTAGTTTTTCCTTAGGTCCAGGGGGCGCTGTTTGTACAGCTGTTTCCCAAGTGAAGCGGAGAGGGAGAAGATCACAGCGCTGTGTTGAAGAAAACGCGGTAAAAACTCTTTATTTTCTTGATTTCTTTCAATTTAAATTTATAAAGGTTTCACCCTGTGTCTATAGTTAGCGTTTTTAATACACAAATACGATAAGAGAGATGAGATGTAAAACATTTTAATCAATGTTTTCGTGTTTTGTTAAAGCTTTATGGAAGTTTACTCAAAAATGTCATTTAATATTTTGGTTATTAATGCTGTTATCTCAGTGTAAACTGCTTTATTCAATAGTGGGCTTCTGTATTTTTACTGTATTTTGTGTGTGTCTTTCTTTTACCAGAAAGATTTTTGTGAGTCTTGTCCTGTCCCTCTTCTATCCACCTGATAAGCGGAAATACCTTATATTAAGAATTAAAGTAATGGAAATAGAAGGAAATGGAAAATAATATAAGTTCAAACTCTCTGGAAACATCCAGCAAATCTCTTAAAACAAACAGAAAGGTAAAGAAGAGAAATCAATACTGTTCAGAGTGTGGGAAGAGCTTTTTTCACCAGAGTTACCTCCTAGTTCATCAGCGAATTCATACCGGAGAAAAACCGTACCACTGCACTGAATGTGGCAACAGGTTTAGAGACATCAGCACCTTCAAAAAACACCAGAGAATTCACACCGGAGAGAAACCCTATCCATGTTTAGAGTGTGGACACAGGTTTAGAGACAGTGGGTCCTTAAAGAAACACCACAGAACTCATACTGGAGAAAAGCCGTTTTACTGCTGGGAATGTGGGAAAAATTTTACTCTCCAGAACAGCCTCCAAAGACACCAACTAATTCACACTGGAGAGAAACCGCACCACTGTCTAGACTGCGGGAAAAGTTTTACACTCAACAGTCGTCTCCGACAACACCAGCGCATTCACTCTGATGAAAAACCGTATTTCTGCTCAGACTGTGGGAGAAACTTTAGAGACAACTGTACCTTCAGGATTCACCAGCGAGTCCATACTGGAGAGAAACCGTATCACTGTGCAACTTGTGGACAGGATTTCAGACATTTGAGCACATTTAGGAAACACAAGTGTCCCATGAGGAAGACTAAGTGTGAATGACACTATTTTAATAAACATGAAAAACACACACTACAATCTGCTACACAATATATTGTCTTATGTGAAATCACCTTAAAACGAGTCTGTATGTTTAACATTCCCCATTTTCATAGGAATTAATCTGTTCCTACATGTTTTAAATGATATTTTCAGTGAAAATATCTGCCCATTAGCAGATAAGAAAGTGTGAATTTTTGCTTAAATGCTTTTAATTTATATAGTTTTCTTATAATCACTTAAAACAGGTACACATTTTGAATAGTGTTCTCATAATCTCATGGGACAGTAGCAACACTGAAATCCCCTTAGTTATATTCTCCTGGTGTTATCTATTCTAGTTAATCAGTGACACAGGATGCTGTCGGCTGGTTGACTATTCTCAGTCCAGTGGTGGCATGTGTATGTAAATGTGCAGCCATAGCTAAACGTGAATTACATACCTAGTGGACTTAATACAGGTGGGTTTTACATGGCACTATGCTGAAGTAAATGAGGTAAATCTATTTTATTCGTATAATAATATTGTCTTTCATTTTATTTTCTGTAGAAACATCATTTTCATTTGGTGAAAAATAAAAACCAAAGACTCAACTGAGAAAAGCCGTAGCACTGTTTTACTTCAGCAAATTTTGAGTACTTTCTATGAGGTGATTTATGGCAAATACTTCCCAAAGCATTTTTCAAAGAAATAATTCAAATATAGGTTTTTTTTTTTTGTTTGTTTGTTTTTTTTTTTTTGTTTTGTTTTTTTTTACATATTTTGCATTTTGGACATTTTTTCAGTAACCATCCTCTTAATGAAATCAGCTGGAAAGTGTCTCTGTGAACAATACTCAGTTTATATTAACTACATTCTTACAGCAACAGATTGACACATTTTTCTGTGAATTATGAAGTGTGTTTACATCCTACATAACGAGCATTGATTTACTACACAATATAATTATGTTTGTGAAAATGGGGCTGTTGGGGCAGGGTTTAAGTCATAAATGAAGTAACAGTAAAAAGGAAAAATATAATCCATCACACACCATCCAACTAGCACACACTCAATCACAAGCCCAGACGAAACCCAACACTAAAAACAAATGGTTAAGCCTTTTATTCAAAAGAATATCAATAACACACCATTTACACAGTCACACTATCAGTATGTCATTTTTCTCAAAGTTACAACAACTGCTCAGATCTGTCACAATTATTAATCATCTGATCACAATAACTTCAGTAAAAATCTTTCATAGGTCAGGATTCTACAGGCTGCATTCTGATTGGCTCTGGTATTGGTTCGACGTGAATAGCCTCTTCCTACATCTCATGCCAAAATCTGAGACTAGTGACAAGACTTGGGATTGGTCCTTTTGCCTTTCAGTCAAGCGTTGGCCCTGTTGAGTGCAAGACTATATCAGAACCAGCACAGGGAAGTGTTACTGATCTACTGAGCTGAAACACATGCAAGAAAAATAAAGCCAAATGAACCTGTGTGAAGGTCTTATGACTGCAGCTACATCACGTCTAGAGGGCAGTACTGAGTAATGTTTGTTTATTTGAACTCCTGCTGTTTCTAAGTCTCAAATGCAATAATCAGCTACATTTAAAATTTAAAAACAGCTACATGGCAATGACTCATATCATAATTTGTTTTCAGACATTCATGAACAGGGCCAGTGATGTCATTAGGGTACAGTTAAACAGGAATGACAGACATTACAGTTTATCTAAAAATAATAAGTATTAGTATCACCACGAATAAGAGGAATACACTTGTGTGTCTTTAAGGTTCGCGAATGCCTAAAGCTCCACCCACACTCTGCGCAGTAATACGGCTTCTCTCCAGTGTGAATCTGCTGATGTCTCTGAAGGGCACCTCTGTGACCAAAGCTAATCCCACACTCTGAGCAGGAATAAGGCTTTTCTCCAGTGTGAGTTCTCTGGTGAAGCTGGAGATGACACGACTGAGTGAAACTCTTTCCACAAATTAAGCAGTGAAATGGTTTCTCCTGTGTGTGAGTGAGCTGGTGTCTTTGGAAACTGCTTGGATGATTAAAACTCTTCCCACAGAGAGAACAGTGATACGGTTTCTCTCCGGTGTGAATTCTCTGATGTTGTAGTAAGTGACAGCGTTGAATAAAACTCTTCCCACACTCTGAACAGCGATGGTTCCTCTTCCTGATGTGAGTCTTCTGGTGTGTTTGGAGCAAATCTCTGTTCCCAAAACTTATCCCACATTCTGAACATTTGTAAATGTTTTCTCCGGTTTGAATACACTGATGTATTTGGGTATTGTTCTGAATATTTAAGTTCTTCTCACACTCGGAGTTCTGGTGTTGTGTCTTTTCTGCATGTATGAGCTGGTGTCTTTGAAAACTACTCGGATGATTAAAACTCTTCCCACAGAGAGAACAGTGATATGGTTTCTCTCCGGTATGAATTCTTTGATGGTGTCGTAGGTGACCTTGTTGAAAAAAACTCTTCCCACACTCTGAACAATGGTGTTTTCTCTTTTTTCCCATACTAAGAGAGATTTACTGAGAGATGACAGTGCTTGTTGTAGATTCAATCAGTGTGAGGTTTTCCTGTGGGGGGAAACATACAGGGACGACTTGGACCGGAACAATGTTCATGTCTGGAGAAGAAACATAAGCATTAAAAAATTCCAATGTGGAATTCCAAGTATGAGAGAGTTCACTCTCTGAGGAATGATGTCTGTTAATAGGGAAAGCCCTAACCTTGAATTAAAATAGTCAGTAGACAGAGTGACACAAAAACAAAGTTCACATTTTTATTTATTTTCATTAATTAACTTATTTTAAAACAGACAGGACCAGACAGAAATATAATTCTGATAATGGTGATGGAAAATCTGCTTAATTCAGTCTTTCTCTATTTGTATTCAGCTGGTGGAAATACAGGTCACACGTGAAACCTGTAAATAATCTTTCCCATCCGCAGGAGAAATAAAAAGCTGGTAAAAGTAAAATCTCTGAGAATAAACGGAGGCCATCCATCCATCCATTATCTGTAACCGCTTATCCAATTTAGGGTCGCGGGGGTCCAGAGCCTACCTGGAATCATCGGGCGCAAGGCGGGAATACACCCTGGAGGGGACGCCAGTCCTTCACAGGGCAACACAGACACATTCACTCACGGACACTTTTGAGTCGCCAATCCACCTGCAACGTGTGTTTTTGGACTGTGGGAGGAAACCGGAGCACCCGGAGGAAACCCACGCGGACACAGACAGTCACCCGGAGCGGGAATCGAACCCACAACCTCCAGGCCCCTGGAGCTGTGTGACTGCGACACTACCTGCTGCGCCACCGTGCCACAGTTTTCTGAATTCACATTTTTGTTCCTGAAGGGAATTAAATTAACTGCTTTCAGACAAAGTTTCTACACAGGCTCTCACTGAGACAGCTGTTATCTACTAAAAACCCCGTAGTCTCCGGGCATTTCAGTTTCGTAAACACAATATAAACAAGATAAATGAGATAAACAATTTAAATAAAGAGTTTATACCTTATTTCCTTCCACACAGCGCTGTGATCTTCTCCCTCTCCGCTTCACTGGAGAAACACAGTTGTAGAAACAGTGCCCCTGCTGGACTGAAATACAGCAATATTATTTCAATCCCACCCGTATTGGAACCAAGCCCGCGTCCCGCATTTGTGATTAGTTGGTCGTAAGTAGATCTAGTCGGCTGATTGGTCAGATGAGAAATTGTTCACGTCACTATAGTGACCACCTTTGACCAGGACAGAATTCTCTGTTAATAAACACATAGAACCCCAACACTATTAGAAGAAATAACTTTTTATTTTCTGATATATATGTAAAGGGTAAAGTTACGTTTTATTGTGTATTACACTGTCCTCAATGAAATTAACAGTAAGATTTACTGCTTCCATATATGATAAAAGAAAATTATTAGGAAGCCAAAGAGAAAATTGTAACTGTGGCGGTCTTAATGCCACAGAAATTTGATTTATGCCACAGATGTCCTGCTGGAACTGGGTGTGGATATAATAAATAATGACACTGTTGTATCATAAACAGTGTGTGGAAGGAATGTTTAATGGAATGGCGTTCTGTGAAGTGCTCACTGGAAAGCATCCTAGAAATATGTAACTATAAATAAAAACATTAAAATAACACTATCAATAACCCTCACATGAGCTCAGAGAGATAAGATGTCCACAGCAATACAAATATTTAATTCCATATAAAATTTTAAAAATCAACTAAATTTACTAGTAACAGAAACATATGTGCATTAATGTTTTTACTTTAAATTTTTTTTTAAACATTTAAACAAACTAACATAGATATAATTTCATACAAGACAGAGATTTCTCTTAGGATATCAACAATAGCCCAGAGCTCTTGCAGTAATAATTATTACCATCATTATCCACAGCTGTGTTCATCATAAAAGGTTAATGTTGAAACAAAATAGTTTCAATTGCTGAGTTGGGGCCAAAACACTAGGAGGCAGCAGTGAGTGACGTTTGTTTTTATGAGATCAAGACTTTTCTTTCTAAGTTTTCCCAGCTAGAAGGTAATGAGGCTTTGTGACCCAAATTAACACTAGGTAAGATTTGTTTTTTTTTTTTTTTTGCTCTTGGGCTCCCCCTAGAATCCCCGTAGAATTCACTTTTACAGCACCGTCCTAACATGATTAGAAGTACTCTGTGCCTTTAACTAAAACTACGGGCTTTAACCAACATCAGGAAGTAAAGCACATGAACTGTATCTGTTTATAAATTATATATATTTTATACTGAATGTCTGACATGATTTTGCTCCTGATGTTATTCCACAATCTGCAGCAGATGATAAAGTGACTGTACGAGAGTTAGTGAGTGAGTGAGAGAGAGAAAGAGAGAGAGACAGAGAGAGAGAGAGAATAGAAGAGAAAGGAGTTACTGAACAGCTGAACAGCTAAATAAAAGCCTTTGGAAATGTCTAATACGGAGCTAAATCATTCTCCCTCTTTTCTTCAATTTAAACTCAGAACACTTTCTGCATTTGTAAAGGTTTTAAAGGGGATTTTAATTGCTGAAACTTGTTTAACCAGATGTTACAATATAAACAACGGAAACAACATTAAATAATGTAGAACAATTAAAAAATGTAGAACTTTCATTACTGTGTGATTGCAGCCTCTGCTTAAAAGAGCAGTACAGCTTGTCTTCAAAATTTCACATATTTAACAGCTGAAACTGAAAAATGCTTTAGCCATATGTTATGAAAACGCACAAGCTCCTTTCCCAGGGTCTTCGGAATATATCTATCTCATCTTACTGGTACTGCATCTCTAGGTGGCAGTGTAATCAATTAATAACCTGTTGTAAGGCCATATGCAGAGTATGCAATAAAGCAAACTGCTTGTCAATATGTTTATATTTCGCTGAAATATTCCATATTTGCATATAGAAAATTTGAATTGCGCCCCCTAGTGGCTATCGTGATGAAAATTGTTATGTGCTTAGGAAGTGCTGCCATGGACATACCATGCAAGTGTCATGATGATAGGACCTTGTTAAGGTCATGAAACAGCTGCTGAAATTTGATTGGTTGATGGCGGCCATGTTTTTTCGAATATGACATCATCGTCATAGAATCTCATTCAGGACATCACCCACTACATCCTTACCAATCGGCATGTCAATCAGACAATCCTGTAAAGCGTAACAAATTTTTTGTTTTTATAGCGCCCCCTAGGCTTGCAGTTGCACAACCAAGTACTTATGGCTTCCAACCCTTATAGGGATCAAGCATGTGAAGTATCGTAACATTCGGAGAAAGCGTTTGCGAGTTATAGCTGTATTAGTCTGATTTTTGGAACGTGAGCTCTACCCCTGTATTTGAGCGGAGTCTGGAAGCCAAGCAGTGATGAAATTCCAACTTTTTTTGGGATAATTATTAAAGTTCAGGTTCTTAGGATTCTGCTGATACCACATATGTCCATATTGGGTACATTTCCAGAGACTAGTTTGCGCTCAAAAATGTGTGCATATTTGCATATTATGCAAATTAGCTCAAAATCTAAATATAGCCACAAGCGACAATTCCCGGGGTCCAAGCTGTATTCGCTGGTAGAAGAAGAATGCGCTAGCATATGAGCTGTCCTGAGATAGTAGGGGCTTTTTGGGGAAGTTTGTGTAGTGTTTGTAAGGTGTTCCATGCTGTTCTGGCATCTCCTTGGAGGTGTAGCATGAGCTGGAGGAGTAGTGGATGACAGAGACAGCATAGAGCACAGAAGTCACTCTGGAGTTGCACCCTGGTTTCTCACCCTAATGTTCAGGACCCACAAACAGCAGATATGATGTGGAGTGGCTTGTAATGAAGTCTGTCATCAGTGGACACAAGACACTGTCTGCTGGATGTGTTTGGTTGTGGACTATTCTCAGTCCAGCAGTGATGCTGAGGGATTTAAAACTCCCACAACTGAGTCGTACCTGCTGTATGGGTGTCCTGACTATTGAACACCAGTGTGAAAGAGAGAAATTTTTTGCAGAGCAAGAGGTTAGCATATGACCTGTCATCATACAGGAGCCACACTTTAGGAGGCTTTTAGGAGGGAATGGTAGTGAATGAGTGGGTGAGTTTCTGGTCTGCAGACAGGTGAACGTGGGGCTTGGGGTACAGATACAGCACAGAGCAAAGAACTGACTCTGGAGTTTCACCCTGGATTCTGACCCAATATTCAGGACACCCACAAAGGAGATATCATTTAGGTGGTGGATAATTCTCAGCATTGCAGTGACACTGACATTGTGGTGATAAGTCAGTATGTGTAGCGCTCTTATGAGTGGATAAGACACAGCAGTGCTGCTGGAGACTTTAAAACCTTTGTCCACTGACTGTCCACACTGTTACACACACCTACTCTGTTGGTCCACATTATAGAAATGAAGGCAGATGCAATAGCTCATACATTTTCAGCATAGCTGCTGTGTAGGTGTCCTGACCATTGAAGAACATGTGAAAAAGGGCAATGAAAGTATGCAGAGCAAGAGGTGGACCCCTCTCTGTCATTTTAGATCTACAAAGTTCTCCTGTGGACTGTGGAGCTGAAAAAACTGAATGTAAAATAAAGATGTGGTCATAATGTTATTGTTGATTTGTTTAGATCTGCAGTCAATTGTCTGTGTCCTCTGGCCCTCTCTGACTGGCAGGGGGGAGTGGAGGGGGAGAGGTGACAGTCTGTGTGTGGAGGAGAGGGAGGGGCTGAGGGGGGATTCTGCATAGCGAGTCTACAGGTATATATGAAATGTAACGGACATATATTTGATCAAGAACTAGTCCTTAGATCAAAACCCAATATAGACATATGTGGTATCATGAGAATCGTAAGAACCTGAAATTTAGTAATTATCAAAAAAATGTGGAACTTTCATTACCGTGTGATTGCAGCCTCTGCTTAAATAGAGATATGCAGCTTGCCTTTGAAACATCACATAAAAAACAGCTGTAACTCAAAAATGCTTTAGACATATGTTATGAAAATGCAAAAGCTCCTTTCCCATGGTCTTTGGAATATATCTGTCTCATCTTGCTGGTACTGCATCTCTAGGTGGCAGTGTAATCAATTATGAACCTATGCAACCAGTTGTTGACTAATTGTAGCGCCCCCTTTCCCCTTTCTGTGCAATGCGGGCATATTTAGCAGAGTACTTCAGAGTAATGACATACATATGTGCACCAAGTTGTGTTTGATTTAGGTGAAGTTTGTTGTAGTTATAGCTCAAAGAGTGCATGGAGCCCCACACATGCATATTTGTTAAATTACTGCCACAACAGCGTGTCAAAAGGTCCAACTTTTTTTTAAAAATTATTTACCTACAGTCTATACAGATTGCAAAAATACCAGTTGTTTATTGATAAGACAAATTTCCAGGGAGGAGTTAGTAAAAGCTCCATTTTCACATACCTGACTATTGTGGATAAACTATACATTTTTTGACAATAGTTGCAATTACAAAGTTGTAAGACACTATGCAGAGTATGCAATAAATCAAACTGCTTGTCAATATGTTTATATTTCGCTGAGATATTCTATATTTTCATGTAGAAAATCTGAATTGCGCCCCCTAGTGGCTATCGTAATGAAGATTGTTATGTGCCATGGACATACCATGCAAGTGTCATGATGATAGGACCTTGTTAAGGTCATGAAACAGCTGCTGAAATTTGAGTGGTCGATGGCGGCTATGTTTTTTCGAATATGACATCATTGTCATAGAATCTAAGTCAGCTCATCACACACTACATGCGTACCAATCGGCATGTCAATCGGACAATCCTGTGAAGCGTAACAATTTTTTTGCTGTTATAGCGCCCCCTAGGCTTGCAGTTGCACAGCCAAGTACTTATGGCTTCCAGGCCTTATAAGGATCAAGCATGTGAAGTATCGTAACATTCGGAGAAAGCGTTTGTAGCTGTATTTGTCTGATTTTTGGAACGTTAGCTCAACCCCTGTATTTGGGCGGAGTGTGGAAGCCGAGCAGAGATGAAATTCCAACTTTTTTGAATAATTATTAAAGTTCAGGTTCTTAGGATTCTGCTGATACCACATATGTCCATATTGGGTACATTTCCAGAGACTAGTTCGCGCTCAAAAAGATGTGTGATTTTGCATATTATGCAAATTAGCTCAAAATCTAAGTAGGCGGAGCTTATGGGTTCTTGAGGCTTTTTTGTAGGGTCTGACCTGAGGAATCAGGGAAAAAAAGAATTTCGTCTCTACGCTACACGGGGCAGGAGATATAGGGAGCGACGCGTTCCACGTCGCTATAGCGCCACCATCAGGCTGATCGGGCTGATTCTTTGCGCCTGAGTAGCGGGAGGGTTTACTACCAGTTGACCAAACGACAAGTCTGTAGGACCTACGGTTTGGGCTGCCCATCGCGTTTCATCGGAGAAGAAGAAGAAGAGGAAACAGACCAAAAACAATAGGGCTCCAGCACTTGCAGTGCTTGGACCCCTAAAAACAGAACAAAAACAATAGGGCTCCAGCACTTGCAGTGCTTGGACCCCTAAAAAGCGGAAAAAACAGAACAAAAAAAATAGGGCTCCAGCACTTGCAGTGCTTGGACCCCTAATAATAAATGCAACGATACTGATACTGATCTTCTCTGTGCGTTACTGGGGAAACACAAACATCGCCTGACCACTGAGCACTTAAAGTCCGATTTTGCTGGACTTAATTCTAGTTTTAAATTTTGAATTTACATCAATTTACAACTTATGAATTTTATATAAAATATCACTTTTAATTCAGCCAGACGGGTTTTGCTGTAAAACAAATTCCCCAGTTCTATAACTATATTTCCATATTCCCTTATTTTTATGTTTGAATACACACTCCATTGCGCTCAATGATTCCAGGTAGGCTCTGGACCCACCGCGACCCTGAATTGGATAAGCGATTACAGATGATAATGAATGAATGAATGAATGAATACACACTCCATTGTCTGGTTGTTTTGTAGCTGATATAGTGGGGGCGGAGTTTGTCGGAATACGGGTGGGATTTAAAAATAATCACAGTGTAATTCCTCCATCAGGCCAGGAGGGGTGCTCTTTCTGCAGCTGTGTTTCTCCAGTGAAGAGGAGAGGGAGAAGATCACTGCGCTGTGCAGAAGGAAGAGAGGTAAAAAAGAAGTCTGAATTTACTTTATGTATTTGATTTGTTTTATTTTTTATAATGTAATTGTAATACGCACATAACTGATAAGGAGAGCAGAGCTTGAAACTGAAGGAAGTCACTGAGGTAGGAGTCCAGAATATTTTAAGCCAAATGTAAGAATTGTGATTATTTTCAGTAAAATCACTGTTCAGTTTAAACACAGTTCTCTCAGAAAACACTGAGGCTAGTGTCAGTTTGTTCCTGTTTAATTAAATATTTTAAACAATTTTTTACAATTTTTACTGTTTTGGAATTTACCAGAACATAAAGGAATTTACAAATAATTGTCTTTTTTTCATTTATAGCTTAAGTGTGATGTACTACCCAGACCAAGATTTAGAATACAAATAGAACACATTATGGAAACCTCCCTATTTAACTATTACTTTTGGGCATCTGGGCATTATATAATACAATAAGATGCTGCTGTTTATAATGATGGACATTTGAAATAGAAAACTAACCACAATAATTTTTTCCCTCCAGAAATGAATGATATTCCGAGTTTTCTTTGGCCCACAGAGGTCAGGAAATGTCATCAGGAAGAACACCTCACTGCAATGAACTCAGGAGAAATTAAATGTGAGAAAACGGAATATAAAGTGAGCTGCAGCTCTCAGCAACAAACACCTGTTAATATCTGCACTAATGCACCTCACTTCTCCGGAAAAGTAAAGAAGAACACAGAAAAGAAGAGAAATCACCACTGTTCAGAGTGTGGGAGGAGTTTTATTCAAAGGAGCCACCTTCTACAACATCAGCGAATTCATACCGGAGAGAAACCTTTCGAGTGTTCAGAATGTGGGAAGAGTTTTAATAATATGGGAAGCCTTCATGCTCATCAACGAATTCATACCGGAGAAAAACCGTATCAGTGTCAGGAGTGTGGAAAGAGTTTTACTCAGTGGAGTAATCTTCAACTACACCAGCGAATTCATACCGGAGAAAAACCATATTCCTGCACAGAGTGTGGAATTAGTTTTAGAAGTAAAGGCTGCCTCCAAACACACAAGCGAATTCACACGGGAGAAAAGCCATATCAGTGTTCAGAGTGTGCTACAAGTTTCAGTCGTCAAAGCAGTCTCCAAAGACATCAGCGAATTCATACTGGAGAAAAGCCTTATGTTTGCTCAGAGTGTGGGAAAAGTTTCAGAACAACTACTGACATCCAGGCACACCTTCGAATCCATGCTGGAGAAAAACCATATCAGTGTTTGGAGTGTGGGAAAAGTTTTAGAACTGTGAGTGACCTCCAAAAACACCAGCGAATTCATACTGGAGAGAAACCATATTACTGCTCAGAGTGTGGGCGGAGCTTTAGAACTACAAATTCCCTTAAAATTCACCAGTGCATTCACTCTGGGGGAAGTCTTTATTGCTGCCCAAACTGAGAGAGGAGTTTTAAAGGTCAGAAGAATTTACAACAGCAGCTTATTCACAGAGAAGGTAAACTCGCTTCCAGGATTCATAAAGGTTCCTCACAAGAGAATCTGGTTCAGACTCATGCTGTGAGGCACACAGGCTGTTAATAAATATTCTCATATTCTTGTCGGATGTAATCTTCCACTGCCAAATTTACGCTCCGATATTCAAGAATGCAACGCCAAGAACGGTTAAAGTACTCAGTGCTGTTTTCGCTCCGTGACTCGCTGACGAGAACGGCCTGGCAATCCCATCATTCCCCACATCCATAGTGTACACTACCCAGGAAAACCATGCAGAGTTCAGAGTGACCTCTCCGAACTGTGCCCAGAGAGGACCAACGACACAGAGGAATACCACCATGAATTTATTTCTGTTTCCTTTGTAGTCACACATTCTCAGCATTATTATTTTTGCATTAACTGTTTATCTGTGTATCTGTATTCTTATAACTGAATTATCTTTAATGAGAGCATTATGTTACACAGTAACTGTAAAGAGGTATTGTTTCTTTGTAGATGTGAAGCACCTTGTGGCTTGTAACTCAATGGATCATGTTTATGTGTCTGATATATTCTTCCAGGGGGTACAATCAGCCGTCAAATCGGACTTTTAGCACTTAATGTTTCAATAAACATTTGTTCTAGAATAATAAAACAAACACCGGAGTGTAATGCTGCGTTCGAGTGATGTTGGAAAATACCGGAAATACCATTTTTCCAACTTGTAAATTGCACCAGAACGGCGGACAAAGTTGTATTTACTGCTGGTGACCTTGGGATTCTAGATGATACACGAGTTTGAGATGTGACGTATATCATGACCTTTTACCTCTTCCCCAGGAGAAAATGGTGAATATGAATTTGAATAGTTTTATTCTGCGTGATTTCTGTAAATAAAAGCCAAATATTATGATCAATTTTGTTACCACTCAAAATCTGTTTGGTTGTTATTTAATGATAAATCACATTTTGGGGACATGTGTACAGTGGGTGGATATTCAGCCAAGCTCTGGAATGCAGTGAAGTCGTATCTAACCCTCGGTTTATACAACCTTCTGATGAGCACCCGAACACAGTATAAACATGCAGTTATATCGCCATGTGTTTACACTTAGTGTATCATACCTCTACACTTTTCTTTGTAAAAAAGACTGTCAGCAAAGTATAAACCAAACTAAATCATTAAAAAAAGACTGTGTTTGTTATTTCTGGAAACATTCATTTCTGAGTATCTTCTCATGCAACCGCTGCTTGAATTTATGTGAAAAACAGATCTGAACTCCCTCAACTCCATATTTCTATTTTATATTTTATACCGTCAGTAGATTCATACTGGAGAGAAACTTTCCAGTGTGAACAGTCTCATGATCATCAGCAAAATCATACCAGAGAAAATTTAAATCAACGCAGTCTTCAACCAAAACCAGACCAGCAAAGTCATCCTGAAGAAACACTATTCCTGGGATTATTTTTAGAAGCAAAGGTTGTTGCAAACATCAAATATTGCTTTGTTTCTAAGCACAGTTTCCCTGGCCTTTACAGTTACGGTGGCTTTTCGAGAGAAGTGCAGAAAATAGGTGGGTATATATATATATATATATACACACAGATAGATAGGTAGATAGATAGCTTTTTTTTCCAGTGTAGTTCCTGCCACATTGCAGCAGGGGCGCTGTGCGGACAACGGCGTTTCTGTAGTGAAACGGAGAGGAAGTAGATCAGCGCTGTGTTGACGGAAACGAGGTTAAAACCATTTCATTCTATTGAATATTTTGTTTATTTTAAACTGAAATGACGGGATAATCGCGTAAAATCTTTTATTAAAGTAAATGTAAAAATAGATGAACAACGAATTACTGCATCTTTTTATTACAATTTATTCTATTTACCGTCGTTTGATTAAGGATATTTAAAATATTTTTTCAGCTTTTAAGTAAGTCAGAAATCTAAAAAAATATTTCACTTAATATCTGACTTATTTACGATTGGCGTTTTCTTCTAAATCTGTCTCAGACACGGCTTCAAATTTCACTTTGAATATTTTATGGCGTTTTCTGTAAAAGTAGTATTTAAGCTTCCTCTCTCTCTCTCTCTCTCTCTCTCTCAAAGATGGAAGGGTGTGATATGTTACTTGTTCCAAAGCAGTATTTATTTGTGATTTGGATAAAGCCTAGATTTGAGGTCTCTGCTCTTTTTCTCCTGTACACATTTAAACTGTCGTCTGCTCGTCTTTCGTTCAGATTCCCCTTCTTTCTTATGAATGCATGGTCTTGTATTTGGTGAAGGGTGTATTGAAAGGAATATAATGTTTACTTCTATAATTTCACATCCTGTTTTCTTTGAATATTATCAGTATTCTACATTTTTTGGGTCCTGATGCTGTTTTGGTGTTTACTGAATTCCAAACTTGACGGTTTTCATTTTCTTGTTTCCTCCAGAAACAAATGGCCTCTTGTTCGACATCTTCTCTTGCTGCTAAAGTTACCAACATTACCCAACAGTCGCATCAGAAAACAACACTAAGACCAAATAATAGCCAAAAATAATAAGAGAACATGGAAGCCAGTGAAAGCTCCAGTTCTCAGGAAACATCCTCCGATGCGTTAAAGAATCGCAGACAAAAATGTGCAGAGAAGAAAAAAAATCACCACTGTTCTGAGTGTGGGAAAAGTTTTACTCAGCGCTGTAACCTGCTTCAGCACCAGAGAATTCATACTGGGGAGAAGCCCTACCACTGTCCAGAGTGTGGGAAGAGTTTTAAATATCTAAATAGTTTCCAAATACATCAGCGAACTCATACTGGAGAAAAGCCCTACTCCTGCTCTGAGTGTGGGAAGAGATTCAGTGAACAGAATCATCTCCGGAGACATCATCGTATTCACACCGGAGAAAAGCCGTATCACTGCTCAGAATGTGGGAAAAACTTTAGAAGCAGAGGAACCTTTCAGACACATCAGAGAATTCACACTGGAGAGAAACCGTATCAGTGCTCAGAGTGTGGGAGGAGTTTTAACCAAATCAGTAATCTCCGAACACATCAGCGAACTCACACTGGAGAAAAGCCGTACCAATGTTTGGAGTGTGGGATCAGTTTTGCTGACAGATGCACCCTCATTAGACACCAGCAGATTCACACCGGAGAGAAGCCGTATTTCTGCGCAGAGTGTGGGTGGAGCTTCAGACATTCCAGCACCTTAAAGACCCACAAGTGCATTAAACTCACTCGCGGCGTTTGTGAAAGCAGTGGCCGTCACTGTTTCTTCTTTTAGATTAAATACAATCCTGATGAAGACAGAGGTGTCTCAGAACTGTAACTCAGTCCCTCAGTCATTCACTCACTCACTCACACAGTCAGTCAGTCACTCACTCACTCATACACTCAGTCAGTCACTCACTCACACAGTCAGTCACTCACACACTCCCTCAGTCATTCATTCACACACACTCAGTCAGTCACTCACACACTCACTCAGGCTCAACAGGTAAATAAAGGTAAAAAATGAAGACTGTAATAAAACACAGTAATAAACAAGGTGTAATTTCAGCGATTGTATTTATTGTTTGATTCCAGTAACAGATTTAAATAAAGTTCATTTTGTTTGAAATTATTTCCTTTTTCTGTTTGTATTTTAATGATTTGCAATTATTTACAACATTTTTATAAATGTCACTTTTCCACGGAGACTGATGTTTTGGAGGAAACTAAAAGTTGTGCTAAATTAAGTTTTAAAAACATGACCCTGATCTTTGTGTAACACAGATTTACTGCATTGATCTGTGTGTGAGAGACGTATAACACTGTGTTCCACCTGTAAAGTCTGTGCTGCGTTCACAGCTGTTTACACCAGAGAACACACTCTAACCCTGCTCCACAGCCCAGTGCTGGAGGACTTTTATAATCCACAGTGTTTCAGTTCCAGGTTCTGGTCGATGTGTTGTTTGTAATTTCTTTTTTTTTAGCTGTAAATAACAATAACGTTACCCAAGGAAAATGATGACATTAACATCACAGAAGAGAAAAATAATAATAAAAAAAGCTTTAACACCAATATATTCTCAGCATTTATTTTGTTGTCTAATATCACACAGATCCAGGAGTGTGATGTGTGTGTGAGGGAATTCTGCTGAGGAAATCTGAACTATTATTATGAGCAGGTTTATTATGAAGAGCTCATCCCGGTTAAAAAGAACCTAGTGGCTTTGAGGTAAATTTCTTTATCAGGTTCTTAAAAGCTTCTTATCAACTGACCATTTTCTGGATTTCCGTCTGAAATTACATCTTCAAACCTGAATAATTATTACTTTCCAAAGGCTGGGAATATTTTTTTTTTTTAGAAGAACCCTTTAAACCAACGGACTCCTGAATGCCCAAAAATGTAGATGCTCACAGTTTTATTTTTATTATTATTCTTGTTTTACACTTTATGTAGAGACTGTAGAGACATCATTTGGATCCAGTTTGTGGCTCAGATGTGGATTTATATGTAAACATTTATCAGAAAATGGTTTGAGTGTTTTATCTGATATTTATTCAAGTCTAAAATAGAGGATCACTTCTCTTGTCTCAAAGTGTTCTTTTGGGCATCTACAAGTGTTTTTTTATATATATTATGAATTAGATAAACAGATCAAACTCTAAGAGCATATAAAAGATAAAATATAGATATGAGGGAAACTAGTAGCAAGTGAAAGAACAGTGCAACGCTACAATTGTGTGAGAAGATGCATCAGGAAACAAGATACTTAAAATGATACAAGATACTACAAATATACATTGAATGGCTTATGTTTGGGACGTGACGAGGCTTATTGGGTGATATTAGGTTCTAACATGGACTCATTAGGTGTGTACCTATTTTATCTTTTTGCAAAATTAGGGAATAAATTACTCTCCCATGGGCCCACCACCTGTGGGAGAGGTAGTAATCCGGGTCTGGTCCATTGTGGATCGGGTGGCAGCCGGGGTCGGGGGCCCTGGCGTTCTGATCCTCGGTTACTGAAACTGACTTTTGGAACATGGAACGTAACCTCTCTGGTGGGAAAAGAGCCTGAGCTGGTGCATGAGGTTGAGAGGTACCGGCTAGATATAGTTGGGCTCACCTTGACACACAGTATGGGCTCTGGAACCAATTTCCTTGAGAGGGGCTGGATGCTCTTTCACTCTGGAGTTGCCCAGGGTGAGAGGCGTAAGGGAGGAGTGGGCTTACTCATAGCCCCTCCAGCTTAGCACCTGTACATTGGGGTTTACCCCAGTGGACGAGAGGGTAATTTCCCTGCACCTTCAGGTTGGGGAAAGGGCTTTGACAGTTGTATGTGCTTATGCACTGAACAGCTGTTCAGAGAAACATGCCTTCTTGGGGCCCCTAGAGGGGGTGCTGGAGAACATTCATTCTAGGGACTCCATTGTTCTGCTGGGGGACTTCATCGTTCACGTGGGTAATGTCAGTGAGACCTGGAGGGGCGTGATTGGGAGGAACCCGAGTGGTGTTCAGTTATTGGATTTCTGTGCCCGTCACAGTTTGTCCATTACGAACACCATGTTCAAGCATAAGGGTGTCCACAAGTACACCTTGCATCAGGATACCCTAGGCCGCATTTCGACGATTGACTTTATAGTCGTATCATCGGACCTGCGGCCATATGTTCTGGACACTCAGGTGAAGAGAGGTGCTGAGCTGTCAACTGATCACCACCTTGTGGTGCGTTGGATCAGATGGCGGGGGAGGATGCCGGACAGACCTGGCAGGCCTAAACGTGTGCTGAGGGTTTGCTGGGAACGTTTGGCAGAGGAACCTGTAAGAAAGATCATCAATTCCCACATCCGGCAGAGCTTCGACTGCATCCGGGGGAGGCAGGCTGTCAAGCTGAAGAAAGAGTCCTATCGAGCCTGGTTGGCTCGGGGGACTCCGGAAGCAGCTGACAGGTACCGAGGAGCCGGCATCGGCTGTTGCTGAGGCAAAAACTCGGGTGTGGGAGGAGTTCGGTGAGAACATGGAAAACGACTTTCGGTCGGCTCTGGCAAACCATCAGGCGACTCAGGAGGGGAAAGCGGTTTTCCATCAACACTGTATATGGAGAGACTACATGTCTCGACTGGCCTGGGAACGCCTCGGTATACCCCCGGAGGAGATGGAGGCGGTGGCTGGGGAGAGGGAGATCTGGGTTTCTTTGCTCCGACTGCTTCCCCCGCGACCCAGACCCGGATAAGCGGTGAATAATAGATGGAGGGACGGAGGGAATAAATCCCCAAAGTGTTAAAACTTGTGTCAAACAGTGCTCTATGACCTCGAATAAGGAGTTAAATGAAAGCTCAGGGTTTCCTCTTGTGGCCGATGTAAGGTATCGCATGAGTATATGTCATTTACCTGAGTTGAGGCGTCTGTAAATACAAGGTCCCCATTTATAGGTTTTATTTTCATTCATTCATTCATTCATTATCTGTAACCGCTTATCCAATTCAGGGTCGCGGTGGGTCCAGAGCCTACCTGGATTCATTGGGCGCAAGGCAGAAATACACCCTGGAGGGGGCGCCAGTCCTTCACAGGGCAACACAGACACACACACACACACACACACACACATTCACTCACACCTACGGACACTTTTAAGTCACCAATCCACCTACCAACGCGTGTTTTTGGACTGTGGGAGGAAACCGGAGCACCCAGAGGAAACCCACGTGGACACGGGGAGAACACAGCAACTCCTCACAGAGGTTTTATTTTATTACTGATAAATACACTGGATTGTATTTGACTGGAAGATTGTAGACAGATAACAAGGGCTTGTTAATTTCAGGATAATCTCAGGAATTCAGTGATGCCTGGTTTATATAGGGTCTATAACCACAGATATATTTGAGTATAAGTGAAAAAAAATTAGATGTAATAAATAAAAATCTGAACACAAGATTGTTCAATATTTCACCAATTCATAACCCTGAGAACCAGCACTTTCACTGCATAATTTATTCATTATATTATTTATACAAATTAACAGTATTCATATTTCTTTCTTTTATTTTTGGGAACATGGTTTTATTGAGACAGGTTCTTCATCACTTATTTTAATATTTACAAAATTTACAGCACACCAATGAAAAGAGGATAGTTCCAGTTTTCACATCTTCATCTGGTATAACATCTTATACAATATGAAAGTTATGAAATGGAGAATGTTACATGTCTGAAACCAGCAGTGGTTTACCAGAGCATAGGATTAGTTCAAAATAAGTAAAAAAAATACACAATAGAAAAACACATGTTCAGTGGAATCTGTGTCCTTTATGAAAAAAAAACCATGCATCACTCACCTGGGAGAGCACTGACAGGGCATTTTTACACAGTCCAAACAAGCTTTGTTGAGCTGAGCATTGAAAGGTCTCTGAAGGTGGGGTTAGTCCCACAGTGGGAGAATTTAAAATGAGAGAACAGCAGCCTTAAAAATTACTGCTACATTTCTGCTCATCAACCCCAGTAAGAAAAACGATAAAGTTCTGTAAGTAGATGTCTTTTTTTAAACCTTGTTATTACAGAACAGCTGAAAAGACCCTCAGCGATGGAATCACAAACCTAAATGAATTCAGTATTTGAACTGACACCAGATTTGTTAAAAAGGACAGTAAAAGTAAGAAATAAAAGATAACTGTAATGAAGTATATTGTGAAGAAAAAAAATTAAAACAGTGACTTGTGTTGAACAGTGATGTGTGTTCAATCAGCTCCGAGTGAACTGCCAATCACAGCGCAGGGGCGGGGTTGGTCGCAATACAGGTGGAATTTAAATAACAACGTAATTCTTTCTTCAGTCCAGGAGGGGCGCTGTTTCCACAGCTGTGTTTTTCTAGCGAAGCGGAGAGGGAGAAGATCACAGCGCTGTGAGGATGGTAAAAACTGTTTATTTTTTTTTGTTTTGTTTAGTTTTTTTTTTTTAATTTAAGTTATTTCTATTTAGTTTTTAAGATAAAACAGGAGGGATAATACATGTAACCGTTACACAAACTGACGGCTAAAGCCTGAAAGACGTGAGAATATTTTTCTTCTGTTGAACTATGTTGAGGTTTAAGTGGAAAATGTTTAGAAACCTGGTCAGTGTTGGGGTTTATTAACTTTGTGTTGTGTCCTGTGTGCGTTCCTCTGTCTATTTATTAATTAAGTTTATTAATGATTAAATACTGTAGAAAAAAGGATTACTTCATATGTACATCCTTCTCAGCTCCACTGTGCAGTCGTCTCACACAAGGCAGTTTAAATGCGTCCAAAAGGTTGAAGACACGACTTATCATAAGTTAAATCTGCACATCTTGTGCCCCCTGGAGGACGCTCCAGAGCAGCTGCACATCAGTCTAATGTTGCCATGCTCAGTGCCAGGTGTGGGCCAGATGTGTAAAGTCCCTCGGCACTGGGTGGTGGAGCTCTCTGCAGTGACACAGTACTTTTGTGGTGAGCTGGAGTGGTGTTTTTAATCCAAAACTGAACATAAACCAAATACAAAGTATTTGGCCATAATAGTGTTTGAGGGGCTGCTATAAAAAGAAACCGTGCTAGCTGTAACTGGAAATAGGTAAAGACTAAATATTGGTGGCAGGGGATGAGAAGGAAATATTAGTGCTAATACAGAAGTATATATATATATATATATATATATTTATGTGCTGAAAGCGGGCATTCTGAACAGGGCTGTTTACACAAGGGGAGAACACTGCTGTGTTGTTTGATCCATGTGGGGTTTTGACCAACGCATTAAGACCGTACAACTGTGTAACTGTATGTAATATATAATATAATATATTAATAGATGTATTTTTCTTTTCCTCTTCCAGAAATGATTGACGTCCTGTTTCTCGTCTTTTCCAGCTCCTGGAATCAGCCGACCTTCATTTATCCCCTTAAACACATCAAAAAACACCACTAAACTAAACAGCTGTGATGAGAGATTCAAAGTGAGAAAATGGAATCTACATCCATCTCCAGCTCTCAGGAGATAGCCCCTGTTTCTGTCTGCGCTTCTCACCGCCGAGTACAAAAACACAGCAGAAAAGAGAGGAAACACCACTGTTCAGAGTGTGGGAAGAATTTTATGCAAAGAGGTCACCTTCGGCAACATCTGAGAATTCACACCGGAGAGAAACCCTATCCCTGCTCAGAGTGTGGAAGAACATTCTCTCAACAAAGTTATCTCCAAATTCACAAACGAACTCACACTGGAGAGAAGCCACATCAGTGTCCGGACTGCGGGAAGAGTTTTAATCAGCCGAATAGTCTCCAAAGACACCAGCTGATTCACACCGGAGAAAAACCCTATCAGTGTTCTGAATGTGGCAGGAGTTTCACTGAGCCCGGTCAACTCAAAACACACCAGCATATTCACACTGGAGAGAAACCATTTCACTGCCCAGAATGCGGGAAGAGTTTTAATCGACAGAGTCATCTCCAACGACACCAGCGAATTCATACCGGAGAAAAGCCATACCACTGTTCAGAGTGTGAAAAGTGTTTTAGAGACAGAGGTGCTCTCACAGTCCATCAGCGAATTCACACCGGAGAGAAACCGTATCAGTGCCCAGACTGTGGGAAGAGTTTTATTCAAAGGAGTAATCTTCAAATACACCATCGAACTCACACTGGAGAAAAACCGTACACATGTTCAGAATGTGGGACTAGTTTTGGTGATAAATGTACTCTTCAAAAACACCAGCAGATTCACACCGGAGAGAAACCGTATTTCTGCTCAGAGTGTGGGTGGAGCTTTAGACATCTGAGAACTTTAAAGACACACAAGTGCATTAAGACGACTCGTGCAGTTTGTGAAAACACTAATACTCAGTGTTACTTTTTTTAGGTTCAGGACATAACAAAGACAGTTGTATTTATTATTATAATATTACTATTCTATTGTTGTGAAAAACAGACGTATTGACTTTCCCTCACTTGTGAGTCTTTATGTAATTATTGTTTGAAGAACATAACTTCCTCAGTGTTTTAAATGACGAGGCCTGTAATATTGATGATTCATTGATGAGGTTTTCCATAAAATGTCTGACACCAAGGAGAGTGGCTGAATGCACAAGTTAGTGTTGGTTTATTTTCGGATAAAGTACAGTGAACACATTGTACAGAGGTGGGTCAATCTGGAAATACCTCAGATTAAGACAACGTCACAGCCAGTGCCAAATAAAAATTATGGATTTTCACGGCACCTCCTCGTGCTAATCCTCCCTTAATGCTGTAGACAGATTGAGCATGAAGTGAATCGTTTAAGAGAACAAGATTGGCCTTTACAGAAAACACATTCCTTCATTTTCATTTCCTTTAAGAGAGATTTCACATTCATCAGCTTTTTCATCTGACTTCTATAATAAATTAAGAATTTTATATAAATTTTAGTCAAATCTAACAGCTGTAAAAAAAAACAAGAGAAAATTATTTTTAAAAAATAAGCTTCAATAAATAAACATTTCCTTCCAAACTGCTGAGAAACCTTTCTCCTTCCACTGAGCTCTGTCCTGGGGACATTAAAAAACCCATATCTGAGGACTTTCCGCTGGGAATTGAAGAATTAAAACGTTCTTTTGGACCGTTCACAAAGTAATTAAAATTTAGAAGATCTCCAAAAGGTCCAAAATACAACCTTCCTCCTCAGGGAGGCGTGCTCGTTCCGGAAGCATTACAAAGACCAGTCGAGTGAAGTTCAAAGCAAATCAAAGTAATTATTGGATCCAAGAGAACTAATACATGAAAAGTCTATTAGCATTCCCAGTAGAGTTCTGAGTTCTCCTCCCATTTGACTCCACAATTATACCCCAGATGACGTATAGCCTGGTGGTGAGGCATTTCTAGCTGATTAACATATATTAATATGCATAATTAGACATGTTAGTACTCAGGTTTCTCGCGTGCAAGTTTCACATGCCCCGTGACCCCAAAACCTTAATTCTTAGGTAGGCTTGACAATATACCTTTTATTCCCACACTCCTTTTGTCACCAAAATTTAGAGGAGTCACTAATGGACTTAAGGTCACTGAGATGCCCTACAGTTCAACTCCCTCTTTTGGCTAACAGTTGTAATTTATGTGAGCCTAAGTGCAGATCTGTTCAATGTTAGAGGTCTAAGAATTTAGAAAGGTGCTAATACTGAGTCAACATGCCAGTTAGTGTGCAGATTCTAAACTTGTTTAAATGCATGTCTAAATACTGGTTAATCATTCATATGAGTACATATAAGATACAAGATTTCACACAATTATAAATGCTTAATTTTAACTAATCATTTAAGGATATTTGTCCACTAACACAAAGTAATAAAATTATTTTTCACAACAATTCTCCCTTTTGACCTGTCCAACTGACAGGTCAATACATTTATATAAATGGTAAGCAATCAATGTTAGATTGGTCTGCCTAGGTCACCCCCGGGTTGGCGAGTGACTTAGGTAGAGCGTGATGGCAGATTGTGGTGGTAGCGGGCAATTACACCGCTCCTGTTGGGAGTGGACACCTCTGTCCTACCACTCACCCTCTAAGAGATTACAATGAGCCCTATATGTGTATGTGTTAAAGTGTATTCTTCATCCGTTGGTAGGGATCTGTGCTGGGGGCAAGGATAGACTTTCCTTGTCATGCCCCTGCCTCAGGGGATTATTCTGCCCCTATATTGGTTGAGGCTGCTTGATCAGCCTCTTCTGAGGTGTTGTTTTCCTTCAGTGAATGTTTGATGTTAGGTGTCGGTGCGGCTCTGCACTGTGTGAGGTGGTACCACTATAAGCCTTTACCCTTCAGCCGGACTGCACAACTGGTTCTCTCTGTCAGACTGTTACTTCTGGATCCTTCTCCTCCGTTCCTTCTCCTTCTCTCCTTTCCTGCACCTGTATAGAGAAATCTTTACAAACAGCTTTTAGTTCTTCATATAGCTGTCGGTACTCTGCTTGAGGTGGTTTCTGTGGGGACGCAAGCACATTGTTGGGGCCCGGAAATGGCATGCCTCTCACTAATTCAAAAGGAGTAAATCCTATAGTTCTATTTACTGAACTACAGACACTAATTAAAGCAATTGGAAGGGCTTCAAGTCAATTCATGCCCGTGGCCAGTTTGATTTTTGCTAATTTGGTTTTCAAACTTTGATTCATCCTCTCCACCTGACCTTGTGAGGCAGGATGATACACACAACCATAGCTATGGCGCAGCCCCAACGACTGCTCCACCCACTGCAGTGTTTTACTCGTGAAATGACTCCCGTTATCTGAAAAAAATTTCCTAGGAAACCCATGGTTCGGAATCCAACAATTAATCAGAAACTTACAGACTGATTTTGCATCTTCCCTCAGATTGGGGAGTGCCTCTACCCACCCCGAAAATCTATCTACAACGACCAGGAGATATCTATATCTCCTAATGGGATCAATCATATCTGTGTAATCCATTTGAATCTCATGTCCATGAGTATCTGGCAATGGAAACCTTCCTGGAGCTAGTTTAAATGCTTTTGCTACGTTCTGCGTGTTACAAATCTGACATTTAGTGATGTAATCAACCACCAATGCTGACATGTGTGGGTGCCACCATTGTTTTAGATTTTCCAGTGTCTGTTGTCTTCCTACGTGCGCCACTGTGTGTGCTTCTTCTAAAACTGCTTCTGCTAGTGACATTGGTAAAACTACTTGTCCTTCTTGTGTCGTTCACACCTGACTGTTTGGGCTAGCTCCCTTTGCTAGCCATACTGACTTTTCTTCTGGACTTGCCTGATCCTGTATGTGTCTAAGGTCTTGCCCTGTGGGAATCGGTTCCCAGGGTACACTGGAGTCCAACACAAGCATGTTGTTGGGTTCCGTGTATCCTGCTGCTCTTTTTGCTGCCTCATCTGCAGCCTCATTCCCTCTGTTTATTATTGTGTCTCCCTTTTGATGTCCTTTACACTTCACAATCGCTACCTTATTTGGCTTGTGTATAGCTGCTTCTAATCGCATCAGTTCTGTCTTGTGTTTGACTGGTTTCCCTGTGCTTGTGACATATCCAACCTGCTTCCAATGTGGAATGTCTATGTGCGCAGCTGTCACTACGTACGCTGAGTCACTAAAAATAGTGACGTCCCTTCCTTCTGCCACTTCTAATGCTGAAATTACTGCCAGCAGTTCTGCCTTCTGCGCCGATGGGTTTTGTTTCACCTCGTCTGCAATAACTGTCTGAAACTCATGCGTTTCCCCCTTCGCTTCCTGAACTACTGCGTATCCTGCTCTGACTTCACCTGTATCTGCCCTGTACCCACACCCATCCGTCCATAAATTCCATGACCCTGGAATGGGTGTGGCTTGTAAGTCTGGTCTTACTTTTCCTTGCCTTTCCACCTGTTCCTCACACTCATGTGGTGGACCTTCCAACATCCCATCTGCCATATTAACTCCTTCGTGTGTGTAGGTGATGTTGGGTGCAGTCAATGCTTTGTGAATGCGTCTCTGTCTCAATGGAGTGAGTGTGAACATCTGTGAGTTTATGTACGCTACCACTCCGTGTGTGGTTAGAATGCGCAATGGGTATCCTGCTACTAAATGTGCTGTTTTCTGTACTAATTTGGTCAGTCCTGCTACATGTCTTGTGCACTGTGGTTGTCTCCTCTCTATAAGGTCCAATGGGACACTTAAATACATTAGTACTGCTCTACCTTTCCCCTTTTTCTGAAACAGTACACCATTAATCACAGTGTCTGTTTCAGAAACATCCATGTAAAAAGGTAATGAATAATCAGGTCTGGCTAAGTCAACTGCAACGGATAAGGCTTGTTTAACGTCTATAAACGACTCCACCGTCCAGGTGAGCTTACCAGACAAATTTCGCATCCCCAGAGATTTCACCGTGTCTCTAAGGTTGTGTACGTCCGACAAAGTCAGGAATGTATTGTCTGCTGTAGCCAGTCAGTCCTAAAAATGCTAACATGTCTTACACAGTCTCTGGTTTTTGCATTTATATTGGGGAATCCAAATTGGTTGTGTAATATTCATACAAAAAGAGACAGGTGTCTGATTAGTGTATCCTACATCATCTGGTCCTATGGACCACAATGTGTCAGGTAGTGATGCTAATAATACCTCCGTCTGTGGATGATCAGTGTCCTCACAACCATGGTGTCTAGGCAGCAATTGATGGTGCAATGTGACTAGAATGGGTGAGTTATCAGTGATGTGATATGTCTGTGTTGACTGTGAAAACATGACACCAGGCAGCTGGGTCCGGACCCAATCCGTGGCCTCATTTGCTCTTTTTACCATAGGGCCCAACTGCTTGGCCTCGTGTCTCTGATGGAGAGCTAGTGAAATGTGTGGTGCCGCCGTGTCAGACAGTTTATACCAATAATGTTGTGGTGTTAGTGAAACAGGAGATGCCACCCCTTCAGGACCCACATAAATCCCTGTGGTATCAACCGACCACTCTGTACCCTCTAATTCTGTTTGAAAAGCTTCATAGTAAGTTAAATTCCCCCCCCTACATCATAAAACAGGGTGACATGGAATGGGTCGGGCGGAGGAACGTAGGGTGCCATGGCTGTAATCCAAGGCGACCACTGGTGGAACAAAGCAATGAGTCGTGGTGACGGGTCCGTCTGTCCAGTCACTAAACCCCAATAAATGTCTACCGACTCATCCTGCTGAGGTCTCATCAGGTACATACCATCAGTGTACCCCACAACTGCCACAGTTTTGTGCCCGTCCAACCACGTAAGTGTGATCCCATCTGGTTGGCATAAAATAGTAACTTCCATTTTCATCAACAAGTCTCTACCAAAAATGTTCAAGGGTGCCTGTGGTGCAATTAAAAATGAATGTGACACAGTCTGTGTACCAGTACTGACTGGCAAATGTCTTGTTTTTGGCAGTGATGTAGATGTCCCCGAGAAGCCCCTTACTTGCACAGTGTGTTCGCTCATCAGATGTGCAGGTAATACTGTGTTGATGGCTGTCCATGTGGCTCCCGTGTCTACCAGAAAAATGATTTCGGAGGCCCCCACAGTTAATGACAGCATGGGTTCTGCCCTGGCCCTGCTGTCCTGGTGCTCCTCTTGACCCCGTCAATGTCCACCCCACGGCTCCATGCTGTATTGGCCAGCAGGAAGATGTGATGGCTCTGGTTTTGGTGCTGCCTGTGGGTGTGTTGCCTGGTGTGGATAGCTGGTGTCAGTAGAGAGTGGTGCCCTACATTGTGCTGCCCAGTGGTCCAAAGTTCCACATCTTAGGCACGCCCCTGTCTGGCGGCGGGCCCTCCCCCTCCATCTACTATTGCCCCGCCCCCTGCCCCCTGAGTAGGGCTGATATGAGAAATATGGACTTGGTCCATAATTATACGGTGGGTTTTGTGGTGGCCCTGATTGGGTAGGCATGTATGTGTTTGTGTTCATAAATGTTTGTGGTGATTGCATATTAGATGGTGGTGCAGTCATAGGCATCATGGTATCAGACTTTGTTTGCTTTTTATTATCATTTACAGATTTCCTAGCTTCTGCTAGTTGAACAGTTAGTAGGTCTCTTTGTAACTTAAGTGTCTCCTTGTCTTTGTTATCTAATTTTTCCTTATATTTGTTCATATGGAACAAAACGTGCCTAACCCACAAGTCATGTGGTGCGTCAGGGCCCATATTAGGATCGTCCTCAATTTTATCCTTTATGAAGGCTGGCAAGCCTTTCACAACTGCAGTCCTAAACCAAACCACCTGCTGCCCCCTAGCAGGGTGAACCCCTGTAGTGTTAGTCCAATCCTCAACTGCTTTACCCATATATTCCCCTGGGCTAAGCTTTTCATCCCACACATATGATGGGATTGTGGACGCTACTCTGGTTGGCCACATCTCTCTCATAACGTCAGTAAGGCGCTGTGAGTGAGTGTGGAAAAGATCATAATTAGGTTGAGTTGATGTCTGAGCCTGTCTCTCTATTTCAGCTGCTTCCATGGAAGTAGTCGATCTTTTAATAATGTTTCTAAAATCCCCAAGTGCTAAAGTCATGCCACCTATCAGACTGTCCAGCTTTCTAATCCAAGCAGCCGCTCCACTACATAAAGGCGGAAGCTGATCGACCAAAGTCTGTGCATCAGTCAATGATAATGGTACATATTTATATGTTCCTGTACTAGTGGCCACTAATAGAAACATAGTGCCGACGTTAGTGTCAGTCCTATATCTGTCAGGCGGGTGTCGGGGTCTGGTGCTTCGTCTCAAAATGTCCGTTTTGTCTGAAGTGTGCATGTCACATTCTAAAGTCTGTTGTTTTAAGTCCAATTGTCTCTGTTCTTCTAATATTAGTTTTTCCATGGCACGCAATGTTTTGTTCAAATCAGTAATCCGTCTACCACCACAACGTTCATTCGCACTGTCCTCATCATCTGCTATAAGTCCCTCATCTTGGTCAGAGTCATCCGTTGTGACATGTCCCTCTAAATCTGCTTTAATCCTGATGTTTTGTTTATTTTTACGTGGCCTCGGGTTCTTAAATGGTGTTGTCAGTGTTTGTTTATCGACAAGGCGCGGTTTATCCTGTTCTACATAATTTCCTGTGGTATCTATAATGTCAGAACAGTCAATGTGAATATTTGTCTGTGCAGTTGAAATTGAGTCATGTGCCTTTCGCAATTGGAATTGATCTTGTGTTTGTACGTTTGTGTGTGTGACTCTTTGAGCTGGCTGCTCAGAAGGAGAGCCCCTGTCTTCGTTGTCCATCCGTAAACTCACCGTGCCAGAGTCTACACTGAAGACAGGGAGGACATTATCAACTGGTGTGACGTGACCTATGTTATATGGGGGAGCCGTAGCTGTAGGCTCCTCCCCCTTGTGGTTCGTATACTCAATTTCCACTTCCGTGTTCTCGGCAGTAAGTGAAACAGCACTCGAAGGTGACGGACCCGGTGTTTTCAAAGCCACAAGCTGTGGAATGAGACTGAGGAACGCCATTTTAAAATTTTGAAGCTCCGCAATGTCCGTTTTAGCTATATTTAAACTTGTGTTTGCCTTAGGCCTTTGGAAAAGGCTAGCCTTACTAACCTCTGCTTCAGCCTGACATAATATTTCCTCCAACTCTCTTTTTAACTGATTAATACAGGTTATTAAAGAAGTTTTCTCCCGTTTGTATTTTAGCCCACGTTTCAAATCTCTGGAGCACATTTTTGTGCACAATATCCCGCTTTTTCAAATGTATTTCTCCCTGTTTCAATCCCTCAGTTATTATTTCAATTTGTTGAACAAACGGTTTCCATTACCAATTCCCCACGCCGTAAATGGCGTTTAATTCATTATGCAAGTCTCTAGGAGTAGCCATAGTGTCTGTAAGAAGCTGATTAAAAAATTGGACCTTACCTGAATGGGTCTTCATTCTAGTTCACCCTTTTAATTGCAAATCAATTAACACCGCTAGGTTTCATCGCAATTCAAAGTGAATTAAAACAGTTTTCCCAGGGTCACCCCCGCAGATCGCCCACGCAGCCCCCGCTGCTCTCAGCACAGTCCGCCTCAGTTTATATAAAAGAAAAAGTCCAAAGTTTTAGAGTCAAGTTTACAAACTCAGCCAAGAAAAGCAGAACCACCTCAACCCTGTGAATAATTTCACAGGAGGATAGAAAACACAAGTTTGTCTTCAAACACAGTAATGAATTTAAAAGCAAGTCAAGCCTAATTTACATGAAGTATGAAACCGACCCACGGACCGAAAAAGCTTATTAGTAAGAAGCAAATAACATGCCAATATATGAAATAAAATTTGTAATCAACAAAAAAGCTAGGAAGACAGGACAGTAAGCTCACAACACAGAATTAAACAAAAGACTATATTTAAGGTACGAAAACAAATTTCCAGACACACTTAACAGTCAACAAGCCACAGTGAAATCACAAGATATATTCTAGCATGCAAAAACAAAATTTTATGAACTACTGAATTTAGCAAGCAAGTTACAAAATATGTTATGATGAATGAAAAATTGAAACCGAGGCAGAAAAAAATTTTTTAGACGAACTACCATAGTTAAAAAATGCAAACTAAACTGGAAAAATAATATTCTTAGGACAATAAGCTGTAAACAAAATACAAAATATATTTTATCCACTACAAGTCTAAATTAACAATATCAAAGAAACCAGATTCAAAATTAGAGCAAGTGTTCAATTAACAATTTTCCCTTTAATTCCCATGTTTAAACCTTACAGTTTCCCCAATATACCCTATTAATTACTCAGCTTTACACCTTGCTCTCCTTTCTCCTATCTCAATCTCTAAAAACGTCTTTCTGGAGCTCATTGTCTATATTTTCTTAATGTATAGTCTCCCAGAAAGCTCATTTATTTTACTTTATATATTTTACTTTAAAACGTCTTCCGTTCAGGTTCATTGTCATGAATAAACAAACCCCTCATTTTATTGAGGTTCATATTCATTTAAATAACTGTCCTTGAACGAAGCTCATAATTGTTACCCTTACAAATTTCTTTCCCTATTAATTTCTAAATCTCTCATTCTTTATAACATTTTAAACATACTCCCTCTCTGACACTCTCTAGGCATAGGTGTCCTTTCCCCCCTTTTTCTAAACACACCCACAGAAAATTTATGGATCTTTACAGGATGTAAAGATGGATAGTTCTCCCCACACAAACTCAAAGGCAACCGCAGAAGAAAATGGGGTTGATCAGTCCCCCACTTTCTCCTTTTTCTCCCAAAAAATTCTTTCAGCTGACACACACACATAGTTACAGACTAAGGGACAAAGTTATAAGATGGAAAAAAAGGGAGGGGGTGAGACACACACTCAGCTGACACATACACATACACAGCAAGACACTCCTCTATCGCCCTCTAGCGAGCAAAAACATACACGACAGTCATGTCACAGCCTCTAAGAATAACAGGCTCTCAGAACAGACATAAAACATGAATACACAATCAAATTTCATTAAAATACACCACAAACTCTGGCGGGAACAACTTCCGCTCCTTTTTTTTTTTTTAATTATTTCGTGGGAACAACTTCCGTTCCTATTTTTTAATTATTTCGCGGGAACAACTTCCGCTCCTATTTTTTAATTATTTCGCGGGAACAACTTCCGCTCGCGGGTACAGCGTCCGCGAATATTAATATACTTAACCTGCGGGAACAACTTCCGCTTATGAATATACTTCAGAGGGAACCACCCCTCTCGGACGGCCTTTCCGACCGGGCAATTAACTCGATACCTCGTCAGGTTCCGAGTGGAGGACGCCACGACTCAGTTTTGAAAGATGGGAAACCAACATCCATCTATTATATTTTAAATTCCATAATTAATTTTTTAAACCAACAACCCCAAATGTATAAACCGATAAAAAATTATAAAAACATACTTAAAATAAATTGATTTGCTCAATACCTCACTCCGGACCGGCTTCGGACCTCCGCACCACTCTGATTTAGAAATTCCAATATGCAGAATTTGAATAAAACAGGGTCTGCTCACCCACTTTAGTTCATTGCGGCCGCGAGTGGAAAGGAATCAGAAAGTCGGCCTTGTTCTCACACTTCCGCACGTCCGGGGTCACCAATTGAAGAATTAAAACGTTCTTTTGGACCGTTCCCAAAGTAATTAAAATTTAGAAGATCTCCAAAAGGTCCAAAATACAACCTTCCTCCTCAGGGAGGCGTGCTCGTTCCGGAAGCGTTACAAAGACCAGTCGAGTGAAGTTCAAAGCAAATCAAAGTATTTATTGGATCCAAGAGAACTAATACATGAAAAGTCTATTAGCCTTCCCAGTAGAGTTCTGAGTTCTCCTCCCATCTGACTCCACAATTATACCCCAGATGACGTATAGCCTGTTGGTGAGGCGTTTCTAGCTGATTAACATATATTAATATGCATAATTAGACATGTTAGTACTGAAGAATTTATGGTCTTTTTAGACCGTTCCCAAAGTAATTAAAATTTAGAAGATCTCCAAAAGATCCAAAATACACCCTCTCTCCTGAGGGAGGCGTGCTCGTTCCGGAAGTTTTACAAAGACCAGTCGAGTGAAGTTCAAAGCAAATCAAAGTATTTATTTTAATACTGGATCCAGGAGAACTAATACATAAGAAACGCAACCTAGTGCCCTTCCACGCAAAGTTCTGACCCATCGCATCTGACTCCACAGTTTTATACCCCAAATGACGTATACCCTGCTGGCAAGGCGTTTCTGGCTGATTAACATATATTAATATGCATAATTAGACATGTTAGTACTCAGGTTTCTCGCGTGCAAGTTTCACGTGCACCTATGACCCCAAAACACTCATCATGCCCTTCTGACTCTGTAGGTTTTATTACCCACATTCCTTTTCTGTCACCAAGATTCAGAGGGGTCACTAATGGACTTAAGGTCACTGAGATGCCCTAAAGTTCAACTGTCCTAACTAACACTTGGAATTTATACTACTAGCCTAAGTACAGATCTGTTCAATGTTAGAGGTCTAAGAATTTAGAAAGGTGTAAACACTGAGTCAGCATGCCAGTTAGTGTGCAGATTCTAAACTGTTTAAATGCATGGTTAAAATACTGGTTAATCATTCATCTGAGTACATATAAGATACAAGATTTCACACAATTATAAATGCTTAATCTTAACTAGTCATTTAAGGATATTTGTCCACTAACACAAAGTAATAAAATTGTGTAGTGGAGTATAGACCGAAGATAGATTTGGACAGATTGAAATGAAGAAATGAAAAGTTTTGAATTAAAACTTTTCCAGTCTGAAGAAGACTTTTCGTCTGCAACATAACAGCCCCCACACACACACCCAATCTAAGACATCAAAGAACCCTTTTAAGTAACACATGGCCCCATCACCCCCCTTCTCTCTTTTAACTAACAGGAACTGTCGAGATAACCAATTTTTATAATGCTTTTAAGAGACAGGAACCTCAAACAAAAGGAAGGGTTATAATCCCGTTTATGACAAAGTGGCACCTCAATGTCTCGTTATCTTCCACGGGAATCAACAAATGTTTAAACCAAAAGTGACCTCGAGTGAACCCCGTTGACTCACCTACACATGGACCGACAGCGACCCCAAATGGACACTGGCGAAACTACTCCTCGCTCGGAGTCGCCGAAACCATAGCGGAAAATAGTCGAACTCTGAATTATTTGTGTATAAACAAATGTATTAATGCCACTTTCTGTACCCTTAGATGAATGCCTACCTCCTAATGAAATGTTGTATATTGTGGATTGTTTCTATCATGAAAAAAAATCCTACATCTGAATAAGAGAAAACGGATTAGTATTCCTTTCTAGCATAGCATCATAAATGGGACGTAAAGATGGAACCTTATGTAAACGTTTGATATTAATAGTCCAGTGTACTCATTGTTATATGTTGATAACAGGTATAAGAATTTCGATACGCGAAATTCATATTCTTTCTCTGTGAATCAATGATTCAAACCCCCTTCTACTCTCTCCCCCTCGCGAGAGTCACGTGAGACTGAATTTGTGCCCAATCAGGAAAAGGACATCTCCCGTTAGGGCGTGACCGCGCCAGCCTTGAAAACACAGAGCAGCTCAACGGAGAAGTTCAGATCAGTTCGAAGTTCAGCAGTTGAGAAGATCCAAAAGTTCAGTTCAGCAGCCAAGAAGAGAAGAGTTCAGCCGACGAGAAGAAACAGTTCACGGAGAAGAAAAGACAACAATAACGGCGAGAAAATCCGAGAAACTTTGAAACGACAAAGAAAAGCTTTCTTCTCCACGCCGACAACGAAACAAAGAAAAACCTCAGAGACTTCATTGAAAGCTTACGAGAGACGTCTCGAAATTAGCTAATAGTATGAAGTTTTACTAATACGTCGAGTAATTTGAATATCTTCTTTTCTTTTAATCTTGTTTATGTTTTATTACCCATCGAAGTGTGATCTCACGAGTGATCAAAGCAGGTGAAACTTATTTGTGGCCAGAATAAGATATCAACCTTTTGATTAGTCGATAGCAGATATATTAACGTTATAAGCTGATTCCTGAAGACATTACTCCTGGAAAACTGAACAACGAGACTAGCTAATACTCGGAGAAAGCCGCTCCATTCTGGTGGAAACCAGCCACGTCTGTGAAACCCTAAAAGAGGGGAAACCTCGATCGACGCAGCTCTGCCTGGAAGCCGAGAGCTTCCAACTCAACAGGAAAGAAATCCCCTCCACAAGCGGGCCTGTCTCTCACCACGTGGGAACGACGAGAACAACCCCAGAGCACGGAGATTAAACAGCAGGACGCGACGGCTCGGTGAAACGGCAAACGAGTAAGCTAGCGTATCTCACACCTTTTCCAGTAGCTAATGTCTAAGTAAACCCTTCTTTATAATTTACCATTTATTAACCTTAGTTAGCAACAATTTAATCACAAGCCAGTAGTGCCTAGCCCACCTTAAGGTCAAAATCGGTTTTCCCTGCTGTGATACCGTGAGATTATAAGGCTACGCTATGTTAATTAAATATCTTCTCTTTATTAATAAAACTCTCATTATTTGAAATCACAGTGTTGGCAATTTGTTCATTATTTTCCTGAAAATCCTGACGTACTCACTTAGCGTGATTATTATTCACTCTCAAACTAATTAGTAATGTTTTAATTGCCTAAGCCAATTATAAACTTTAGTTAATATCATTAAGTCAAATATCAGAGATTAGAGGAGTTTGAATAAAGTCAACGCTATAAAACTATAAATATAAATATAGAAATATATTTATATTTTTCGGTGTACCTTACTACACTACAATTGTTTTTACAACAATTCCCCCTTTTGACCTGTCCAACTGACAGGTCAATACATTTATAAAAATGGTAAGCAATTAATGTTAGATTGGTCTGCCTAGGTCAACCCCGGCTTGGTGAGTGACTTAGGTAGAGCGTGATGGCAGATTGTGGTGGTAGCGGGCAATTACACCGCTCCTGTTAGGAGTGGACACCTCTGTCCTACCACTCACTCTCTGGACTAAGAGATTACAATGAGCCCTATATGTGTATGTGTTAAAGTGTATTCTTCATCCGTTGTTAAGGATCTGCGCTGGGGGCAAGGATAGACTTTCCTTGTCGTGCCCCTGCCTCAGGGGATTATTCTGCCCCTATGTTGGTTGAGGCTGCTTGATCAGCCTCTTCTGAGGTGTTGTTTTCCTTCAGTGAATGTTTGATGTTAGGTGTCGGTGCGGCTCTGCACTGTGCGAGGTGGTACCACTATAAGCCTTTACCCTTCAGCCGGACTGCCCAACTGGTTCTCTCTGTCACCTGGTAGGGTCCTGTCCAGCGAGGTTCGTACCACTTCCGCTTGATGACCTTCAGGAGGACCCAGGGTGAGACTGTCACTTCTGGATCCTTCTCCTCCGTTTCTTCTCCTTCTCTCCTTTCCTGCACCTGTATAGAGAAATCTTTACAAACAGCTTTTAGTTCTTCATATAGCTGCCGGTACTCTGCTTGAGGTGGTTTCTGTGGGGACGCAAGCGCATTGTTGGGGCCCGGAAATGGCATGCCTCTCACTAATTCAAAAGGAGTAAATCCTATTGTTCTATTTACTGAACTACAGACACAAATTAAAACAATTGGAAGGGCATCAAGCCAATTCATGCCCGTGGTCAGTTTGATTTTTGCTAATTTGGTTTTCAAATTTTGATTCATCCTCTCCACCTGACCTTGTGAGGCAGGATGATACACACAACCATAGCTATGGCGCAGTCCCAACGACTGCTCCACCCACTGCAGTGTTTTACTCGTGAAATGACTCCTGTTATCTGAAAAAAAAAATGTTTCTAGGAAACCCATGGTTCGTAATCCAAGAATTAATCAGAAACTTACAGACTGATTTTACATCTTCCCTCAGAGTGGGGAGTGCGTCTACCCACCCCGAGAATCGATCTACAACGACCAGGAGATATCTATATCTCATAATGGGGTCAATCATATCTGTGTAATCCATTTGAATCTCATGTCCATGAGAATCTGGCAATGGAAACCTTCCTGGAGCTAGTTTAAATGCTTTTGTTACGTTCTTAGTGTTACAAATCTGACATTTAGTGATATAATCAACCACTAATGCTGACATGTGTGGGTGCCACCATTGTTTTAGATTTTCCAGTGTTTTGTTGTTTTCCTATATATGCCACTTCTAATGCTGAAATTACTGCTAGCAGTTCTGCGTTCCCCCTTTTTCTGAAACAGTACACCATTAATCACAGTGTCTGTTTCAGAAACATCCATGTAAAAAAGTAGTCAATAGTCAGGTCTGGCTAAGTCAACTGCAACAGATAAGGCTTGTTTAACATGTATAAACGCCTGTTCAGACTCCACCGTCCAATTGAGCTTACCAGACAAATTTCTCATCCCTAGCGATTTCACCATGTCCCTAAAAGGTTATGTTCGTCCGACAAAGTCAGAAATTTATTGTCTGCTGTAACCAGTCAGTTCTAAAAATGCTAACATGTCTTACACAGTCTCTGGTTTTGTGGTTATATTGGGCAATCCAAAATGGTTGTGTAATATTCATACAAAAAGAGACAGGTGTCTGATTAGTTTATCCTACATCATCTGGCCCTATGGACCACAATGTGTCAGGTAGTGATGCTAATAATACCTCCGTCTGTGGATGATCAGTGTCCTCACAACCATGGTGTCTAGGCAGCAATTGATGGTGCAATGTGACTAGGATGGGTGAGTTATCAGTGATGTGATATGTCTTTGTGGACTGCAAAACATGACACCAGGCAGCTGGGTCCAGACCCAATCCGTGGCCTCATTTGCTCTTTTTACCATACGGCCCAACTGCTTGGCCTCGTGTCTCTGATGGAGAGCTAGTGAAATTTGTGGTGCCGCCGTGTCAGACAGTTTATACCAATGAATGAATTTATACCAGTGAAACAGGAGATGCCACCCCTTCAAGACCCACATAAATCCCTGTGGTGTCAACCGACCACTGTGTACCCTCTAATTCTGTTTGAAAAGCTTCATAGTAAGTTAAATCTCCCCCTACATCATAGAACAGGGTGACATGGAATGGGTCGAACGGAGAGACGTAGGGTACCATGGCTGTAATCCAAGGCGACCACTGGTGGAACAAGGCAATGAGTCGTGGTGACGGGTCCGTCTGTCCAGTCACTAAACCCCAATAAATGTCTACCGACTCATCCTGTTGAGGTCTCATCAGGTTCAAGGGTGCTTGTGATGCAATTAAAAATGAATGTGACACAGTCTGTGTACCAGTACTGACTGGCAAATGTCTTGTTTTTGGCAGTGATGTAGATGTCCCCGAGAAGCCCCTTACTTGCACAGTGTGTTCGCTCATCAGATGTGCAGGTAATACTGTGTTGATGGCTGACCATGTGGCTCCCATGTCTACCAGAAGAACGATTTCTGAGGCCCCCACAGTTAATGACAGCATGGGTTCTGCCCTGGCCCTGCTGTCCTGGTGCTCCTCTTGACCCCGTCAATGTCCACCCCACGGCTCCATGCTGTATTGTCCAGCAGGAAGATGTGATGGCTCCGATTTTGGTGCCGCCTGTGGGTGTGGTGCCTCACATTGTGCTACCCAGTGGTCCAAAGCTCCACATCTTAGGCACGCCCCTGTCCGACGGCGGACCCTGCCCCTCCACCTGCCATTACCACGCCCCCTGCCCCATTAGTAGGGCTGATATGGGAAATATGGACTTGATCCATAATTATACGGTGGGTTTTGTGGTGGCCCAGATTGAGTAGGCATGTATGTGTTTTTGTTCATAAATGTTTGTGGTGATTGCATATGTGGCAGTGCAGTCATAGGCATCATGGTGTCAGACTTTGTTTGCTTTTTATTATCATTTATAGATTTCCTGGCTTCTGCTAGTTGAACAGTTAGTAGGTCTCTTTGTAACTTAAGTATCTCCTTGTCTTTATTGTCAAATTTTTCCTTATATTTGTTCATATAGAAAAGATCATAGTTAGGTTGAGTAAATGTCTGAGCCTGTTTCTCTATTTCAGCTGCTTCCATGGAAGTAGTCGATCTTTTAATAATGTTTCTAAAATCCCCAAGTGCTAAAGTCATGCCACCTGTCAGACTGTCCAGCTTCCTAATCCAAGCAGCCGCTCCACTACATAAAGACGTAAGCTGATCGGCCAAAGTCTGTGCATCAGTCAATGATAATGGTACATATTTATATGTTCCTGTGCTAGTGGCCACTAATGTAAGCATAGTGTCAACGTTAGTGTCATTTGTATATCTGTCAGGCGTTTGTCGAGGTCCGGTGCTACGTCTCAAAATGTCCGTTTTGTCTGAGGTGTGCATGTCGCATTCTAAAGTCTGTTGTTTTAAGTCCAATTGTCTCTGTTCTTCTAATATGAATTTTTCCATGGCATGCAATGTTTTGTTCAAATCAGTAATCCATCTACCACCACGTCGTCCATTCGCAGTGTCCTCATCATCTGCTATATGTCCGTCATCCTGATCATAGTCAGCCGTTATGACATGTCCCTCTAAATCTGCTTTAATCCTGATGTTTTGTTTAATTTTACGTGGCCTCGGGTTCTTAAATGGTGTTGTCAGTGTTTATTTATCGACAAGGCGCGGTTTATCCTGTTCTATATGCTTTCCCTTGTCATCTATAATGTCAGAACAGTCGGTGTTAATATCTTTTTGTTGATTCAAAATTGACTTGTAGCTTTCGCAATTGGAATGGATCATATGTGTGTACGTTTTTGTTTCTGACTCTGTGAGCTGGCTGCTCAGAAGTAAAGCCCCACCCTTGATGTCCATCCAAACACTCACTCTACCTGATTCTACACTGAAGACTGGTAGGATATTATCAATATCAGTTCGAGTGTGACTGACCTGTTGTTTTCAAAGTAAGAGCTGCGGAATGAGACTGAGGAATGCCATTTTAAAATTTAGAAGCTCCGCAATGTCTGTTTTAGCTATATTTAAACTTGTGTTTGCCTTAGGTCTTTGGAAAAGGCTAGCCTTACTAACCTCTGCTTCAGCCTGACGTAATATTACCTCCAGCTCTCTTTTCAACTGATTAATACCGGTGATTAAATAAGTATTCTGTCCTGTGTGTATTTTTAGCCCACGTTTCAGATCTCTGTAGCACACTTTTGTGCACAATATCCCGCTTTTCCAAATATATTTCTCCCTGTTTGAATCCCTCAGTTATTATTTCAATTTGTTGTACAAACAGTTTCCATTCCCAATACCCCACGCTGTAAATGGCGTTTAATACATTATGTAAGTCTCTAGGAGTAGCCATAATGTCTGTAAGAAGCTGATTAAAAAATTGGACCTTACCTGAATTGGTCTTCGTTGTAGTTCACCCTTCAATTGCAAATCAATTATCACCGCTAGGTTTCATCGCAATTCAGAGTGAATTAAAACAGTTTCCCAGCACCCACGCAAATCGCCCACGCAGCCGCCGCTGCTCTCAGCACAGTCCGCCTTAGTTTATATAAAAGAAAAAGTCCAAAGTTTTATAGTCAAATTTAGAAACTCCACCTCAGCCCTGTGTATAATTTCACAGGTGGATAGAAAACATAAGCTTGTCTTCAAACACAGTATTGAATTTAAAAGCAAGTCAAGCCTAATTTACATGAAGTATGAAACCGACCCACGGACCGAAAAAGCTTATAAGTCATAAGCAAATAACACGCCAATATATGAAATAAAATTTGTACTCAACAAAAAAGCTAGGAAGACAGGACAGTGAGCTCACAACACAGAATTAAACAAAAGACTATTTTTAAGGTACGAAAACAAATTTCCAGACACACTTACAGTCAACAAGCCACAGTGCAATCACAAGATATATTCTAGCAAGCAAAAACTGTCACGCCTTCGTCCTGTCATGTCTGTTGTCCCCGGCCATGTGCTTTTAGCACATGGCTATGTTTTGTTTATGTCCTTGTCTCCGCCTCCTCGTCCGTGTCATCTGTTAACCAGTCCTCCTCGTTATCTGTCACAGGTACGTCTCGTCAGTGTCTTGTATTTAAGTCCCCTTCCCGCACTTCCTGTTTGTTGGTCATTGTTCCCTGTATCATGTCAAGTCTGTCGTGTTCTCTTGTTCTCTCGTTCTTTGTCAAGTTTGTCGAGTTATTTAGTCTCTCCGTTATTAGTCTCCACGTTGTCGCTGTATTTCCTCTGTCATTTCGTTCTTTAGTCTGTCTGTCCCGTTAGTCCTGTTTAACTCCCCGTGTCCCGTTTATCCTGCCTGGATCCCCGTTTCTTGTCTTTTGTTAATAGTCTCTTTGTTTTGTTATTATTTGTTATTAAAGGTTATCTGTGTTTTAGCGAATGTGTCCGCTCCGTCAGTCCGCCCCGCGTTCCTGACAAAAACAAAATTTTATGAACTACTGAATTTAGCAAGCAAGTTACAAAATATGTTATGATGAACGAAAAATTGAAACCGAGGCAGAAAATAATTTTTTAGACGAACTACCATAGTTAAAAAATGCAAACTAAACCGGAAAAATAATATTCTTAGGACAATAAGCAGTAAACAAAATACAAAATATATTTTATCCACCACAAGTCTAAATTAACAATATAAAAGAAACCAGATTCAAAATTAGAGCAAGTGTTCAATTAACAATTTTCCCTTTAATTCCCATGTTCAAACCTTACAGTTTCCCCAATGTATCCTATTAATTACTCAGCTTTACACCTTGCTCTCCTTTCTCCTATTCTCAACCTCTAAAAACGTCTTTCTGGAGCTCATTGTCTATATTTTCTTAATGTATAGTCTCCAAGAAAGCTCATTTAATTTACTTTATATATTTTGTTTTAAAACGTCTTCAGTTCAGGCTCATTGTCATAAATAAACAAACCCCTCATTTTATTGAGGTTCATATTCATTTAAATAACTGTCCTTGAACGAAGCTCATAATTGTTACCATTACAAATGTCTTACCCTATTAATTTCTAAATCTCTCTTTCTGACACTTTCCGTTCTCTTTAAACACACTCTCTCTCTGACACTCTCTAGGCAGAGATGTCCTTTCCCCCCTTTTCTCTAAACACACTCACATAAAATGTATGGCTCTTTACAGCACATGGAGAGTTCTCCACACACACACACTCAAAAGCAACCGCAGAAGAAAAGGGGGTTGATCAGTCCCCCACTTCTCCCAAAAAATTCTTTCAGCTGACACACACACATACACAGCAAGACACTCCTCTATCGCCCTCTAGCGAGCAGAAACGTACACAACAGTCATGTCTCAGAACAGACATAAAACATGAATACACAATCAAATTTCATTAAAATATACAACAAATTGTGGCGGGAACAACATCCGCTCTTTTTAATTAGTAAATACGCGGGGACAACTTCCGCTCGCGGGCACGGCATCCGCGAATATTAATATACTTCTGAGGAGACGAACTCTCACGGCCTACCCTTAGACCAGGCAATTAACACGAAACCTCGTCAGGTTCCGAGCTGAGGACGCCACCACTCTGTCTCAGATGGGCACAACATCCATCTATTCCATTTTAAATACCATTTTAAATACCATGATGGGTACAGCATCCATCTATTCTATTCTAAATTCCATAACCAAGCAACCCCAAAAGTATAAACCAATAACAAATTATAAAAACATATTTAAAATAAATTGATTTGCTCATTACCTCACTCCAGACCGCCTTCAGGCCTCCGCACCACTCTGATTTAGAAATTCCAATATGCAGAATTTGAATAAAACAGGGTCTGCTCACCCACCTCAATAAATTGCGGCCGCGAGTGGAAAGGAGTCCGAAGTCGATCTTGTTCTCACACTTCCGCACGTCCGGGGTCACCAATTGAAGAATTTATGGTCTTTTTAGACCGTTCCCAAAGTAATTAAAATTTAGAAGATCTCCAAAAGATCCAAAATACACCCTCTCTCCTGAGGGAGGCGTGCTCGTTACGGAAGTTTTACAAAGACCAGTTGAGTGAAGTTCAAAGCAAATCAAAGTATTTATTTTAATACTGGATCCAGGAGAACTAATACATAAGAAACGCAACCTAGTGCCCTTCCATGCAAAGTTCTGACCCATCGCATCTGACTCCACAGTTTTATACCCCAAATGACGTATACCCTGCTGGCAAGGCGTTTCTGGCTGATTAACATATATTAATATGCATAATTAGACATGTTAGTACTCAGGTTTCTCGCGTGCAAGTTTCACATGCACCTATGACCCCAAAACACTCATCATGCCCTTCTGACTCTGTAGGTTTTATTACCCACATTCCTTTTCTGTCACCAAGATTCAGAGGGGTCACTAATGGACTTAAGGTCACTGAGATGCCCTAAAGTTCAACTGTCCTAACTAACACTTGGAATTTATACTACTAGCCTAAGTGCAGATCTGTTCAATGTTAGAGGTCTAAGAATTTAGAAAGGTGTAAACACTGAGTCAGCATGCCAGTTAGTGTGCAGATTCTAAACTGTTTAAATGCATGGTTAAAATACTGGTTAATCATTCATCTGAGTACATATAAGATACAAGATTTCACACAATTATAAATGCTTAATCTTAACTAATCATTTAAGGATATTTGTCCACTAACACAAAGTAATAAAATTGTTTTTACAACAGTACTCAGGTTTCTTGCGTGCAAGTTTCACATGCCCCGTGACCCCAAAACCTTAATTCTTAGGTAGGCTTGACAATATACCTTTTATTCCCACACTCCTTTTGTCACCAAAATTTAGAGGAGTCACTAATGGACTTAAGGTCACTGAGATGCCCTACAGTTCAACTCCCCCTTTTGGCTAACAGTTGTAATTTATGTGAGCCTGTCAGGAGCGAGGGGCGGATAGAAAGAGGGCGGACGCACTCGCTAAAACACAGTTTTTTAATAAAGGGAGATAACAAAACAAAGAACAAAAACATACAGGGAAACAAGGCAGGCTAAATTAAACAAGGGAAACTAAACAGGGCAAACCGGACTGACAGACTAAAGAGTTCACAAAATAACGATAGTAAAGGAAACTGCGACATGAAACAACGACTAAGAAAACAAACACGGAGAAACTGGAGACAGACGGACAGACCAGGAAACAATACCGACTAGACATAGGATAAATGTGAAATGAGAAATGTACGACCAACAGGACGTGACACAAGAGGGCTTAAATACAGACACAAACGAGACACACCTGGACAGATAACGAGGACGGGCTGACACATGACACGGACGAGGAGGCGGGACGAGGGCGGAGACAAGGATATAAACAAAACATAGCCATGTGCAAATAAAGCCCATGGCGGGGACAATAGACTGACAGGACGAAGGTGTGACAGATGCCCCCCCCCAAGAACGCGCAACTCCCGGGCGCGTACTCCTAAACCCCCCAGGAGCTGGCACTGGAGAGGGCACGGAAAACAAGACAGGACAACAAACCAACGGGTGACAGGACTCAGGACAGGACGGGAACAGGAGCGGCGGGTGCCGCCATAGTCACGGGGACAGGAGCGGCGGGTGCCGCCATAGTCACGGGGACAGGAGCGGCGGGTGCCGCCATAGTCACGGGGACAGGAGCGGCGGGTGCCGCCATAGTCACGGGGACAGGAGCGGCGGGTGCCGCCATAGTCACGGGGACAGGAGCGGCGGGTGCCGCCATAGTCACGGGGACAGGAGCGGCGGGTGCCGCCATAGTCACGGGGACAGGAGCGGCGGGTGCCGCCATCACGGAGACAGGAGCGGCGGGTGCCGCCATCACGGAGACAGGAGCGGCGGGTGCCGCCATCACGGGGACTGGAGCGGCGGGTGCCGCCATCACGGGGACTGGAGCGGCGGGTGCCGCCATCACGGAGACTGGAGCGGCGGGTGCCGCCATCACGGAGACTGGAGCGGTGGGTGCCGCCATCACGGACACAGGAAGCCCCGCAGCAACGTCCACGGGGGCAGGGGAACCTGCGACGTCGTCCACGGGGGCAGGGGAACCTGCGACGTCGTCCACGGGGGCAGGGGAACCTGCGACGTCGTCCACGGGGGCAGGGGAACCTGCGACGTCATCCACGGGGGCAGGGGAACCTGCGACGTCGTCCACGGGGGCAGGGGAACCTGCGACGTCGTCCACGGGGGCAGGGGGGCCTGCGACGACGTCCAAGGAGGCAGGAGACAGTGCGACGACGTCCACGGAGGCAGAGGAATCTGCGACGTCGTCCACAAAGACTGGAGAACGTACGACGACGTCCACGGAGGCAGATGAATCTGCGACGTCGTCCCTGAAGACAGGAGAGGCGCGCGTCGCGCTCACGAAGACAGGAGAGGCGCGCGCCGTGCTCTCGAGGACAGGGGTTTGTGCTGCTCGCCGGGCTCGCGCTGGAGCTGTAAAGGGTTTAGGGGGTTTCACAGGCGCACCCATTAGATCACCTCGAGGTGCGCCCCTGTTAGCCTCAGACCTCAGAGCTACGGAGGTGAGGCTAACAGCCCCTACCCTTAACGCCCCCCCAAAAATTTCCCCGGACCTGAGGGGGTAATCCTCCAGCGAGGGGGGAACTCCAGCACGGTTCTTCCGCCGACTCTTTCGACTCCCGCTGGCGCAACTACTCGATTCCCGAGTCAACTCCTCCGCTATAGGATCCGGAGCAGCGCCAGGCAGGAGCTGGAGCCGGCGACTCCATTCCGAGGCCGCTTTCAAAGCCTCCCCCACAGGATCTTTGGGGCCTGTGCGGAATGGAGTCCGGCGAACGGCACATCCCTTGAGATAATAGTCTGTGCTAGCTGCGTCCTGGTGGTCGTTCATTCTGTCAGGAGCGAGGGGCGGATAGAAAGAGGGCGGACGCACTCGCTAAAACACAGTTTTTTAATAAAGGGAGATAACAAAACAAAGAACGAAAACATACAGGGAAACAAGGCAGGCTAAATAAAACAAGGGAAACTAAACAGGGCAAACCGGACTGACAGACTAAAGAGTTCACAAAATAACGATAGTAAAGGAAACTGCGACATGAAACAACGACTAAGAAAACAAACACGGAGAAACTGGAGACAGACGGACAGACCAGGAAACAATACCGACTAGACATAGGATAAATGTGAAATGAGAACTGTGAACCAACGCGACTGAACAAAGGTGAAATGAGAAATGTACGACCAACAGGACGTGACACAAGAGGGCTTAAATACAGACACAAACGAGACACACCTGGACAGATAACGAGGACGGGCTGACACATGACACGGACGAGGAGGCGGGACGAGGGCGGAGACAAGGATATAAACAAAACATAGCCATGTGCAAATAAAGCACATGGCGGGGACAATAGACTGACAGGACGAAGGCGTGACAGAGCCTAAGTGCAGATCTGTTCAATGTTAGAGGTCTAAGAATTTAGAAAGGTGCTAATACTGAGTCAACATGCCAGTTAGTGTGCAGATTCTAAACTTGTTTAAATGCATGTCTAAATACTGGTTAATCATTCATATGAGTACATATAAGATACAAGATTTCACACAATTATAAATGCTTAATTTTAACTAATCATTTAAGGATATTTGTCCACTAACACAAAGTAATAAAATTATTTTTCACAACAGAATGTCCCTCGGCTCTTCCCGTTTTGGACAGTCTACGGTTATCGAGCTAAACTGAGAAACCTGGCTGTGGGGAATAGCCTCTTAGTTGCTGTGTGAGCTTGATGGTGGTATGACAGACCTCTCAGCTGAAGCTGACCAATCAGAGGATGAGCTCGAAGCGCTGCGTCATTGTCTACACTTGAGATTTAAAATCACCATGTAGTTTCCATGTAGTTAACAGCTGTGTTCCTCCAGTGAAGTGGAGAGGGAGAAGATTACTGGGGTGAAGGAAAGGAGGTAAAAAAATATATATTTTATTTATATTGAGGTATTTACGTTTATAAATTTAGATGATAATGAAGGTCCTATGAAATGTAGAATTAAACATTTGCAGTCTATTTAATAATAAGGTGATTCTAATCTTTTTTTCTGATATAGAACAATGCCAATAAACATTGATTCATTCATTCATTCCTTATCTGTAACCGCTTATCCAGTTCAGGGTTGCGGTGGGTCCAGAGCCTACCTGGAATCATTGGGTGCAAGGCAGGAATACACCCTGGAGGGGGCGCCAGTCCTTCACAGGGCAACACACACACACACACACACACATTTTGAGTCACCAATTCACCTACCAACGTGTGTTTTTGGACTGTGGGAGGAAACCGGAGCACCTGGAGGAAACCCAGGCGGACACGGGGACAGTCACCCAGAGCGGGAATTGAACCCACAGCCTTCATGCCCCTGGAGCTGTGTGACTGCGACACTACCTAGAGAAGTTAACCGTTTGAAAATGGCGTTCACACCAAGCTCCAGCTCTCAGCAAACGATCTACAATTCCCTCCAAACAAACTCCACCCACAGACGATCACAGGAAGCTCCAGCACAGGAGAGAAATCAGCACTTCTCCAAGTGCGGGAAGAGTTTTAGTAAACACAGTCACCTGCAACAGCACCAGCACATTCATGGTGGAGACAGAATGTTTCAGTGTTCACATTGTGGGAAGAGATTTCTAAATGATACCACCTTCTCCAACACCAGCTCACTAACTCGGGAGAGAAAGACCATCGCTGCTCCGACTTCATCAGCGAATTCACACCGGAGAGAAGCCCTATCACTGTTTAGAGTGTGGAAAAAGTTTTAGAATCAAAGGCACTCTCCAATCACACCAGCGAGTTCACACCAGAGAGAAACTGTATCAGTGTTCGCTCTGTGGGAAGAGCTTTAACCATCCGAGTAGCTTCCAAAGACACCATAGAACTCACTCCGAAGAGAATGCTCACAGTGCAGCAAGTGTTTTACCGACAGATGTACCCTGCAAAGACACCATCAGATTCACACCGAGGAGAAGCCGTATTTCTGTACAGAGTGTGGGTGGAGCTTCAGACATTCCAGCACCTTAAAGACCCACAAGTGCATTAAACTCACTTGTAAAGTTCAGAGCGATGATGTTCCTACCTTTTATTTTTAAGTTAAGAATGATTGATCTTGAGCTTAAAGAAACAGCTCTGAGCTCACCTCAGTAAACAACCTACGGCAGCAAATCTGTCTTATCAGAGTTTGAAATTCATTTAATTCATTCATTCATTATCTGTAACCGCTTATCCAATTCTGGGTCGCGGTGGGTCCAGAGCCTACTTGGAATCATTGGGCGGAAGGCAGGAATACACCCTGGAGGGAGCGCCAGTCCTTCACAGGGCAACACAGACATGCACTCACACCTACGGACGCTTTTGAGTCACCAATCCACCTACCAAGATGTGTTTTTGGACTGTGGGAGGAAACCGGAGCACCCGGAGGAAACCCACGCGGACACGGGGAGAACACACCAACTCCTCACAGACAGTCACCCGGAGCGGTAATCGAACCCACAACCTCCAGGCCCCTGGAGCTGTGTGACTGCGACACTACCTGCTGCGCTACCGTGCCGCCCTACCTTTGAAATTGTAGGACTGAATTTTTTTGCACTGAAATTCTGCATCTGAATTTTGTTGCTTTTGAATTTAAGTCTTCAGATTTATACCTCTGAATATTTTGCTTCGCAATTATGCATTTGAATATAATTGCTCATTAATTGAACTCGTGAATTTTCAAGAACACATTTTCACCTTTATTATTCAAGGTTAATAAATTCAGATAAAAAATTCAAACAATATATTTCAAATTTTTCTCAAATTCGGTAGACGAAATTCAGATACCAAAATACGAGTTACAAAAAATTCAGAGTACACATCCGGGATATCAAGGATAAGCAATCGATTCATAAGGATTTTCTCTTTCACCTTAAATGCTGCAGTAGTTTCAGTCTATCGCCGCTAGATGGCGAAATACGAACACAACTTCCATACCGTGGAAAAACTACAAGTTTAGCTTCCTTCCGTGGATATTATCTCTTTATTTTCAAAATGTCTCAAAAATCAGAAAGACTATTGATCAATAGTCTGTTATATTGTGTTTTTACTGAGCCTTTCAGATTTTTGAGACACTTTGAAAATAATACGGAATACGGGTGGGTTTTGAAATCAAGAGGAACAATGCGCTGTGATAAAGGAGACGAGAAATATATTTGTTTTATTCTATATATGGTTGTTGTTTTTTTTAATACACCTTTTAGGTAGGGAACGGACAAAGGCTGCGGAGGAAAGGCTTGATTTTAAGGTAAATATAAGAGGTTTTATTACAAACAACAAAATTTAAAAAAGAAAAACAACCAGAACCTGAATCACATTTATTATGTGCTCCAAGAAATAAAATATAAAGTGGATCAAATCCATCCTGTTGCAAAGAGAAATCTCTGTTTAAACAAGAGAAAGAGACAAAGACTGATCTCCAGCTCCATAAACATTAGACACATTGTTCGTGCTATTTTTCTTGGAAAGAAAGTTAATTTAAACTCCACTGTGAAAAACACAAGCTACTTTGTTGAGTTTGTACTCTGTAATGTGTAAGGTTAGGGTTTTCTAGTGTTTTATTATAAACTTGTTTTTGTGATTTTAAAATTGTTATCAGTGTTCCTAACTTTTTTTTTCTCTTTCTAATAAGATTAATGTCCTTGTTCAAGTCTTCTCCTGGTGTGCCCCCCAAAAGGAAAACCTCACAGCCATGAACTCCATTTCATTCCATTATCTGTAACTGCTTAACCAATTTAGGGTCGCGGGGGGTCCAGAGCCTACCTGGAATCATCAGGCACAAGGCGGGAATACACCCTGGAGGGGACGCCAGTCCTTCACAGACACACACACATTCACTTTCGAGTCGCCAATCCACCTGCAACATGTGTTTTTGGACTGTGGAAGGAAACCGGAGCACTCGGAGGAAACCCACGCAGACACGGGGAGAACACACCAACTCCTCACAGACAGTCACCTCGAGCAGGAATCGAACCCACAACCTCCAGGCCCCTGGAGCTGTGTGACTGCGACACTACTTGCTGCGCCACCGTGCCGCCCAGCCATGATTTCTGGAGAATTTAAATTTGAGGAAATAGAAATGGCAGTAATCTCCAGCTCTCAGAAGATCTGTGATTCTCTCCAAACAAACACATCCCAGTCAAACTTCTACAGAAAAGAAGAGAAATCACCACTGTTCGGAGTGTGGGAAAAGGTTTATTCAGCGCAGTCACTTACAACAACATCAGAAATTCACACTGGAGAAAAGCCCTTTCAATGTTTAGAGTGTGGAAAGAGTTTTAGAGTGAAAAGCTCTCTCCTATCACACCAGCGGATTCACACTGGAGAGAAACCATATCAGTGTTCTAACTGTGGAAAACGTTTTAGTCAGCAGACTAATCTCCGCTCACATCAGAGAATTCACACCAGAGAAAAGCCATAAGAGTGTTCAGAGTGTCTGATTTGTTTTGAAGGCAAATATACTCTCATTAGATACCAGCAGATTCACACTGGAGAGAAACCGTATTACTGCTCCGAGTGTGGGTGGAGCTTCAGACAGTCGACCAGCTTAAAGATTCACAAATGTATTAAACTCACTTGTGGTGACGTTCACAACAATGATGTTCATACTTTTTATTTTTGAATTAATCTCTGTTTCAGCTAAAAAATGTATTTCTATACACCCCCCCCCCCTCACACACACACACACACAACCCACCACCCTCCCTTCCCTCAGAAAAGGTTTGAATCAGGTTCATGGTGAAATTACTGTTTTATTAAATAACTTACACTCTCAGAAAAAAAGGTACATTATTGGTCACCAAAGGTACAAGTGTGTAAAATTCCAGTTTTGTTCCTTAAGGGTACATTGCATTCTTTTCTCCAGAGGTAGATATACATGTTTGTAATATTTCATTATAGAAATGTCATATAACAAAAAACATAATAAAAGTCCTGGAGATGAAACAGGGTGTATGAAATCAACACATTTTAAAACCTAAATTATAATATAATTATGTTCCCTAATTAAATGTACAATTGAAGGTACCACAATGACAACATATCTGACAATGTAATACCAGTAAGTGTGCTTTTCACACAACCTTGAAACAATGTAAACATACAGCAATTGCAATGTATACAAACAGTACATAAAATCAATAAATAGAAAATGCATTTGTAACTGGCATTGAAATAATTATGTATCCAAAAATATAAGGTTAAATTGAAATACTTACAGGATGAAACTGTTCCCTGAGGCTGGTGACAGATGCTGGCGCGCCGCCGTCACAGAAAAGAGCGCGAATCTTCATCGTCTTCTTCTTCAGTGTTTTTACAGCGGTTCGCTTCTACCACCTTCCGTTTTCTCATTCAGAGTTAAGTAATTTTAAAGTTGTCGTTCCAATCCAGTCGTCTTCAAAAACTTAACAATTTCCCCCCTTCAGCACGGCGCTGTCTCCTTATTAAACCTATTTATCATAATCATTTCTGTCGTTCGTCATTACATCAATATTCTAAAATATTACAATATTAACAGAGCTTACCTATAACTATATAGCATTTAACAAGTTAAAATAATGATTCTATTTATTTAACATTTTTACATCGTTTTCCAAAGAGTATTGTCTTTTATTTTTAGATGTGGGCCACATACGATTAATACGCAGTACTTAATAAAATGCTCTGATCAGTGTAGTGTGCTAACTGCAATGGCAATCGCCTCGCCAGCCGACAGTGCCAACGTGCAACTGGAATTGGGCCAGATGCAGAGTGTCGCATTCACGCCGAGCCTCAGCTAGCCGACAGTGTCAACGTGCAGCCGGACTTGGGCTAGATTCAGGGTGCCGCATTCACGCCGAGTAACAGCCAGCCGACAGTGCCGAGCCTGAGCCAGAATCGGCCCAGATCTATCTTGCTAGCTGGGGGTAATGAAAATAAATTTAAGAACAGCAGCTCATTTAGAAAGGTCTTTTCGGTTTGATCTTCAGAAACATACAGTATATGTTTCTTCCATGGAGTCTCTACAGCCTCTAGAATGATAAGGTGATTAATATCATCTGATGAGTTTGAAGCTAAATATTCAACAAATTTGAGAGAATATAAAAAGCCCTGGAATATGAAAAATGATATTATTTAAACAGCTTAGAATTAGCTTATGTTTGTTGATTAATCCTAATACAAATTATATACTTACAAAAAATAAATATGCAAAATTGCTATAGTTAAAATAACAGCTTTAAATAAAAATGTCTCAGGGTGGTCCCTTACTGTCTGATATCTGAACATTTGTGTTTTTTTTTGTGAAGTGTGGATCAGGTTTGAAGGCTGCTCGTACACAGTTCTACTGTCTAATAATTGTATGCACAATTCATGAAATAAACACACATTTAAAACTTACAAAGAATAATCAACATTTCCCAACGCCGAGACTCTCCTGGCTGCTATAGGGTGTTGCTAAGGTGAACGAGTTCTCAACTGACCAATCAGCGGCGTCGGTCTTCAGCTCCAGGGGGCGGGCTATGTCGGAATATGGGTGGAATTTAAATAATATTTCATATTTAATCACTTGGGGCGCTGTTTCTACAGCTGTGGTTCTGCAGAGAGAATTACAGCGCTGTGTTGAAGAAAACGAGGTAAAAAAAATCTATTTATATTAATTATGAGTTTGCAAACTTACAATGATCGGCAACACCACATGTTTGTAAAACTGAGGAGTACAAAGTAGATTTTGTACGGAATTTCTTCTGCATTTTTGTGGTGACGGAAATAGCACTGTGAGAAAATGGCAGAAAGAAGGTAAATCCAGGCATTACGATTTTAGCCTTTTTTTAGCACGCTTATGCAAAACCATTCACATGTGCAGAATCAGGGCTGAAGACCAAGATAATGTGTTTATAATCAGAAATAGCTCCAATTAACTGCTATAAATAATATAGTTTGTAGACAATGATTGTAGCTTTTGTACAGTTTGCAGACCATTTTATTAATGATAATTGTTTATCATATATTAATTATATGTTTATTTATAGTCATGGTATGGCCTACAAAAGGGAGACGCGAGTTGTGGTGTTAGTTACATGAACGCTGCTCTCACCTGTTCAGAATGAAACTTAATTTTGTTAGTAATTAGAAGTGTTCATCTTCATTTTAACAGTCATCCCAGTTCATACCTTTTCCTGTTGCTGTCCTTTTTCCTGCAGAGTTTCCACCTCAAACACAAACTGAACAGGAGAGAAATCTGAGACGATGGAGACCACTGGATGCACTAGCTTTCAGCAAGCAATGAGTTCTCTTCGTACAAAAACACCTCACAGACGATCACAAAAATCTTCAGGAAAAAAAAGGAATTACCACTGTTCAGTGTGTGGGAAGAGTTTTATTAAGCAGAGTCACCTTCAGCAACATCAGCCCATTCACAACAGAGAGAAACTGTTCAAATGCTTAGATTGTGGGAAGAGGTTTTTAAGAAGATATCACTTACAGCAACATGAACACATTCACACCGGAGAGAAACCCTATCACTGCTCTGGCTGTGGGAAGAGTTTCAGTGGATCTGGCAGTTTACAAAGACACCAGCGAATCCATACCGGAGAAAAACCGTATCAGTGTTCAGAGTGTGGAAAGAGCTTTAATCATCCGAGCAGTTTCCAACGGCATCATCTCACTCATTCAAAAGAGAAACCCTTTTACTGCTCAGAGTGTGGAAAGAACTTTACCCTAGAGAGTCGACTCCAGCAACACCAGCGAATACACACCGGAGAGAAACCGTATTTCTGTTCAGTGTGTGGTAAAGCTTTTAACAGTCAGAACGGTCTTCAAACACATCATCTCATTCACACCGGAGAAACGCCATATCAGTGTTTACAGTGTGGGAAAAGTTTTAGAATCAAAAGTACTCTCCAGTCACACCAGCGAATTCACACTGGAGGAAACGTTTTTTCCTGTTAAGAGTTTACAGAACGTTTTAGTGGCAAACATGATCTCTGAAAACATCAGCAGATTCCACCAGAGAGGATCCTTTTAAAGAAACACGTACATTAATTTCACTTGTGATTTGCAAATCACAATAAAATATTGCTAGCTACAAGCTGGAATGTGTATGTTTTTTATTTTTAAATAATTTGTTTAGGTGGCAGTTGTAGGGCTCCCGTAATAAAGTGATACTGATAATGTAATTGTAGTCAGTAAGTGTCGGGATTAGCTGATTATGTATAGGCATTTTCAAGATGAGGTTACATTAGAGCCACCAAAATACACAGTAGCCACCTGCATTCTGACCCAGTCCTAACCCAGTGCATGTGAGCTGTGGCAGATTTTGTGGTATTACATTACAATTAAATAATAATTGTGACATAAAAACGTTTGTAATTTCAATCTTAAGAGAATGAGATTACAACTGTAGGGGGAGCCAAGGAGCAAAAATACCAAACCTTACCTAGTGTTCCTTTGAGTTACAAAGTCTCATCACTTTCTAGCTGGGAACACTTGGAAAGAAAAAGGCTTGAGCTCATAAAAACAAACGTCACTCACTGCTGCCTCCTAGTGTTTTGGTCGCAGCTCAGCAATTGAAACAATTTTGTTTCAACATTAACCTTTTATGATGAACACAGCTGTGGATAATGATGGTAATAATTATTACTGCGAGAGCTCTGGGCTATTGTTGATATCCTAAGAGAAATCTCTGTCTTGTATGAAATATCTATGTTAGTTTGTTTAAATGCACTGCAGTTTGTTTTACATTGTTTTTTAAAAGTAAAAATATCAATGCGCATATGTTTCTTTAAAAGTAAATGTAGTCAAGGAGACAGCGGACCACGGCTGGTGACTGAGGGCAAACTTGGAGGTCCACTGGCGTTTTGCACAGCGTTTTCTGGGTGGGCTGCTGGTGATTAAACATAATTTTAAAATATTTTAGCACGTTTTCATTCACAATCCAATTTACTAATTATTCCTTAAATGGGTTCTTGTGTAATTCTTTATAATTTGGATTAGTAAATCATTTCAATCCAGCACAGTGTCAACATTTTATATATCAGGCTTATACTCATTATTATATCTCTCATAGTTGTTGGTAATAGTTGTATTAGTGTGTTTTCCAGAATAAAAGTCTCTGTGAATTTAAAATCTATTTGAGGAGATTAAAAATCAGTCAGTGGTGTGCCAATCTTTTTATGCCAGTGGACCATATTTTCGCTGTCTGTTGGAATGAAATATTTGTATGGCTGTATGGTATTCCACACGGCACGCGTTTTTTGCTGAGAAAGTCATTTGTTCAGTTATGGAGCTTTCTACCCGCTGAGCTGTCCTGGTCGCTAAGGTGGTTGCTAGAGTGACGTCAACGACTTCTCAACTGACCAAACAGCGGAATACGTCTACCAAAGACATGCCAATCAGTGCGGGAGGCGAGCTTGGTCCAATACGGGTGGGATTGAAATAATATTGTTGTATTTCCATCTTCAGTCCAGTAGGGGCACTGTTTCTACAACTGTGTTTCTCCAGTGAAGCGGAGAGGGAGAAGATCACAGCGCTGTGTGGAAGGAAATGAGGTATAAACTCTTTATTTGCATTGTTTATCTCATTTATCTTGTTTATATTGTGTTTACGAAACTGAAATGCCCGGAGACTGCAGGGTTTTTAGTAGATAACAGCTGTCTCAGTGAGAGCCTGTGTAGAGACTTTGTCTGACAGCAGCTAATTAAATTCCCTCGGGAACACAAATGTGAATTCAGAAAACTGGCCTCTGTTTATTCTCAGAGATTTTACTTTAATCAGCTTTTTATTTCCCCTGCGGATGGGAAAGATTATTTACAGGTTTCACGTGTGACCTGTATTTCCACCAGCTGAATACAAATAGAGAAATACTGAATTAAGCAGATTTTCCATCACCATTATCAGTGATTATGTTTCTCTCTGGTCTGGAGCAAAGATTGATTTGGATCTATCCAGATTTTATTTAGTTCATATGAACAAAATTGTTATTCTGCCATTTCTGTCAGTGGGAAATTCAGTTTACACCCAGAATTCCTTATGTGTGATGCCCACACTCATACGACACCTGGTCCTGTCTGTTTTAAAATAAGTTAATTAATGAAAATAAATAAAAATGTGAACTTGTTTTTGTGTCACTCTGTCTACTGACTCTTTTAATTCAAGGTTAGGGCTTTCGCTATAAACAGACATCATTCCTCAGTCAGTGAAATCTCTCTTACTTGGAATTCCATATTGGAATTTTGTAATGCTTATGTTTCTTCTCCAGACATGAGCATTGTTCCAGTCCAAGTCGTCCCTGTATGTTTCCCCCCACAGGAAAACCTCACACTGATAAACTCAGGAGAAATTAAATGTGAGAAATTTGAATGTACACCAAGCGTCAGTTTACAGGATATATCCGCTGAGTCTGTTTGTATGGACGGTATGGGAAAGAAGAGAAATCACCACTGTTCAGACTGTGGGAAGAGTTTCATTCAACGCTGTCACTTACTACAACATCAGAGAATTCACACCGGAGAGAAACCGTATCACTGTTCTCTCTGTGGGAAGAGTTTTAATCATCCGAGTAGTTTCCAAAGACACCAGCTCACTCACACACAGGAGAAACCATTTCACTGCTCAGTTTGTGGAAAGAGTTTCACTCAGTTTTGTCATCTCCAGCTTCACCAGAGAATTCATACCGGAGAAAAGCCTTATTCCTGCTCAGAGTGTGGGAAGTGTTTTAATCATCCAAGTAGCTTTCAAAGACACAAGCTCACTCACACAGAAGAAACACAACAACAGATGTCGGAGTGTGAGAAGGACTTAAATATTCAGAATAATTTTCAGTTACATCAATGTATTCGTAACAGAGAAAAATGTTATGAATGTTCAGAATGTGGGATTAGTTTTTGGGACAGACATTTGCTCCTAACACACTTGCAGATTCACACCGGGAAGAAGAGAAATCATCACTGTTCAGAGTGTGGGAAGAGTTTTTCTCAAAGAGGTCACCTTCAGCAGCATCAGAGAATTCACACCGGAGAGAAACCGTATCACTGTTCTCTCTGCGGAAAGAGTTTTAATCAGCCGAGTAGTTTCCAAAGACACCAGCTCACTCACAAAGAGGAGAAACCATTTCACTGCTCAGATTGTGGAAAGACTTTTACACAATTTTGTCATCTCCAGCTTCACCAGCGAACTCACACTGGAGAAAAACCTTATTCCTGCACAGAGTGTGGAAACAGCTTTAATAGTCACAATAATCTACAACGACACCAGTTAATTCACACCGGAGAAAAACCACATCACTGCTCAGAATGTGGGAAGAACTTCAGAAACAGAGGAACATTTCAGGCACATCAGAGAATTCACACCGGAGAGAAACCGTATCAGTGCTCAGAATGTGGCAAGACTTTTAACCAAATCAGTAATCTCCGAACACACCAGCGAACTCACACTGGAGAAAAGCCGTATGAATGTCCAGAGTGTGGGATTGGCTTTGGTAACAAAAGTGTTCTCCAAAAACACCAGCAGATTCACACTGGAGAGAAACCATATTACTGCTCAGAATGTGGGCGGAGCTTCAGACATGCAAATAGTTTAAAGTTGCACAAATGTGTCCAGGTCACTTGTGATGATTTTCTTAGCAATTACCTTCACATTTGTTATGTTTAGGTTAATTGTATATAGCTGATAAATATCATATCAATAATAATGATTAACAGGTTTTTTGTTTATTGTATGCAGCTGTTAAACTTCACAATTATGTAGGCAAATGTGAAGAAAGTGACTCAGAAAACGTGTTTTTAATCAGAGCTGTTTTGACTTTCTGTGCTGATGGCTGAACTTTGAGAGTTTTCTTGTCAGTCCGAATCAATGGCCACCTTGTTTGACTGGTGGCAGTGACACAAACATGGAGTGAGCATGTAAGGAGCCTCAGCACACACAATGTCTGTAGTGTTCTGTTGTGTTTACCTGGTGAATCCCAGCCAGAATCCTAATAATACACGTAATAGATAAAATAGGCTTAAAAACTTCATTGCTGACATTTAGATATTTTTTAATTGTAACATTTGTGCAACTGAAGTGAATACCCCTTCAATATGAAAGTCCCCTTCAACAAACTGACAGTCGATTGAATTAATTGTGTGTGTGTGTGTGTGTGTGTGTGTGTATATATATATATATACACACACATTATAACGTCTGTGTGCTTATGCCCCACTTTACACTGTGTTATTTATGGTTTGTATATACAGTGCTGACGATTAAAGTACTCTTTATATGTTTCTGTTGATGATGTAAGGAATCAAAAATAAAATGGACAATGAGAAAGGGGAGTATAGAGTATTAAGTTCTGTCCTGTTGCTATGGTGGTTGCTACAGTGACGTGAATTTATTTTTCATCTGGCCAATCACCGGCGAGAACTCCTACAATCCACCAATCACATCGGAAGGCGGGGATTGACCAAATACTGGTGGAATGTTAATAATAACGATGGAGTTTCCCTTCCACTAGGCGGCGCTGGTTTTGTGAGTTTCTCCAGTGAAGCGCAGAGGTAGGAGAACACGTCGCTGTGTTGAAGGAAGCGAGGTATAACGTCTATATTTATTTGTTGCGTGTTCATTACTCTATGCTGATCCCAAAGTAGTGTCAGGAATATTCAAATATACTCGATTGTTTCTGAAGTGAAACAGACGGAGAAATGGAGGGTTTGAGGCTATTGTTGGGTGAGTTTTTTGTGGATCTGAAGAAGAAACGCGACGATGTTCTGGATAAACAAAGATACTCGCACAAAAGCACGTTCAGTAAAGAAAACCCAAAAGAACCCTCCTGTATCTCGGGATATGAACACAACAGAGCTGGATAGAACCGGACTGTGCTTCTGGAGCAAACCCAAACTGGATATTCCCACGAGGTTGGAATGTTCAGCTAGAACTGGAGAAATCTCATTGCAGACTGGAAACAAATTTAAGAGAACAGAGAGAGAGAGGCTTTATCTCCTGCTGCATGTGTGGAAATGCAGTGTGTCCAGATGTTTGTAAACAGTTATATTCTGTGGCATACTATGAATAACATTAGCATGTGTTTCAGTATATATTTTCTGTTTATATTTCAGAATAAATGAAATGCTAATTGACATGGGCATAGCCACTCACTGTTACACATACCTGATAATTTCTAAAACAAATATTGAAATGAAATGTTCTGCACATAACCCCACAGTCATCAAAATGCCAAGTGTGGATTAATTGCATTTTAATGATTCTCTATTTATTTCTCTTCTTCAGAAATTAATGTCCCATTCCACATCTTCTCCTAGTGTCTGATTAAAGGAACCTCCTCAAACATCTCAGGACAGAGCACCAAGGGGAAATACCTCACACTAATGAACTTAGGAGTGATTAAATGTGAAAATATGGAGTTTGAAGAAAGCTCCAGCTCTCATCAAGAGTTGCCGGATAGTCTTGAAACCCACACATGTCACAGAGAGAAGAAAACAGAAAAGAGAACACACCACTGCTCTGAATGTGGGAGGAACTTTAGTCAAAGGGGTCACCTTCAACAACATCAACTCATTCATACTGGAGAGAAACCATACCAGTGTTTGGGCTGCGCGAAGAATTTTAATCATCCGAGTAGTCTCCAAAGACACCAGAGGACTCATTCAGATGAAAAACCTTATCAGTGTTCAGAGTGCGAGAAGGGTTTTAACAGTCAGATCAGTCTCCAAAGACATGAGCTAATCCACACCAGAGAAAAACCATACACTTGTTCAGAGTGTGGGATTAGTTTTGGAGACACAAGTGGCCTCCTGAGACACCAGCAGATTCACACTGGAAAGAAAACATCAGGAAAAAGAAGAAACCATCACTGTTCAGAGTGTGGGAAGAGTTTCACTCAAAGAGGTCACCTTCAGCAGCATCAGAGAATTCACACCGGAGAGAAACCGTATCACTGTTCTCTCTGTGGAAAGAGTTTTAATCATCCGAGTAGTTTCCAAAGACACCAGCTCACTCACAAAGAGGAGAAACCATTTCACTGCTCAGTTTGTGGAAAGAGTTTCACTCAGTCGTGCCATCTCCAGCTTCACCAGAGAACTCACACTGGAGAAAAGCCTTATTCCTGCTCAGAGTGTGGGATGTGTTTTAAGAGTCAGAATAATCTCCAGCTACATAAGTGTATTCACTCAGAAGAAAAACTCTATGAATGTTCAGAGTGTGGGTTTAATTTTGAGGATGAAACTTCCCTCCTAACACACCAGAAGATTCACACCGGGAAGAAAAGAAACCATCACTGTTCAGAGTGTGGGAAGAGTTTCACTCAAAGAGGTCACCTTCAACAACATCAGAGAATCCACACTGGAGAGAAACCGTATCACTGTTCTCTCTGTGGGAAGAGTTTTAATCAGCCGAGTAGTTTCCAAAGACACTTACGGACTCACTCAGAGGAGAAACCATTTCACTGCTCATTTTGTGGAAAGAGTTTTTCTCAGTCGTGTCATCTCCAGCTTCACCAGAGAACTCATACCGGAGAAAAGCCTTATTCCTGCTCAGAGTGTGGGATTAGCTTTGGTAACAGAGGTGCCCTTCAGAGACATCAGCAGATTCACACCGGAGAGAAGCCGTATTACTGCGCAGAGTGTGGGTGGAGCTTTAGGCATTCGCGAACCTTAAAGACTCACAAGTGTATTCCTCTTATTCGTGGTGATACTAATACTTATTATTTTTAGATAAACTGTAATGTATGTCATTCTAGTTTAACTGTACCCTAATGACATCACTGGCCCTGTTCATGAACGTCTGAAAACAAATTACGATATGAGTCATTGCCATGTAGCTGTTTTTAAATTTTAAATGTAGCTGATTATTGCACTTGAGACTTAGAAACAGCAGGAGTTCAAATAAACAAACATTACTCAGTACTGCCCTCTAGTCGTGATGTAGTCATAAGACCTTCACACAGGTTCATTTGGCTTTATTTTTCTTGCAGCTCAGCAGATCAGTAAAACTTCCCTGTGCTGGTTCTGATAGAAACATATGAAAGACTATTACTGAAAGAAATAACTGATTAGGTGATTAATAATTGTGACAGGTCTGAACAAATGTTGTAACTAAAGAAAAATGATAATGATAGTATTCTGTAATTATACATGGTGTCTTATTATTATTATTATTATTATTATTATTACTAATATTTGTCTGGATAAAAAGCTAAACCATTTGGTTTTAGTGTTGGGTTTAGTCTGGTTTGTGTTTAAGCGTGTACGAGTAGGACGGTCTTTGTGATTACTTTAATTAATGTTTTGTTTTTACAAATTCTCCAGTTCCTTATCATTTATGGTTTTGTCTTTTCTCATGTGACGCTTGTAAAAATGGAAATACTCAACAGCACCATTTTCAACATACGTTATTGCAGTGTAATTGCAATAAGGTACAGTGTTTATGATATAAAAACACAGTTTAATTCACAGCACTTGTAGAATTATTCATTTTGAAATAAAAATCTGTCAGGAAACCATTCTGATATCAACTTTAATGAGGTATAAGTGTCTACACATCAAAGACCTAATGTTACACAAAGAGTTTGGTACTTAAAAAATGGTTTTGGCTCCAGAATTTTTTTTTGTCACAGAAAGAGAAACAACAGTGGTTAGTAGGTTAGAAGTATCTTGGCTCTTTCTGTTTAATCTGCAAAAAAGTAAGCAATCAGAATGATCACTTAAAACATAGATCCCCAAGCTCATCCACAAGCAGAGCACACTTGTTTAATCAACTAGTTTCCCCTCTAAACAGTTAAAAAGTGTGTGCTTCTGTTTAGTTGGGAAGAAAACCTGCTGCCACACCAGCCCTTTGTGGATAAGATTGGTGACCACTGACTTAAAGGCAACATCTGCCAATTGTGAGGAGATGCTGTTCTGTTTTAAGGTGTGTGAGTAAGAATTGACTGTATCTTTTAAGGTGGAGGGGTGTGTGTGAGTAAGAAGTGACTATCTTTTCATGTGGAGTATTGTGTGTGAGTAAGAAGCAACTGTATCTTTCAAGGTGGAGTGGTGTGTGTGAGTAAGAAGCGACTATCTTTTAAGATGGAGCGGTGTGTGTGAGTAAGAAGTGACTGTATCTTGTTGGTGTCTGAAGTGTAAATTGTCTGTAGGTGTTTATTCACTGAATTCCCACAGAAACTCATGTGTAACTAGAGCTGTTTAGTTTTGTAGCACTTTCGCTCTGTGTTTACTTTCATGCAGTTAACGCTCTACTGAATTTAGAGTCAGTTCTACCTTAAGTAATGTAACTCACAGAAACTGTTCAGAATGCCTAATATATCTGCATATTAGACCTAAATAATGATGTGTAATATTTGTATTTTTAATTCTGTAAGGAACATCAGAGCATTAGAGAAATGGAGTGATGGACAAGAGAGAAATCCTTTGTTAGACTTTGTCTGATCTAAAGCAGAGATTTTGCTTCTCGTGACACAACTTGACTATAACTGATATTCTTCAGAATTTAGTAAAGTAAATTTATAATGTAATAAACTAGTTTCAACTGCCTCATACAACCCGCTATGTACCATTTTTATTACAATAACATAGGCATATTCCACAGTTACGGACATTCTCGTAATGTTTTTCTCAGATCACCAGCATCCTACACTTCGCCAGTTTATAGTAAAAAGAGGAATGATCTACTAAGGGCATATTGTAGTCTATGAGCGTTAAAGAAGGAGTCAGGAGAAACACATTATTTTGCCCTTAACATGGCATAAGGTACAAGGACAGTGCCGGTGTTGTGCCGAATTCAGCACCCCCGCCGCGAGATGCATCCCCGGCATCCCTTTAGTCCTAAGGGAGGTTAATCGGCGTTTTATGACAAAACGGGCAAAATATCATGTTCATTTCCGTCAAAATAAAAATAAATCGCCTTTTCCCCAGTAGAAACACTCTAGATGTTGAGATGTAAAAAGAAAAGGTCGCTTGTAAATAATAAAATGATATAATCTACATGCAACACTGCTTATTCTGAAGTCAGCTTCGACTTATTCTAAAACAAACGTGTACGTTCATTTTCTGACCACAATGAAACACCTACATATCCTGTCGCAATTTTTATGGAATATTTAAACACTGGAAATGAATAGGAATATAGGACAAAAGCAGCGAAGTGTAAATAATATTACCACTTCATTACTGTACTTGCTAAAATGTTATATCCATGAAAATGTACACATGCTGCCACTGCCTGAACATAACTGCAATATTAATAGTTGAATTAGAAAGAAATGTACTCAATTTTAATTCTGGCTACATTTCTGTTTTTGCCATGAAACTTATACAGGTATTTTATATTGATCCTATAGGTGTACTGACAAAAACAAACCATATTTGTGTGTACAGAAAGAGAGTTATGATGGGGTGCTTTTTAAGGCAGTCCACCTGCTTGAAAAGGCACCCCCTCTTTATTCTGGCTACATTACTGTTATAACCGTGAAACTTATACAGGTATTTTATATTGATTCTATAGGTGTACTGACAAAAACAAACCTTATTTGTGTGTACAGAAAGAGAGTTACAGGGGGGTGCTCTTTAAGGCAGTCCATCTGCCTGAAAAGGCACCCCCTCTTAAAAATGCTGTGTGTTTTAAAGTAGAAAGAAATAAGCACTTGATTCAAATACGATATTTTTTGAAAAATACAACCACACATTTATTTTATAATATAAAAACAATATATTATGAAAGAAAATATAATATATAAACTGCACATGCAAATAAACATTAGTATCTAGAAACAAGTTCAAGCAAACTTGTAGCATAATAATATATTATTATGGCAAATATTTTAATGACAATATATACAAAAGTATGTTAATAAATAAAAAACAAATATTAAAACTATTAAAAACTATTATAACAATCAACAGTTAAACATTTTTTTAATTATCTTAAAGTACTTTTATCTGAAAATGAACACAATACTGTATACATATATACATACCTTACATTTGCAAATAAACTAACTTTAAAAGATTCAAGTATATTTAACCAAAAAAACATGAGATGTTAGAAAGAAGAGCACCCCTATTTTTATGCTGGACACATGTAGTCTCTATGCAGTGTAGCCAGAATTAAGCAGGGATGTCTTTTCAGGCAGATGGACTGCCTTAAAAAGCACCCCATTATAACTCTCTTTCTATACACACAAATATGGTTTTTTTTTTGTTAGTACACCTATAGGATCAATATAAAATACCTGTATAAGTTTCATGGTTAAAACAGTAATGTAGCCAGAATTAAGAGGGGGTGCCTTTTCAGGCAGGTGGACTGCCTCAAAAAGCATCCCCCTGTAACTCTCTTTCTGTACACACAAATAAGGTTTGTTTTTGTCAGTACACCCATAGGATCAATATAAAATACCTGTATAAGTTTCATGGTTATAACAGTAATGTAGCCAGAATTAAGAGGGGGTGCCTTTTCAGGCAGGTGGACTGCCTCAAAAAGCATCCCCCTGTAACTCTCTTTCTGTACACACAAATAAGGTTTGTTTTTGTCAGTACACCCATAGGATCAATATAAAATACCTGTATAAGTTTCATGGTTATAACAGTAATGTTGCCAGAATTAAGATGGGGTGCCTTTTCAGGCAGGTGGACTGCCTTAAAAAGCACCCCATCATAAGTCTCTTTCTGTACACACAAATATGGTTTGTTTTTGTCAGTACACCTATAGGATCAATATAAAATACCTGTATAAGTTTCATGGCAAAAACAGAAATGTAGCCAGAATTAAAATTGAGTACATTTCTTTCTAATTCAACTATTAATATTGCAGTTATGTTCAGGCAGTGGCAGCATGTGTACATTTTCATGGATATAACATGTTAGCAAGTACAGTAATGAAGTGGTAATTTTATTTACAATTCGCTGCTTTTGTCCTATATTCCTATTTATTTCCAGTGTTTAAATATTCCATAAAAATTGCGACAGGATATGTAGGAGTTTCATTGTGGTCAGAAAATGAACGTACACGTTTGTTTTAGAATAAGTCGAAGCTGACTTCAGAAAAAGCAGTGTTGCATGTAGATTATATCATTTTATTATTTACAAGCGACCTTTTCTTTTTACATCTCAACATCTAGAGTGTTTCTACTGGGGAAAAGGCGATTTATTTTTATTTTGACGGAAAAGAACATGATATTTTGCCCGTTTTGTCATAAAACGCCGATTAACCTCCCTTAGGACTAAAGGGATGCCGGGGATACATCTCGCGGCGGGGGTGCTGAATTCGGCACAACCGGTGTTGTGCCGAATTCAGCACCCCCGCCGCGAGATGCATCCCCGGCATATTTAGTCCTAAGGGAGGTTAATCGGCGTTTTATGACAAAACGGGCAAAATATCATGTTCTTTTCCGTCAAAATAAAAATAAATCGCCTTTTCCCCAGTAGAAACACTCTAGATGTTGAGATGTAAAAAGAAAAGGTCGCTTGTAAATAATAAAATGATATAATCTACATGCAACACTGCTTTTTCTGAAGTCAGCTTCGACTTATTCTAAAACAAACGTGTACGTTCATTTTCTGACCACAATGAAACTCCTACATATCCTGTCGCAATTTTTATGGAATATTTAAACACTGGAAATGAATAGGAATATAGGACAAAAGCAGCGAATTGTAAATAAAATTACCACTTCATTACTGTACTTGCTAACATGTTATATCCATGAAAATGTACACATGCTGCCACTGCCTGAACATAACTGCAATATTAATAGTTGAATTAGAAAGAAATGTACTCAATTTTAATTCTGGCTACATTTCTGTTTTTGCCATGAAACTTATACAGGTATCTTATATTGATCCTATAGGTGTACTGACAAAAACAAACCATATTTGTGTGTACAGAAAGAGACTTATGATGGGGTGCTTTTTAAGGCAGTTAAAACAGTCACATTCCCCACGACCCCGCGGCAGAGACCGTCCGAATGACACTGCTACTATTTTTCTGCGGTTAATGCAGCGAGGTTTCGCCGGATAACGGGTGGCTTTAAAAATAACATTTCAATTGTAATCTGTCCGTCTACCCAGGAGGGGCGCTGTTTCTACAGCTGTGTTCCTCAAGTGTAGCGGAGAGGGAGAAGATTACAGCGCAGTGAAGGAAACGAGGTAAAAAAAAAAACTCTTATATGTTGTTTATATTATTAACATCGTTTATAATGTATATATGCACATTAATTTAATTGTACATTAATACACACTAGCAGATTTTCATACTTAACCTCTGTGTTTTATTGAATTTCGTGTATCTGTTTTAGACATCGAAAATAAAAGACAAAAATATTATCCATCAAGTGTCTACAGGCGCTCTCTCTCTCTCATATATATATATATATATATATAATATATATATATGTGTGTGTATTTATGTATATAATATATCCCATAGGTTAAATACAGTAAGTTACAGCAAAGAAAATTTGAAAATTTCCTTCAAACCCTTGGAATAGAAACTTCTGTTCTACAGAGAGAAACATCATTTCATTGTTTACAGAAAAGAGTTTAAAATGAAGAAAGGGAGAGAAAGAGACAGAGAAAGATAGAAGTGAGAGAGAGAAATGCCTGACTCCATGAACATTAACCCTGTTGCTCCTCCAGCTGCTGACTGCCTTTTTGGATGTTTTTCTTTTCTTTTTCAGAAATGAGAGACGTCCCAGTCCAAGTCTCATCCCCACAGGAAAACCTCACCGTGATGAACTCAGGGGAAATGAAATGTGAGAAAATAGAATCTACAATAAACTCCAGCTCCCAGGAAACTCTCCACACAAACCCATCTCACAGAGAAACTCGGAACACTACAGCAAGGAAGAGAAATCACCACTGTTCAGAGTGTGGAAAGAGTTTTATTCAACGCTGTCACTTACTACAACATCAGAGAATTCACACCGGAGAGAAACCGTATCACTGTTCTCTGTGTGGGAAGAGTTTTAATCATCCAAGTAGTTTCCAAAGACACCAGCTCACTCATAAAGAGGAGAAACCTTTTCACTGCTCAGTTTGTGGAAAGAGTTTTAACCAGTTTTGTCATCTCCAACTTCACCAGAGAACTCACACTGGAGAAAAACCCTATTCCTGCTCAGAGTGTGGAACCAGCTTTAATAATCAGAACAGTCTCCAACGACACCAGTTAATTCACACCGGAGAAAAGCCGTTTAACTGTGCAGAGTGTGGGAAGAGTTTTAGAAACAGAGGAGCCCTGCAAATACACCAGAGAATTCACACTGGAGAGAAACCTTATCAGTGCTCAGAGTGTGGGAAGAGTTTTAACCAAATCAGTAATCTCCGAACACACCAGCGAACTCACACTGGAGAAAAGCCGTATGAATGTCCGGAGTGTGGGATTGGATTTAGTGACAAATGCACCCTCCAAAGACACCAGCAGATCCACACCGGAGAGAAGCCGTATTACTGCGCAGAGTGTGGGTGGAGCTTCAGACATTCCAGCACCTTAAAGACCCACAAGTGCATTAAACTCACTCGTGGCGAAATTCACAGCAATGATTTCCATATTTATTATTTTTAGCACAACTTTATTTAGGACTGACTTTAATTTTGTCAATTAAGTTCCAGGCTGGATTTGTGTCTGATAATAATAATAATAATATTAATAATTAATAACATTATTATTATTATTAAGGTCCATTGTCTGAGGCTTTAATATCTACAATGTATAATCTATTAAATATTTATTTATAAATGTATACATTTTTCAGTAGTGCATACGTAGATAACATAAAGGTGTGTAAAATATCCTGACACACACAGGACACTAACACAGGGACACACACTGGCACACAATGGGACACTAACACAGGAACACAAACTAACACACATACAGGACACTAACACAGGGACACACAGATGGCTGGAATCCAATAATGGTTTATTTTTCCAGTTTTCAGTAACTGATATTGGAGCAGTAAAACAAGCCTCGGAGCTCTTACTTCTCACACTAGTCACTTAAGTAATGCTGCTACACTTCAGTGAAAAAGTACAAATTACTTTCATAAAAACTACTCTACACTGATTATATTCTGCCTCAGGTTTAAAGCCGTTTTCAGTAGGAGTTCAGCGGCAGTGAAAGGGTTACTGCATCAGGCGTCTTTGAGTGTGATTTATTTCTGAATTTTATGAAACTGATTAAGCACTTGAGCATTTCAGGAAAATATTTTAAATGCAGAAATACTAAGTTCATGCTGTTTTTCAGGTGTGCTCCTATCGATTATAGTATGTTTCTCTAATGAGTAAATGAATGAAGGAGCTCTAAAGGGATCCTGTACTGAAAGAGTCACTGAAAACTAGAATCTTGTCTCGATGAGAAAGTTATAAATGCCACATCGGAAAACACATTCATGAACTGAGAGAAACCTTCTTCACAGAAATAAAGCTTGTTTCCACATGCTCAGTGGAAAATGGATGTTGTCTTTGTGGGGGTTGTGCTGTAATGAGGGGAAAAGGTCTGGCTGATCTTGATCTTTAAGGTTCTTATGTTCCTGGTACCAATGTTCTTTACATCCATCCAGGGAACTTGCGGAGGTGATTTTATTAAATATAACTATCAGGAACAAGGACAAAGCCGCAAAGCTTCTAAAAGAGAAATCATTTTAATAAAGAATCCATGTTTATATTTGTGGCTTTTATGGTTAGTACCAAAGTGTGCAGGGTTAATGAAAACCCATCACATCACATCAGCCCAGAGAATTACGAGGACACACTAAACCAGCCTTGGTCCATTTCCCAATTTTACACTGTTTTTAAATTATAATCAAGTAATCTTCAGTAAAGTGATACCATATGTGAGTGTTAATATTAATAATAATAACAACGTTGATAATAATAAATGAAAATGAATTGCTGTGAATTATAGTCTCTGATAAGGGGGTAACAAAGTATGCAGAGCAACAGGTGGACTACAATCTTTAACTGTAGAGCTACAAAGTGTTCCTGTGTGGTGTGTGGAGCTGATAAAGGGGACTGAGTGTAGATACAGGGTTGGTGATACGAATCCAGTGATGGTTCAGTGTTAATACACAATAAATGATATAAAAACAGTACTGTGATGTTTAAAGAAGTGGAGAATGCTCCTTCGTTGCATGGTTTTTGGTTTTAAACTGTAAAATTATTAAACGTAATATCAGTACAATCACACAGACACTAATAACACAGTGCACAGCTTTGCAGCGCCAGGCTCCTGTTCCTCATTTGTTCCACGCAGCGGCACTGTTTCTCGGGCTGCGTGTCTCTGGCCTCAGTGGAGCGGAGAGGAAGGCCCGTGGTGATGGCGGTCTGCTATTGTTTATAATCTTCAGCTCGAATTCTTAAATTCTTAAAGAATGTGCTTTGTTTTGGACTGTCTTCGGAACCGAACGCCGTTCCTGTGTTTCCCAACAGCGCGGAACTGAGAAACTGCTCCAGAACCTTCGACACCGCAGCGCTTTGTGAGATACGAGGTAAAAACCGCATTACTCTAAAAATACACAAATGTACAGAACTCCCTCTGATCCGGTTCAGCTGTGATTAACCTCTACAGAACCACATGAGCCTCATATTACCATGCACAAATTGGTGAGTTTGATCCAGAACTAATCCTCAACACCAGCCCCTGACCCTCACTGATGATTATGAGGCTAAACTCCATCAGATCCTCACAGCTATGTTCCATCCTATAGTCTTCCCAGAGCTGTAGATTGTCCCTATTCTTAGGAAAGGCACTTTTCACGTGTTTGTTTGTTTCTGAAATTAGATCCTAAATCCTGTTCCTGATCATTATTATTATTTGTTTTTTTTATTTGTTTCTGTTTTCACAGTGAGTTCTGCTCTTAGAAATTCCTGACGTTCTGCTCCTGGTCTTTGCTTGCATTTAGTGTCTGTTTCACTACAACATCTTAATTAATTCACCAAACAGCACCAAGTGAAATCAGTGGAGGCTGAATATGAAAATATGGAATCAACTGAAATAGAAACAGGCTCTGGTCCTCAGGAAACTTCTCCCGACCCAGATTCTGTCCTTCCCACAGCTCAGAGAATTCACATCTGTTTGGAATGTGGGAAAACATTTACACGACTGAGCTACCTCCGAATACATGAGCGAATTCATACCGGAGAAAAGCCACATCAGTGTACGGAGTGTGGGAAGAGCTTCAGAGACCGCGGTGATCTCAGAACACACTTTCGAATTCATACAGGAGAAAGACCGTATCAATGTCCAGAGTGTGGGAAGAAATTTGCCCAGTTGGGTCATCTACAAACTCACCAGCGAATTCACACCGGAGAAAAACCGTATCAGTGTTCAGAGTGTGGAAAGAGCTTTATCGTACAGAGCAGCCTTCAGCTGCACCAGCGAATTCACACCGGAGAAAAGCCATTCATCTGCTTTGAGTGTGGGGAGTGTTTTAACCGCCAAAGCCATCTCCAACGTCACCAGAGAATTCACACCGGAGAAAAGCCATTTGAATGTTCAGAGTGTGGGAAGAGTTTCAGGGACAAAGATACACTCCAAAAGCACCAGCGAATTCACACTGGAGAGAAACCCTACTGCTGCTCGGTGTGCGGGAGGAGCTTCAATCAACAGAGTCACCTGCAGATTCACCAGAGAATTCACACCGGAGAGAAACCATACAAGTGCTCAGCCTGTGGGAGAAGATTCACCGACAGGAGCACTTTCCAAAAACATCGGAGAATTCACACTGGAGAGAAACCGTATGACTGCACGGTGTGTGGGCGGAGCTTCAGACATTCGAAAACTTTAAAGACACACAAGTGCATGAGGAAGGAGTCGTCCACTCAGGACGGGTGTCTGTCGAAGGGGGAGTTCTGATTCTGTGGGGGGTTTTGAATTTTTGTGTTTCACAACATTACACTTTTAGTGAACAGACGATTTGTCTCCAAACACACACTCTTTACACATTGAGGCCTGTGGGAGGTGCAGCAGTTTTTAAATCTAAATTTGACATTTTTATGTAATATATTGAAGTAGGTTCATTTACACATAGCTCCATGTGTCACCTTTTATTATGATCATTATGAAGCAGTAGTTGTAAAGCAAATGGTTTTTAAGCTTGACTGTATTCACAAACATAATGTATTAATCATATAATTACTCTCAGAGCAAAACCTTTTCTCCATTTTTGCATTAATATTAAAATACACAATGCCCCTCAGATTGTGTCTTAATTTAAATAAATGTACCAATAGAAAAGGTCCTGATTTACCACAATATTCATTCTGTCACTGTGAAGCCTTTCACGTTCTGAAGTTTTGGAGATATAAGGTTGTTTTCCTGATAGTGACAACATTATTCTGTATTATACTCGCAATCCTCTCTGATGTAGCTGTGTAGATTAGTTCGGAATGACGTAGTTAGTAAATGATGTTTTATTGGTTGCCGGTGTATAAATAAACTGGATTTGCAAGGTTACATACATTTATTGTTTATTTGTTTTGAAATATGTACTTATTTATGCATTTATCTATTATAATGTTATTGTTCAGTCCTCTTGAAGTTGCTACATTTCTTGAAATACTAAAAATACCTGTAAATACTTTATAAATTACTACATTACGCAAGTGGTAAATCAGTGCTGAGGAGTAATGAGTTACATTTACACATTCACTGAGGGTTGTATTTAATTAATTACTTTAATTACTCTAATTAAACTTCTAAACTACCACAATAACAGTACTGTACAGCAGGATGGAGTTAGGGAAACACACACACACACACATGCCTCTGTGTTTATTATTCATTTTTGATGAAGACATCAAAGCAGTGTTAGCTTTAGCTTCTAGCATTCCAGCCCAGCTAAAGTTTATGTGACTGAAAGGAATCAAATCCTCAGCAGTGTTCCTCAAGTTCTTTCCAGGAGAAGAGTTCCTGCACTGAGGGAACGCACTCCAGATTAACCCTTTCAGTTCAGGAGAGACATTAGAAGTGTTAAAAATATATATATAAAGTGCAGTGTTCACAGACTTTTGGCTTTTTTCTCTAAGCGGAGATGAGTAAGAGCCTGTTCCCGGCTGTTTATTCCAGAGTTTAACTGTTTACAAGAAACCACTGAAATAAACATTATATATATATATATATATATATATATATATATATAATAATTATGATGTGGAAGAAAAAGCCACTGGCATTAGTCTCACACCCATATTCTCCCAGTTCTGCTGCAAGTGTGAAAAGATTTAAACATTTAAAAAGACAAGACCTACAAGTGCTCAGTGTGTGGGAACAGCTTCTGTGACATAAGTTCTGTCCAAAATCCTACATTTAATTTTAACGTAATCATAATTACAGTCAAATTTGGGTTAAAATTAAACTGCAATTCTAACGGTAAAATTGTTGTAATTTTGTAAAAAGTATCATCTCAATTGTCTCAGAATGAATCAATATAATGATCAGAGACTCAATTATTAACTCTGTATAAACATTTAAATGTACATAATTTAGGATTAATAATTAATTGTGTATCTGCTGTTTGCTGACAGCTGTAGATCAGGGGCTTTTCTGGATCATTTCTTAAAGAAAGATCAAATTTAAAATAATGTTTTACAGTAAAGATTTATGTAAAAAATTTTGAAAATAACTTACCTTTGGATTCATTTTCAAAATTATTTCTTTTGTTAAAATTAAATTCACAGAAAAGTGTTCCAAAAATGTGCCTGAATATAAAACTATTCTTGATTCTATTTGGATATTCTGAGTAAAATATGGACATTTAATTTACATTTGTAGTAAAATGCTCCAGGAAATGATTAATTTTTTTTTTACGTTTTTAGGATGTGTTTAGTGAATGTTCATATTTGAAGTCGTGTGTATCTTCTCAGCCACCGTACACGTGCAACAGACTTATTAGTGTCTCCCCACATCTTGTAACGAGAAAGGCACAACAGAACCAGCCGGACTCTGGATGACGCTCATTGTCGGATTTGATGCTATCCTATTACTTTTCTAACTCCTCTCTTCAGTTCAGACACAGAGCCTCCGTCAGACACTTCACGGCAGAAATCGGCCTCTGCTTCTTGAACTGGAGGACGTTTATCAGGAGTGTGTTCCTCTTCGATGAAGTAACACTCTGCTCTTCTGGGACAGCTTTGCACGCAATGCATGAACATAGCTGTGAGGATTTGATGCACTCACCCCAGAGGAACTCCATTGCTCCAGAGAACACAGTTCCACTGTTCCACACACCAGAGGAACTCCATCAATCCAGAGAACATGGTTCCACTGTTCCACACACCAGAGGAACTTCATCACTCCAGAGAACATGGTTCCACTGTTCCACGCACCAGAGGAACCCCATCACTCCAGAGAACATGGTTCCACTATTCCACACACCAGAGAAACCCCATAACTCCAGAGAACACAGTTCCACTGTTCCACACACCAGAGGAACCCCATCACTCCAGAGAACACAGTTCCACTGTTCCACACACCAGAAGAACTCCATCACTCCAGAGAACACAGTTCCACTGTTCCACACACCAAAGGAACCCCATCACTCCAGAGAACACAGTTCCACTGTTCCACACACCAAAGCAACCCCATCACTCCAGAGAACACAGTTCCACTGTTCCACACACCAGAGGAACTCCATCACTCCAGAGAACACAGTTCCACTGTTCCACACACCAAAGGAACCCCATCACTCCAGAAAACACAGTTCCACTGTTCCACACACCAGAGAAAATCCATCACTCCAGAGAACACAGTTCCACTATTCCACACACCAGAGGAACGCCATCACTCCACAGAACACAGTTCTATTGTTTCAAACACCAGAGGAACGCCATCACTCCAGGGAACACAGTTGCACTGTTTAACAGTTATTAATTGTATAGCCTACAGCATGGGGACCTTCATGTGTGGCTTCTCCAGAGCGTCTCATTCCACGTAGGGATTTTCTGTAGTTTTTAAAGAGTTAAAACAGCTGAACACAGTTTAAGGATCAACTGACATTTCTATTTTGGACTTTTAGTGTATGTTTGAAGAGAGATGTTCACCAGTTAAGCTAGGCTTAGAGAAATTAAAATAAGTGGAAGTAAAAGAATCAAAATCTGAAGAATATTGAAAATCACCAGAAATATCCAAAGATAATTAATAAATAGTTTTAATTGTTGTTTTTCCACAATTAGAAGAGATAACCCACCTCTCAAAGTGATGCATATTAACACGGTTTGTCCTACAACAGGTCACTTATATCTACAGGATCTTAACCAGAAACACATTAATTAAGCACCAATGCACACATTACTAGAAAATATTTCACATTTTTAAATGTTTCATATATAAGCTAATTCATGTTTATATTAATAATAATGTGAATCTGCTGGTGTCATAGGAGGGCGCATCTGTCAAGGAAAGAGTTTCCACACTCAGAAAATTCTTAGGGCTTTCCTCCAGTGTGAATTTGCTGGTGTGTGTGTAGATTACTACTTTGATTAAAACTTTTCCCACAGTAATACGGTTTCTCTCCGGTGTGAATTCGTGTGTGTGTTTGGAGTACCTCTAGTTATAAAACTCTTCCCACACTCCGAACATCCATAGGGTTTTTCTCCAGTGTGAATCCACTCATGCCTTTGAAGACTAATCTCATTAATAAAACAGTTCCCACACTCTGAGCAGGAGTATATTTTTTCTCCGGTATGAATTCGCTGATGCATTTGGAGACTGCTTGGATGACTGAAGCTCCTCCCACATTCTGAGCACTGGTAGGGCTTCTCTCCGGTGTGAATTCGCTGATGTTGTTGCAGGTGACCTCGCTGAGTGAAACTCGTGCCCCACTCTGAGCAGGAATATGGTTTCTCTCCGGTGTGAATTCGCAGATGTGTTTTGAATGTGCATGAATCAGTAAAGCTCTTCCCACAGTCCGAACAGTGGTGAATTTTCTTGCGTCTGTTATTTGTTTCTATTTGACTGTGGGAGGTGTCTTTTTGGAGAGAACCTGTGGTTATTTTTCTGCTTGTTTGTTTAGTGCTGGAGTTTATTCCTGATTCTGAATTTTCACAGTGAAATATTTCTCTCAGTGGCATTCCTTGATGTGTTTGGGGAGAGAAATATTAACTGTTGGCAATCATATCTGGAAGGAGGAAAAACATTCAATGTCACTGATACATGCAGAATCAATATAGTCCCCTCAGTTATTAACACTCAGTTACAGGAAAATTTCAGTTTGCTGTATTTCACTCAGTTATTGATAAATCTCACTGAGTTTTAATGTTACATTACTGATATATTTTTACAACCACTGTCAAGTGAAAACACTTATTTAAATTGCAAACAAAAATAACATTATTTGTAATTTGACATTTTGTCATTCAATTTTTTTTGTCATAATCAGAGAAGGACAGATCCTCATGTGCTGCACATAAAAAGGGAAAGTAGTTTCAATAAAGATAATTGTAATTTAAAACCCTGAAAACAAAACCTATACTAGGCAAACTGTGAAAAAACTGTCAATAGCAGAACTGACCACCCCAGAGCCCACCTCAACTTCAGAATAAACTTGGGTTGTGGGAATGAGAAAGTCAAACCAACTTCATTCATTCATTCATTATCTGTAACCGCTTATCCAATTCAGGGTCACGTTGGGTCCAGAGCCTACCTGGAATCATTGGGCGCAAGGCGGGGAATACACCCTGGAGGGGGCTCAAACCAACTTGTGACAGTGAACTGTCAGAACTGAACAGAAAATGAATGAATGAATGAACTTTAGAAGCTTGAAAATGTCAGCTTTGTGAATGCACAAATGTTCTAATGATGTGCAGAGTTTAATAACATATAATAAAATATCTCTCAAAGCATTAATAATAAGGCCACACTAAACATTAAAAAACCTAACTAAATTAAAATGTTTTATTTTTATATGAAAAATTACTGTATTTATTAAACACTGAAAATTATGGTGGTCTCTTACTTTTGCACAGAGCTGTTCTTCGGCAGAATCTGGAATGAGTTGAGTGGGCTTTTTCCACATATTTCAAATTGCAATTCAAACAATCTTTAAAATAATGTTAATAAAATAAATTCAGACAGAAAAAAAATGACGTAAAAAGGTGCCACTGACTGTAGACCACTGCTGGTCCAACATCGGACCACTCTTTACTGTCCTGTACAGGATATAACTCATTTATAATCTCCTCAAACAGATTTTTAATTCACAGAGATTTTATTCTGGAAAACACACTAATACAACTATTAGCAACAACTATGAGTGATATAACAATGAATATAAGCCTGATATTAAATGATTATGCTGAAAATGTTGACACTATGCTGGATTCAAATTATTTACTAATCTAGAATAACAGAATAACAAAAGAACATAATGGACGAGATATTAGTAAATTGGGCTGTGAATGGAAAAGTGCTAAAATATAATATTTTGTCAAAAATTCTATTCCGTTATAGAACGTATTTTTCTGGTTTTGAAAAACAGGAGACAATACTCCTCGAGGGTACTCGTACACAGACATTGCGCAGGAGGCGATGTAGTCTGAAAACGGGTAGGTTTGCAAATAATATCCTGAACTGTACACTTGGGGGCGCTCTCAATGGAATGGTCTTCATCTCCGAATTCAGCGCAGAACAGGAGCTGCTGCTGTTGTTTTTTTCTGGGAGAAATTGGGGGTAAACAAACAGAAGGTAAACATTATTTATTAATTATTTACTCTTGTCGTGTTGATTTTAGAGCTACATGTAATAAACGAAGCAGTAAAACAGATTTTTTAAAAATGTCAAACCGTATTGCTTTATTTCCAGGATTTTCCGAACGGGGCACGTTTTAATAAATGTAAATCCACGACGCATAACAATCAATTTTAACATTTTACTCAATGTATCCAAGCATACAGAGTCTGACAGGTTACAAAATGTTCTAATTTTAGTAATATTTAATCTTTATCCCTGATCCAGAAGCCGTTTAACATCTGGATTTATGAGTTAGCTGAATAAATTAAACCCAGAATTGAGGACTGTCCCACAGGAATGTCCCTCTGCTCTCGTCCTATTGGACAAGGTTAGGGTAACCCTAGCTTGATATTGGAATTAAGTTGTATAGCTAAACTCAGAAATCCTGTTAATATCAGCTGTTTATGTGAAGCTAAGGTAGGGTTGCATTTGTCAGTGAAGCCCTTATTAAATGTAGTTTTTAAGAATGGAGACACATAAAACTGACACTTATTATAATTCACCAGTGCATTATTAGTACTTTTTTTCTAATTTTTGTTGTTGTTTTCAAACTGAATCCAAACACAGAAATGTACAAACCGGATTCCAAAAAAGTTGGGACACTAAAAAAAAAGGTGAATAAAAACTGAATGCAATGATGTGGAGATGGCAAATGTCAATATTTTCTTCGTAATAGAACATAGATGACAGATCAAAAGTTTAATCTGAGTAAATGTAACATTTTAAAGGAAAAATATGTTGATTCAAAATTTCACAGTGTCAACAAATCCCAAAAAAGTTGGGACAAGTAGCAAAAAGTGACTGGAAAAAGGAAATTGAGCATATACCTTACAGCTGGAAGACCAATTAACACTAATTAGGTCAATTGACAACATGATTGGTTATAAAAAGAGATTCTCAGAGTGTCGGTGTGTCTCTGAAGCCAAGATGGTAAGAGGATCACCAATTCCACCATTGTTGCGCAGAGAGATAGTGCAGCAATACCAGAATGGTGTTACCCAGCGTAAAATAGCAAAGACTTTTAAGTTATCATCATCAACTGTGCATAACATCATCAAAAGATTCAGAGAATATGGAACAATTGCTGTGTGTAAGGGTCAAGGTCGTAAAACTCTACGGAATGCTCGTGATCTCCGGGCCCTTAAACGTCACTGCATTTCAAACAGGAATGGAAATAACAGAATGGGCTCAGGAATACTTCCAGAAAGCATTGTCATTGAACACAATCCGCCGTTGCCAGCTGAAAGTCTACAGTGCAAAGAGGAAGCCATTTCTAAGCAAGCTCCAAAACCTCAGACGTTTGCACTGGGCCAGGGGTCTTTTTAAATGGAGTGTGGCAAAATGGAAGACCACAAAAATGTGGTCAGACGAGTCATGATTTGACGTTCTTTATGGAACACTGGGATGCCATGTCATCCAGACTAGAGAGGCAAGGATAACCCAAGTTGTTATCAACGCTCCGTTCAGAAGCATGCATCACTGATGGTATGGGGTTGCATGAGTGCTTACATTCTGCAGCAATCACAACATCATGGCTACGTAGGAGAAGGATCCGAGTACTGAAATGGCCAGCTTGCAGTCCAGATCTTTCACCTATAGAGAATATTTGGTGCATCATAAAGAGGAAGGTGCGACAAAGAAGGCCCAAGACGATTGAACAGTTAGAGGCCTGTATTAGACATGAATGGGGGAGCATTCCTATTTCTAAACTTGAGAAACTGGTCTCCTCTGTACCCAGACGTCTAAGAAGACATTGTAAGAAGAAGGGGGGGATGCCACACAGTGGTAAAAAATGACCTTGTCCCAACTTTTTTGGGATTTGTTGACGCCATGAAATTTAAAACAACATATTTTTCCCTTAAAATGATACATTCTCTCAGTTTAAACTTTTGATCTGTGATTTGCGTTCTATTCTGAATATAATATTAGATATTGGCACCTCCACATCATTGCATTCAGTTTTTTTTCACAATTTCTTTAGTGTCCCAACTTTTTTGAATTTGAAAGTGTTCCATTAACACGGGTTAAAATTAAAGTTAATGTTCATAACAATGATTTGATACAAAAGCAGCAGTCTGCTGGGTTTTAGACATTGGTGTCCTGTTCAACGTTACTCATCTTTCCATTTGTTTGTTTCCTTTGTCTCTTCCAGAGATTGTTGGAAGTGTCTTGTTCTGCATTTTCACAAACTCTGAGCAGGTTTTATGCCTGAAATCAGTAGAAATTATGTGTGAGAAAATGGAATCTATAATAAGCTCCTGCTCTCTGCAATTGTCCCCCAGCTCCTTCTCCTTCAACACATCCCTCGTTCACATTGAGAAAAACACAGAAAAGCAAAGAAATCACCACTGTTTAGAATGTGGAAAGAGTTTTATTCATCAGTGTGATCTCCATCAGAGAACTCATACTGGAGAGAAACCCTTTCAGTGTTCAGAGTGTGGGAGTCGATTTACTCAGCAGTGTTCTCTCTACGCGCACTGGCGAATTCATACCGGAGAAAAGCCCTATCAGTGCCTGATGTGTGGGAACAGCTTTGCCAAACAAAACAGCCTCCAGAGACACCAGCAAATTCATTCTAGAGAGAAACCTTATCAATGCTCAGACTGTGGAAAGTGTTTTACTTTAAAGAATCATCTGCAAAGACACCAGCTAGTTCACACCGGACAAAAACCGTACGAATGCTCAGAATGTGGCAAGCGTTTTAACCAGCAGAGCACTCTCCAGTCACATCTGAGAATTCATACTGGAGAGAAGCCCTTCTGCTGCGTGGAGTGTGGCCGCAGATTTAGAGACAGAGGTGATTTCCAAAGGCACCGTAGTATTCACACGGGGGAGAAACCCTATGAGTGCTTAGAGTGCGGGAAGAAGTTTATCGTAGCGAGGCAGCTCCTAATTCACCAGAGAGTTCACAATGGAGAGAGGCCCTATCGGTGCTCAGAGTGTGGGAAAGGGTTTGCTCAGCTCGGAGGTCTCCAGCGACATCAGCTAATTCATACCGGAGAGAAACCCTACTTTTGTTCAGAGTGTGGACGGAGTTTCAGACACTCAAACACGTTAAAAACACACAAGTGCTGCTCCGGAGATAAAAAGTACAACTGCTCAGAGTGTGGGAAAGGCTTCACACAAATGGGAGGCCTTCAGAGACACCAGCTAATTCACACCGGGGAAAAACCGTATCACTGCTCCAAGTGTGGTAGAAGTTTTAACCAGCGCAGCAGTCTCCAGCTCCACCAGAGACTTCACTCCGGAGAAAAACCGTTCGAGTGTCTAGAGTGTGGGAAAAAATTCACAGACATGGGTGGCTTTCAAGTCCATCGGAGAATTCATACTGGAGAGAAACCGTATTTCTGCTCCAAGTGCGGTAGCTGCTTCAGACACTTCAGCACTTTAAAGAGACACTGTGTGAAGTGCATCGTGGGGGAAGTGAAAACTGTTATTTTGTGAATTTCTGCTTGTATTATTTAAGAGTAATAAGAACATAAATCAATAAGTCAGCGACACAGCGCAGACACAGAGCTCATCTCCAAACCTGTTTCCCCAATGGAACTCTCTGGAACAGCTGCACGTGTCTAAGGTCACTATTCTCAAATGTGTTCCACCTCCTTCCCATGCACTCACCCATAAATGGTCCATTCAAATCACCTTATGGATATTAAATATGGGTTGTCCCTTTTTATGCGCACACACTGTTTATAAACAAGGCCCCTGGTGTGTGGAGCTGTTCTCTAGAGCAGTGTTGTTCCTGGAGGAACCCTGTTCTGCACATTGCTCTGAAAGGAGTGAAGTGTTCATGAACTGTTTAGTTCAGTCAGGGTTCCTCAGAAACACACTGGGGAGTTGGAGCTGATCCAGAACTAATCACCAACACTTCATGTAAACTCCTCCCAGAAAAGTGGAGGCTGAAATGGAGAACATTAGGAACACACTCCTGATTAAACCCTTCAGTTCAGAGGAAGGGTTAGATGAGCAGGTGTCCTCAGACTCGTGGTGATAAAGTGTGTTCTGTACCCAGCATAGTTCCCCCACTTTGTTGTTGTATGTGTTCACTGTGTAGAAACAGTGCTTTGTAATTGAAAGATCATATAATTTACATTCGCTTTTTGTTTAATTCAATGTTTTTTTTTAATAGTAAAACCTTAGCTATTACCTGAGGCAATGTGATGAATTAAACTGATTCTGTAATTCTAATAGTTCTGTATGTATTTTTTTCTGTTTATAATTTTACTTTAAATGAATTATTGTTATATTTATGCACCTCAAAGTAAAGTTGAGATTTCATTTTTCCACAAAATTATAAATGGTAAAACGTACATTTGTATTCTGTAAAAAACTCTAAATAATGCGAGCAGCAGAGTTTATAAACCTTACCCTCAACCGTAATAAAAAAAAAGTTTTAAAAAGGATATATATATATATATATATATATATATATATATATATATATATATATATATATATATATATATATATAATATGTAAATATGTAAATCCTGTTTTAGTCCAGGTGGAAGCGCTATTCTTTTTAACTGGAAAGTCAGGCCTAAAAGGTCTGTTCCAAATTACTTTATTGGATGACGTTACAACGTCTAAAGTAAGTGTGTTTATTAGTTGCGTATGAAGCCACTGTAGTAGAAATTTTATTAAAGGTTATTTTCAGGTTTTATACCCTACGGCTGCAACAACTAATCGATTAAAATCGATTGTTAAAATACTTTGCAACTAATTTAATTATCACATAGGTATAGTTGCTACACGTGACGAACTCTGGAAGAAGGGTTTGAAAAAATGGCGGAGGCGGTCACAGCAGAGAATAATGTTAGCACAAGCAGAGAGAAAAATGTACGACCCAAGTCATCAAAAATATGGGAACACTTTACATTAACGCCTTCAAAGAACAGCGTTAGGTGCAAAATGTGCACAGCTGATCTCATCACTGCATGAGGCACCTGAAAAGGAAGCCTGTTGGAGCTATGTGTGAAAGAGATGAAGTATAGTAAGTTAATTCTACTTTTTCTCTCACTCGATGTTGCTAGAGCCTGCTAGAGTAGTTAAACAACATTTGTTTTTCTTAGTAAATTGATATTACACTCGCGTTTAACGAACAAGCCTTAGCATCCCTGGAGTTTTCTCTTCCACCTTAAATGTGTCAGCTCGACCAGCAGTTCCAAAACAAGCCGTAGTTTTAGTCAAGCTAATGTTAGCGACGTTAGTTTTTCTCTCACTCAATGTCACTAGAGCCTGCTAGAGTAGTTAAACAAGATGTCTCATTTTTAGTAAATTTATATTACTCTTGTATTTAGCGAGTTTTCCGTTCCACCTTAAATGTGGCGGCAGTTACATTCAGAGTTAAAAACAAATCCAAACCTTTTTTAAAAAATATATATTTAAAGCCTTTTTCAAGGTCTTTTCTGACTGGCATTGTGTGTTAGTGTTTGAGTATCACAGCCAAGTGTGTATTACATTATAAGTGTATATTACATACACTGTTAAATATTTATACATATAAAATTAATGTAACGGTTGGGTTAATTCTCCATGTAAATGTAACCCGCCCACTTTGTGTGTGTTACGCCTGATGAAACCTGCGTTGTGTTCTGGCGTGTAATTATGGGACATGAGACAGAACTGGATCTCTAGTTCCTTTAATGACAGCACACTCCATACCTGTAGTACAGGAAAACAATCATGAGTCGTGTGTCACGTATCTGCTAGGCTGGCTCTTCTCCGGCCATGCAAGAAAGCTCTGTGTATTCAGTAACTCAGCATAACATATTTTGACAGATAAAAATCAACAAACTGGCCCTTTAAACCAGTTTGAGATTACCAAAAAGCATAAAAAATAATATATCAATGAAAATACAACTTAACAAAAATAATACACAAAGTACATGGAAATAAATCAGGAAAAACAAATCCTCATTTCTAACCAGGAACATTTTGGTATTTTGGAGTATAATACAAAAGAATTAACAGGAATTAACAACATATTAACTCTGTTGCACTAAAAACATAAACAGGTATCACTAGTCTCAGATAACAGTCTTCACTATACAAATTTATTTTGTTGCACATAAATAAACAAATACCTGTAGTACAGGAAAACAATCATGAGTCGTGTGTCACGTATCTGCTAGGCTGGCTCTTCTCCGGCCATGCAAGAATGTTCTGTGACCGGGCACACACGCACCTACGTCATGGCGCAGCGCGCGCACGCACACACACACAGACTCAAGACGCACAGGTAGGAGGTTTTAACCCAAAATGAACATAACATAAAAAAAAGAGAGGTGTTTTGGTGAAATTCACAAGTACATAATACAATTGTTACATAAACACTAATTTTTAATAATGGTAGGTTGTGTGTTCCTTATACAATTACACCATTAGTTCTCTAAAATCTAAAATATCTTAACTATATCTGATCATATTTGTGTTAGATGAATTTTCCTTTTATTCTCAGCAGATGGCAGCATCACTCAATATCCATTTATGTAGTTTCAATTTGCCTGCATTGTTGTCTGCATCAGTAGTTATTAACTTAAAAAAGATGTATGTTCATATCTACACTTTCTCTCTCACCTCAGATAAAAACAGCCCAGCATTGCTGCCTGTTTTGAAGAAGATCTGCAGTAACAGACAGGAAATCAATTTTTTTCTGAGCTTTGTACATGTAAAAACACAAATGTGTATTGTTTCAGAGCAAAATGAGTGTAAAGATCTCATCAAAAAAACACTCTTTAACTAGTAACAGATATCCTCATGTTTGCTGATATATCATTTTGTTTTCTGTGAGTGTTTTTATTGTAGCACCATATTTTTGGTTCTGGATTTACATTGGTAATTTATCATTTAAATCAAATGCCTTTTACCTGTGAATGTTTCATTCCTTTAACAAAACTGATCTCTGCTGCGTGTGAAGTGAGTTAATGTGTGAGTGATGGGTAATGACATGCATTCTACAAAGTTTTTAAAAACTACATCTGTTCTAATGTTTTTAAAATGTCAGCCAAAAGTTGGAAAAAATAAACTGTAGTTGAACTTACATTATGCCCACAATCATGACTCAACAGATCTTTATTATTTATTCTGCAAAAATACTTAAAAACGTCTAAGCTTTATTCAGGAACGGACCTGAAAACGGGAACAGAATCTTATGCTGATTCTGAGGCAGTTTATTCATTAATTTATATACATTTTAATAAAGTTTCTGTAGGTATTTATAATTATAAATAAAAGTACATTGTAAAGAGATCTTTGCATTCAACACAGCCATCCCCTGTGCACCAACACAAAAAAGACAATGGCGCATAGACAGTGCGTATAAACCAAAGAGTTGGGGGCCAGTAGCCTGCAATAACAACAGTAGCACACAAGGCTAGCTGACCATTCTATGGGACAATGTCAGTTGGAGTCATAACGAATAACGAATATCTTCTGTTATTTTTGCAAAATGAACCATCCATACTCGTCTTTGGAGACATCTGCAAGCTCTCAAAATGTTTTTTTTCTTTTCAGCTATACACATTCTCAAAATGTTTATTTTCTTTTCAGCTATACCCCTTATCAATATGTTTTTTTTTCTTTTCAGCTATATGAATTCTCAACATGTTTTTTTTATTTTCAGCTATACACATTCTCAACATGTTTTTTTTTTCAACTATGCACATTCTGCCACACAGCTGGCCGCACCGCACTGGAGAACACCCTGATCGTATGAGTTTGTGTTTCCTGCAGAGTGAGCGCTTACGTCGTGTGATGTCACTCAGACTGACGACTGTCGTGAAGCGAATCAAATGTGAAGTTTGGATTGTAGTAACCCAAGCTTAACCTTCACTGCTGAAGAAAAGTCTTGGAAAGTGTGAACTCTGATTTATTCTTAAAGCATCTGTGTGTGTTTAAAGTTTTTGAATGTCTGAAGCTCTGCCCACACTCTGAGCAGTAATAAGGTTTCTCTCCGGTGTGAATTCGCTGATGCAGCTGTAGACTATTCTGTACGGTAATACGGGCCACTGATATGGCTTCTCTCCAGTGTGAATTCTTTTATGTCGCTGGAGAATACTGCATTGGTTAAAACTCTTCCCGATGTCTTTGTATGTGAGGCCAAGTTCAAAATAAAGTGCTATATAATGGTCAATTTCTATTAGGATAGTTGCAAGTGTCATGCCCTGATCCTGTGTTTTTCCCCTATGGAGCTATATTAGGGTCAAAAGTTTTGTTCATTTGAAAAAAAAAATTGAAACTGAAAGTTCAAAACTTGAGATTTACGTGTAAGTAATAGTTTTTTCAGTTTAAATAGAATTTTGATTAAACTATTTTTTTGAATAAACCATTTATTTTCATTTTTCACTTTCAAGTATATTTTGATATTTGAAGTCATATTTTATTTATTTATTTTTTTTGGGTCCATATCTTTTTTCTGTTACAGATTTTTTTTTCAGTTACAGATCTTTTTTTTTTTTTTTCAGTTTCAAATTATTATTCTTTTTTTTTTTTTCTTTTTTTTTCAGGTTCAGAATTGACCCTTTCTTCGCATGGGAGGCGGGACATCAGCGGAGAGGGACGTGCTATAATGACGGACAGCATAGCAATTAAGGCAGAGGACCTTCCACAATGTTGCCTGCCAGAAATATGATTCAGCCTTTTCTATGTACCATATTTAGTGGGAAAAAACTGACGCGAGTTACAGCGTTGTAAATCCAAAACTTTTTTGGCCCCAATCACACTTTAAAAGGGACAAACTATGCCAGATTTTTGCAGTTGAACTGCTCCCACATCTATCAAGCTAGCACTTTTGAACACTACGCTATCCGCTGACCATGGCGTCCCATCCACCGGGACAAGCTGCTGGCTCTGGCGCGCAGGTAAGACATTTTAGCTATTGTTAGACCATACACTCTTGGAAAATGAAGTTCAAACACACTCTTCCAAAAGTTTAGCGTTAACTAGTTTTAGAGTGTGAATTTTACACTACTTACAGTGTTCCGATCAAGTTTTTGGTTTTAATGCACTGTCCTAGTTAACATCTGTATTTGCCCGAATGTCGACTATAATTCGACAGTGGCTGCAGCTGCACAGAGCCTTATAAATGTGCTCACGCGGAGCCTCTCTCAGGGACAGCAACAGCAAGAAAGAAATCAGGAACAAGGATCATCATCTGCGGAACAAGAGATGGCCAGGTTTAAGTTTTTATAGAGTTTTATTATTCGTGTTCATTTAAAGGTAAAATGTTTTTTGTTCACATTAACAGTCATGTTATACAACATTATATTATTATTATTTTTTAATCATGCAGATCTTTCCCTGGGTTTTTTTTTTTCAAGAAAAATTTACCTTGGAAAGTGAAACATGTCTACCACAAGTCTAAAGACCAGTATGTACGAAAACATGAAGGCCTTTTATTTTTTATACATACCTGTTAAATGTTAATTCAGAGACAACCCCAACCTCATCTGATGAATTTGAACTTGTCCAAGCAGGACTTGGAAAAAGACATTTCACCATGTCAAAGGATATGAGCCATGAAGAGTTATTGCATGAAGAAAACATTTTTGTTACAAATTGCACCTAAGTGTTTATATTTGAAACATGCTTAATATAGACAACACCTAGTTCCAATTTTATTTTATGTTATTTTAGCTCTTTGGACTACTACAAAATGAACATCTGAAGATGCAAGGACTGACAGAAGGATGGCTACTCTACAAGACTACAGGTTCAGAGAACTAATAATTTAGCATCAATTGTAATACATTGCCATGCAGATAACTCAAACAAACACAACTGTAATGGTCCAAACAATGTTGCGTTTACAGGTGGTCAGGGTAGAAGGAGACTGATTATGATTCCTTCTGATTCTGACCCTCAGTCGCAGTGTTACAGGAGCAGGGAGGAACACCCTTTGCAACATGAATTTGACCTAACTCTGTTACCTCCAGGTGCCATTGAATTCCAAAGTGTGCCAAAGGCACAGTGCCAAACATGCAAAGTGAATTTCCTTTACAGATTTTGGCCCTTCATGTTCAGGAGTGCATGGTCTCAGTCTCAGCTGTCAGCAAAGGATACTGAGGTAAATGAAATGAGGCTATGAAATATGTGATGTTGCATCGTGCAAGTTTTTACAAATTGTGATTGTTGTTCTGTGACTAAAAACATAATATTTCTGTATTATTTGTAATATCTTAGACATGTCAAAGTGAGGGCCAGATAGTTTTCTGTGACAGCCCCCCCCTGTGTACTGTGACACGGAGACATCTGTTGAAGAGGTAAATTACTTACAGGTTTTCTAAGAATTGTACCAATGTGAGATCAGAAATCTCTCAAAAAAGTTCTCAAACTGTTTGTTCAATGTCCACATTTACACATTTATGCAAAAGGTTGTGTGCACTTGGATATGGTTTTTTATGATAATATGATCTTTATCTGGGAGACATGAGATGTACCTACAATTCTGGAATGACACGTGTGTGTGTGTGTGCTTTCTAACATATGTAATGCATTTATGCTGAATTTATGTAAATAGGACTGTTGGGGAGATTTTGGCTTTTCTCCCCCCCCCCAGGTTGAGTTGTCAACTGAGCAGTCAATTGAAGGTCTATCTAATGAAATCTTAAATTGTGGATATAGCGGGGCTATTTCCATTCAAAACAAGGAACTAATTGTTTGATATGATATGTTGTGTATGCATTTCCATTTATATAGTAAAATATGAGTAAGGTTTTGTAGGATTTTTCTACTTTCTACTGTTGCTAGTGCCATCATACTCCATGCAGTGCTGAGGTTGCAACCCATGTTGAAACTAAGGGAAGGCCTGCAGCTGTATGACCTTCTTTCTCTACTCAGGCAGTATCCAGATATCTGTCAGCCCCTGTTTTTTACTGGGGAAGATGTAAAAGTGAGTAAAACAAGTGACTATTTTATTATGAACAAAAAACCTTTACTTTTTATGAAATTTCTTAATCAATGTGTGATTGATATAACTTTTTATATATGATATAAAAATTGTATCTCATTATAGGTCAAGGCAGAGTTTGTTATGGCTTCCATTCTTCCTCACCTGAGTGACAAAAGGACAACCAAGCATCAGGTTGAGCTAGAGATTATCAACTTTATTCAGGACTTCCTTTATGAAGTTGAAGGTATTTAGTTTTTAGATTTGTGTTAATTTGTGTTGCTTATCTTTAAAAATATCTGGTTGCCACCTAGTTTTACTGGTACTCAACAGATTAAAGTTTTATTTCCCCTGAAAAATCTTTGATTATAGATATTTTGTTCCTTAAAATCAGAGGCCAGCATGTTTTGTTATTGCAACTATGGCATTGCTCACAAAACAATTTTTATTATTATAAGTATTTATATTATTTTAACTGTTGTGCTAGCCTGATAAAATATCTGACAACAAATATCACAATATCTGTTACCCGGTTGTGTCAGCTTGTGCCAAGTGCTACCTGTAATTCAAAAGGTTTCTAATAGAGGCTTTTTATCTAGGCCAAGAGTTTAACACGGTGTAAACCAATGCCATCAACTGCCTGTTTTTTTATTTTTTTATTTTAAGGTTAGTTTAGCATCAAGTGCTGTTGTTTTACCATTCTAAAGGGTTCTAATGAAGTCTTTTCAGCTAGGCCATAGATTTAACAATGTCAACAAATGCCATCAACTGCCTCTGTTTTTCAAGGATATATTACAACATTAATGTTTAGCACTGAGTGCTACTGTTTTATTATTCTATGTTCTGATTTAGGAACAGTATTTCTTAATGTTTAATACTGTGTTCCATAATCTTGCCCTGTTAGAAAAGAGGCTTAGTCAATTAAACAAAAAACACTACATTGTTTAATAGCAGTACTGTTGAACATTTGTACAAAACAAATTATTTGGAAGTAAATCTTGTAGCTCACAAGACAATACACGTGGTATTGCTTCATTTTTAGATGGCTGGGTAATCATAGTCTTGTCTCACCAACTTTGTGTTTTGGTTTAAGGTAGACAACGTAGTACATAATCCAATACAGTTAAGTAAATGTCTCGACCATAGGACTCAGATGTTCTGTTAACATCAGTAGTAGCCCTAAGGCCTGCCATATCCTACTCACACAGGGGGCATTCAACAGGTGGAAGAATCACTCCAGAACTTTTCAAATATAGCTCATTGGCCATGTTGAAGTCATTGTCTGTGTCCTCAATTTCCTTAAAAAAACTTTTAAGCTGGTGATTGGAAACCAGTTTCATAAATGACATAACAGAAAATAATATTAATAATTAGACTAAAAAAATGAACATTTTCTTGGTATTTTAGTATTTGCATGTTAAGTTGAGGGTTTTTTCCAGTATTTATAAAGCTGTTAAAGCACAGTGCTTATTTAAAATCTTTCAAATCAAATGGTGTAAGCGTTGTTGTAAGATACTGCCCAAAACTATAAGAATTTTTTTTTATCCCGTCCGCAAGGTAGAAAATAGGAGAGTATCTCTGCATGTTCTGGAGCATCGATAAGATTCTGGAGGTGTCACAGTGTCCATAGTTGTTGTGGGGACAGATTTTGCTCTGTTCTTAGAGGGTGATTATTTCAACCCTCCCTGAAGACATTGAGATCCCTCTACAGACGTGGAAGAAATACATGCTAGGCACAGAACAGGTGTATGCCATTTGAAGGATCTAGTACGCCTTCATCCTCAAGACTGTGAAGAACCTCGTCGTGCACATTTGAAACAGTCATCCAAACATCTCACATAAACACTCTATTCTCTATTCTGTTGAGTGATAACATCAGGTTAAATCAAGTTCAATTTGAGGAAGACAACACATGACATAAAATTCTACTGAATATTATGAAAATATATACCTCTGATTGTGCACGCTCTTTCCAGACAGGAAACTCCCCTTTCCACAGCCCCTAATAGTTGAACATGTGTCGCGCTATGCTAACATTTTCCACGCCTTGGTCCCCTCTTACTCTAAAAGTGATTGTATCACACACACAAAGAAAAAAAATGTTCATTTGACATCTAAATGTATTTTTGAGAATTTCAAATGCATAGACTTTTGACAAAATAAATATCTAATATCAACAGAATCATTCTAATTAGTGCTCACCCAAATAGATAGAAGGGGAAGTGATTAAGTGCTGTATGTTATACATTTAATTATTAGCAGGGCTTTAGAGAGATAGTGATTTGATTTATCTAGATAAATAACAAAGTAGTAATTTAATTATTCCACACTGCAGTGATACTGACGTGGTGTGATGTGTTAGTGTGTATTGTGCTGGTACGACTTGATCAAATTCAACAGTGCTGCTGGAGTTTTTAAACACGACCTGTGGGCAGCATACTGTGTCCACTGATGAAGGACTAGAGGACGACCAACACAAACTGCAACAACACATGAGCTACTGTCTCTGACTTTACATCTACAAGGTCAACCAACAAGATAGGAGTGTCTAATAGTAGCCAGTGAGTGGACACCGTTTAACAACTCCAGGAGCACTGCCGTGTCTGATCCAGCACAACACACACTAACACACCACCAAAACACATCCATCAATCAAGATTTTTTTTATAAATCTGTGTCTGTAATTGTAGAACTACATAGTGCAACTATATGGTAAGTGGAACTGATTAAATGGACAGGGTACATACAAGGAGTAAGTTTTAATCTAATAGCTACACTGAGTACATTTTTAACTGACATTTAATGCACCCATCACTGAGGAATTAGTACAATGAGCCACACTTCTGTGTTGGTCTTACCTTAATGTCTTACCGTTTGCACTGCCTCAAAGAAGAAAGCAAGTGCAGTGGATGCTTTGTTATTGGTTGCAACACCCAAGTACATGATCTAGAACAGTGATTATTCAGTGTTAATTAAATTAAATCATTTTCTATTTAAAAACAAGCTTGTATACACCAGACATGCTCCCTGTGGTCTGAGATGGATACTAACAAAATTATAGATCCTTTGAAAGAACTTGTACAGCAAGTTTAGTAGTATACCATATCTGTCAACTGTCACCATCTTGCTTAGTTTATAAGTTATAAATATGGGTGAAAATGAAATTGCTTTTCGTGAAAAGCCATCAATCCCTCCAAAAATAACAAAGCCCAAAATAACTGTTGGGTAAAGAAACACACAAAATTTAAATTATTATCTGTGTAGATTTATTTGCTTGATGCAAAATAAGAGTGTTAAAAAAATGGACAGGAACTTTGTGAATATTAATTTTCAGTGTATTATCATGTATGTATCCAGAATAACATGCATCTAAATTGCATGTAAACATCAAATGTGTGACATACCTGATGAGTTTATGATTGGTGTTGATATCAGGTGCAGAGGACCCTGAACAGAATATGTCTTTCTTGCAACACACCCCATCCTTGTCAATCTTGAGAGTACACCAACAGAGTCTACACGATACATGGATGAATACACTCTGTGCCACTGGATATGGTGGCCCATGGCCTGCAGGATTCCTTTCATCATTCGGCACCCTACATGTGGTGTCCTGACATTCACTGACCTCACCAAATTGTCTAGTTGTTCATCAGTTAGGTTACTGTATAACTGCTTTATAGAAAGGTCATTCTCATGCATGCGGCATTTCACTGTGCTCTCAGATACACCCAGAGGTTTTGCAATGCGTGACACTGGTAGGGACATTTCTATCAGGCTTTGAGTTGCTCAGAAGACACAAAATATTTGGGCCAGCCCATTTCTCCATGCAACACTGGCACCTGACTAGGTGTCAGATTACAGCTGACCTCTATACTGACGAGTGCATATAGCACTGACAACATTTCTTCATTAGACTTTAGTCAACAGTCTCTGAAGAAAGTCTTTTTTCAGTTGTTCAAACAAATAACGCTTTACGTTATTGTATGGCTTGGTTAAATTATTTAAATTGCGCACACACACACCTACATACATACATGTAACAAACAGCATGTGTTTGATCACTTAAGACACGAACCACACGATAAATAATTGTTGAACATTAATCGAGAAATGTAACGTTGATTGAGCCACTTAGGACAGTGCATTAAAACCAAAAACTTGATTGGAACACTGTAAGGAGTGTAAAATTCACACTCTAAAACTAGTTAAGGCTAAACTTTTGGAAGAGTGTGTTTGAACTTCATTTTCCAAGAGTGTGAGGTCGAACAATAGCTAACATTTCTTACCTGCGTGCCAGAGCCAGCAGCTTGTCACGGTGGATGGGACGCCATGGTCAGCGGATAGCATACTGTGTTCAAAAGTGCTAGCTAGATGGATGCGGGAGCAGTTGAACTGCAAACTCTGGCATAGTTTGTCCCTTTTAAAGTGTGATTGGGGCCAAAAAAGTTTTGTATTTAAAACGCTGTAACTCAGACTTCTGACCCTTCACTCACTCAATTTTTTTCCCACTGATACATAGAAAAGGCTGAATCATATTTTTGGCAGGCAACGTTGTGGAAGGTCCTCTGCCTTTATTGCTATGCTGTTCGTCATTATAGCACGTCCCTCGCGAAGAAAGAGTCAGAAGTCTGAACCTGAAAAAAAAAGGGATCTGAAACTGAAAAAAGGATCTGTAACTGAAAAAAAGATCTGTAACAGAAAAAAAGATATGAACCCAAAAATAAAATATGAAAATATATGATTTATTCAAAAAAATAGTTTAATCAAAATTTAAACTGAAAAAAAATCTTACGCTTATTTTAATTTTGAATATGTTGTTGTATTTTTCAAAGTCAAATCTCAGTTTCAAATTTTTTTTCAAATGAACAAAATTTTTTGACCCTAATATAGCTCCATATTTCCCCATAATGTGCTCGTGTAGCACATGGTTCTGTTTGTTGTTGCTCTTGTCTCTGCTCTAGTTCCGCCTTAGTCCCACCTCTGTCCAGTTAGTCTCCAGGTGTTCCTCGTTTGTCCTGTCCTTCTAGTTCTTCTGTGTGTGTAGATGTGTGTTTCTGTGTCTGTCTGTTTACACATATCTACCCCGGTTCATGGCTGTTTCCTGTGTGTCCTTGTTTTATTCTGTTTAGTCTGTCTGTATTACTCATGTTTATTTTGTTTTTATTTTGTAAATAAAATTTCTTGTAGGTCCACCTCCCTTGTCTCTCCTGCCCAACCGTGACAGCAAGCAATTTATTTCCCTCAAATAAATTATCTCAAGATCCCGAGATAATTAAGGTAGGGGGGAAAAATCTTAATGTACCAAAAAAAAAAATTCCCCACATTTACTTTTAAAAAAAAAAAAAAATCTAATGTATCATGGAAAAAATCTCCCACATGTCCTTTTCGTTTTTTTCCCCTGCACTCCCTTCGAGAGCTCCGTAATTGATCCAAAACTTTTTCTACAGTCCATGAATTTGCTGGTGTCATGTCAGCTGCCTCCCACACTCTAGACACTGTTTCTGCTCCAGTTTGAAATTGATGGTGCACTGTGAGATAATGGGAGTAAAACCCTCCTCACATTCACAGTGGTGTGCTTCCTCTCCAGCAGGAATTCTCCAGTCTATTTGGAGAGGACCTCCTGCCACTGTCTGAGCAACAAGGAGATTAAGAATAAAGCTCTTCCCACAATCGAGAATCAGTGAATTCTGTTTCCTTTCTAGGATCCATTCCCGGTTACTTTTTCCAGATTTGTTATGACTGATATTTTCTGATTGTTGCCAACTCCTGTGTTCAGGAAACCACAGGAAAGTGAACATTAGAACCAGCAAGAGACTGGAAGAGAAAAGAAAACACATTTTCAGATTGAATGAACTGAAGAACAAAAACGATAAAGGCAAAAGTAAGGTGTTGCTACTGTACCTCAGATGGTGTCTAAAGTTTCATTGAATAAACTTTGAATTATGTCATCTGTAAAATTATGGGATTTCCTCAGGAATCCGAAAACACAATTTTCACTTATTTCACAATTTATCAGTTATCAATAAACCAGCCGTAACATCAAAACTTACTTTGTTATTATTTTATTTACTCATTCATTGGTTTATTTATGTGTTTATGCTTGTTTTATTAGTAAGATTTTACTCTCACTGTTTATTAATATAAACGTGTAGAGTACAGTTGGTACACTGAGGGCAAAGGTGATATAACTCATTATTATATCTCTAATAGTTATTTGTAATAGTTTGTTTTCCAAAATAAAGGTATCTGTGAATTTTAATTCTGTTTGGCCCCATATTGTACAACATGCCATACTCATCTTACGATAAAACATTTAATGTTGGACTATTGATTTTGGCCACAGATCATAACTGCAGAGTCCATAACAGAATTATTCAACAATACGGAAGCATTGCCTAACATTCCTGTCAGTAACAAAACTTAAGCAACAAATATGACTTAAAACTTAAATAGATGGCAGCCTCAACATATTTAAAATAAAACTGTTTCAGTAAATCAATTACATTACTAACTTTCTTGCCATGAATGTGGCCCTATGGGCAGATATGGCGTTATTTACACTAACAAATTAAATAAAATCTGTTTGAGGAGATTATAAATACTATTATTTATAAATTACTGTACAGGTCAGTAATCTGAGTGGTCTACAGTCAGTGGTGTGCCAACTTTTTACGCCAGTGGACTGATATATGCTCATTGGGTTTTTAACCGTACTCAGGCAAGTAAAAAAAATCTCTCACTCAAGGCTTAGTTTATATTTCTTATATTTATTTTGGACAAAAATATAAAGACTGAGTTATTTGTCTTCTGAAGGTTTAAGCTTTGAATAATTATCTAAAACTGCTAAAGAAAATAATTATCCTTTAGGACCATCATTTACACTGAACTTTTGAATATTTTCAAAAAATCCAGAAATAAAATGTTTATAAACTCACCTTATAACCAGCCGAAAACACACCACACTCCTCACAGATAGTCACCTGGAAGAAACCCACGCAGACACAGGGAGAACACACCACACTCCTCACAGACAGTCACCTGGAGCGGGACTCGAACTCACTACCTCCAGGACCCTGGAGCTGTGACAGAGACACTCCCTGCTGCTCCACTGTGACGACCATTAGCTACTTAATATTACCCAATAATGAAGGTAAATTAACATCTTTATAAATAACAGCATGTATAGGTGGACTTTAAGAAATTAAGGTATTTATTTTATAAACTAGTATGACATTGTCAGGCAAAATGGTGGCACTGTAGGTGACAGTGGTGCCACACAACCCCCACCCTGATCAGGATCAACTGGTTACAAAAGATAGGTGAATGAATGAAAGAATCTGTGAAAAATCTTAACATGGAAGAAAGTGGTATTTCACCAGAGCAACAATACAGAAAATATGATGAAGTACATAACAGTAAAGTAGTAATAATAATAATAGATGATTATAATGTTATACATCTTGTAAAATATTTAGTTTTGTCAGTTTCACTACAAACAACATGTGTTAGATCTCACAGAACTCTCATGTGTTTTTGTTTTTAATGCATTTGTGAGTTTTTAAAGTGAACAAATGTCTGAAGTTCTGACCACACTGTGAGCAGAAATGTGGTTTCTCTCCAGTGTGAATGAGTTTGTGTTGTCGGAGACCACTCAGGACAGAAAAGCTCAGACCACACACGGAGCAGGGGTACGGCTTCTCTCCGGTGTGAATACGGCAGTGAACCGTCAGAGCACCTTTTTCAATAAACCTCTTCCCACACTCCGTACACTGGTACGGCCTTTCTCCGGTGTGAAGACGGCAGTGATTTCGGAAATGACTTTGGACAGCAAATTTCTTCCCGCACTCTGAACAGCAGTACGGTTTCTCTCCAGTATGAATACGCTGATGTATTTTCAGAACGTTCGGTCGCTGAAATCTTCTCCCACATTCTAAGCAGCGATATGGTTTCTCTCCGGTATGAATTCGTAGATGTGCTTTGAGATGACTTGCTGCAGCAAAACTCTTAAGACAAAGTAAACACTGATAGGGCTTCTCTCCAGTATGAATTCTCTGGTGCCTCTGGAGACTGCTCTTATGACTAAAAGTCTTTCCACAGTGTGAACATTCATGTGGTTTTTCTCCAGTATGAATCCGTTGGTGAACTTGGAGATGACCTTGTTGAGCAAAACACTGTCCACACTCTGAACACTCAAATGGTTTCTCTCCGGTATGAGTTCTCTGGTGCTGTTGAAGGTGACTCCGTTTAATAAAAGTTCTCCAACACACTAAACACTGATGGTTTCTCTTCTTTTCTTTGGTTTTCTCAGGGCTGACAGAACTAGAACATGATTCCTCAGCCATGGGTTCCATTTTAATCTCTCCTGATGTCAGCAGTAGCTTCTGGGGATGGATTAAAAAAGAACAGGAAAGTGGACTTCAGGACATTTCTGCAATGAAAAAGGAAACTTTTAAATCTGACAGTTGGACAATACTATGTCTGTGTCATTTAGGGTTAAACATAATGCTTGATTTGACGATTTTCAAAGAAATTCATAAACACTGCTGCAGCCAGCTGATAAAATCTTTCTACAAAATTACAAAATCCAAACAGTGTTTTGAAACTTTTTGAAACCTTCAATACGCCTGCTTTTGTTCAGAAACAGTCCAACAGTTTGTCTTTCTCAATATAAATACTTAACACAAATGATCAACCTGTCCCTACGTAGTTCCATCTGATAATAAATATCCCCTAAATAAAGTATACATCAAAGTTTAAAACACATGACTGGGCACACTGATCCATCCATCCATCCATTATCTGTAACCACTTATCCAATTCAGGGTCACGATGGGTCCAGAGCCTACCTGGAATCATTGGGCACAAGGCAGGAATACACCCTGGAGGGGGCGCCATTCCTTCACAGGGCAACACAGACACACACATTCACTCACACTCACACCTACGGACACTTTTGAGTCACCAATCCACCTATCAACATGTGTTTTTGGACTGTGGGTGGAAACCGGAGCACCCGGAGGAAACCCACGCGGACATGGGGAGAACACACCAACTCCTCACAGACAGTCACCCGGAGCGGGAATCAAGCCCACAGGTCCCTGGAGCTGTGTGACTGCGACACTACCTGCTGCGCCACCGTGCCGCCCTGGGCACACTGATGTTTATATAATTATAACCTAATGATAAATTAGATTGACACATTATGATTAATTAGATTATGCCACCTTTTAATAAAATGAGGTATTTGGTAGTGACAGGCGTTTGGCCACTAGAGTTCACTGTGGAGAAATTAAATATTAGTTTTTTTTTTTATCAATAGCTGATTTTCATTGGATTTGATCTCCATTTCTTCTCTGACTAAACCCTCTGTTTTAACCCAATGCTCCCCGTGCACCCCAAGATTACTAAGAAACAGACATATGTCTCATCAACAAACTTAAACACCCAAAAGAACCCAAGATAATGTTCCAGCTATGGATTTTGTTGCATGTTTTTTTAATTTCACTGGAGTTACTAAGTAAACTCCACCCTCTTTATATCTCCACTAAACATCTATAAATGAACCTGATAACGTATGACCAACTGGGAATAAGAACAGTAAATAAATGCTGTATTTATTTAAAATTAAATACATTAAAGACATAACAAATAGAGTTTTTACCTGGTTTATTTAACACAGCGCTGTGATCTTCTACCTCTCCGGTTTACTTGAGAAGCACAGCTCTAGAACTGTGCCCCTCCTGGAGGAAATTAAGTACTACAGTGTAATCTCGAGATTTCTAAAACCACCTGTATTCCGTTAAAGCCCACCTCTTGGGCGATGATTGGACAGTTCAGTAGTTCAGCAGTCCTCTGTTTGGCCAGGTCAGGGGTGATTCACACGACTGTAAATATAGCTATATTACTTTTCAAACCCGAATGAAATCCAGTGAATCTCAGCCTTAACATTTAAGGTGTGACTCAAAAAGATGAACATAAAGGTGTTAATTTTCATGCATCCATAGACATGTGTTTACTGTTTGAATAAAGGTGAATGGGTATATCTGGGTATATCTGGGTATATCAAGGCCAAAAATTACTATATCGCTGAATACAGCTGATGAAGGAAGCCATGTACAGCTGATCTATGGCATTGGGTCAACCAATAAGAATGTTTAGACTCCATGACATCATTAATGGACAACCTCCTTATTATCATATAATAAAAACATTAATCAGGAAATAAATGAAAGCAATAAATAAATAAAATAATAAATAATAATAAATACGTATAAATAAAAATATTAATACATGAAAACAAAAATAAATATATAATTAAAACCTGTTGTAAAAAAACAATTTTATTACTTTGTGTTAGTGGACAAATATCCTTAAATGATTAGTTAAAATTAAGCATTTATAATTGTGTGAAATCTTGTATCTTATATGTACTCATATGAATGATTAACCAGTATCTAGACATGCATTTAAACAGTTTAGAATCTGCACACTAACTGGCATGTTGACTCAGTATTAGCACCTTTCTAAATTCTTAGACCTCTAACATTGAACAGATCTGCACTTAGGAAACACATAAATTACAACTGTTAGCCAAAAGGGGGAGTTGAACTTTAGGGCACCTCAGTGACCTTAAGTCCATTAGTGACTCCTCTGAATCTTGGTGACAGAAAAGGAGTGTGGGAAACAAAACCTACAGTGTCAAAAGGGTATGATGAGTGTTTTGGGGTCACAGGTGCATGGGAAACCTGCACGCGAGAAACATGAGTACTAACATGTCTAATTATGCATATTAATATATGTTAATCAGCCAGAAACGCCTTGCCAGTAGGGTATACGTCATTTGGGGTATAAAACTGTGGAGTCAGATGCGATGAGTCAGAACTTTGCGTGGAAAGGGCACTTTGCGTTTCTTATGTATTAGTTCTCCTGGATCCAGTATTGTAATAAATACTTTGATTTGCTTTGAACTTCACTCGACTGGTCTTTCGGAACTTAACTTCCGGAACGAGCACGCCTCCCTGAGGAGGAAGGTTCTATTTTGGAACTTTTTGATATTTTCTAAATTTTAATTACTTTGGGAACGGTCCAAAAAGAACAGTAATTCTTCAAACCACATATGTATATCAGTGGCGATGGCTCTAAGACTGCAAGGGAAGCTCAGCTTCCCCTAAAATGTCAAAGAATAAGTGATCAAATATATACTGTTGTGTGTACATGTCATTGAATAAATATGCACTACAACGCAACGTTTGTTCAGAATCAGTTCAGAATTCTTATCACTGGTAAAGACGCGGCTTTCCTCTCAATCATTTGCGCAGATTCACAGTGATTTAAACAGTGCGGACGCTGAGCGTCCACAGAGTTCAATGGAGAAGCAGCGAAGTGCAGGGAAACGAGACGAGTGATTGGATAAATGCTGGGCTTTGTCCCGCCCATCGGACGCTCAGCGTCTCTGGGGGTCTATGGGGCAGTGGGCTGGCCTCGGCTGGCCCGGACGCTCAGCTTCTGCATGATGATTGGATGATCTGTCTGAGGCTGAATCCATTTTTGATTGAAAGCGAATCAGCGACCCGTTGATGTAAAGATCCGAGGGAGCATTACATTTTCATTCTGATCTGAGTTGAACTAGACTATCTTAATCCTCTTAGCGGCATTTTCTTTGTTAAAAACGAGCTTCTATTTCTGGTGCTTTTTTTGTTGCTGCTTGTGTTTGGAGACTGACTTCTATCACTCTTTCTGACTTCTATCGCAGTTTCTGACCAGCGGGTGCTGCTGAGCCCCTCCACCGTCACAAAGCACTCACAGGCGGACACACTTCACATGGGCCAAGGCCGTTTAAGCAGCCTAGCTCTGCTGGCCATTGAGAGGACACTAGTCAATTCACTGGAAAAGACGCATTGTTGGTACGACAGGGTCCCAGATCATTTTGTTGAAAAGGAACGGAGGGTAGAATTTAAGTATAAATAAACCGACACATTTTATGATGTAAGCCGAAATTGAGGTCCCCTCCTTGAAAGACCAGCATCCGCCACTGATTTAACCTGCCCGTTTTAGACAACTTCCGTCTTCTGGATAATGGATGGATGGGTTCAACCAGAGAAGAAAATAAATAGATTACATACTCCCCCCCCCAAAAAAACAAACAAACAAACAAACAAACAAACAAACTAGGGTCTAGATTCATTCAGTCATCCATTGTCTGTAAACCTTATCCAGTCGTGGGTCCAGAGCCTACCTGGAATCATTGGGCACAAGGCAGGAACACACCCTGGTGGGGGCGGGGTTTAGATTGTTAATAATAATTTTAATCAAATAGCAAAGTTGGTCTAGGAGTCTAGGAGCTTTGCAACACAGAATAAAGTAATTGTGGAAAAAACAGAACTTTGGCTTAACTTTGAAATATTTGCTTTTGTGTATGATAATAATAAAAAAAAACCCAGAGACCTAAAGTACGTTTTTTTCACTTCCTTAATATGTTCAAGACATTTGAAGCCCCCTTTATATCGAGTGAATCAAATTTTCACTCTGCGCACACTGTAGATACAGACCTTGAACCTTACAAAATTATTTAGTAAAATCGCCTTTGTGATCCACATCAAATCATTAAACACCACCTGACACCACTTAACTTTTGGGGTCATCAAATCTTCACAACAATGTTCGAAAAGATAGCGGAAAGTTGCCCGAGAAAAGTTATTGCAGTAAATAATACACTCCAAATATATGACCATCAGAAAGAAAATGTAAACTTTATCCATAATGTATATTAACCCCAGTACCGAAATGTTGTTGCTCTTATAAGAACTGTGTATGTATTTATATTTGTTTGTACTTTAATTCTTGGACATTTAATTTTCACCGTAGGTTATGTTTAACATATACGTTCATAATAACTTTATTTTACGTGTTAAATGTGAGTGAACACAACATTTTAACGCAAGGTGGCGATACAGTCTAATTAACCCTGAGGTTCTTGTCTGAAACGCTCTTATGCAAACACTGTCTTTAATGACACGAGAGAACACCAGGCGGTGCAATTTCTTTGCAACCATTTCCTGAATTTTATATTTATGTTAATCACAGTTCCCTTGTGTATCATTTCATTGTCTGTAACCCTCATCCAGTTCAGGGTCGCGGTGGGTCAAGAGCCTACCTGGAATCATTGAGCACAAGGCAGGAACACACCCTGGAGGGGGCGGGGTTTAGATTGTAAATAATAATTTTAATCAAATAACAAAGTTGCTGTGTGTACTTATTGTGCATCAGTGTAAGAGCGTTGCAACACAGAATAAATTATGTGGAAAATTATTTGTGGAAAAAACAGAACTTTGGCTTAATTTTAAAATATTTGCTTTTGTGTATGAAAAATATTCAAAAAAAAAAAAAAAAAAAAAAAAAAAAAAACAGAGACCTAAAGTAGATTTTTTTCACTTCCTTAATATGTTCAAGAAATGTAAAAGTTTATTAGCGTTCAGTCAATAAAAAATATAATATTTTTATATTCATAATTCAGAATAATTCTGGAAATTTTCTATTGGTCCATTTATCATTAAATTTACACACAGTGTGAAGGACAGGGGCGGCACGGTGGCGCAGCATATAGTGTCGCAGTCACACAGCTCCAGGGACCTGGAGATTGTGGGTTTGATTCCCGCTCTGGGTGACTGTCTGTGAGGAGTTGGTGTCCGTGTCCGTGTGGGTTTCCTCCGGGTGCTCCGGTTTCCTCCCACAGTCCAAAAACACACGTTGGTAGGATTGGCGACTCAAAAGTGTCCGTATGTGTGAGTGTGTGTGGTGCCTTGTGAAGGACTGGCGCCCCCTCCAGGGTGTATTCCCGCCTTTCCCAATGATTCCAGGTAGGCTCTGGACCCACCGCAACCCTGAATTGGATAAGCGGTTACAGATTATGAATGAATGAATGAATGAATGAATCTGTAACCCAGCTGCTGTGTTCAAATGATGCCGTGAACTAAACATCCACACACATGGAGACACAGGGTTTTCACTGAACATTGATGATATGTAAAATAATAAATATGATTTAGATGAAACTAGACAAAGTTAGATTAGACTAAATTAGATTAAAGTTAGAGGGATTTCACTGTCCCCTAGGGAAATAAGCCCTAGACAGTTCCCATAAATGTAAGTGAGAATCCACTGAAAGATGAGCTCATGAAACAGTGGCTCATGGGAACCTGGGGCAAAATTAGATCTGACTGCCACTATAAAGACTTTCCTCAAGTCTGTGTTTAATTCCTCACATTTCTGCTGCTGCTGCACTTTAACAAATATCTCTCACTCTACATTCAAACACCTTTAACAGCATGACCACTATATTATTACTAACACTGACACTGTACTAAAACAACAACAACCACAGTAACACTGTACTAACAACAACCACCACCACAGTGACACTGTACTAACAACAACAACAACAACCACAGTGACACTGTACTAACAACAACAACAACCACAGCGACACTGTACTAACAACAACAACCACAGTGAACATGTACTAACAACAACAACCACCACAGAGACACTGTATTAACAACAGCAACAACCACAGGGACACTGTACTATCAACAACAACCACAGTTACACTGTACTAACAACAACAACAACCATGGTGAAAATGTACTAACAACAACAACCACCACCACAGTGACACTGTTCTAACAACAACAACCACAGTGAAAATGTACAACAACAACCACAGTGACACTGTACTAACAACAACCACCACCACCACAGTGAAACTGTACTAACAACAACAACCAAGGTGACACTGTACTAACAACAACAACAACAACACTGACACTGTATTAATACCAACAACAACAACAACACTGACACTGTAGTAACCACAACACTGTACTAATATCAACACTAACACTCAACTAACAACAACACTAAGACTGTACTTATAACAAAAACGCTGACACTGTACTAATAACAACACTGACACTGTACTAACAAAAACACTAACACTGTATTAACAAAAACACTAACACCGTACTAGTAACACTGTGTGTTGTGTGTTAGTGAGTTGTGTTAGTGTGTGTTGTGAGTTTTTGTGTGTTAGTGTGTGTGCTGTGAGTTGTTGTGTGTTTGTGTGTGTGTTGTGTGCTGTGAGTTGTGTGTTCGTTTGTATGTTGTGTGCTGTGAGTCGTTGTATGTTTGTGTGTGTGTTGTGTGCTGTGACTTGTTGTGTGTTTGTGTATGTTGTGTGCTGTGAGCAGGTGGTGCAGCAGGTAGTGTCTCTGTCACAGCTTCAGGGTCCTGGAGGTTGTGGGTTCGAGTCCTGCTCTGGGTGACTGTCTGTGAGGAGTGTGGTGTGTTCTCCCCGTGTCTGCGTGGGTTTCCTCCGGGTGACTGTCTGTGAGGAGCCCCCTCCAGGGTGTGTTCCTGTCTTGTGTCCAGTGATTCCAGGTAGGCGCCGGACGCACCGCCACCTAAGCAGTTACAGATATTGAATGAATGAATAATTACTGGTTACAGACCAACAACCCTTTGAGGCAAAAATATAGGTAGCTAGCCTTGGTAATTTAACCTCTTGCTGGCCTTGGCATGCTAACCTCTTGCTAGCTTGCTAGACTTGGTAAGCTAATCTCTTGCTAGCCTGCTAGACTTAGTAAACTACTCTCTTAAATGTAATTGCTCATTGAGCTTTTCTGATTTAGCAAATGTGAGATTACACATTAATTTAACAGTTGCTTAAATATTTCAATGCTATTACTGCCAATAAAACTTGGACCTCATCAAACCTTACCTGACTTTAGGTAGTGCTTTGGTCCAAATGAGTGCTTTCAGTAGGTTAGTGTGAGGTTTCTAGAAATCATCTCAACATATGCTGTACCTGTGATGGAGGAATGAACAGTGCAGCATGGTGGTCTCAGTAGCCCTTCAGTGTGTAATGAGCCTGGGATTGTGGAGCTTTGCTATTCAAGTGCTCTGGAATCACATCTAGTTATTTTAGCCAAGATTATGCTTCAGTATATTTTTTACCAACTATATGTGAGTTTCTCACCTTTAACTTTGAATATTCCCATTTAATTCCCATTAATTCCCATAATTACCCGTTAATTCCCGCTAATTCCCATGGTAAATTTCCCAACTTTGAAAATTCCCAGAATTTTGCAACCCCAGTGTGTTGTGTGATGTAAATTGTTGTGTCTTAGTGTGGGTTGTGTTAGTGTGTGTGTTGTATGTTATTGTGGGTTGTGTTAGTGTGTGTGCTGTGTGTTTATGTATGTGTGTGCTGTAAATTGTTGTGTGTTAGTATGTGTGTGTTGTGTGCTGTATGTTGTGTTAGTGTGTGTGTTGTGTTAGTGTGTGTATTTTGTGCTGTGAATTGTGCGGTAGTGTGTGTGTATGTGTTGTCTTACCGGAATTCTGTTAAGTTGCTTTGTGACAACATCATTGTAAAAAGCACTATACAAATAAATTTGTTTTGTTTTATTTTTTATAACAAATATAATAAAATATAATAAAAAATTTGTAATTTTTATTACAAATAAAGTTGTTGTGTGTATGTGTGTTGTGTGCTGTGAGTTGTTATTTGTTAGTGTGTGTGTTGTGAGTTGTTGGGTGTGTTGTGTGCCGTGAGTTGTTGTGTGTTAATGTATGTGTTGTGTGCTGTGAGTTGTTGTGTGTTGGTGTATGTGTTGTGTTACGTTGTGTGTTGTTGGTCCAAAGGTGCGGCCCCGCTGGATGATGATTATGATGATGATGGTGAAGTAAGAGAAGGGCCGGGGAACAGCAGATAAGCCTCAGCCAATCAGATCGCGCCGTTGTGGTGGCATCAACCCGGCAGCCTATCAGAGCGGAGGACGCGGAGCAATAAATATCATCGCAGCACATTACTCCGCGGGAAAGAGTAGAGCCTGGCGCAGCGCGAGGATATCTTCGTTTAAATCATCTCCAACTACCATCTCCACCACGCGCTCAGCAAACAACCCCACCTCGCCCCGGGTCAAGGTAAAACCCTCACAGCTCTGATTTTCCCTCGATTTTTTGCACGTTTCTGCTGAAGTTGGATACCTGCAGTTTTCGCTCCACCTTAAACTGTACAGCTGTTACATTCTGGTTCTGGAGGGTGAATGTGTTCCTGGTTTGAGTTCACCGGTACACCTTAAACTATGCCCGATGCGCCAGTAACAGCACGTGCATCATGTAAATTGGAACGGAATATTTGGTAATTCAGTAAAGTGTAACAGAAAATTTTGTAAGATATCCAGCTACATACAATCAGCTTAAAGCTTAATTATAAATAAATTTGATTTGATTAAAGCTGTGGTGGTCAGAATAGGAATTATTTATTTAAACACAATGACCATTCCACCTTAACTTTAAAGACTACTGAACTAGTGGCACCCTGGATGTCACTGTTACACAGTTTAAATTGGAGCTAGCAACTTTATAGAGAAAACATACATGCGTGCACACACACAAGCAGCCTAGCAACCACCTGGGACACCATAGCATCCACCCAGTGTTTTCTTTAGAAAAAGCTCTTCTGTAAAGGTATGTTGTGTTGACAGGTGTGGAATATGGGGAACAGGAAGATGGCTGATACGTATTCTGAGCCCACTCCTCTGGACGATATTTTTGATGAATCGTATCGGGAAAAAGATGGACCTAAGCCTCCGATGATCATCGTGTGGAGGAATGTGGTGTTGATGAGTCTTCTCCATTTAGGAGCTTTATATGGAATATTCCTCATCCCGTCAGCTTGTTCTCTCACACTGCTGTGGGGTATGTACACAATATACACTGGGGTGCAGTGTTCATGTTTTAGTGTTTATGCACCAGTCCAAACTGACTGCAGAGTCCTCTCAGGATCCAGAGATTAACCTCAGAAGTCAGGCTGCTTTTGGAATAAAACCTATAAAAAACATATAAAAAAATATTTTGAAACTTAGTGTTTAGTTGTTCACTTGTTCACTTTCTTGAAATACTGATTTAATTAATATCTAGAGGGAAGAATCAAAGTAAAACACTTCTCTGCTACAGGTCAGAGATGGTTGATGTGTGCAGTGACCTTGGTCTCCTTTTAATTTCCTGAGTTTCTGCAGCAGTTAATCTCTCTGCCTCAGGATGCGTCTTAAAGCAGCTGAACACACTCAGTGCAGAGGGGGGTCCACAAAATATTTTCTGTTATGGTTTATAAATGTTCTGTGTTCCTCCAGCTGTGCTGTGTTTTGTGGTGAGTGCTCTGGGAGTAACAGCTGGAGCTCACAGACTGTGGAGTCATCGATCATATAAAGCTTCTCTGCCGCTTCGACTCTTCCTTGCTTTTGCCAACTCCATGGCCTTCCAGGTAAAAAAAAAAACTTCCTTCGAACCAGCCACAAAAAAAAAGAAACATAACAAAAAGACCTCTGCTGTCTGTAAGAAGCCCTTAGAGTCATGGCACACGTGTTCACTAGATGCTTCCCTCAAACTTCCAGTGTTGGTCTAAAGTGCTCGGAGTGCAGGTTCTCAGAAATTCACTGGATAAGTTCACGACACTGCCCTCTAGTGGAGAGGCCTTTTAATCCTGCACGCCAAGTGAGTGTGTACAATTTGAGTGATCAAGTATCACACTTGCATCGAACCCAATTTAATCTCTGACAGATTGTGTGATGCTCACTGTATCTTATGTTTAGAATAAATGGCTGTTGTCTGTTTATTAACCATAGATGAGATGTGAATGGATCAAATGATACAGGTTATACACTGCTGTAAACAAACACAACTTCATTCATCCACGCTGAATTACTGGGCACAGGGTGAGAACACCCTCTGTTGTATTTTGTTTGACCCCCTGAAGTATTTTTGGACAAAATTCCACATGTAACACATTGATTCTAGTGGGACGCATCGTTATATTTATCCTCATGGTCTTTAATCATGTCCTCCTCTCTGGTCCAGAATGATATTTATGAATGGTCTCGAGATCACCGGGTTCATCATAAATATTCAGAGACGGATGCAGACCCCCACAACGCAGGGAGGGGCTTTTTCTTCGCACACATCGGCTGGCTCCTCGTCCGAAAACATCCAGACGTCATTGAGAAGGGGAAGAGACTAGAGCTCACAGATCTGAAATCTGACAGAGTGGTGATGATCCAGAGGAGGTGAGAGAGTGTGTTGCTAATCTGCTGAGACTCCTTGCTTTAGCATATTTTCAGTTTGAATGAATGCCTGTGACCTTTGTCTTGGCTGGATTCACACGGCGAGTGTCCAGATAGGAGGGGTGTGGTCAGACAGAGTTGTATCCATAGCGACGCCGGGAGGAGGCCGCAAACTAAGGCTTCTCCCTGCCACAGACATTCGGTTCTGATTCCATGGCCTTCTGTGTCTGGTTGACTCCAACATCAGATTCCAGCTCTGATCCTTGTCCTGGAGTGTGTTGGAGGCAGAACCGACATGCGGCAGGTGTTTGGTTGATTTTCTGGAATGTGATTTTCCTTCAAGGATATGCCTCTGGAGACGTTGGAGCATGTGGATGATATTAGCTTTACTCTGTCTTTCAAACACAGAAGATCCTCTCCACTCAGTTATGGTCAATAGGATCCACATCCATTTTAAAAGAAATCAAAAAAAGTAATCAGCCCAGGAGGCACAGGAATCAGATCAGGATCCGGTCATTCTGATCATTTTATGTGAATACAAAAGACTTAATCACATTTAACACAAGTGTAAATGGAACACATTTGGACATGTACCTTATCTGTGAAAGTGGGTGTTTCTTTCCTTGGCCCCAGGCACTTCTGCAGGAATCAGTGAGATCTCTCTCTCTCTCTCTCTCTCTCTCTCTCTCTCTCTCTCTCAGGTTCTACAAGCTCTCAGTGGTTCTGATGTGTTTTTTGGTTCCGATGCTGGTTCCCTGGTGGCTGTGGGGGGAGTCTTTGTGGGTCAGTTACTTTATTCCTACACTCCTCCGGTATGCACTGGTGCTGAACGCTACCTGGCTGGTGAACAGTGCCGCCCACATGTGGGGAAATCGACCGTATGATGTCAACATTAACCCCCGGGAGAACAGATTCGTCACCTTCAGCGCTATAGGTAATGTCAGGTCGAAAAGGCCTTCCACCATGAATGACTGTCATCCTATTTAATAAAACAAAACCCCTTTTTAAAATATTTCAAATACATGGGTTTCAGGTTAAGGGAACAGGTTCCAACACGTGACTATTTTAGCTTGCTGAAAATTCATTGTTATGTCATTTCACTCAACTCTCAGACTTATTTGCAGGTGAGGGGTTCCATAACTACCACCACACCTTCCCATTTGATTACTCCACGAGCGAGTTCGGCTGGAGGCTGAACCTCACAACCTGCTTCATCGACCTGATGTGTGCCCTCCACCTGGCCTCTGACTGCAAACGAGCCGCCAGAGACGTCGTCCGATCTCGAGTGCAGAGGACGGGGGACGGCTCGCACCGAGGATAAACACTGACATCCTGTAAACACACCCAGCTCACACAGGTAAACACCAACCCACGTATAATCACACTCACTGGGCCCATGGGGTTGGGTTTATCCTAATAGGTTTTTTTTTTTTATTAAATAAACTCTTACTGCTCAAATAGATTTCTTTTAAATGTGGCACAGTACAGTGTGTAAAGTTTAATTTGTTTCTCAGGTCTGCACTGCAATGGTGTGCTGTCACGAAGTTGTGACTCTAGTGCCCCCGGTGGTGTGGAGGTGCAGCTGTTTCCTCAAGAAATTGGAGGTGGAAAAAAAGCAAATAACGGCACCACAAGCAAACTCCGGGAAAATAATATACGTTAAAAAAAACAACGTATAAAAATAAATTGCAGCTACATTTCAGGTGTAGTCAATTCACAATAAAGGGAAGATTTTGTAAATCATTATTTAAAACAATGCATTTGTTTGAAGTATCCTGTGTCGAATGTGGAGTTTGTAGTTTTAAAATCTCAAAAAAAAAACTCAACAATTAAGAATAAAGCCCACAGCAAACACAGCTGCAGCTTGAATTAGGACTGACTGTAGATCAGTGTTGGACCTGTGCAAGAGTTAAATAGAAACACCAAACCAAAGCTCTTCTTGAGCTTGTCTCCAGCTGAACCTGGGAATACTGGGAGTTTGGAAAATTAGTGGAATTCCTCTTCAAAAATGTCACTCATGTTTTGAAATTCTGAACATTAAAATCATTAAAAGATCAGGAGACAACCCAGAGGAACACAAACATGAAATGTGCCAAAATCAGTTTTACAAGGGCTGTTTCGGTTAGCCAGAAAGCAAAGACCTGAGGAACATCCCTGTTGGATAAGCCTCAGCTTGGTGTTTAAAATGTATATTTAAATCCTGCGTCGTAACAATCCCCCTGAGGATTTCTCGGTTTATAAACTTTGTTTTTGATACAAAATTATTATATAGTAATTTCTGTGTTTTACTATGAGATAAATCATTCTTAGAGGCTGGTATTATTTGATGTTTTTAAGATGTAAGAGTCAGACGGGAGCTGAGGGGTCGACTTAACCACAGTTAAGTTTGTTTACAGAGACTCTGAAGGACACTGGACTGAAACCTTGTTTAAGATTGAACTATGAATAAATTCCTGTTTCATAAAAATATTGCTGAATATTTTTTTTTTTTAAACAAACCTTTGAATCAACTCTGCAGTTGTTTTGATTCAAATCACCACCCTGTATCCTCTTCCCTTCCACTCAAACGACCACAACTGACAAAACACACATTTTCAGAGTCATGTTTAAAGCATTAATGGCATATTTATATTAAATCTAAACTTCTCATTTTGAGAAGTGATAAATAAGTGGAAATATGAAGCTACAATATCAAAATATTGCTTCAGAAAAAAAAACATGAAAAGGCAACTGTGTTTTGTTTATAGCTGTGTTCTTTCTCTTTTGTGAGTTGCTGAAGGGCTGTACCAAATGTATTTGAATAGTGAATGAATTTAAGGCAATTCAGAAAAAATTCATTTGATGGAATCACAGACCTATGAAACATAATGGATTTAGGACTTGTCCTGTTCACAGCTCTGATCTTCATAAGCAACGACGGAGCCTAGCATTGAACTAACGTGGTACGATACGTTAAACTAACCAACATCTGAAGTCCGACAATTTCCCAAATATGTCATACTTTGTTAGCGCCACAGTAGTTTGAACCATGTTGGTTTAAACCACTGTAGTTCAAACTACAATTGTTCCAGATGTGTTTCATCTGGCTTTCACAGCAGGAAACTTGCAAAAAAGAGTGAAGATGAGGAGGAGCCTGTGGAAGAAAGAGATAAAAAGGGCAACATGGACCTGCAGGAGGACGTGGACAAGATGATGAAAACCAAGTGTGTCAGAGCATGTTGGAGCAACACTGTTTGATCATGTTGTAAACCCTGGGTAGATGCTGATAAACTGCTGACTTTTCCACTGGAGCTCACGGGACTTCAACGCCCCCAGACAAATCAGTGCCTCGATACTGTTACTGCCCCCAGTTAAAACAATGATTTGACAGTGTGTTACTCACTGCCCCCAGTCAAAACTGCCCGATAGGGCGTTACTCACTGCCCCCATTTAAAACAATGCCTTGACAGGGTGTTACTCACTGCCCCCAGTCAAAACAGTGCCTTGATAGGGTGTTACTCACAGCCCCAGTCAAATCAGAGCCCCAATAGGGTGTTACTCACTGCCCCCAGACAAATCAGTGCCTTGATAAGGTGTTACTCATTGCCCCCAGTCAAAATAGTGCCTCAGTTGGGCGTTACTCACTGCCCCCAGTTAAAACAGTGCCTCGATAGGGCGTTACTCACTGCCCTCAGTTAAAACAATGCCTCGACAGGGTGTTACTCACTGCCCCCAGTCAAAACAGGGTCTTGAAAGCATTATTTACAGCCCCGCAGTGCCTTGTGTTATCTTAGAAATTAATAATAATAATAATAATAATAATAATAATAAGTTACACATATATAGCACCTTTCACAAAACCAAGGTCACTTTAGAAAAATGATTCTTCACTGGTTCTTTACTGAAGGCAGTGAATATATAGAACCAAGTCAGCTCAGAAGCACTGGCATACTTAATCGGATTATATCTTATATCACCAGTATATCCAGCATATTCTTCAGTATACATTCCATTATATACTCCAACATAACAACTTGGGTCCTTAAAATTCAGAGTAGCTTTATTGGCATGACTGATTTTGCCAAAGCTCGTGAACAATTCAGAAAATTGTGTCTCACTAAACTGTGAAAGACACACTTTACTTAATGTAATCAACAAGGCAAAGTTATAACAGTCCAACAACAAATGAAACTAAAAAAGTTAAAAAGAATACTTCTAAGTAAAAACGAATGACGTTCCCTTGCCCAAGAATATTTTTATATTTAAATTACAACATGGCCCACACATTTGAAGATTACACATAGGCTCTGCAGATAAGATAGGATAAGATAAGATAATACATGATAATCCTTTATTAGTCCCACAGTGGGGAAATTCACAGTGTTACAGCAGCAAAGGGGCAGTAAAGTAATCAGTAAAAAAAGAAAGGTAACAAAGAAAATCATAGTCATTACTATGAACATAAATAATGGAATACAAAAAAATATAAATATCAAAATATCTGAAGAATATTTAATACTAATGAACATGGCTATTGTAAATGGGAATATTGCACAAGATATTGCACATTAGTACATAGATTGAAATATTATATTACACATTATATTGTAGAAGGTCACAGTCTTGTATTAAATATTAAGTATTGCACATTATATATGTGTGTCATCCAAATACATGTCCAGTCCAGTTTACTGTTCAGGTAAACACCCAGGTTTACTTATAAGAGGTCACCCTCTCAATATCTGTTACCTGGATGTTCACTGGTGAAGGGGGGATGAGAACGCACCTTAATCTGGGACAGTGAATCTTTTCACTGAGCTGTTCTGGTTTCATCAGGATCCTGTTTTCCATCCAGAACCTTGCACACTCTCCGCTCATTAACCACAGTCTGGAGAACCTTTCTGCGGAGGAGGGTTTAGGAATAAAGAAGTGTTTAGCACTGCGTTTGTGTGCTGTGCTTGGATATTTACTTTAACAGTGTCTCCGAACAGAATCATACTCAGGCTATCATTAGAAAAACATAACTGCTGAATGTGTTTTAGATAGAGGAGTGTAACAGGTTCAGACAGAGAGAGATTTTATTTGGATTTGATTTTAAAGATGTAAGAGTCCGATGGGAGCCGAGGGATCGACTTAACCACAGTGGGATGTTTGTGTTGTTTACAGAGACTCTGAAGGACACTGGACTGAAACGCTGTTTAAGATCAATCTAGGAATAAATTCCTCTGTGTCACAAAGACAATTTTTTGAGTCAACTCAGCAGATGTGTTTTTATTCATAAGGCAGAAATTACAATAAATAATATAACAAATATAGGCCTACTGTACCAAATCACCACTCTGTATCCACAGTATCTGTGTGAATGAACAAAAGTGATCTGGCATCACTTGCTGTGACTTCAGGTAACCTGAGGTGTGTCTTAAATTTACCCTGTGTGTGTGTGTGTGTGTATGTGGGTGTGTGTATGTGTTTGACCTTGGAGGATCTTCCCACTGACACAGACACAGTATCACATTGAGTATTGATAGCTTTATGCACTATGTCACTGGCATTCATTCACAAACACACACGAGAAAGATGGAGAGTGAAGATGAGTAGGAGCCTGTGGAGGAAGAGAAAGAAGGAGATAAAGAGGGACCTGCAGGAGGACGTGGACAAGATGATGAAAACTGAGTGTGTCAGAGCATGTTGGAGCAACACTGTTTGATCATGTTGTAAACCCTGGGTAGATGCTGATAACCTGCTGCACAGCAACTCTGACTTTTCCACTGGAGCTCAGGGGACTTCACTTCCTCCAGTTAAATCAGTGCCTCAATAGGGCGTTACTCACTGCTCCTCAGGCGTTGACAGGTTGCCACATATTTAGCAGCAAGGCTCACTGTGTTCCTTTCTCCAATAATATTTTTTATTTAAGTTACAACATGGCCCACACATTTGCAGATTACACATCGTCTCTGCAGATGAGAATCACCTTAATCTGGGACATTGTGCTGGTTTCATCAGGACCCTGTTTTCTGTCCAGAACCTTCCACACTCTCCCCTCATTAACCACAGTCTGGAGAACACAGTGACAGCATAGTTTTTATATATCATTGTATAATTTTGAATAAAATGTTTAAAATGTTTAAAATGTTAAAAAGGATCTAAGTTGTGTTTGTATGTCTGTGTGAACTTTATGCAGTGTTTGGACAAAACGAGAACTGTAAATGTTCCAGGTTCTGCTCCAGGGAAGAACCTTAACATAGTACAAATTGTTCTGTGTTTGTTTACAGTTCTTGATCAAATCTAAACCCCGTTAAGGATCCTGTTTTAACACAGATTTATTTATAACGCTTCATTTACTTTTAAACTCTACTTTTAATCTCCTCGGTGACATCACGTCGCCAGGTTACTGCGGGACATGACCTCCAGGCTGAGTTCACACGCCACACCATCTGATCCGGGTCGACCAGTCAGCAGCGCCGCTGCAGCCAGCCAATCAACGGCCAGCTCCAGCGAGACCCGGATGGATGGAACTCATTCATTCATTCTTCATTCATTATCTGTAACCGCTTATCCAATTCAGGGTCGCAGTGGGTCCAGAGCCTACCTGGAATCATTGGGCGCAAGGCGGGATTACACCCTGGAGGGGACGCCAGTCTTTCACAGGGCAACACAGACACACAAACACACATTCACTCACACCTACGGACACTTTTGAGTCGCCAGTCCACCTACTAACGTGTGTTTTTGGACTGTGGGAGGAAACCGGAGCACCCGGAGGAAACCCACGCGGACACGGGGAGAACACATATATAGTAAACACACTACATATAGTAAACACTGTAATTAAAGGCATGGCAATAACGAAGAGTTTGTTTTTCATAATTAATACAAAATAAATCTCCAGACACAGAGAATCACCATTGTCCACCAGAACACTGTCCACCACTGTCCACCACTATCCACCGCTCATGCAGTGAACTGCAGCAATGTAATCTGGATGGAACATATCCGCAAGTATTTTTAATGAGCAACTAATTTATCATATTGTTGCGGAAATAATGGTGTTTAAAACTTTGACTTTGCCTCTATCTATTGGCAGAATGAGGTACTGCACTTGAATTCACTGCAGCGGGAACGCGCGCACGCACGCACACACAAACACCCCCGCCTTTCTCTCTCTCTCTCTCTCTCTCTCTCCATTGTATTATTTTCATACATCCTGTTTTTTTCTCTTTTTTTCCCTGACACATCTGCAGCTGCTCCAATGTTCAGTTATTTTCTTTTCTCATTGTGAGTTTCTTCTCTCCAGCTCCACATTATTTCTCACACAGTGCTGAGTTGTTCTCAAAGGGGAAGGATGGACACAGGTTTCACTTCTGTAGATTTAAACACAACTTTTAACTAATTAAAATGAGAAAATTCTATTTTTGACAGATAATTAAATAAAAGAGTGTAATTGTGTTAAAGGAGCAATCTGTAAAATATTTACGGTACTTGGACATAAAATGTGCAGGGTGTCTGGTCATGGATTAAGGAAACACCCCAGCTAGCAAGGTAGATCTGGGCCGATTCTGGCTCAGACTCGGCACTGTCGGCTGGCTGCCGTCTCGGCGTGAATGCGGCACGCCGCGTCTGGCCCAATTCTGGCTGCACGTTGGCACTATCGGCTAGATGAGGCTCGGCGTGAATGCGGCACCCTGCATGTGGCCCTATTCCGGCTGCACGTTGGCACTGTCGACTGGCTGCCGTCTCGGCGTGAATGCGGCACCCTATATATGGCCCAAGTCCGGCTGCACGTTGGCACTGTCGGCTGGCGAGGCGATTGTCATTGCAGTTAGCACACTACACTGATCAGAGCATTTTATTAAATACTGCGTATTAATCGTATGTGGCCCACATTTAAAAATAAAAGAAAATACTGGTAACTGTCTGGAAAATGATGTAATAAATGTTAAATAAATAGAATCGTTATTTTAACTTGTTAAATGCCATACAGTTATAGGTAAGCTCTGTATTTTAATATAATGATGTAATGACTGGGACACGGACGACAGAAATGATTATGATAAATAGGGTTAATAAGGAGACAGTGCGGTGCTGAAGGGAGGAAATTGTTATTTAAGTTTTTGAAGACGACAGCTTTAAAATGAATGAACTCTGAATGAGAAAACTGAAGGTGGCAGAAGCGAACCGCTGTAAAAACACAGAAGAAGAAGACGATGAAGATTCGCGCTCTTTTCTGTGACCGCGGCGCGCGAGCAGCTCCCACCGCCCTCAGGGAGCAGCTTCATCCCGTAAGTATTTCAATTTAACCTTATATTTTCGTATACATATGTATTTTGGTATCGCCCAATAGTAGTTAACATCGTTAATGTTACGTACGTTATTCTATAAACTGCTATACGTTACATACATAATATTGAACTTTTTTTTCCAAATGACAAACTATAGCTAGCGATAACCTGTTTAAGTCTAGCTAGCTCTTTTTTTTCCTCTGACAGAAAATATTTAAATGACATGACAATCGCTCATACATGAGTTATATTTTAATTTGAGTAATTATGTATTTTGATGGCGTATTTTACAAAACGATGTGAGCATTTTTGTGGGTTTTTGTGTCACACGGAACCGCATACCTCAGTATAAGAAATACAAAAAGAAATATAACTGCTTAAACACATTAAGGTACTGGCTAAGTGGGTTAAAATACATTCTCAATCTCAGTGCTGTTTTTTTGTGTAATGTAATGTTTTAAATATATAATTCCTCATACACTAATCCTTTGTTAGGGAGCAGCAGTGATTTTAGGCTAGTGATTAATGGGTTGAAGGAGGTTATATTGAAAATGATAGAAGCCTATTTACTGAGAGAAAAAAAATAAACAAAAGCATGTGAAGTAGTTTATTTTTGGAGCTGTGAAGTTAATTTTTTCAAAATTAACTATGAACATGAACTAATTCATTTTCTTTATGTAATTACGTAAAGATGGACTGCAGTAAGAAGACTAGAGGGGCAGTGAAAAATGCAGGTGGGCAGGGAGAAAAGCAGATAGGAGGATAATTCAAGTTTAGATGAGATCATTAGTATTGGTTGTAGCATAATCGTTTGTACTATATCCTGATAATCATTTACATTTGAAGTTCTGTAGTTAATGAATCTGCATGCATAAGCAGTTCACAGTTTTTCATTAAATATTTTTATAGAAAATATATTGAAGAGAACAGAACATGTACATAATCTCTATATGTTTAATTATAGAGCTGGAATTCAACAAGGAGTACAACTGAGGTGACTACACTTGAGCGTTCTTTCACTTCACTGCACGTCCTGAAGATCCCTGTTGTCCAGGCTGCCAGAGATGAGGATACAGCTGATATTTCCATCATTGTTGAGGGCAGTGAGGTATTGACAAAGTGTGACAACACAGCAGAGTCTTGCAAACTGTTGATCAAACTGATGTGTGCCATGAATAAGTGTCAAATGTGTACTTCCACACATTTGAGGAAACTCAAACTGTTCTAAAGTACCTTTCTGCCTTTTTTTTTTTACTTTTCCAAACCTACTGGAGAACTTTAAGCGATTTGTTATATGGCCTTAGCATATTATATTTTTAAAGAAAAGTCTGAATTTAAATGGCAGTTCTTAGGGTGTAAAACCAATTGTTTTTTTGAAAAACAGTTTTTGAATGTTAATTGGATTTAGGAAATCATGACACTGCCAATTTCAAATTTCAATGCCAAATGCAAATGTATTTTCTATTTATTGATTTTATGTACTGTTTGTATACATTGCAATTGCTGTATGTTTAAACTGTTTCAAGGTTGTATGAAAAGCACACTTACTAATATTACATTGTCAGATATGTTGTCATTGTGGTGGTACCCTCAATTGTACATATTTGTACATTTAATTAGGGAACATGATTATATTATAATTGTAGATTTTAAAATGTGTTGATTTCATACACCCTGTTTCATCTCCAGGACTTTTATTATGTTTTTTGTTATATGACACTTCTATAATGAAATACTACAAACATGTATGTCTCCCTCCGGAGGAGAGAACGCAATGTACCTTTAAGGAACAAAACTGGACATTTAAACACTTGTACCTTTAGTGACCAATAATGTACCTTTTTTCCTGTGTGTGTGTGTGTGTGTGTGTGTGTGAAATAAACTATTGCAACCGAAAATGAGCCAGATTTGGGCCGAGTCTGGCACTAATGGCGTGCTTCTGGCTCAAACTCAGCTGTCGTCCTGTTATCGCGATTTAGTTATGGCTTGCCCGACTAGGGCCGAGTCATTTGAGCCGCGCCTCAGCCACAACACTCGGCCGAGTCTGCGCCGAGAGTTACTCTACGGCCGTACATCACGGCCGAGACAATGCCGACTCCGCGTGCCGGCATCGGGCCGAGTGTTTTTGTTCCGGCGTGCGTGATTCGGCCCGAGTGTGGGCCGATACAATTTTGCTAGCTGGGACTAGCATTGCTGGACATACAGCAAACATAAAGCAATGCTGGAGCAGTATATTCTCTTTATGAAGTGCCCAGTCCGAGCAGAGTTCTACTGGAATTTCAGCCTCAGATCACGCCCACCAATCACAATACAGTCCAAACCCACCGCTGGCAGTTCTACAAACACAGTGTCTCACAGCCATGAAATGACCAAGTGAACATAGTTAATGTTATATTTTACCCAAAAATCCCCACTGCCCTTCTAAAAATCTCCATGACCAGAGACGGAGTAAAATGAGAGCAAATATTGGCCCTGTGTTTGAAAAGTGGAGACAGTTTACAAGCAGCAACACCACTGAACAGAGCCAGATAATTTCTGAAAAAAAAAAAAAAAAATATATATATATATATATATATATATATATATATATATGTATAACCACTATGTATAAAATAAAGGGATTTAAGGCCATAGGTTGTGTGTTTTATATAAAGAAAGTGAATAGTGACATTTGAAAGGGGCCAGGTCCATGTTTTGTGTGTTTTATGTGAAGAAGGTAAATAACATGATTGAAAAGTGTAAATACCATTGTTTGTTTTAAAAAACTGAAGCAGATTCATGTGTGTATCTTGTGTTGTGTGTGTTTTTTAAACAAATTAAGGAGTAACAATTGTGTTTGAAAAGCCTCACATATTCACCTGTTTAGGGTGGAATGGAGAAATCACGCTTGGTACACAGCAAATATAAACGTTTCACTGGTAGGTAGATATTTTATTGACATGATGTACACTTCTACATGCATCACCTCCCAGACAGTTTCAGCTGGAGTTCCAATCCAGCAGATAGCTTCCTTACCTAAAGTGTCCCTATGGAATAATTTTCAAGAAGATAACAAATTTCTACTATACAGAATTCCCAAAGGGTTGCAAACTGGTGGTAGACTGGCTCATCTGCCAGACCTCTGAAACCAGAGAGCTCAGCAAAGTTGGTCAGCCTTCCACCATCAGCCCTCCCCCTGCTGGTCTGAATAACGTCCAGACAGGCATTATATCTAATGTCATAGTAAACACACTGATGGTGAATACTCTTTTGTGTTTGGGGCAAGATGTGGATATACAAATCATTTCCCAGCAAACCTGTATCAATGATTAAGAAGCATCGGAGCTGCATTTGAGACTGTATGGGAGTTGATGTACTGCAAAAAGCATATCTGTTAGGGCTGATTAGACGTTTAACATCTGAGGATCATCTGAAGGAGTATAACTTGTGTTTTCAAGTCCAAACCTGGCATTGAATTAGTTGCCCCTGCCCCTTATAGGTTATGGGTCAGAATCTACTCCTGTTTTCTCCATTTGAAACAGAGCACACAACTGTACAGAAAACAAGCCGCAGATCATCCACAGATCACAAGGAATCTGCCGGATGGTGTATAAACTAAAACACAGGAATGTTGGAAAGCAATTTGCATAACCACGTCCATTTTTTAGTCTCTATGTAAAAAAAAAGACACTCTTGGAACACCTGCACATGAGGTCAGTTCCTCGTGAAATTCCTCGTGAAAGTTACAAGAGAAACTGTGAGAACTGAGAAAAAGAGAATATTAGTATTCAATGTTGATGTTAATAAAAATAGGAACTTTAATGGAAATTGTGAGCAATGGGACCGGGAGAAGGAGAACAAAGTTGATTCTGGCGCCGCCCTGTGGCGATAGCGCTGACTTACATTATGATGACTGAAAGGCGCGTGTCCCTCTCGGCTGTCCGTAGCGGGGAGTGACGCAGTGTGGAGGTGAAGATGTCGGGCGCTCTGCTGAAGGTGAAGAGATTGTGTAAAGCACTTAGCGGCTGCAGAGCGGGTAAGAGAGTTTTACATCTTTCTAAAGTTTATATCAGGGTTAATAGCGGTTCTTTAATATCTCTCACAGCAGAGGTGTGTTTAAAACTGAAGGATATGACAGTCTTTAACACATTAGAGCCGCTAACATCATACAGCTGTTTTTTACGTTCTACCTTAAAAAGGGCTGCTGATAATGATTAATGGGACAAGTGCATGGAATTAATATTGATTAAAGGCATGTTTATTTTCCTGAAGTCATTAAGTTCTTGTTTAAATTTTGAGCATTTAATTTCAGACAGAAAAGCCATACACTGAGCTTTATGAGAACAGATTTATTACTGTTATTGTAAAATGAATACTGACAAGCTACAGATGTTTACTTCTACATACAGTTACAGCACCAACATATTGACACACACTAGCTACAGCTGTGTACTCCTACATAGTTACAGCACCGAAATACTCATACACACAAATTACAGCTGTTTACTCCTGAAATCAAGGCCTTGAGGACATTCCACAGTTTATTTTTATTATTTTCTCATCATGTTAAGTGCTTTAAATTCTTAGTGTGTGACACTAATGACACTGAATCGAGTTATTAATGTGTATATAATGTGTTATTGAGTAATATATATGTGTTTATTTTGCATGTTTGTTTATTTGTTGAATTTTAGCATCTGGAGTGAGTAAGGATGCTCTCCCTGGGCCATACCCTCAGACTCCAGAGGAAAGGGTAGCTGCTGCGAAAAAGTACCACCTTTTACCCGAGGATTATCAGCCATACCCCGAAGATGGCAGAGGGTCAGACATCCTTTATTCTCTTTTTAATTAAAAAGACTTTTGTCATTTTACTTCTGGAAAATAGCTAAAAATATTGATGAATATATTATTTTATGCTAGAGCTGGAGGATATGGCCAAAATTTGTATCATGATATGATTTTTTCATTTTGACCAATAAAATATAATTCCCATATCGATATTACCAATTAAAAAGCCATAGAAAAAATGCCAAAAAAATGCCAAATTTATAAAACTTACTTTATGTATAAAACACAGCTGCCACTGCGGCAGAGAACTTCCAGGAGTAACTTCCTGGCTTCTTCTTATTGGGGCAGCTATGGCCTGGTGGTTAGGGAACTTGGCGTGTAACTGGAAAGTTGCTGGTTCGATCCCCAGAGCCAGCAGCCCTTGAGCAAGGCACCTAAACCCCCAACTGTTCCCCTAGTGTGTTCACTAGTAGGTGCCTTGTGTGTAAATGTGTGTTTCACTACACTGTTGGAGAACAAATTTCTCTTTGCAAGCACAGTGGCCAATAAAGTGATTCTGAGTTTGTTTGTTTCATAGATGTGGGGATTACCCAATGCTGCCAAATCGATCTCACATGGAGAGAGACCCCTGGTACAGCTGGGACCACCCTGACCTGAGGAGAAACTGGGGGGAACCGGTGAAACCAACATCATACAAACAATATTAATATAATAGAATAGTCGCTAGATTGCGCTGACTACGCAGGATCACGTTGTAGCTCTACCATTACAGACTGTTTTTCAGTGCTCAGGAATGTAGCTCATCTGTTGTTGCACAGTGTGTGTTGGTCATCCTCTAGTCCTTCATCAGTGACACAGGACTCCGTCCACAAGACAATGCCCCACAGTAACCTAGCCCTAACCCACTAATGAAGGACTAGAGGACAACCAACACACACTGTGAATCAACAGAGGAACTAGTGCCTCTGACTTTACATCTACAAGATGTACCAGTGAGTTACGAGTGTCACAGTAAGTGGACATAGGGCTTAAAAACTTCAACAGCACAGTTGTCTGATCCATTCGTATCAGCACAACACACACTAGCACCACCACCACCACCTGAACATTGAAGAACGGGGAAAGGGCAAAATCAAGTGTGAAGAGCAGCAGGTGGACTACAGAGTGTAATTGTAGAGCTAAAAAGTGCTCCTGTGTGGTCAGTGGAACTGATAAAATAGACAGTGAATGTAGACATTAGGTGTTCTTAATACAGTGACTCTGTGTCTGTAGATCCACTGGGATTTTGATATGTATATCCGGAACCGAGTGGACACATCTCCGAGTGCAGTGGACTGGTCTACAATGTCTAAAACACTGCTTGGGTTCTTGGGGTTCATGCTACTGATGTTTGGACTTGGGGAAGTGTTTCCTGCCTATCAGCCTGTGGTTAGACTCTAACTCATATGCTTCCCGTTTCCCATTCACCTTAAATTGTGCAGCTTTTACAGAGAAAACTCTCTTTAAAATTTCCATTCCACCTTAAATATTCCCACACATTCTCCAGCAAAACTCTTGCGGCTATCAGCTCGTCATTCCTGTCTCCCACCCACCTGTCTCACCTACACCTGTCTGACTCCTGTCCTACACTCGCCTGTCTGACTCCTGCCCTACACCCACCTGTCTTACCTTTCCCTGTCTTACTCCTGTCTTACACCCACCTGTCTCACCTACACCTGTCTGACTCCTATCCTAAACCCACCTGTCTCACCTACACCCGTCTGACTCCTATCCTAAACCCACTTGTCTCACCTACACCTGTCTGACTCCTGTCCTACACCCACCTGTCTCACCTACCCCTGTCTGACTCCTATCCTAAACCCACTTGTCTGACTCCTGTCCTACACCCACCTGTCTCACCTACACCTGTCTGACTCCTGTCCTACACCCACCTGTCTGTCCTACACCTGTCTGACTCCTGTCCTACACCTACACCTGTCTGACTCCTGTCCTACACCCACCTGTCTCACCTACTCCTGTCCTACACCCACCTGTCTCACCTACCCCTGTCTGACTCCTGTCCTACACCCACCTGTCTCACCTACCCCTGTCTGACTCCTGTCCTACACCCACCTGTCTCACCTACCCCTGTCTGACTCCTGTCCTACACCCACCTGTCTCACCTACCCCTGTCTGACTCCTGTCCTACACCCACCTGTCTCACCTACCCATCTGACTCCTGTCCTACACCCACCTGTCTCACCTACCCCTGTCTGACTCCTGTCCTACACCCAACTGTCTCACCTACCCCTGTCTGACTCCTGTCCTACACCCACCTGTCTCACCTACCCCTGTCTGACTCCTGTCCTACACCCACCTGTCTCACCTACCCCTGTCTGACTCCTGTCCTACACCCACCTGTCTCACCTACACCTGTCTGACTCCTGTCCTACACCCACCTGTCTGTCCTACACCTGTCTGACTCCTGTCTTACACCCACCTGTCTCACCTACTCCTATCCTACACCCACCTGTCTCACCTACCCCTGTCTGACTCCTGTCTTACACCCACCTGTCTCACCTACCCCTGTCTGACCTACCCTTGTCTGACTCCTGTCCTACACCCACCTGTCTCACCTACCCCTGTCTGACTCCTGTCCTACACCCACCTGTCTGAATGCATCTGAGCTACTGCTGTTAAAACTTTTAATGATAATATTCCTAATATTTTAGTTTATTTTCACGTGTCATTACACCAGTTCCCCTGTAATAGTGTTATTTCTATATTAATGTCATTTATTGTATTTTTGTTGTTTTTAAGGCCCTGAAGCAGTTCCCCTACAATGACCTATATCTGGAGAGAGGAGGAGATCCAGAAAAACAACCAGAACCAGTCAAACATTACGAGATATAAATAATAAACTTGTTTCTCTTCTGCAGTTTCTGTATAGTTCTGTCTCTTAATAAACTGAAATATCATGACTTTTTTTCATCAGTTATGCTTCTTATTTTGTGAATTTATGAATTATTCTTTTACATTTTCTGTGTACAGTAACAAAGTAAATGTAACTTGTTGCTGTACTTTTTTCATGTATCTGTACTTTTCTGAGGGCGGCACAGTAAAGCAGCACATAGTGTCTCTATCACAGCTCCAGTGGGTTCGAGTCCCGCTCCGGGTGACTGTGAGGAGTGTGGTGTGTTCTCCCTGTGTCTACGTGGGTTTGCTCTGGGTGACTGTCTGTGAGGAGTGTGGTGTGTTCTCCCTGTGCCTGCGTGGGTTTCCTCCAGGTGACTGTCTGTGAGCAGTGAGGTCTGTTCTCCATGTGTCTGCGTGGGTTTCCTCCGGGTGACTGTCTGTGAGGAGTGTAGTGCCTTCTCCCTGTGTCTGCGAGGGTTTCCTTCCATGGTCTAAAAACACACGTTGATAGGTGGATTGGTAACTCAAGTGTCCGTAGCAGTGTGTGTGTGTGTGTGTGAGAGAGAAGGACTGGAGCCCCCTACAGGTGGTGTTCCTGCCTTGCACCCAAGGGTGTGCTCCGGACCCACTGCCACCCTGAACTGGATAAGGGTTACAGAAAATGAATGAATGTACTTTACTGAAGTATTTAAAATTTGGGTGATATTTTAATTTAACCACATTTCAAATCAAATCAAATATCTAACTTTATACTCCACTATATTATGCAAATATGCCTTTTTTTTTTGTGTGTGAATAAAGGCGTAATGTGTCTGAAAAAATCTCCCTGCTCTGCACAGCTCTCCAACCCATTTCCCGCACTAAAACATGAAAATGTTCCTCCACCTAAAATCAACAATACAAAAGACAGGCTTTGTTTTTATCAAAAGTTGTGCGAATTTGAAACTCTGAGTAATCACTTTCAGTTCCTAGAAGCATTATGAATTAACAAAAAGATTTGTATGGTTTAGTATTTGAGTCATCAGTCATCAACTGCCATTCGTTCATAAATAGTGTGATTTAGTTTGATCTGTGTGGTTAATGGATCTGTAGATGTCACTAATCACTCAGTGAGAGTCAGTTGGAGAATTAATAAATACAATAGCGAGTGAAGCGACCCTTCTTTCCTCAAAAATAATATGTTCTTAATGACTTGCCTGATTAAATTAAAGGTTAAAATAAATAAATAAAAACCAGAAGAAACATTCCAAAAACCCAAAAATCAGTACAGAGAGATAAACAAGTCCAAAAGAAAAAACGAGTATTAGGCAAAAAAGCTGAAAACAAAACTGTAGCTGTAGACTGGGATACAAGAGTGACACTAGAGTCTCTTCACTTACAGTGTTAAGAATGAGTCTTGTTCCAAAACTGATAATAGGCCATTAGAGCCATAATACATCATGGGACTTTTAGTTTCGATACTTGGGTACATTTGAAGGTAAATTCTTTTGTACTTTTACTCAAGTGGAAAGACTTCAACGAGGACTTCTACTGTCACTGGAGTCATATTTTACCTTGAACATCTGTACTTTTCTCAAGTACATGGTTTGTGTACTTTGTCCACCACTGTCTGTAAACTCACACGAGATTATGAATCAATCTGCTTGTGTCATCCCTGAATGTGCCAGTTTATGCTCCACAGAGCAGGTCCCTCACATGGAAGCGATCATGTTTAAAAGGGTTTGGTACAGAATCTCTGGTACATCCCGACCACATATATTGGATATTACTAGTCAGGTTCATTTTTGATTTCCAGCAGAATTGGATGACTTATTACCCTTCATTTCTACTACGTTTCCCAGAAGTCTCAAACGCATACATTTCCCAGCGTTCCCGGCGGTGAGTCCTGTCAGAGCGCTGAGTGTGGGTGAACAGCGAGCTGTGAGTACAGACAATAATAATAAAGTATAAAGTTTGGAAATGAATATTGAAGAGAATTGGAATCTCTTTAAACTGATTTATTTCGCTGTGTTTAAGAGGAGAACCTGTGCTTTCCTCCGCGTTATTTCAGCGTCTGTTATCTGAGGGAAGGGTTTATCCTCCACCCGTTTTCAGGTAATCTCCACCTTCTGCGCTCTAATTGGCTTTCGATGAGGTTTGCATCTCCGTGATTAGGCTTTAGCCAGGACCTACAGCCAATCAGAGCGTAGCAAGGGCGGGGCCTGATAGAAAACGGGCGAGAAACAAAAGTGGCAGAGGCCTTAGAGGTTAGCATAGCCTAGCCAAGCCTGAGCTGCTTTAATGTAGAAAAGTGGCTGTTTTTTATTGCGAATTACTATATTTTTTAAATGAGAAAACTACTCAGAACTATTGGTGTCATTACAGTTTTTGTAGGTCAAATAAACAGTGATGTCAAATAAACAGTGATGACACAGATTTAATAAAGAAGTCACAACAGAAGACTACACTTTATTATCGCTCAGAAATTCAGCATTATCTTAGACACTTATTAAGCCGGAACCAAGATTAATGTCATTAATGTTAACCTGAGGACTTATTCAATTGAATTACAAATACCTCTGTTCTCCCTCAGATACAGTCTCACAAAGTAGTGTTATAATATCTACCTCAGATACAGTCTCACACAGTAGTGTACAAATTAACATGTACATGTATGTAACAGGATGGAGATTCAGCTGCCCATAGCCCTCTTATTAAATCTCTGTATAAATAATAATGAGAACAGGGGAAATACTTGTTTGAAATACTATGTTTGAGGTTTAGTTTTCATCAGTGTGTAGTTAATGTGTATAATGAGAAGAAACATCAGTTACTCTGAGGGATCTGGTGATTTTGTTTTCTCCCTTTTTTCTATTAGGTTCTGGTGATCTTTCCTGGAGGAAGATGAGGGTGAAAGAGATCCTGAGGACGGCCACTCAGGCCTGGAGTCCTGCTGCACAGCATCCTGCTTACCTGGCCTTAGGTACTTTGTCTGTCTTCTTACAATTCACTTTCTTTATTTAGATACAATATTGCCAAAACATAGTTCAAAAAGCAACATGACATGAATGAACATTCTGAACATTAAGCAGTTATACTGTGTGTGTGTGTGTGTGTGTGTGTGTGTGTGTGTGTGTGTGTGTGTGTGTGTGTTCAGGAACCTCTGCTCAGCAGCTGGATGCCTCCTTTAACACGGCAGCTGCATTGGAAATCTTTGAGATTGACTTCAGTGACCCTTCGATGGAAATGAAGCTCAGAGGGTCACTCTCCACTGACCATAGGTGGCATACAAATTGACCCACACACACACACACAAACTCCAACAGCTCTGACCCCTGTAACCCCATCTCAAGCTGAAATTTAACCTGCAAAACATACACACATTATATAATGCAGTGTTGGTGGGGGCTTTGCAAGTAAGAGAAACTCTGTGGAATAAATCTAACACTCGCTCAGCACATTGCTGGTTTATGGCTGTAGATCAGAGTCACTCCATCATTCATTCATTCATTCATTCATTCATTCATTCATTATCTGTAACCGCTTATTCAGTTCAGGGTTTCCATCATTGGCCTGTTTTTTATCTTCAACACGTTCCAACACCATCTGATCCGAGCGATGTTTAATGAGCGTGTACAGTGTGTAGGTGTATGTTTGTGTTAGTGACAGCTTTGTGTTGTAGCAGGTTCCACAGTCTGATCTGGGTGACTTTCGGTTTGGGATTGGATGGTTCCTCTGGGCGTCTGATTGGTGGAGGAGAGAACGGTTCTGTGACAGTGTACAATCCCGAGTCCATGCTCTCCGGCAGTGACGGTGTCATCGTGGGGCAGTCAGCCAAACACAGCGGAGCCGTCCGGGCCCTCGATTACAACAACTTCCAGGTAAAATGTGCAAAACTCTTAAAAAAAAAAAAAAAAACACATGTGAATTTAACTCCTTCCTTATTTAAGTTGAAACAGAAAAATCAAACCACACAAGGAACCAGCAATAATTAGAACTTAGAATAACTACTTTTTATGGTGGAACGGAATAGTAAGGAACTTTCAGAGTGGTGTCTTTGGGGAAACCAGTATTAGACATTAGAAAATTATCAGTATCATTCATTTGTGGGGCCCTAGGCAACCTGCATACTGAACGAATAGGGAGTTTAGGTTCTGAACCAAACACACAGCACAACAAAACACACAAAAATGTCCCCAGACTCAACACTGAACAGGAAGCTGATCCACGTCTGATTGCGGTTGTTGCTGTTTCAGAATAATCTCCTGGCGTCTGGAGCCAATGACTCTGAGATTTATATTTGGGATTTGAATAATTTCAGTAATCCAATGACACCAGGCATGAAGTCACAGGTAGGAGACATTTTGTTGATGATTTAATTTGATGGTATTTGTGTTTATTGTTGTATTTTTCATTAGTGTTAATTCTAGTTCACTTTGTGCAGTAAAAACAGTGTCGTTAATAACTTCTATTCTGTTTCCAGCTGAATGAGGTAAGACCTGCGGGGGTGTGTGTGTCAGTGATGTACAGTAAAGTGAAGGGTGTGTGAGGCGTGTGTGTGTGTGTGTGTGTGTGTGTTGGGGTTGCTATTAACCCTCAAGTTTTCCTCTCCAGATCAACTGTAGTGGATGTGGGTTCTAATGGTTCTAATGGGGTTCTCTGACTCTATTCTGTTAGATGTTACAGAGATCTGAATAAAAACTGATTTCTATGAATCATTCTTCCATTTCACACAGGAAACACAAAGTTCCTGTTAACAGTTGTTTCCCAGTTTAGCCAAGTAATTTAACCCTAATTTATACACTATCGAACTAGATAAAGAGTAAGGGATTTTCCTGTTAAACTAACTTCAGCTTTGGGCTTATGTTATCAACTCACAGAGTAAAACTTTAACTTTTACCTAAGGGTCCTCAAACTTTTTAATTAAAGGGCCAGCTCACAGGTTTTCACACTTTCAGGGGCCTGACTGCAGCCAGAGAAGAAAATATCTAGGAAAAAAACAAAACACTAAATGCCATGTCATGAAGTCATAACTACATTAAAGATATTTTTATTCTGAGATAAAAGTTAAAATTGAAAATGTAAAGTCACTGTGGAGTACGACACTGCAGTTTGTTCCGCTTGTGCATCTACACTGAGATTTATGGTACGCGTGTGTGAGCACACAGGGAAAACATCTCGCTGAAAAGACAGATATTGAATCTCCAAAAGAGCTGGATTCAAGTGGCCCCTAAAACACAATCGCAGCTGAGGGCACCATCCCTTAATCAATAAAAGACTTGATATGTCTGTCACGCAGCTGCGCTTTTACAGCGCTTTGTCTCATTACAGCCAGAGCCTCTCAAAACCAGTCCTGTTAACAGGAGACTAGCGAAAGAGATCTTAACTGTTTAAACAATTACATTGACCAGACACTGACAGATCTATGTATTGTAATTTTGACCAAAATGATTACGAGGGACAATTCAGTAGTCGCTGGATTGGTATAGAGACGTGTCTCAGGTCTTGGGTACAGACTCTACCCAAGTTTATGCCCTTGACTAGACCACATGCTTCACTGCTGTAGTTAAAGGAGCTGGTCAATTGAAAGCAATGCTGCTCTGATCGGTTGTCTTGAACCTTAGTTAAGTGTTATATGTGTTATTATGTGTTCTCTGTAGAGAATGTGTCATTATTACATTTTGACTATAATAAGGGTGTGTGTGTGTGCAGCCGGTGGAGGATGTGTGTGTTGTAGCATGGAATAAACAGGTGCAGCACATCTTAGCGTCTGCGAGTCCCAGCGGCCGAGCAGTGGTGTGGGATCTGAGGAAAAATGAACCAATTATTAAAATCAGTGACCACAGCAACCGGGTGAATACACACACACACACACACACACACACACACACACACACACACACACACTGTCAGTAAAATATCTCAAAATTCTTGCTCTGGAAATTTTTTGGGGTTAAGGCTAGGGTTGGGCAGTGTAACGGTAATATCGTATACCACGGTATCTCAAAATGACAGAGGTATTTATGATATGTGTGTGTGTGTGTGGTGTAAAATTAAAATTTTAAACTTTAAATATAAGGCCAGAGGCTTCATTCATGTGCATTTAAGTGAGCCACAGGGAGGGGGTGCTGTGGGAGCTCACTGACTGCTGATGTCACACTCTGAAAAAGGGTGGGGGATAAAACACAAGCCCAGCTTTATCTCTAAATGTGTGTGATTTGAGCCTCAGTTCACTGAAATATCATCTGCTGTGGTGTCCTAAAGCACAAGTGCCAGCACCAGTCACTGAAACCTGCTCTCTCAGAAATGTTTTTTCTTTTTTTTTTAAATCACGTGGTGACGCACACTCACAGATAAAGCCACTGACTTGACGCTGTAGGCTATTCAAGAGCCCTACTCTTTTGTGAGTGTTTACTTCTGCGTTGCTCTGCAATCACACTCCACACCACTAGGGTCTGAATCTCAAACATCTCCCTCTACACCAGAGGTATCCAAATCTTTTCCTCCTAAGCCCCACTTTTTTGTCTGGTGGTGATGGTGTGCATGGTATGGTTTGACACAGAAGTATAAACTGGGCTTATGAAGCTCATGCAGCCCGACAGTGTACCCCCACGCCACAATAATATTGTATACTGTGGTAATATTTTGAGACGGTATGAAAATTGTGTATACCACCCAACCCTAGTTCAAGCTTCTGAGGGTTCCCTGGTTTACAGTCACTAGGTCATGGTTAGAGTAAGGCATCTTGCTGTCTGCTCGTGGGCTTAAGTGCTCCTCTGCCTTTTCCAGACTGCTTTTTCTAAACTCAATTCTAAAACCTTTTTTATATTCCTTTCATCTAGACTTGTTTTTCTTCTCTTTCATCTTTTGTTGATTGTGATACTGATATTTTGATACTGTAAACTTTCCTGTAATCTTGTACTCTGCCATTGGATGCAGTGAAAGGAATGAATAAAATGAATAGAATTGTTATTATATGCTGCATGTTAATGATGTATTCCATGTAGATGCACTGTTCGGGAATGAGGTGGAATCCTGAAGTTGCGACACAGATGATCCTAGCGTCGGAGGACGATCGTCTGCCTGTGATTCAAATGTGGGATTTACGTTTCGCTACATCGCCTCTGAGAGTCTTGGAGAACCACACCCGGTACCGACTGCACCTGTGACATTAAATTACACCTTACACAGTTAGAGATGTGTCAGCACTCTGATTCAGGGCTAGGGTCGTACTGCAGTGCTAACAATTATAGCTTTGTCGGGGTGTGTGATTATCTAATGTTGTGCATACTGAGATTGTGTGTGTGTGTGTGTGTGTTTTTCAGGGGAATTTTGTCTGTGTCTTGGAGTCAGGCTGATCCAGATCTGCTCCTGAGCAGCGCTAAAGACAACCGCATTCTCTGCTGGAACCCAAACACTGCTCAGGTCAGTTATTATTAATAATATTATTATTAATGTTATTATAATTTACAGTTGTGGTTTCAGTTGGAGTAGCTGTGGTAGTGGGTTTAGAAGGTGTAATGGCGCAGTTAATGTTGTAGTGGGGTAGTTAGTTTAGTGGGAGAGGTAGTTAGTTTAGTGGGAGCTACTAGTTAATGTAGTGATGTAGATGTGTCCTGGTGTGTAGTAGGGATAGTAGTGTACTGGGGTAGTTAGTATAGTTGGGGGTAGTAGTTAGTATAGTAGGGGTAGTAATTAATGTAGTAGGGGTAGCAGTTAGTGTAGTTGGAGGTAATAGTGTAGTAGTTAGTGTAGTGGGGTAGTATTTAGTGTAGTTGGGGTAGTAGTGTAGTTGAGTAATAGTATAGTGAGGGTAGTACTTAGTGTAGTAGGGATAGTAGTGTAGTGGGGTGGTAGTAATTGTAATGTGTGTAGTTAGTGTAGTGTGGGTAGTAGTTAGTATAGTAGGGGTAGTAATTAATGTAGTAGGGGTAGCAGTTAGTGTAGTTGGAGGTAATAGTGTAGTAGTTAGTGTAGTGGGGTAGTATTTAGTATAGTTGCGGGTAGTAGTGTAGTTGAGTAATAGTATAGTGAGGGTAGTACTTAGTGTACTAGAGGTAGTAGTTAGTATAGTGGGGGAAGGAGTGTAGTTTGGGTGTAAGTTAGTATAGTGGGGGAAGTAGTTAGTGTAGTAGGGGTATTAGTTAGTATAGTGGTGGAAGTACAGGGTGGGCCATTTATATGGATACACCTTAATAAAATGGGTATGGTTGGTGATATTAACTTCCTGTTTGTGGTACATTAGTATATGGGAGGGGGGAAACTTTTCAAGATGGGTGGTGACCGTGGCGGCAATTTTGATGTCGGCCATTTGGGATCCAACTTTTGTTTTTTCAGTGGGAAGAGGGTCAGGTGACATCGAACTTATTGGGAATTTCACAAGAAAAACACTAGTGTGCTTGGTTTTAACATAACTTTATTATGTTATTTACAAGTTTCTGACCACTTATAAAATGTGTTCAAAGTGCTGCCCATTGTGTTGGATTGTCAATGCAACCCTCTTCTCCCACTCTTCACACACTGATATCAACACCGCAGGACAAATGCTAGCACAGGCTTCCAGTATCCATAGTTTCAGGTGCTGCACAACTTACTGGTATGCTGTGTTATATGGGGTAAAAAGATGGTGGGGCCATTCTTCATCAATAGAAACCTCAAGGCAACTGGATATGTGAAATTGCTACATGATAATTTGTTTTCCTCTTTATGCACTGAAGCTGGCACGTTCCCTGAGTTTTTCCAGCAAGATGGTGCACCACCACATTATGGGTGTCAGGTACGAGCATTCCTTTCCTGGAAAGTGGATTGGTTGTCATGGGCCAGTTGAATGGCCTCAAGGTCTCTCGATCTGATCCTCTTAGACTTTTATCTTTGGGGTCATCTGAAGGCAATTGTCTATGCTGTGAAGATACGAGATGTGCAGCACCTGAAACTATGGATACTGGAAGCCTGTGCTAGCATGTCTCTGTGCTGATGTCAGCCTGTGCTGATGTTTGCTGATGTCATTGTCAGGTGACCTATGAGCTGCCGACTGCCAATCAGTGGTGTTTTGATGTTCAGTGGTGCCCCAGAAATCCCGCCCTCCTTTCGGCTGCGTCATTTGACGGACACATTAGTGTTTACAGCGTGATGGGTGGAGCCCTGGAGACTCAACAGTACAGCTCCTTAGAAAAGGTAACATGACCATGTTTAACCCACGCTGTGTCAGAAACGGTGCCCTGGTCACCGTAGGGTGCACTATTTTTGGGGTTCATTTATTTTGTATTAGTATTCGAAACATAATGGACAGTTTTAGCGCACTTGAACAGTCCCAGTGTACATAGCAAAAAGCAGTATACAACTCATGTACATTAGTGGATAGCTGATACACATTATCCATTGCGCTGTTGGTTAAAACCTGCATGAGTTGTTGTCTGAAATCATTCACTACCCTCTTAAATTCAGCTCCCTGTAATAGTACTCTATTGTGAGTAACATAAGGAATAGTGCATAGGGAGCCATTTCAAACACAGCATGAGTTTCTCCCTGGTGAAATGCATGCTGGGTAATTTTTTCTCTGTTTGTGTGTGTGTGTGTCTGTGTATTGTGTTTGTTAGGTCTCAGCAGCGTTTGACCCCAGTGACCCGTTTGGAACCGGTCAGGTCCTGCCTCCTCTGCAGGCTTCTCAGCCTGCAGCCACACCCACCATTATCCTCCCACTCAGCAGCCCACCCAGATGGGAGCGCCGTCCAATTGGAGCCTCCTTCAGCGTACGTACAACAGTCTTTCTTTCTCTCTATCTCTCTCTCTCTCTCTCTCTCTCTCACACACACTCACACACACACACCAGACTGTAACTGCAGTGGTGAGAGTGATCCAGCACCCAGATCATACCTGCTCTGATCTGAGAGTGTGGATGAGGAGGTGACTTTAATATTATGGCTGAAGGGTGTAATCTTTCTGGAATTGAATGAATCAGAAGTTTATCGTTTTCTGTTCATGCTTCTCTCTCTCTCTCTCTTTCTCTCTCTCTTTCTCTCTTTTCCTCAGTTTGGAGGGAAGTTGGTGACCTTCCATAACCCAAAAAGTGGTCAGCAGCCCACCTCCACCCCACCCCCCCGGCAGGTTTATGTCAGTCAGGTGATCACAGAGGTGGATTTCCTGCAGCGTTCCCGTGAGCTCCAGGCCACACTGCAGTCTGGTTCCTTCATTAGCTACTGCCACAGCCAGATCTCTAGCGCCCCCTCTGAGGCAGAGCAGGACATTTGGAGGTTCCTTCTGGTAATTAGACCTGATCATCAGGGTTCAGCACATGGCTCAATATCACCACTGCCACGACCCTCCTTCACACCTCTGACACATCATCGTCACACCTCTGACACACCATCGTCACACCTCCAGACTCTGAAAGACTTACAGGAAATTAAATGGACTGAGGTTTTGGGTTCAGACTCTTCCTCGACAGGTAGCTGGCAGGCCCTGTACAAAAAAAGTAGTTAAAAAAGAATGGGAGACATGAAGTGGAGGATTGTACACGGGATCTTAACTACAAACAAACATGTGGCACGGCTTGATCCTTTAGTCCAGGAAGGCTGTCCCTTTTGTGGGTTTCTTTTTCTTCAGTGTCCTCGTCTAGGCCAAGTCTTAAACAAAGACAAAAACTGGGGCTTAAAATTAAGGTTTTTTTTTATTTAAGTCTGTTTATTTATTGACATAAATACACTGTTCTAAAGAAGGAGAAAGTTGTCCTTCTAAACTTCCTGTTTGCTGCAGTGAAGCTGGCGATCTGGTGCAGTAGGAAAAACAGAATCAGGGGGTGTGTGGGAACTGAGCCTGTTTTAATGGCGAAGGGGTTTGTTTGACAGAGACTCACACTGGAACACACCTTTTATAAACTCACTGATAATCTAGACTCTTTCTTTGATTTGTGGGGTTATTGGGGATATGTCTGATGGACAGGACACTTTTGTATTAAACATATAAGACACAGGCTATTTTTTGGCATGGCTTTGTTTATGATTAATTTTTGAATAAGCCTTTTAGTTAATGTTTTGTAATAAAGGGGTTTGAAAGTCTAAGTCTTTGTCTGTCTCACTCTCTCTCTCTCTCTCCTCTTCTCAGGTGAACTTTGAGGATGAGGCTCGTGTGAAGTTCTTGCGACTCTTGGGCTTTAGTAAAGATGACCTGGAGAAGAAGGTAGGAGCTGTGCTCTAAGCTTTCCGCCATGTGCCTGAACAAAGGGTTTGATTGAGTTAGACTTGAATTGATGTGAATGATTGAGAGCTGAGACCCGGGAGCGCAGGGTCTGTCTGTTGTGTGTTCTGTCAGTGTTCAGGAGTTTGAGAGTTCAGGTAGATGCACATCAAACACAGTTCTGATTTTATTTTCTTGTTTATTGTTAGTCTGGAGCTGTACTTGTGTTTACGTGTGACAGATCTCCTTGTGTTTGGGGAAAAAACTACAGCTGAATGGACACATGCTGGACGTCAATGATCTTGCTGAAAAAATGCAGACTCTCTCTGCTCAGGTGAGTTTCAACTCTGCTGTGGTCACTGATAGAAACATTTAAGAGCGTTTCCTGTTTAGATGCAATTCCTGCCTCTGTCAAGAAACAGTCAGTCACAGTATTCACAAAACCTGCAAATTCTGACTGCTGCATAACTTCATGCCCCAGAGGATCCACTGGCATTCAAAAAGCTGATCTGGTTCAGAAGCATGTTGTTTCACACAGGACCCAGTGGCAGAAAACACTATTCATTTCTATAATTTCAAAGAAATCCAGCCACACACACGTCCTTATATGGGCATGACACACTACAGAATGAAAACTGTATAGGATTGTATTGTTTGTGTGTGTGTTTGTGTATTGTACAGAGGGCAGATGAAGAAAATGTATCTGCAGCACCCCCTACTGCTATCTTCAGTGAGATCCCAAAGGAGAAAACGCCTTTCCACATCCCAGTGTCAGCAGGTAAACACACAGCCTCCAGTGTCAACACCCCACATCCAAGCCCTCCACCCCCAGCCCCTAAGATGCCCCACAGCACCGGCTCCTAATTACTTTCTCTGTTCTCCCTGAGTGTAGACACGGACGGGCTAATTAGTCGAGCTCTGCTGGTGGGGGATTTCGAGGGAGCGGTGGAACTGTGCCTTAATGATGGACGCTATGCTGAGGCCATTCTTCTGTCCGTCAGTGGAGGAGAGGAACTCCTGAAAAAAACACAGCAGAGATACCTAAACAAACACACCCACAGAGTCTCTATGGTACATCACACACTGCCCGAGTTTACACACCAGCACACCCACAGAGTCCCAATTTTATGTCACACACTTTGTGCAATGACCTGTTTGTAATGCTGTTTGTTTGTGTAATAACCCGTTTATGACGTTGTTTGTTAGTAATGACCTGTTTAATAATGCTGTTTGTTTGTAGCTGATTTCTTCGGTGGTGACACAGAACTGGAGGAACATTGTTGAGGAATGTGACTTGGAGAACTGGAAGGAGGCGTTAGCTGCACTGCTGACGTATGCTAACCCTGAGGAGTTCGCCGAACTCTGTGGTACGACCTGATTCCCACAGAGTCCTTATAGTTACAGCTGTTGACTCAGAGCACTTTTCCACCAATGTTGAACAGGCTCCAATCTGGTTTGTGAACATAATTTAGAACCGTTCTGCGCATATGAACTAACAACAATAGGTCCCAGAACCCAAAAAGATTGTTTGCAGTGGAAACTAGTTACAGGAGCAAGGAGCAATGGCGACACCCACGAAAAGTGTACTTTGTAGTCTTGTACATCTTCTTATCGCCAAAGGTTGGTCCATGTTTACAAACAAACATCTGTAACGACAGCACAAACACTCGTAGGTCATCTGTACACTCTGCCGTCTTCTGACTTATGTTTATCCCTAACACTGCCCTCTGCTGATAACGTGTTCAGTGATGTATCCTCGGTTTCCAGCGAAAAAAGCACCAAGATTCTTTTAAACCCATACAGAACCAGTTCAAGAACCTTGAAACTTCAAGAGTTCTTTTAGTCGAAAAGCACTGCCAGTGGTCCAACAATTCTGCTCCTCTCTTTAGGACGGTCAGTTCAGTTAGTCGTTTGTTTGTGTGTGTGTGTGTGTGTGTGTGTGTGTGTGTGTGTGTATGTGTAGATATACTGGGTTCTAGATTAGAAGCAGGTGGAACTGATAAGCGCTGTCTTCAGGCCTGTCTCTGCTTCATCTGCTCTGGGAACATCCGCCGACTGGTGGAGTGCTGGAGTTCTCATAGAGAGTGTACTACACCCATCACACTGGAGGTATATACACACACACAGAAGTAAGTGTGAGCAGAGTGTGTGTAGAAAAGGATTTCTAAAGGGTTCTGCTGGTTCTGCAGGACCTGGTGGAGAAGGTGATTGTGCTGAGGAAATCTATCGAGCGTCTGAGGAACAGTGAGGTAACGGTTCAGAGTTCGGTCCTAGAGGAGAAGCTCATCCACTATGCAAACCTCCTCGCAAACCAGGGGAGCCTGGAGACCGCTCTGAGCTACTTACCCCCACATTCACAACAGGTACACACACGCACATTTATATATATATATATATATACACACACTCTTTAACACGCTCTATAAAAAGAGCACTGATTCTCAGTCTCTCTCTCTCTGCGCATGCGTGAGCGTCCGAGTCAGCGGAGTGCGGTTTGTGAGAGCGACTGATTTTTTTCGCTTTCCAATTCTGTTTTCATTGTTTTTTTTTTTGTTTTTTTTTTGTTTTGTTTTGTCTTTAGCGTGCTTTTTATTGTTTGGGCACAGAGGGGGGGATTTTAGAGGCAACGGGGTAAGGGTTTTTTTTCTCTAAGCCTCGGCCGGGGGTAGTGGGGGGTATGGGGTGGATGGGCTTAGAACGACTAACTTGCCCGCCGGTCGGAGTGGAGTGCTCGGTGGAGGAGTGTAGTTTAGCGGTGGTGGGATATGACGCCATTCAGTCGGCCTCCAGAATGAATGGGGCCATCGTTCTTTTTTGGATGAGGTAGAGAAGGTGAACGCGCTGGTAGAAACGGGCATTGTTCTGAAAGACGCACACATTGCGGTATTCCCCCTCGTTAATCAAGCGAGGAAAGTTATCCTCAGCAACGTCCCCCCATTTATTAAAGACGAGATGTTACTGCGCGAGCTCTCCAGACACGGACAGATTTTCTCTATCATTCATAAAATCCCTTTAGGCTGTAAATCTCCATTTCTGCAGCATGGCGTCTCGTTCAGGAGGAGGGTCTTTATGCTGTTAAAGAATAATGATGAGGATTTAAATTTAGCGTTGAAGTTTATGATTGACAACTTTATGTTGTTTTTGCCACAACTGCAACAATGACGTGTTTTGGATGTCGATTAGAGGGACATCTGGTGAGATCATGTCCGAATAAGGCCGCAGAGCCTCAGCCCGTACCGAGTCATGCCGAAACAGCTCCCGCCGGCGGGAATCAGCCAGAGGCCTCGGCGGGGCGGACGGGCTCCGGGGGAATGATGGAGAAAGACACAGTGGATGTGAGGGGGAAGGAAATGAGGATCAGGAGCAGACGGACAGTCAGGATGTGACTGAGGAGCAGGGGGATGTAGGGGCAGAGCAGGTGACTGAAATGGAGGTGGGTGAACAGGTGCTGAGTGTGGAAGTGAAGGGGAAGGAATCTGTCTTTAAGAGGCCGGCAAACAAGTCTAACCGGCGCGCCAAAAAGTCTAAGGCAACTAAACCCTCAGTGTCTCCATCTCCGTCACAGGCGGCGGGGACGGAGTCGGAGAATTTTGCGTTGGAATAAGTGTGCGAGTCCTCGGACTCCTCTCTCACCGAGAAGAAGGTGGGTAAAGTGGGTGTGAACAGCGTGGAGCAGGTGCGCAGGTTTCTCGATGATACTGAAGGTAAAAGGAACGTCAAGGTTGAGGACTATTTTCCGAATCTGGAGCTGTTTTTTAAGTCAGTGAAGGGTTTTATGAGAAATGAAGGGGAGGGGGTGATAGAGGATGCCCGAGATACATTGGCTCAAGAAGTTAGTGTTAAAAGTCCGTACACAGCTGGAACGCGATGATGACGCTAAGAACTAAGATCTGTCTTGTGGCTCTCACACTGAAGTGTTTGTTAGCCGCTATTCTTTTAGAGATGTGTGACATTAAAATCTCGACGCTGAATCTGAACGGGGTGAGGGATGTGAGGAAAAGAGTGGCGCTGTTCGAGCTGCTGAGGGTTAAACGGGTGGACGTTGCTATGATACAGGAGACACACAGCGACAGGCGGAATGAAGCAGACTGGCACGGACTGGGGGCCACGGTGGTGATGGGACATGGGGGTTCCACCACTGCTGGAGTAGCTGTGCTCTAAGAGTTTTTTACCGCAGTCTTATGATTACGAGAAAGTGGTGGAGGGACGGCTTTTAAAAATAACAGGTAATTTTGAAAAAGTTCATCTGGTGTTAGTGTGTGTTTATGCGCCTGTGCTGCGGAGGGAGAGGTGTGATTTTCTGGCAAAGCTCTCAGAAACAGTAGCGAAGTGTGACACTGATCATTACCTGGTAGTAGGGGGTGATTTTAACTGCTCTTCCTCGGGTTTAGACAGGAACCATATAGAACCTGATCATGCTTCCAGATGCATTTTAAATTATTTGATTGAGAGACGTGATCTGACTGATGTGTGGCGAACTAAACATGTAACTGTTCTACAATACACATAGGCACACTCGGGAGGGGTTTGTTTCTCTAGCTAGATTAGATAGGTTTTATTGTTTTAAACACCAGTCACAGATTTTTAAAAACTGCAGTATTTTACTTGTTGGGTTTACTGATCATTCCCTGGTGATTGGAAGTGTTTACATGAATTCTGTTAAATCTAAAAGTGCGTATTGGCATTTTAATACAACACTTGTGGATGAATTTCATTTTAAAACTTGTTTCAGTTTATTTTGGGACAATTGGAGTTTGAACAGAGACAGGTTTGAGTCTCTGCAGCGGTGGTGGGACATCGGTAAAGTGTAGATCTAGCAGTTTTGTAAACAGTACACTCTCAATGTCACAAATAGCATCAAACATTCTGTCACTGAGCTTGAAAAGGAGATATTGTTTTTACAAAAATTGGTGGAGTCCAATGGGGAACAGGGCCACATCCAGGCACTTCACAATAAAAGAACATCTTTGGCAGATCTGCTCGGGGTGAGAGCGCAGGGGGCATTGATCAGATCTCGTTTTCAACACATTGCTGAGATGGCATCAAAGATTTTCTTCAGTTTGGAGAAAAAGAATGGACAGAGGAGGTTCCTTCACTGCCTCCGCTCTGCTGACGGCCAAGAGCTGACGGACCCAGTAGAGATCAGAAGGCGGGCTGTGGGCTTTTTTTCAGAGTTGTACTCCAGTGAGTATAGAGAGGACGGTTTAGTATCACAGCAATTCTATGACGGCTTACCGCAGGTGTCACCTGAGCAAAATGAAGAGCTGGAGCGGGTGATAATCATGCAAGAACTGCAGGTGGCGTTGCAAAGCATGGCAACAGGGAAGGCTCTGGGCATCGATGGCCTCCCAGTTGAGTTTTATAAGTCTTTCTGGGACATGGTCGGGGTGGGGGTTGCTGGCTGTGCTCAATGACAACCCGGTTGGAGGATGGCTGCCATTGAGCTGCAGGAGAGCAGTCCTCGACTTACTGCCCAAGAAAGGCGACCTCAGTGAAGTTAAAAACTGGAGGCCTGTGAGTTTGTTGTGTGTAGATTATAAGGTCCTCTCTAAAGTCCTGGCAAATCACCTGAAAGAGGTGATAGGGCAGGTCACACACACGGATCAGGCTTACTGCGTCCTTGGCAGATCGATCTTTGATAATATTTCGCTTGTTAGAGACATTTTGGATGTGTCTGGATCGGGGCACCCTCCTCTCCTTAGACCAAGAAAAAGCATTTAACAGAGTGGAGCATCAATATTTGTGGAATACTTTTGATGCATTTGGTTTTTCACCAGGGTTTACCTCATGATTAAGGTGATTTATAAGGACATTGAGAGTGTACTGAAGGTCAATGGTGGGTTGTGTGCCCCTTTCACAGTGCAGAGGGGAGTCAGACAGGGATGTTCATTGTCGGGGATGCTGTATTCTTTGGCCATTGAGCCAATGCTCCACTATTTGAGGAGAAACCTCAGTGGAGTTGAAATAGCTGAGGACATCCTATGGTTTTATTTAGCTGCATATGCAGACGATATAGTAGTAGGAGTCACTGGAGCTGGAGACATTACTGTTTTAAACAACACTATTATGGACTTTTCTCTTATCTCTTCTGCGAAGGTGAACTGGGAGAAAAGTATGGATTGGTATGGGGGGTGGAGAGCCAGCTTTGCCAGAGGGACTAGTTTGGTCCAAGGGAGGTTTTAAATATTTGGGGGTGTTTTTAGGAAATCAAAATACTGTAAAGAAAAATTGGGAAGGTGTGTTACAGGCCATGCAGAACAGACTAAATGGCGATGGATTTTACCAAACATGTCTTTTAGGGGAAGAACTCTTGTAGTTAATAACTTTATAGCGTCATCCCTCTGGCATCGTTTGGCCGTCCTGGAGCTTCCACAGGGCCTTTTAATAGGGATTCAAGCTCTTATTGTTGATTTTATTTGGGACAAACTTCACTGGGTCAAGAAAAGTGTCCTATACATATCTAGAGTTGAGGGGTCAGGGTGTTATACATCTTGAGAGCAGAAGAGCCACTTTTAGGCTCCAGTTTTTACAAAAAGTTTTATACGGTCCTGCGCATGCCCCGTGGAGGAACATGGCAAAGGCTGTTTTGCGCAAGGCTGATGGACTGGGCCTGGAGGAGAGCATTTTTTTTAGTGCAACCTCTAGTCTTTTTATGGACTTCCTCTTTTTTACATCAGCGTTTTTAAAACCTGGACTCTGTAAGAGATGCTCTGCAGGGTTCAGCGGGCTCTCACTAAGGATAACAAGAGACTGTTCAGGAGATGGGCATGTGATCAAACAGGTCAGGAAGCAGAGGATCCCTTTGTGGACAGCCCTAGACTTTCAGCTCCTGACTCTGGGAGCCCCCTGCCCACTCTGGGGGTTTGTGTGTTCTGCGATTTGTCTAAGGTCTTTCTGCGCGTTTGATGTACAAGGGGTGTGTCAAAATGCTAAACCAGACCAAACTGACCGGCCAGGTGGATAGGCCCTGCCTGGTGGGCTCATTTTGGCCTTGCCAGTGACGTGAAGCCTGCCTGGAGGGCGTTCTATAAATCACCATTGACCAAGTCAGCTGGGGATCTGCAGTGGAGAATATTACACGTTATTGTTGCTGTCAATGCATTTGTGTCCATTTTAAACCCCAGTGTGTCTTCTGAGTGTCCTTTTTGCTCTTTGAGAGAAACAGTGTTTAATTTTTTTATTTTATCAGAAAGAAAAAATTGGACTCTGGTGTAAATTGTGATGTCTGTCGGATTTTTAAAGGGTTGGTGCAGTCAAGAATCAAAGTGGATTTTCTGTTTTATAAGACGATGAAGAACTTGGACAGTTTTATGAATGTGTGGGACTATGATGGGGCTCTGTGCACCACAGAGGGTGGTGTTTTATTATTCTCTGACGTGTTAAAATAAGAACTGAATTTAATTCCTGAGTTTTCTTTTTTGTAACAAATAGTGAATAAAGTCTGGTTAAAACTAAAAAAAAAACCCTCCTCTCTCTCTCTCTCTCTCTCTCAGGCTGATGTTGAGAAGCTAAGAGAGCGTTTGCTTTTTGCTCAGGGTTCAGCTCATCTACATCACCCTAAAATTCCAGCAGGTGGCACTACTCCTGTCCCTGTTAATACTGCAGATAACACACAGGCAGCATTGCCAAGGGTAAGACCATTATCATCACACAAGCGAGGTGCAGCTATGTCAGGGCAGAGGGGAGGTGCAGCTATGTCAGGAAGGAGGGGAAGAGATCAGAGGGGAGGTGCAGATACGTCAGGGCATAGGCTGCTCCTGAAGAATGGGGGAGATGGTTGGCTTGTTATTTCATTAGCACTGATGTAGTGAGGTAAATGATGTTCTCTTTTGGTGATGTTTAATGCTATTTCCTAGGGGAAGTTTCCACCTGCACTGCCCTCTCAGATGCCCCAAGCAGGGCAGCCAGTGATGCCCTCTGTATTAACACCCCAGACTCCACCCACCACCCACACACCTGGAGTGCCCCACCCCGCCTGCAGACCTGCCTACCCACAGTACCCTGCTGTAACTTCAGGTACCATCCAATCAGCTCATTCTTTTCTGGCTCCATTACACTGTAACTCAGTTCCTAATTCCAGTTCTTCATTTCCTCCCTCAGATTGTCCCGCAGTTCCTCCCTCAGTTTGTCCCGCAGTTCCTACTGTATTTAATCTGTTAATTCCTCCACTGGTCAATGAGATGCTTGGCTGAGCACATTGACCTCTACGACCTTCACTTCAGCAACTCGTTTGCGTTTTCCATCTTTGCATATTTGAATCTCTCTCTCTCTCTCTCTCTCTCTCAGGTTGTTCACCCTCTCAGCCAGTAGGGGGCCCTGTAGTTTTTCCCCCCTCCAGCTTGTTGGGTCCTATGCCACCACCCTCCAGTTCTATGCCTGGCCCTGTACCCATGATGTCCACTCCTCCTGCCCCTGGGTTCCTGCCCTCTGCTTCCATGCCCCCTTTATCACCCAGCTCTCTTCCTTGTGGTCCAGTGCCCATGTTCTCAGGGTCATCTGGGCCACAGGGTAATGCCCACCATACTATTGGCACTGCTCCTCCTTCTGGAGGCTCAGTGTACCCGACTCTGAGCATGGGTTACCCACAGGGAGTGCCCGGAGCCCCTGGGGCTAAAACATACATTTCATCTGTTCCACCACCACCAACAGGTAATACACTCACCTGATGACAAACCTGGGCCACTCACCCCACATACAGGCCACTCACCCCACATACAGACCTCTCAGCCCACATACAGGCCACTCACCACTGATACAGAACCCTCACTCTACATAGAGGCTGCCTGTGTGAAAACACAGCTTTAAGTTGGAATGGAACATGAATGAGAAGCTGGAAGTTAGTACAGTGATTCCTGGGGAATAAGACTCGCCTCGTAGCTCTAGTCCTCTAGTAATTATAGAAGCACACTTTAGTTTTTATTAAGAAGCTGTGAGTAACTAATAAATTATTGATGGGATTAAATGATGAATTGATTAATCAATTAATTACAGTGTTTTTTGACTTGCAGGCTGTTACCCATGGCTCATCACCCATAGTGAGGAACAAGGTGACAGGGAGGGATGTGTGTTTGTGTTTGCTTTGGAGGAAAAGCTAGCAGCAGAGTTCGCTCACCACTGGCTGCTATTCACTCAAGCTATTTTCACATATGAACTCTGGAAAATTAACTTTGGAGAGTTTTCAAAGTTGTCTTTTCACACACACAGCCACAGCTGGAGATGTTCAGTGTCAGATGTGTTCTCACAGCTGGATATGTGGAAGTGTGGTTCAGGCAGGAGGGTGGAGCCTGTGCAGCTCGTGTAGGAGATTAAGTGCAATTCTCCTGAACATTTCTGGCTCTGTTCACACAGGGATCTCTTGGACACCACCCTGGACTGTGCACCAGGGGCAGGGTAAAGTCTGGGGAGTGTCTGGGGCAATGTTAAAGGTGTTTATGTTCACACACACACTGCGCCGGAACAGTTCTGGGGGATTGTGCATATGTGAAAGGGGTTCGAGTGAAGTGTTGTTAGTGTGCTAACACCATGCTCTGAGTGCTGTTTGGGCTGAGGCTGAATGTTAAACCACAGGTTATGTGCTGCTGGAGTTTGACCTTTGAGACATTGTACTAGAAGTTGTTGCCTCTGATGAGTGTGTTTCCGGTTGTAGGTGCTCGTGACGGGTGGAATGACCCCCCTGCTGTTCGCGCCAGTCCCAGAAGTAAAAAGGTAAAATAATAATTTCAGAAGTATATTAAAATTGTCTTCAGGCCAGTGTCAGTTCCCTGTAAACTTTAACGGTCCTGTCAGTGGTTATTTTTGCTGAAAAGCGCTAAAAAGTTTTGTTATTATCATTTGTTATTGTTATTTGTTTATATTTTAACTCTGTCATTGTTGTGTCGTGGTTTAGATTCCTGGAGATTACACTCCCCTTGCTCCCATCACTGCCCCCGTTATGAGTTTACCCAGAGAGAGCACTGTGTCTTTGCACCAAGCACAGGTCACACCTGGAGCCCTTCTGGAACCCAGCCTTCAGGTGAGACACGTTGTGTTTACTGTAACCTCAGTAAATTCCGGATATACAGGTGATGAGGACCCGATTCACACAAAGATTAAGTTTAGTTCAGTATTAGTGCTGATGTTCTTCCCCTCGTTATGGGGGAGGTTTTCTTTTTGAGCCTTGGTTCCTGTCAGCGATTCTTCCTCTCAGTCTGAGGGAGGTGTGAGTATCTGAATCAAACTGGGTGGAGAGGTGCTGGCTGTTACAAGACTTTGATCAGTTGTTTAGGTGCGTATAGTAAAATGAGTGTGTGTGTTAAGATTTTCCAGCAGCTTCCTGCAGAGAGAGTGGAAACAAAGGAGATTCCAACAGAACACATGGTCCTCAAGAGCACCTTTGACAGTTTAGTACAACGCTGTCAACTTGCAGCTACAGACCCGGTACACACACACACGCAAACACATTCTCTCTGTCACAGACACACATATTCTTACTCTTCATTGTTTTATCCCTCTTTGCAGCAAACAAAACGGAAACTGGATGATGCGTCCAAGCGAATCAGCAGCTTGTACGATAAACTCCGAGATCAGATGGTGAGCATTGTTTTTTTCCTTCATCAGAACAAAAGCCCAAACTGTCACCAAATGCCCACAAAGTCCACAAAGAGGTAGAACAGGAAAATATCTCTTTTGGAAAGTGATCATTAACCTTTAGACAATGTTATTTTGACCAGATGTGTCTGAACATCTGTAAAAGCCCTGCTCTGTTTTCCATGCAGCTCTCAGCGAGCATCCTGTCCGGTCTTCACGAAATCAGCCACTGCGTTCTGAGCAGGGATTATCAAGGTGCACTGGAGCGCCACACACAGGTTGTTAGCAGTAGCAACTTCAGTGAAATCTCTGCCTTCATGCCCGTCCTCAAAGTACTCCTCACCATCGGCAACAGGCTGGGTGTCTGAGCACCCAGATCAGCAGGTTGAGGGTCCGAACACACCCTTAAACCCCCTTGAACACACCAACAGATCCCTTTTTACAAAGTGCTTGTTTCCACGGGCAACAGGCTTAGAGTCTCTATACCCTCAGAGCGCCAGGCCCTCCTGGAACCCCAGACCACGGGACACATCCTCACCTCCAAACTCCTGCCATGCTGCCAGATGTACAAGTGCAGCAGCAGATATCTGCATGTTTATATTCTTCATTTTATTATTTTTATTTGATCTGTGTATGAACATTTTGATCATAATTAAAAATGAATGATTAATGATTACAGTGAGTGTCCTGTGCTCCACAGGAACAAGTTATTATTTTTTTTAATTATAATTTTTCCAAAGAAGCACACTGAAGTGGAGAGGAGCATCTCTGTGCCAACATAGTTGTAGATGAGGTAGCTGAATGTTGTAGTGTTAAAGTGACGGAGTGATTGTGTGTCGTGGTGAATTTCAGAGGAGGGACATTGATCTTGTGGGGACTGACCTCTGGTTGTGAAGGCGTTTGAGGAACGTTAAATGAAAATGGGATAAAAATTAGTAAAATCTCCAGAAACAGAAGTTGTACAGTGGATTTTTTTCTTAAATCTAGTGGAAAAATGTGGCCCAAGGCCTGACGTTAAATCTGGTCTGTTAAAGTAAATAAATCCTACTTTGTGGGACACAGCTCAAACGTACAGATGTTTCACTCTGTACAGTGATGATATTAAATCAGACGCTGGAACAGAACTCGATGCATAACCGGGTCTCCAGCTCTCTTTCAGAACTAAATTAAAGTGTTTGAAGTTAATGAGTTCTGAGCCTTTTATTTCTTGCATATCGATGTTCATAAATGCATTATGTTTATGCAAATAAGCTTCTTAACCCTATATGTATTGTGTGTTCAAAGGTTTGTAGTCACCCAAAGCACAGGTCTGTGGAGATGTGTGTTCTCTGGAGCGATGAGAGAAGGTTTTTTTGTTTTAACATTTAACTCACAGAGCTGCAGAATACAGAGTGTTATTGTCGTTGTCATGGAAACTGGAACTTTACTGCAACAAAACCTCAGTCCCTGTAGTAAATCAGTAAATCCCACAGGTAAGTGAAATATCTGAGAGGTTTCATCCAATACACTTAAGTTATGGTGTTAAAACTAAAGTAAACACTTAAGGAAAATATCTTCACTTAAAGTTTATATTTAAAAGTTTATATCTAAGGTGATTTATGCAACTCCTAGAGTAACACATGGTGCAGTAGGGTTCTCCTAGGGTACAGTACAGTGCAGGTATGCTACCCTGGGGTACAGTAAAGTGCAGGTAGTGTACCCCAGGGTACAGTTGTTTTCATCACCCCACATCCCCATGTCAACAATATGTCTGAATTGTCCTCACTATTTCTATGAATCCTCTGTCTCCTATATTCCCACTATGTCCAGTAGGTCTTCCTACATGTCATGAAGAATTCTTATGTCTCCTTTTATCACCTTATACATTATTATGTATTATATTATGTTAACACATGCAACCATTAGGATTCCAATGTAGTATGAGAGTCATTTGAATGAGTGCAAAACGTGTTTTTAAGTCAAAACCTGACAGTGAACAATTTTACCTTGACTGATGGGGCCTGTGTTTGCTCACACCTCCTTTTTGAACAGAGGACACAATCATACAGAAAACAAGCTACAGGTCAGTAGAAGAAATCTGGTGGATGGTATATGAACTAAAACACAGGGATGCTGGGAAATGATTGGCATATCCCCCTCTGGCCTCAAACACAATAGAAAATTCACCATTAACATGATTTTTATGAAGTTAGATATCAGGCCTGTATGGCCTCCGTTCAGATCAGAAACAAAATGGCCGGTCTTTCACCGCTAACAAATTTTGCTGAGCTACAATTAACTACAACACAGGGATGCTGGGAAATAATTAGCATATTCACACCTGGCCTCAAATACAACAAAGTATTCACCCTCAGTGCAATTATGAAGTGAGATATCAGGCCTGTCAAAGGTTGCTGGTCCAAATTCTCCTCAATACAACTTACACGTAAGCACACTAGTATTTTTGTCTTCCTTTGAAGAAAAGGATAATAAATCAAACTAGAGCCGCTAGCGGCTATCTGCGGGTTCAAGCACTAATTAACTTAATATGGCAGTCAAGTCAAATCTGACAACTCCTGTACTATGAATTGATCGGGACAGGATGTATTGACATTTGTGGCTATGACAAAATTCTTAGACATTGAGCCAAGTAGGTATGTGCAGTGTCAGATTATTTGTAATAGGTGCTTGTGTTTGTGACATGTGTCTCTGAGGTGTGTTTGTTTCTGTGTGATGTCAGAGGGCCTTTGTGTGATGTATGTAATGTGTGAGCAGTGCTTTTAAAATAGGACAGACTCCTTCAGAATAGTAATATTGTATATTACTATATACAAACTGTATATAATATATACAGGTGCTGATCATAAAATTAGAATATCATGAAAAAGTTGATTTATTTCAGTAATTCCATTCAAAGAGTTAAACTTGTATATTATACTTATTAATTACACACAGACTGATATATTTGATGATTATAACTAATCAGGAAATACCTTTTGTTATGGTTCATAACAAAAATCGGTTTGCGGGGGTCTGCCGACTTCGCGGCATCGACTGCCGGCCCATCTGGGACCCCTGAACAACATATCGAAGGGCCAGGTCACTGTGACCTTGCCTATTATGGAATAAAAATCAGAAAATTTATTCCGGAAAATTCCGCTCCAACTGTCAGTTTGGCCTTTGTTGTTTTTTTTTTCAAATCTTTTTAGGTATTTTTCACAGAAAACAACAACCTAGGCTTACGGAAATTCACACACCATCTCATGGAGTGTCCATCATAAACATATTATGATTTGGGGTCTTTCTGACCCTTCTAAGGGGTGTCCAATAGCCACATATTACATTTGAATGGGAATATATTGGGAGTGGGATGTCCAGAAATTGGCTTTGGCGGGGGGGTCTGTCGACCTCACTGCTTCGACTGCGGACTCATCTCGGACCCTCAAACAACATATCGAAAGGCCGTGACACTGCGACCATTTCTAGTATAGGAAAAAAATTAAATTATTTCCAGAAAAATCCCCTCTGACTTGTCAGTTAGGCCTCTGTCCCCATTCAAATGTGTGCACAGGACAATGAAATGTTTTTAGGGATTTTTCATAGAAAACAACAACCTAGGTTTACGGAACTTCACACACCATCTAATGGAGTGTCCATCATAAACATATTGCAATTTGGGGTGATTCTGACCTTTCTAAGGGGTGTCCAATAGCCATATATGACCTTTGAATGGGAATATATTGGGAGTGGGATGTCCAGAAATTGCCTTTGGGGGTTCTGTAGACCTCGCCTCTTCGACTGTGCACTCATCTCGGACCCTCGAACAACATATCGAAGGGCTGTGACACTGCGACCTTTCCCAGTATAGGAAAAAAAATTTAATTAGTTCTTGAAAAATCCCCTCTGACTTGTCACATAGGCCTCTGCCTCCATTCAAATGTGTGCACAGGACAATGAAATGTTTTTAGGGATTTTTCATAGAAAATAACAACCTAGGTTTACGGAACTTCACACACCATCTAATGGAGTGTCCATCATAAACATATTGCAACTTGTGGTGATTCTGACCCTTCTAAGGGGTGTCCAATTGCCATATATGACCTTTGAAAGGGAATATATTGGGAGTGGTATGTCCAGAAATTGGCTTTGGGGGGGTCTGTCGACCTCACTGCTTTGACTGCGGACTCATCTTGGACCCTCAAACAACATATCGAAGGGCCGTGATATTGCGATCTTTTCCAGTATAGGAAAAAAATTTAATTAGTTAAAGAAAAATCCCCTCTGACTTGTCAGTTAGGCCTCTGTCCCCATTCAAATATGTGCACAGGACAATGAAATGTTTTTAGCGATTTTTCATAGAAAACAACAGTCTAGGCTTACGGAACTTCACACACCGTCTCATGGAGTGTCCATCATAAACATATTACTATTTGGGGTCATTCTGACCCTTCTGAGAGGTGTCCAATTGCCATATATGACCTTTGAATGGGAATATATTGGGAGTGGGATGTCCAGAAACTGGGTTTGCGGGGGTCTGCCGACTTCACAGCGTCGGCTGCCGGCCCATCTGGGACTCCTGAAAAACATATCGAAGGGCCAGGTCACTGTGACCTTGCCTACTATGGAAAAAAAAAATTAGCAAATGTATTCATGAAAAATGTTCTCCAACAGTCACTCAGGCCTGTTTTTTATTCAAATGTGTGTGCAAGACAAAGGAACAGTTTTAGGGCTATTTTTATAGAAAACAAAGCCCTAGACTTTCCCCCATTGCAGACACTGTCTCATGGGGTGTCCATTCATTCATTCATTCTCTGTAACCGCTTATCCAATTCAGGGTCACGGTGGGTCCAGTGCCTACCTGGAATCATTGGGTGCAAGGCAGGAATACACCCTGGAGGGGGCGCCAGTCCTTCACAGGGCAACACAGACACACACACACACATTCTCTCACACCTACGGACACTTTTGAGTCGCCAATTCACCTGCAATGTGTGTTTTTGGACTGTGGGAGGAAACCGGAGCACCCAGAGGAAACCCACGGGGAGAACACACCAACTCCTCACAGACAGTCACCCGGAGCGGGAATCGAACCCACAACCTCCAGGCCCCTGGAGCTGTGTGACTACCTGTGTGCCACCATGCTGTCCTGGGATGTCCATGATAAGCATATTTTAATTTGGGGTCAATCAGACCCTTCTAAGAGGTGTTCACAACACACAAATATTTGACACCATAAGGATATATGGTAATTGGACAAGCATACCACTTACAACATATTTGACACCATCTGGATATATGGTTATTGGACAAGCCTCCCATTTCCAATATATCTGACACACCTAGCATACATGCTAATTGGACCAACATCCCATATCCAATATATATTACACAGTATTTGGTTATTGGACAAGCATCCCATTTCCAATATATTTGACACAATTTGCATATATGGAAATTGGACGAACATCCCATTTGCAATATAAATGAACAAGTGTTCAATTGCAACATACTAAGTGCAAGTCAAATATATTGGAATTGGGATGATGACAATACATAAATTTTTTTTATTAAATTTCATGTTTCCATGGGCAGTATATGTGAATTGGGATAACATATGCTCCAAATGGGACATCAAACGTTTTTTTGTAAAAAAAAATAGAAATTTTAATATGAAATGACATAATAAGTGGGAAAGCCATATGTGATTTGGACCTTTTACGCTCCTTCTGGATGCTTGAACCCTCCCCCAAGCTTTGGGCTGGACTGTAGAGAGGTCAAAGTTGAACGCATCCCACTTGCAATATATATGACACTGTTGAATATATTGGAATGTGGATGGTATAGGTTTTTCCATTCAAAAAGCCTATCAGAGCCAAGAGTCGCATCATAAAGGGCGGGGCTTGACGTACTGAACGTGTAGATAGTGTGACGGCGCCCCTAGTGAGTCCCAAAATCTGTATCTTGCCCATTGTAGCAAATCGAGAAGAGTTAGCACTCAGTGTCCGGCGAGTCATTCTCTTAAGTGGCAATTGGGATCCCAAATCAGAATACAATCCGACTGTGGCTATATGTGTCCAATGGCAATATATTTGAATGGGCCTTTGTCCAAAACTCATATATGTATACTACCTTCAGCAGAGTGGGCTACTCTGTTTCGGAGGCTTTAACGCTGCCCCCTGCAGCGCCGTTTATGTCTTAATCCATCTCGGCCCGTCCTAGAGATAGATATCCTTGTCTGCCCTGCTTCGGTCCGTGTCGTCATTTCGGTCTCAACGGATTCGAAAACGTTTCCTTCCTGCGGTGGATTACCTGTGAACACAAGCAGGGGGTTGAACACAAGTCGAATCCGGCCGTATTTATTACAATATCAAACATAGTGGAGCTGAATGGATGAACCAGGCTAGCCCCGCCCTTAGGACCTCTAGCGGGTATCCAGGGAGAGGGAGGGCGGGGAAGCCCGCACGCCATATATCGGAGCCGATACTGTATACCTTAATACCTTCCCACTCACAGAAGAGAACGAGCCATGACAGAACAAACTTACCACCACCCCTCCCTCGTAAGGGAGTCTGACTCAGGCTAGACCACAAATTTCGTGTCCGCATTGGGCCAACCAACCAGGCTGGCTGCCCACAGCCATGTGAACAATGTCTCCCCTGGTGGGCATTGCTCTTACGGTCAAACCCTAGCAGTAATATCGTCAGTATGGTCGAGGGGGCGAAGAACCCTTCACGGGAAGAAGTTCCCCATCACCTGGTCACTGTTTTTATTTTTCTACCCTGTTCTATATGGTTCCTGACCGAGCCGGTATGTCCACCTCAGTCGAGGCCAGGCTGGTGCTCCTACCCAGTGTATGGTCACTGCGGTAGGGACTTTAAACCATCCCATCGTGCCATCGACCGGCAAGAGACTGGTAGGTTATATTCTCGTCCACACGTTATAAGGAATAGCTATATGCCATTACCTCATGAGTCCAAGGGTCGGTGACCACTCAATGACAATGCCACCAGAACAGTTCGTCCATTCAGCCAGGGAGTTTGACCACCAGTGCATACCAGAGAGGATCAACTCATCCCTGGCTCAAGAGGATGGGCTTGCTTTACCCACAACAGTGTGAGTCGGAGACCCCCAGCCAAATGCCAGCCAACAGCCTTCTGGGAATAGGTGGATCATTCAAGCCCACGAAAAAGATGTCCCCTAGGGGGGGAGACATCTCCTCCTAGCCAAGTGCCGTCGGTGGCCCTCGGAACCTACCAGGGTTTTGTGGATCGCCATTCAGAACCTATGGGATGCCCAACGAGACCTAAGCAACTTCAAGGATCGGACATCAGCTAGGGACATTGCACCCTAGGGGGCTTGCCATAGTGGTGGTCCCCGCCCCAGGGGACCAGCACTTGGGTACCTGCACTACAACCTGCTAGCGCGAAGTACCCGGGGAGACCTGGCTAATGTGAACGGTCGGTCAAGCCGCCACATGGGGAGCCTCTCTTAGCTCCCCTGACTGCACAGGACGTTACCAGGTGTTACCACGAGGAGGTGGAGGCACACAATGCTTGCCCCAGAGTCCCTGGAGCCGGGTCCCCACCCTGCTCGCCTTGACGAACTCCGGGGTTTATATAGTTACTCCCGCCGTTAACCCGAGCTTCGATGAATTTCTTCACTTTGACATTCAGAGCACTGGGCAGAAATCACATTGTGATCCTGACCAAGAGCCTTCACAATGCTGTGTTTTTATTAAACAGTCGGATTCCCCTGGTCTGCAGCAGTTCTAATTCGGCTGTTGGTTGCCGGTCGAGAGAACCGCCCCGGAGGTGTCACCCCCCGAGGCGAGACTCAGATCAACAATGCCTCGGCTCGGCCAGCTCCAGTCACACCGCTCCGGTCCCCCCAAGCCCCTACGGCCGGCGATGCATCTGCAAACAACTCCCGAGTCTTCCCCCCACGTCCGAACGGGAAAACGGAAGGCCGCGTGCGCGAGCGAGTGTGGCCGGGACCCAGCGATGAGCCTCGGAGCCCGGCCGACCTTGGGAAGGAAGGGACGGAGATGAAATGCGACGGCGGTTAGTCATGAAGGACGCTCCCCTGCTGGTGTCTCACCGACGACCGCTTCCCACCGTCACCGACCGAGTCCCTAAGCACTCGCGTCGGGCGCCTTAACCCCGGTTCGGTTCGGTTCATCCCGCAGCACCAATTCTGCTTACCAAAATGGCCCACTTGGCACCGTCATTCGATGCCCAGCTCCGAGCCTGCGAGCCGGGCCACTTACCCATTTAAAGTTTGAGAGTAGGACGAGGCCGTTTCGGCCCTGTGACCTACATTCATTGCTTTACCGGATAAAACTGAGTTCGGTGCCAGCTATTCTGAGAGAAACTTCGGAGGGAACCAGCTACTAGATGGTTTGTTTAGTCTTTCGCTCCTATACCCAGGTCAGATGACCGATTTGAACGTCAGGAATGCTACGGGCCTCCACGCAGGGTTTCCCCTGGCTTCACCCTGCCCAGGCATAGTTCACCATCTTTCGGGTACCACCGCGTATGCTCTGGCTCCACTCTCCACTCGGTGGAGAGCAGGCCGGTGGTGCGCTCTCAACCCACGATGGATGGGGTGTCTTAGATCCCACCTCAGCCGATGCGCACCGGCCTTCACCTTCATTGCGCCTCTGGGGTTCAAGCCCTTTGACTCGCATACGCGTTAGACTCCTTGGTCCATGTTTCAAGACGGGTCGGTCGGGGTCCGAACTTAGCCGCTGACCTTAGGCGTTCACCGATGTGGGCCTCAACCCCCTCTCGCCATTGCGGGCCTAGCCCGGGGCTGAGGACAGCCCAGCCGTCCCAATTCGAGCGGACGAAGGGGGGCCCCATCCCCATCCGACGGAGGGGACAACGCGGAAGGAAAATTCCTCCACGGCCCCGGCATTAACATCACAGACCTGTTATGGCCCCAAATCTCATACGGCTTTGCCTCGCCCCGGTTCGCTCTAAGAAGTTCGGCCACCGACCGCTGATACCTCGGGCCGCCTGCTCGCACACCTAGCAGGGACCCAGGGAGGGCCGTGTAACTTTTTAAGGCACAGGGTCTCGTCCGTTATCGGATTTAACCAGACAAATCGCTCCACGAACTACCAACGGCCATGCACCACCACCCACAGAATCAAGCTACGACAGTACCTGATCGTCTTCGCTCCCCCGACTTTCGTTCTTGATTAATGAAAACATTCTTGGCAAATGCCTTCGCTTTCGTCCGTCCCACACCAGTCAACGAATTTCACCTCTGTCGGTGTGGTACGAATGCCCCCGGCCGTCCCTCTTAATCATTGCCCTCAGTCCTTAAAACCCACGAAATAGGACCGTGAAAGCCCCGGAGCCCCACTCCGGAACGACCAGCCATACCGAAAGAGAGACCCAATTCTGGACAAGCGGACGCCTATTACGTGCATCCACGAGCCATGGAGGCTGGGAGCACAAGGCGGGGAGGATCGTTCTAAGCACGGTATTTCGGCTTAGAAGCCTGCCCGTGGTGCTCCGCATATACCGAGCTCAAACGGTCGTAAAGGACGGCCGTTAAGGACGGCCGTTAAGGGAAGAGAATGGAAGAGAATCCTGGCCCCCTCAAAGTGCGAGGAGGTCGGCATAGGTTTACGGTTCACCCCCGGAGCCTACGGAAGTCTGTGTTTAAGAAGAGGAAGGGTCGATCCGTAGGCCGACCCTGCGAACTTCCAGCCGCGGTCTGTGGAAGACCGATCCGTGTCACCTCTAATGCGCTCTTTGCCTCCGGCCGTTTCCAGCCGGGGCCCGGTGGTGCGCTCCCACGTCCCGCTCAAAGGAGGGGAAAGGTCGGGAGATCCCACGGACCGGCGGATAACCGCCGGCCAACGTCTCGGGGGTTACGCGGCCCCGTCGACTCGCGCACGGGCAAATTTATGGGTTTAAAAAGGCACAGGCAAATTTATGGGTTTAAAAAGGGGGAAAATCCTCATACGCTCGACCCCCCATGCCCAGGAATATTTTACCTTCCCAGGCATACATCGAACGAATCATCGGGGTGGAAACGGGCTTAATCAGGTTAACACAATCGACGGGGCGGCCCGTTCCACCCGCCCCACAAGTGGGCAGATGGTCGGTGGCCTATAGACCCACAGGCCGTCCCAATACTACCGTGATACGAGATCCGGGGTTGGGACTCGACCTTAAAGGTACCCGGTCGAGGCGGACCGAGTGGAAACCACTCGGATTTATGACAGTGACGCCACTGGCAGGCCCCACGGACCTTGGGGACCACTCTCCATCGCTCTGCCCGGCACCTGGGCTGGAAACCGGGACTAATTTCGTCAGTAATACGCTATTCGTCTCAATGATCTTGCTGGTCCATACGCCCGGAGCAACGCCCCATAAACAAATTTCTTCATCTCGAGGATGTTTATAGTCTGTAATATTGTGTCTTCAATGAGCCTTTTACATTTTTGAGACGCATTAAAAATAAAGAGAAAATATCCAGTGAATTTAGCCAAATGTGCAATTCCTCCAAATGCTGTGTTTATACGGTCATTAAAAAAAAATCCACATCAAAATATCTTCATCTTCAGGATATTTATAGTATGTTATATTGTGTCTTCAGTGAGCCTGTTAGATTTTTGAGACTCATTGAAAATAAAGAAAAAATATCCATTGAATTTAGAAAAATGTGCAATTTCTCCATATTTTCTCATGTCAAATGTTATATTCACAGGGCCATTATGAAAAAAATTCCTCAGTAAAATTTCTTCTTCTTGAGGATTTTTATAGTCTGTAATATTGTGTCGTCAGTATGCCTTTTACATTTTTGAGACACTTTGAAAATAAAGGGAAAATATCCAGTGAATTTAGCCAAATGTGCAATTCCTCCTCATATTCTATCACCTCAAATGCTGTGTTTATACAGTAATTAAATCCACATCGAATTATCTTCATCTTTAGGACATTTATAGTCATTTATAGGTCAGTTGAGGCTATTCTCATCTCTGGTACCACGCTGGTGGAACGAACTTCCAAGCACTATCAGAGCAACAGAAACCCTCTCTGCATTCAAGAAATCATTGAAAACCCAGCTCTTCCGAGAGTATCTTTTGCACTGTTGTTAACTTTTGCTGTGTTGTGAAGACAGGTGATGGAAAGGAATCTCCGCAGACACGGTTAAAAGTGTAAATACATCTTTATTTACCAAAACAGTGTCTTACGGGTTCTTAAGGATCCCGTGAGAGATAGTGTTTCATTCCGAGCTCGGGTCATCTCTTCTCGCTGGCTCGGATCCTTTCGTCTATATAGTTCTCTCCTTTCCAAATAAGGCAAACATAGAGAATAGTTTACATTTGCATGCTCTAAGGGAGGGTGTAAAATTGATAGTTTCCTGCTCTCTGACAGCTCATCCTAAACATCCCTCTCTGTAGCGCACATACATAGAGCATATGGCTGAACATAAAAACACCGTCAGAGACCGTCTGATAAATATACCTCATAATTTCCTCCCTTCGAGACTGTTAAAGTCTCGTAAATTTCTAAGCAACCCATACATGTTAATGTCATAACAAATAAGTGATACCTTCCAACACACAATTTTAACATCACTTGCATTATGATGTAACAAAATTTCATGGAGTGTGAGGGCGAAAAAACCTGCCCGGCAGCCATCTTTCTTGAAAATCCTTCAAACATTTTAGACAGGAAAAATTCCCTCAACGATCCCTCTGCCTAGGCGATCACAAAATTGTACTCCAATCCAATTAAATTTATTCTATATGTGTAGGGAGTTGACTTAAGTAAATGTATATAAAAATCTCAGAAAATAAAATCAAACCAATGTCCAAATTCAGGCTGGTCGACCCATCGGACCTTCTAGTGGACCTGTCCCTACCTGACACACCCCTTGGCCCTAACATCGATAAAACAAAAAAACTGTTCATCAGTCTATAAATCTTCATAATACACAGTTGTTACAATTTTTAATATCACTCATATAATGGTTTATCACTATCAAAGATTACTAATAATAAACAATTCAATAGAAACATATGACATAATATTGTCTTTTCAGCAATTTTGTCTTCTGATGTGATGTTGATTACATATTGAGCTTCAGCAAGTCTTCACCATTCTGTTTCAAAGTCCTTCTGTTTTATTGTCCATCCATCCATTATCTGTAACCGCTTATCCAATTTAGGGTCGAGGGGGGTCCAGAGCCTACTTGGAATCATCGGGCGCAAGGCGGGAATACACCCTGGAGGGGATGCCAGTCCTTCACAGGGCAACACAGACACACACACATTCACTCACACACTCACACCTACGGACACTTTCGACTCGCCAATCCACCTGCAACGTGTGTTTTTGGACTGTGGGAGGAAACCGGAGTACCCGGAGGAAACCCACGCGGACACGGGGAGAACACACCAACTCCTCACAGTGTTTTATTGTCCTCTTTTGATTTTTGGATCCCTGTAGCATTTCAGGAATCTCGAACAACCATCCTCCCTTACAGTGATCTTCCCCCCTTTTCTTTCTGGAAGAAAGAAACAACAGCCAGTATCTTTTGCAAAAATGACAGATGCAAATAAACATCAAATAAAACTTTAATAATAGTAACATTAATGGATTAATACGTTTTATAAGCTACAGTGTATACTTCATCCTACAATCATTATACTTGATTACTAAATAATAAACCTAACAAAATAAAAGATAATGTCATAAGTGAATGGAAAAATATATAATAGTGGATATTCAAAATGGATATCTTTCTACCAGTTGTTTTCCAACATTTCCTCCTCATGTTTGCCTGAGTCGGTTCTACTTAATAATGGCATCTGTACTTGATTTCCAGGCATTACAACTCCAACCCATTTCAAAATCATAGCTTTTACACAAGTTAATAACAGTGTACAAAAACAAAACATTATACACACTGCTAAAAGAGCTGCTCCAAAAACTTGAGCCAACATTGCTCCTAGTGGTCCTAATTTCTCCAATAACCAAGCATTCACAGACCATCCAGCTCCTTTTGATGGACCAAACGCCTCCCTTATATGCTTCAATGCTTCTATAACACTAGTCATATTATCAGAATTATCCGGAATCAAAGTATAACAGGCATCCCCTGTCAGATTCAAAGCTACACATAAACCCCCTTGCTTAGCTAAAATGTAATCCAGAGCCATGTCATGTTTCAACAAAGTTAATCTGTGACTTTTTTGAGTATTTGACAAAAACTGAAACCCTCTTATTGTTTCATTAGCAAACCCTTGTAAAGTGTACGTAATATTATCTATATGATCTGCTAAAAATGTCACACCATACCATGGGAATAATCCTATACCTCATTTTTCTCCTATACTGATTCTCCAATGGTAGGCTTCCAAGTTATGAAACTGAGCCATTTCCCTTTTCTTTCTTCTCACAGAATTACCTTCAGAATTCCCTTCATCAGTTGCTTCAACTTTTGGAGAGTATAAACCTCATAAGGAAGCTTTAATGTTGCCATATAACAACAGCCTGTCCACCCATATGGTAGAAATATGTATGCTTTATCTCTACAAACCCACCAAATATCCTTAAAATTTCCTATAGTCACATTTACAGGCAAAATGTCATACTGCACCATGAATGTTCTACTCTGTTTGCTATCTGGTGTATGAAAATTCACTTTAAACAAAACATCCTTAGGTTTAGGCTCTTTAAAATTTATCTTATAACGAGCACAATCAGATATTCCCATAAACATCCCCTGTCCATTGTGAGTATCATTGGAACAAAAACAGTCTTTAGTCTCCACAGATTTTACTTCCATCGCATCAGGCCGTGCTGTTAGTATATTTTCATGCTGATTAAGGAAATTCACATATGGTAACTTCATCAACCAAGTACAATTTAATCTAGGTCTAAACAAATGTACTGATAAAGCCATTATTATATCTTCTTCAGAGTTTTGTTGATATATTAACCACGATAAAGCATAAGATTGACACATAGCATGCAGTGGTTCTGGTACTGTCTCTAAAATTGATGGCCATGTGCTTGGTGATGGAACTTTCACCACACATGGACCAGTCAACATCATACTCATTCTTACGGAATGGGTTATTTGCTGAAACCATAAATTTCTAGATGCCCATGGGTCTGTGATTTGTAACACTGAAGAATCAAATCCATATGCTTTCCATTTTGCTTCTCTTTTCTGTAATGCATGGTAATGGTCAGTCATTTCTTCAGATGTCCAGTCAAAATCAATAAACTCTCTCTGTCCTTCTAAAGTGATTTTCTGAGTGGTTACTAAACCCTTTGAATCCATGTCTTCCATTGGGTTTCTAGCTTCAAAAGTCACTTGACTGATATTCACTTCATGCTCCATATTTAACTCTGGACCTTGTGTTATGTTTATTTCCTTCTGCAATGGAAAGGACATTACTTCTGGAGTCTGGGTTACTTTTACAACATTATGTGATCTTGTTATTTTCCATTTTCAACAGTTGTGATAGTTTCAGATGTACCCAAAGCAGAAGTCGTCATTGGCAGTGTAGTGCTATTCATCTCCTTTAATGGCATATCTAAAGTAGTAATCCGATTAGTTACATTATTTCCTTTACTTATTTCTGGAGCTAAAGTATTTGGCTTAATTTGTTCTTTAGTAACCTTCAGAGTCATTGCTATAGTGGTTTGGTCCTGAACTCTTTTAATAGATGTAAAAACTTCAATAGGACTCACTATCACTGTACGAGTTATGTACCCTTCTTTCCACACATTTTGAAATGGCACAAACTTAAGCTCTGGCTCCAAATAAGTACAAGTGTATTCCCCTTGATCTTCCCATGTAACATTACGTAAAAGAATTGAACAATCATCTCTAACTCTGAACCACCTAAAGGCATTAAACAAAAGATACTTTCTCTGGTCATGAGGCAAATGATCAACTTCAGGCCCTGTTAACACCACTTTTTCACCACGACTATTTTTCCACTCAGGAGGACTATTACTCCCTGTATTAAATCTTCCACATTTACAGGGAAGATGAACTGCTTTACCTAATTTAGCTTTAACCACTGTCTTGAAAGGTGATGACATTGTTGAAATTATCAAAGGCACTAGTGTAGTTAGATGTGATCCATTTACCCCCTTACTAACTTTCGACACTGAAAAAGTAAAATTCTTTAAAGTTTCATTCTCTTTAGTTCTCATACCGTTTAGGTCTAACCTTTTTCCGAACTGGTCTTGGACTCTTTTCTTGATCCAAGTCTCTGAACTGTTTTGAAATGGAATTACTGCTTTCTGGAATAGGACCTGCTGTTTCTGGGACATATTGAAATTCAATTTCTCCAAACTTTTTGTCTCGTTTACAATCTGCTGTGTCATGTCTGGCATCGTCAGAAATATACACAGAGTCATCAGCATCATCCAAACCAGGGACAATCTCCTCTTCAGGAGATCTACTCTGATTTGTTTCTTGCATGTTATTTTCAACCTGTTCTCCCCCATGTTCTTTTGGTTCTCCTGAACCTGCAACCTCTCCTCCCTTTGAGAAAGGCTCCTCTTCACTTGGTGCTTTAACACCGTGAGATAAATGATACCACGTTGGAGACCCCTTGACATGAACTGCCGTTCCAGTACTGCGAACAACTTCAAAAGGTCCTTCTCTGCGTTCGTTATACCATTTTCTTCTAAATACCTTTACAAACACCTTGTCTCCAGGCTGCACTGTATTCTTCCTTTGCTCATCCAGCCTCTCCTGCTCCTCCTCTTTTCTTTGCTTTTCTGAAACGTATGTGGATATTCTTTTATGTAAATTAGCTAAGTATGAAACATATGCTCTCATGTCATCTTCTAAAAGAGCTAAACTTGGACCTTTCCCACTTGTACGCAAACATGGCGTTGGCATTCGTCTGCCTGTCATCAACTCATGAGGAGTCATGTGTAAATCACGCAGCTCACTTGAGCCACAAACCATTAATGCTAATGGAAGGGCTGCTACCCAATTTAACCCCGTGTGCTGACAGATTTTAACAATCTGATTTTTCAAGACACCATTCATTTTTTCACAAATCCCTTGACTTTGCGGATGGTACACAGCTCCCAGACGCTGTTTAATTCCCAATTTTTGCAAAATTAATTTCACCGTTTTATCCACAAACTCTTTCCCATTATCTGAGGATATTCGATCTGGAAGTCCCCACCTGCTTATGACTTCTCTACACAAAAACTTTGACAACAGTTTGTGCATCCTTACACTTAGTTTATAACCTATTTCCTCATCTGGTGCACTAAGAAAAATATCATTCATGTATTGAATGACAGTACTTTTTAAGTTCTGATCTACCCCAACTAAATCATTCAATACTTTATTGAAAATGTGAGGACTATGTTTATATCCCTGTGGTAATCTCTTATACTCATAGAATTGTCCCTTGTAAGTAAACCCAAATAAACCCTGACTTTCTACACTTAGTGGAACACTAAAAAATGCACCACATAAATCTAATACTGTGAAATACTTTGCATCCGGAGGAATTTGGGCTAACAAAACATGTGGATCTGGCACTTCTGCTGGAAAGTCTGCTACTACTTCATTTACTGCTCTCAAATCATGTACTAAACGATAAGAGTTATCTGGCTTCTTCACAGGCAACAAAGGTGTATTACTCTGCGGATTCTGTGTTATCTTCAGAACATCTGCCTTCACAAGACCTTCAATTTGTGGTTCGATCCCTTTAATTGCTTCTTCATTCAAAGCATACTGGTCGGAGTTCAACTTTCACTGGTTGAGCTGACTTCACAAATCCAATGTCAGTGCTGTGTTGTGACCATAAACATTTTGGAACATGTCGCAGCATTTCCTCTTTCAAAGAGTTTGAATCCATCTTCTCATTGTAAAGTGATTCATGTGTCATCCTGATGACTTGTGGCTATCCTTGTCCTTGAGCAGTAATCATAATCTTAATAAATCGCTGATCTTCACTCCTCCAGATGGAAAGATTCTCTTTAAGCGGTTTAAAGACAACTTCTTCTGCTTCCGCCATCATTTCACCTATTTGTTTCTGCTCACAATCTTCAGACACCAGTAAAGTCACATGTGGTACACTTTTTCCCATCTCAAACTCTTTATGCAAGTAATCATTTTTGTCTATCTTCATAGCAGCTCCTTGTGGTCCCAAAATTATGCAACATGAACGTAATTCAACTTGCTTTGGTTGATGACTCAGCCATTGTTCTCCGTCTGATTGTTCAGCATCTTTAAAGTATTTGAGTGTACAATGAAAAGGATACTCTGGAGTCTTTGCATCAGGCATGTTTGCTACAATAAACGTCTCCCACATCTTGGCTGGTTCCAAGAATTCTTCGCTAAGATTTCCAATCCAAAATACTGAAGAAGCTTCAGTCTCTGTTTTCATCATCAGTTGACCAATCATTTCACTCGGCACTTCCACCAGGCAGCCGTCTGGTGTGCATTTTTTTTGTACAGTTCAGTTTGCACAAAGCATCTTTTCCCAAAATTGAAATAGGTGTATGTTCTGATACCAGTATGGGTATTGTAGTCTTCAGATGTTTATAGCAGAGCTCAATTGGTTCTGTGAGAGGAATCAGCTGTTTTACTCCCTCAAACCCGATTGTCTGAATCATCTGACCAGACCTGGGGAGGTGTATAGCATCTTCAGGCCGAATACAGGTGAAAGCAGCTCCACTATCTGCCATCATTGTCAATGGTCGATTGTTTATTTTCACCTCTATTGTTGGATCTCTCTCCGGCCCTATTGCTACCAGCTGACACCTCCCACACGAGTTCTCCGGGCATCCCTAGAATCCTGGTTCTGGGCCCCTATAAGGGTTCACAGGTCCCTTGATTGACCTTGGTTGTCCTCTGTATCCTCCTCTGAATCCTCCTCTAAAGTATCCCCTGAAGTTTCCTCCTGGCCGGTTGCACTCACAAGCAAAATGACCAAACTGTCCACAATTATAGCACACTTCAGGAGGCTGCTGAAAGTTCAGACTGAATCTTCCTGGTCTTCCTCTTCCTAGATTTCCTTGACTTCTTCCTCTCCATGTCTGCACCTGACCAAACACTGGCTGTGGCCAGGGAGTCACTGGAGCAACTGATGCTGACTGGCTCACTTGAGGTTGAGTCTGATCCAGATGTGGTCTTGGCTGATTAGGAGGCTGACTTTGTATGACTACAGCTTGTTTCTTTTCTTTTTTCTTGTTGTCCACCAGTTTTATTTGGTTCAGCTTTCTGAGGGTCTCCTCATCCTGTATTTTCTGATCATGTTCCTTCTTTCTATATAGCTCCACTTGATGGGCTATATGATCTGTATAGACACTCTTTGCCATGCTTCCAAGACCCACTACTTCTGCCAGTTTACTTCTCACTGGTAAGGGTAGTCCCTTCTGTAATTTGGCTCGCAAAATTTACTGCTCCATCTGATTTAAATCTGGATCATTTCCTGTGACATTTCTCCATACCTGATGGACTCTTGACTCTTGGTTCTCATCTTCTCCCAAAGGTTCAATCAGGATATTGTCAGGATGCACATTGGTTGGAAATTAATCTTTCAATGCTCTCTACATTCGACCTCTGATTGCAGCAAACAGCTCTGGATCATTAACAGCAGTTCTTACATATCGTTCTAGGCCCGCTTTCTGTAGAATTTCTTCCATGGCTGGAACTCCCAGGAGATTTGCTAAAAGTCTCTTTATGTCACTTATTGCTGGCTGCGTTCCCACCAGAAGCTCTTCCAATTTTGAAATCCAAGGATGTGCTCCTTCTTGCAAAGTAGGCAACTTTTCCATGATATCTGACATATCTGTATTTTGCCAAGGCTTGTATTCCAAATTCCGTCCACGGACTATCACTGGACACATCTTTTCAAGTGTTTTCCATTTCCTTGGACGCAATGTGTATTGTCTTTCAGATTTTTTAGTGTCTTCATTTTTCAGATCCTCTTCATATGTCTGCAACTCTTTCAGTTGTGTCTCCAGTGAGCTAGAAGCATTATCTAAGTTCAATAAACATTAGTCTATACTTTTTTCTACTTCTCTCAAAGCTCTCCATCTGTCTTCTCCTCTTGTGCTGGATGTTGCAGGAAAGAATCCTCTTTCAGAGAAAGATCCCTTACTCTTCCATCCATCATCACTTTCTTCATTCTTGTTTCATCAGAACTTCCATCTCTTGAGTCCTCTTTCCTTCTACTCACATCTCCTCTTTTTTCTGCTTTAGCTAGCATTCGTCTGATGGCTGGATCATATCCACCCATGGCCTCCTCCTGGTCACTCAGATCCTCATCTCCAATGGTCCTCCTTCTCATTCTCAGTTCACCTCTAGTCTGCAGACGTCGAGTTTTCTTCTTGCTTTTGGAACTCGGATACAGTTTTATCGTTGTCTCTGCTTGTCCTGTTTCAATGATGCATTCATCTTCGTCTTCAATGTGATAATTTCCTCCTTGACTAATCACTGGAAGCTGAGGATAGGCTTTTTCACTTTTCACTTCCTTCTCATAAGGTGGTGATGTCTTAACTGAGTCCACATGTGAAAAAGACACATTAACTTCGGCCATCTGTCTTTTGGTTTTCTTCGTAAGTTGGTTAATTGCTTCTACACTTTTCTCCCTCTTGTCTTTCGCCGCCTTCATCAGTTTCTGACTCTCTTGTTCAAATAACTGGAGAATGCCAAGCTCTAATTCTCTTTTTTCCTTTCGCTTTTCTCCTTGACGCCCTTTCTTCTGTCCTGCTTTATATGTTGATACAAGTACATCTATTGTTTTAATTACATCTGGGTTAAGTGTCCCCTCTACCGGCCATGGTTGGTCTATGTCAGGCCATCGCTTATAAAATTTTTCTGATATTCTTGCAATGCCTTTTATTAAAGGATTATTTTTCTTAACTATATCAACAGGAGTAACCCCTTTTGAAACATTAGTGCCCATTTTTGGCATAATAATGACTAAATATGTTCCCAACTTACACTTATTAATTATTTCTCTCCCTCTTTCCTCTGTTTATAGGCCACTACCACAATCAATAAAAATTTATCCCCAATTGAATTTGCCAACTTCAGAGAAATCAAACCTTAATATGCAATACAATTCACACCACTAAATCCCCTTTACTAAGTGATATAACTACTAAGTGCACCATAAACCTAGATTTATTAAACATTCAGTAACTATCTTGTAATTAAAGAATATACAAACTTATATAAGACTCAACAAGCACTTCTAAATATGATTACCACTAAATATTTGCAACCCCATACACTTATAGCAAAGCTTAGATCAGAAATCCCTTTTCAAATAATATTTTTTTCTCATAAGCCACGTTGTTAATTCTTTATAATCAAATTATTACCTTAACAATGAACAACCTGTTGCCAAGCTTTCTTTGAAGAAGTCTATGTCATGTACTATAGCACCAATAATGGACTAAATGCAAATAGATAAACAAATCAATGAATTTCCAATTGTTACTTTTTAATAATGAGACCTATTAATGATTTAATCTAAATGTATCAATGCAGGTGTTTGTGAAAGAAGTTTGTGGATAAAATGACTGGCCTTTGTGCAGTCTGCTCTGTTCTGGGCAAATTTGACCCCCCCTTTTTTCCTCCTGGTCCTCTTCTCACCGTCTCCTCACAGATGAGAGAACTCACACACACACACACCCCACAGGATAAAAAGACAAATAGAAATTTAATACATTCAGCTTACTTCTTAGTAATTAAACACTCAATATGCTTATTTGTATTTTATTTACCAACATTTAGTTCATTCATAACATTTTTACCCTTCATTCAATATTGTATACACCTCCAACAAATCTCTTCATTGGCTTGAAGCCTAAATGACCTTAATCTCAACCCCCCTAAAAAGGGTCTAAAGTGATTGATGGCAATAAGTTCATCCTTAATGCAGCTTCCTTTAACATCTGGTTCAGCTTAACCAGTTTAGCATAAACATTTCACATACTATTCTATGACCACATGACAATAAATTTCCAACCCTGCATCTTGGTTCCTAAGATGTATATATTAAGATAAGATTAATGTACTATGTTGTACTCTTCACATATAAACATCGCATTGGTATGTTTAAACCCCAGAAAGCACCAATGCCAAACACTCAGAGTTATCCAATATTCACACATCGGCAGTATTTTTCATTTATCAGTTGGCAGCTAAAAATTATTATTTTTCTCATATAAAGTAACAGTACTTCACAGAGATCTCAACACCATAGACTATAAAATTCACCCCCTTTTTCTGAGCAACTGAAATAACACCATTCCAACACACTTTATTAATTCAATTCTAATTTCCATCCTGTAGCAGCTCTCTCCATATAAGGCCATTCCTCAGTTCCACTGGCCTAAAACAATTACCCCATTCAATGTATCTCAATTTCATCAAACTATTGCATTCAAAGAGAACACAACCAAATTACTGCTCCACCAATTCACTCTCACCCACTATGTTAAATTAATCCTCTATTCCCTTTTATTTTAGATCATAAGCACAACAAAAGCACCACACCCATAAAAAATTCAGTTCAAATGCACCCATTCTCAGGAGCTCCAAACCCCTGCACAGCACTATACGTCCTTATTTTCTAATTTGCCCAATAACTATTAGTTTCTATTTAAATCAAATCAACGTGGCTTTTATCAGTACGTCACAAATCAAAGTCCTGCCATTTCTCTCTTTTTCAAAAGTGAATTTAAGGCCTTACACACTTGCAGAAAGAGACCCCCCTTGCAAAGCATAAGATTTCAAAAATTCAATAAAATGAGAGGTAGAGCTAGACCCATGATCCCTTTTTTCTCTCAATAAAGCCATCATATGGAGATTTCAAAATTTTTCTCCTTTCCCCAATAACAATTTTCCCTTTAATTCCCATGATTAAACCTTACAGTTTCCCCAATGTACCCTATTAATTACTCAGCTTTACCCCTTGCTCTCCTTTCTCCTATTCTCAGCATCTAAAAACGTCTTTCTGGAGCTCATTGTCTATATTTTCTTAATGTATAGTCTCCAAGAAAGCTCATAAAATCGTCTCTCTGGAGCTCATTTTCTACTGTTTTCTTTAATTTACTGTCTCCCAGAAAGCTCATTTATTTTTACTTTATATATTTTTACTATAAAAACGTCTTCCGTTCAGGCTCATTGTCATAAATAAACAAACCCCTCATTTTATTGAGGTTCATATTCATTTAAATAACTGTCCTTGAATGAAGCTCATAATTTCCTATTAATTTCTAAATCTCTCATTCCTTATCACATTCCCCCTTTTTCTTTAAACACACCCACAGAAAATTCATGGCTCTTTTACAGCGCAAGGGAGAGTTCTCTCCACACACACACTCAATATGGGGGTTGATCATTCCCCCACTTTCTCCTTTTTCTCCCAAAAAAATTATTTCAGCTGACACACACACACATAGTTACAGACTAAGGGACAAAATTGAAAAGGGAAAAGGGAGGGGGTGAGGCACACACACTCAGCTGACACACACACATGCACAGCAAGACACTCCTTTTTTCTTAACTCACTAGGCACACACACATATTCCAACATCCTCCAAACAGCGCTTACACACACTCATCATTTTCAACACAATTTCTCATAGTCGACCCATTCACACATTAACAGCATGCTTTTTATTGCCGCCCTTTCCTTATTTCCTTATTTCTTATTCCTTATTTTTAATTTATGCTACCTTATGAGGTGTAATAATTCAAAAAGAGGCAGCATCAATACAGTGTTCGTCAACAGTGTTTCGAGTGGGCACCCCTAATTAAATCTCTGCATCACACCTCCAGTTTCTCATCAAACTGACCCAAAAAATCATCTAGTGAATTTTTAAGGATTTGCGGCCGGGCTAATCCCGCCTCCACGAGGGCTTATCCGAATCAGCGGCTTCCTTTCTTTATTTAACTCTCTTATTGTCTCTTTTCCTCCATATATTCCTTTTCGTTATACTTAAAACCTTAAATTCCATTTAACCTTAAATAAATTTTAACCAAATGACACTGGGCCCAGGGCTTCTCACTATTTCAATATAATCCAATTCCAAAATACACAAAGCTTACTTTCACGCAATGACTGTGATTCATGTCTTACAGTTTCAAGCAAAAATAGGGCCCTGTTTACCCAAACGTGCATGTCATCATCAGCTCACCTCATCGTTACTAATTAAGCTATTCTACTTATACTTCAACATTTCCTTTTCTTTTTCCTCTTTACTCTTTTCTTCATTATTCCCTTTTATTTTCTTCATTTCTATATTTTCTATGACTATAGTTAAAATTTAGAACGGAGAACTTTATCCAACACCATCATCAACACAACACTGCATACACTGATGAGTCTATATATGAATGCAACTCTTTCTGCATCAGACAGCCCAAACACCCAACCAGCGCTCAAATTTGTGAAAATCTCACCTTCTATTTGCCGGCTTTTGAGCGGGAGTTCGAATGCAGGGGTCATCTGAAGCAGGCAGGTCACAGCTCAAATCCCATCCTCGTCGCCATCTTTGTTGTTAACTTTTGCTGTGTTGTGAAGACAGGTGATGGAAAGGAATCTCTGCAGACACGGTTAAAAGTGTAAATACATCTTTATTTACCAAAACAGTGTCTTACGGGTTCTTAAGGATCCCGTGAGAGATAGTGTTTCATTCCGAGCTCGGGTCATCTCTTCTCGCTGGCTCGGATCCTTTCGTCTATATAGTTCTCTCCTTTCCAAATAACGCAAACATAGAGAATAGTTTACATTTGCATGCTCTAAGGGAGGGTGTAAAATTGATAGTTTCCTGCTCTCTGACAGCTCATCCTAAACATCCCTCTCTGTAACGTACATACATAGAGCATATGGCTGAACATAAAAACACACTGAACATTTCTTAATACTGTCTTATGAGACCATCTGATAAATATACCTCAGCACTGAATGTCTTTCTCTAATGCACTTATTACTTCCTGGCATATTGCACTTAATGTAAGGTATTTTGTATAATTTGTGCTGTAGTTCGAATGTTAGATCCTATTTTGTAAGTCGCTTTGGATAAAATCGTCTGCCAAATGCATAAATGTAAATGTAAATGTATAGTATGTTATATTGTGTCTTCAGTGAGCCTGTTATATTTTTGAGACTCATTGAAAATAAAGAGAAAATATCCATTGAATTTTGACAAATGTGCAATTTCTCCATATTCTATCATGTCAAATGCTATATTCACAGGGCCATTATGAAAAAAATCTTCATCTTGAGGATGTTTATAGTCTGTAATATTGTGTCTTCGATGAGCCTTTTACATTTTTGAGACACTTTGGAAAAAATAGATAATATCCAGTGAACTTAGACAAATGCGCAATTTCTCCACATAATTCAATTATCTCTAATGCTGTGTTTACAAGGTCATTATGAAAAACATTCCACAGCAACATTTCTTCATCTTCAGGATATTAATCGTCTGTTATATTGTGTTTTCAGTGAGCCTGTTAGATTTTTGAGACTTATTGAAAATAAAGAGAAAATATCCAATGAATTTTGACAAATGTGCAATTTCTCCATATTCATCATATCAAATGTTATATTCACAGGGCCATTATGAAAAAAAATTCATTTAAACACAAGAGAAGAGAAAAACTAAAAAAAAAACCAAAAAACAAATAAACAATAAATGAATAAAAAATAAAGAAACAAATAAAAAACAAATAAAAAAAAATTAGATCTTCTACAGCCAACAGTCATTGCTTATGGCCATAGCACTCTTAGAAATCCCGATCTTGTGGGCTTAGTTAGTACTTGGAATGGAGACTGCCAGGGAACACTAGGTGCTGTAAGCTTTTTAGCTTAAGGCTCCGATTGTGAAGATTGTATGCTACAGTCATTTAAACACAAGAGAAGAGCAAAACTAAAAAAAAATTAAACATATAAACAATAAATGAATAAAAATAAACAAACAAATAAAATAATAAATGAACAAAAAACACTGGAAAGCCAATCATTTTAATTTGAGTTGTGAGGCTTTTTAGTTTACAAGCAGCTCTGTAACAAGAGTTACTCTTAGAACAGTCATTACAAATAGTCTTCTACAGCCAACAGATATTTCTTATGGCCATAGCACTCTTAGAAATCACGATCTTGTGGGCTTAGTTAGTACTTGGAATGGAGACTGCCAGGGAACACTAGGTGCTGTAAGCTTTTTAGCTTAAGGCTCCGATTGTGAAGATTGTATGCTACAGTCGTTTAAACACAAGAGAAGAACAAAACTAAAGAAAATAAAACAAATAAACAGTAAATGAATAAAAAAAATAAACAAACAAATAAAAAACAAATAAACAAAAAACACTGGAAAGCCAATAATTTTAATTTGAGTTGTGAGGCTTTTTAGTTTACAAGCAGCTCTGTAACAAGAGTTACTCTTAGAGCAGTCTTCTACAGCCAACAGTCATTGCTTATGGCCATAGCACTCTTAGAAATCCCGATCTTGTGGGCTTAGTTAGTACTTGGAATGGAGACTGCCAGGGAACACTAGGTGCTGTAAGCTTTTTAGCTTAAGGCTCCGATTGTGAAGGTTGTATGCTACAGTCATTTAAACACAAGAGAAGAGCAAAACTAAAAACAAATAAACAATAAATGAAAAAAAAATAAACAAACAAATAAAAAACAAATAAACAAAAAACACTGGAAAGCCAATCATTTTAATTTGAGTTGTGAGGCTTTTTACTTTACAAGCAGCTCTGTAACAAGAGTTACTCTTAGAACAGTCTTCTACAGCCAACAGTCATTGCTTATGGCCATAGCACTCTTAGAAATCCCGATCTTGTGGGCTTAGTTAGTACTTGGAATGGAGACTGCCAGGGAACACTAGGTGCTGTAAGCTTTTTAGCTTAAGGCTCCGATTGTGAAGATTGTATGCTACAGTCGTTTAAACACAAGAGAACAACAAAACTAAAAAAAAGAAAACAAATAAACAATAAATGAATAAAAAATAAGCAATCAAATAAAAAAACAAATAAACAAAAAACACTGGAAAGCCAATCATTTTAATTTGAGTTGTGAGGCTTTTTACTTTACAAGCAGCTCTGTAACAAGAGTTACTCTTAGAACAGTCTTCTACAGCCAACAGTCATTGCTTATGGCCATAGCACTCTTACAAATCCCGATCTTGTGGGCTTAGTTAGTACTTGGAATGGAGACTGCCAGGGAACACTAGGTGCTGTAAGCTTTTTAGCTTAAGGCTCCGATTGTGAAGATTGTATGCTACAGTCATTTAAACACAAGAGAAGAGGAAAAAACAAAACAAAAACAAAAATAAATAAACAATAAATGAATAAAAACAAATAAACAAATATAAAAACAATGAAACAAAAAAACACTGGAAAGCCAATCATTTTAATTTGAGTTGTGAGGCTTTTTAGTTTACAAGCAGCTCTGTAACAAGAGTTACTCTTAGAACAGTCTTCTACAGCCAACAGTCATTGCTTATGGCCATAGCACTCTTAGAAATCCCGATCTTGTGGGCTTAGTTAGTACTTGGAATGGAGACTGCCAGGGAACACTAGGTGCTGTAAGCTTTTTAGCTTAAGGCTCCGATTGTGAAGGTTGTATGCTACAGTCATTTAAACACAAGAGAAGAGCAAAACTAAAAACAAATAAACAATAAATGAATAAAAAATAAACAAACAAATAAAAACAAATAAACAAAAAACACTGGAAAGCCAATCATTTTAATTTGAGTTGTGAGGCTTTTTACTTTACAAGCAGCTCTGTAACAAGAGTTACTCTTAGAACAGTCTTCTACAGCCAACAGTCATTGCTTATGGCCATAGCACTCTTAAAAATCCCGATCTTGTGGGCTTAGTTAGTACTTGGAATGGAGACTGCCAGGGAACACTAGGTGCTGTAAGCTTTTTAGCTTAAGGCTCCGATTGTGAAGATTGTATGCTACAGTCGTTTAAACACAAGAGAAGAACAAAACTAAAAAAAATAAAACAAATAAACAGTAAATGAATAAAAAATAAACAAACAAATAAAAAACAAATAAACAAAAAACACTGGAAAGCCAATCATTTTAATTTGAGTTGTGAGGCTTTTTACTTTACAAGCAGCTCTGTAACAAGAGTTACTCTTAGAACAGTCTTCTACAGCCAACAGTCATTGCTTATGGCCATAGCACTCTTAAAAATCCTGATCTTGTGGGCTTAGTTAGTACTTGGAATGGAGACTGCCAGGGAACACTAGGTGCTGTAAGCTTTTTAGCTTAAGGCTCCGATTGTGAAGATTGTATGCTACAGTCGTTTAAACACAAGAGAACAACAAAACAAAAACAAAAATAAATAAACAATAAATGAATAAAAACAAATAAACAAATATAAAAACAATGAAACAAAAAACACTGGAAACCCAATCATTTTAATTTGAGTTGTGAGGCTTTTTAGTTTACAAGCAGCTCTGTAACAAGAGTTACTCTTAGAACAGTCTTCTACAGCCAACAGTCATTGCTTATGGCCATAGCACTCTTAGAAATCCCGATCTTGTGGGCTTAGTTAGTACTTGGAATGGAGACTGCCAGGGAACACTAGGTGCTGTAAGCTTATTAGCTTAAGGCTCCGATTGTGAAGGTTGTATGCTACAGTCATTTAAACACGAGAGAAGAGCAAAACTAAAAACAAATAAACAATAAATGAATAAAAAATAAACAAACAAATAAAAACAAATAAACAAAAAACACTGGAAAGCCAATCATTTTAATTTGAGTTGTGAGGCTTTTTACTTTACAAGCAGCTCTGTAACAAGAGTTACTCTTAGAACAGTCTTCTACAGCCAACAGTCATTGCTTATGGCCATAGCACTCTTACAAATCCCGATCTTGTGGGCTTAGTTAGTACTTGGAATGGAGACTGCCAGGGAACACTAGGTGCTGTAAGCATTTTAGCTTAAGGCTCCGATTGTGAAGATTGTATGCTACAGTCATTTAAACACAAGAGAAGAACAAAACTAAAAAAAAAGAAAACAAATAAACAAAAAAATGAATAAAAAATAAACAAACAAATAAAAAACAAATAAACAAAAAACACTGGAAAGCCAATCATTTTAATTTGAGTTGTGAGGCTTTTTACTTTACAAGCAGCTCTGTAACAAGAGTTACTCTTAGAACAGTCTTCTACAGCCAACAGTCATTGCTTATGGCCATAGCACTCTTACAAATCCCGATCTTGTGGGCTTAGTTAGTACTTGGAATGGAGACTGCCAGGGAACACTAGAGCTGTAAGCTTTTTAGCTTAAGGCTCCGATTGTGAAGGTTGTATGCTACAGTCGTTTAAACACAAGAGAAGAACAAAACTAAAAAAAAGAAAACAAATACACAATAAATGAATAAAAAATAAACAAACAAATAAAAAAACAAATAAACAAAAAACACTGGAAAGCCAATCATTTTAATTTGAGTTGTGAGGCTTTTTACTTTACAAGCAGCTCTGTAACAAGAGTTACTCTTAGAACAGTCTTCTACAGCCAACAGTCATTGCTTATGGCCATAGCACTCTTACAAATCCCGATCTTGTGGGCTTAGTTAGTACTTGGAATGGAGACTGCCAGGGAACACTAGAGCTGTAAGCTTTTTAGATTAAGGCTCCGATTGTGAAGGTTGTATGCTACAGTCATTTAAACACAAGAGAAGAGCAAAACTAAAAACAATTAAACATAGCACTCTTAGAAATCACGATCTTGTGGGCTTAGTTAGTACTTGGAATGGAGACTGCCAGGGAACACTAGGTGCTGTAAGCTTTTTAGCTTAAGACTCCGATTGTGAAGATTGTATGCTACAGTCATTTAAACACAAGAGAAGAGGAAAAAACAAAACAAAAACAAAAATAAATAAACATTAAATGAATAAAAAACAAATAAACAAATAAAAAAACAAAGAAACAAAAAACACTGGAAAGCCAATCATTTTAATTTGAGTTGTGAGGCTTTTTAATTTACAAGCAGCTCTGTAACAAGAGTTACTCTTAGAACAGTCTTCTACAGCCAACAGTCATTGCTTATGGCCATAGCACTCTTACAAATCCCGATCTTGTGGGCTTAGTTAGTACTTGGAATGGAGACTGCCAGGGAACACTAGGTGCTGTAAGCTTTTTAGCTTAAGGCTCCGATTGTGAAGATTGTATGCTACAGTCATTTAAACACAAGAGAAGAGCAAAACTAAAAAAAAATTAAACATATAAACAATAAATGAATAAAAATAAACAAACAAATAAAAAAACAAATAAACAAAAAACACTGGAAAGCCAATCATTTTAATTTGAGTTGTGAGGATTTTTAGTTGACAAGCAGCTCTGTAACAAGAGTTACTCTTAGAACAGTCATTACAAATAGTCTTCTACAGCCAACAGATATTGCTTATGGCCATAGCACTCTTAGAAATCACGATCTTGTGGGCTTAGTTAGTATTTGGAATGGAGACTGCCAGGGAACACTAGGTGCTGTAAGCTTTTTAGCTTAAGGCTCAGATTGTGAAGATTGTATGCTACAGTCATTTAAACACAAGAGAAGAACAAAACTAAAAAAAAGAAAACAAATACACAATAAATGAATAAAAAATAAACAAACAAATAAAAAAACAAATAAACAAAAAACACTGGAAAGCCAATCATTTTAATTTGAGTTGTGAGGCTTTTTAGTTTACAAGCAGCTCTGTAACAAGAGTTACTCTTAGAACAGTCATTACAAATAGTCTTCTACAGCCAACAGATATTGCTTATGGCCATAGCACTCTTAGAAATCACGATCTTGTGGGCTTAGTTAGTACTTGGAATGGAGACTGCCAGGGAACACTAGGTGCTGTAAGCTTTTTAGCTTAAGGCTCCGATTGTGAAGATTGTATGCTACAGTCATTTAAACACAAGAGAAGAACAAAACTAAAAAAAACATAAAAACAAATAAACAATAAATGAATAAAAAATAAACAAACAAATAAAAAACAAATAAGCAAAAAACACTGGAAAGCCAATCATTTTAATTTGAGTTGTGAGGCTTTTTACTTTACAAGCAGCTCTGTAACAAGAGTTACTCTTAGAGCAGTCTTCTACAGCCAACAGTCATTGCTTATGGCCATAGCACTCTTACAAATCCCGATCTTGTGGGCTTAGTTAGTACTTGGAATGGAGACTGCCAGGGAACACTAGGTGCTGTAAGCTTTTTAGCTTAAGGCTCCGATTGTGAAGATTGTATGCTACAGTCATTTAAACACAAGAGAAGAACAAAACTAAAAAAAAGAAAACAAATAAACAATAAATGAATAAAAAATAAACAAACAAATGAAAAACAAATAAACAAAAAACACTGGAAAGCCAATCATTTTAACTTGAGTTGTGAGGCTTTTTAGTTTACAAGCAGCTCTGTAACAAGAGTTACTCTTAGAGCAGTCTTCTACAGCCAACAGTCATTGCTTATGGCCATAGCACTCTTACAAATCCCGATCTTGTGGGCTTAGTTAGTACTTGGAATGGAGACTGCCAGGGAACACTAGGTGCTGTAAGCTTTTTAGCTTAAGGCTCCGATTGTGAAGTTTGTATGCTACAGTCATTTAAACACAAGAGAAGAGCAAAACTAAAAACAAATAAACAATAAATGAATAAAAAATAAACAAACAAATAAAAAAACAAATAAACAAAAAACACTGGAAAGCCAATCATTTTAATTTGAGTTGTGAGGCTTTTTACTTTACAAGCAGCTCTGTAACAAGAGTTACTCTTAGAACAGTCTTCTACAGCCAACAGTCATTGCTTATGGCCATAGCACTCTTAGAAATGCCGATCTTGTGGGCTTAGTTAGTACTTGGAATGGAGACTGCCAGGGAACACTAGGTGCTGTAAGCTTTTTAGCTTAAGGCTCCGATTGTGAAGTTTGTATGCTACAGTCATTTAAACACAAGAGAAGAGCAAAACTAAAAACAAATAAACAATAAATAAATAAAAAATAAACAAACAAATAAAAGCAAATAAACAAAAAACACTGGAAAGCCAATCATTTTAATTTGAGTTGTGAGGCTTTTTACTTTACAAGCAGCTCTGTAACAAGAGTTACTCTTAGAACAGTCTTCTACAGCCAACAGTCATTGCTTATGGCCATAGCACTCTTACAAATCCCGATCTTGTGGGCTTAGTTAATACTTGGAATGGAGACTGCCAGGGAACACTAGGTGCTGTAAGCTTTTTAGCTTAAGGCTCCGATTGTGAAGATTGTATGCTACAGTCATTTAAACACAAGAGAAGAGCAAAACTAAAAAAAAAATAAACATATAAACAATAAATGAATAAAAATAAACAAACAAATAAAAAAACAAATAAACAAAAAACACTGGAAAGCCAATCATTTTAATTTGAGTTGTGAGGATTTTTAGTTGACAAGCAGCTCTGTAACAAGAGTTACTCTTAGAACAGTCATTACAAATAGTCTTCTACAGCCAACAGATATTGCTTATGGCCATAGCACTCTTACAAATCCCGATCTTGTGGGCTTAGTTAGTATTTGGAATGGAGACTGCCAGGGAACACTAGAGCTGTAAGCTTTTTAGCTTAAGGCTCCGATTGTGAAGGTTGTATGCTACAGTCATTTAAACACAAGAAAAGAACAAAACTAAAAAAAAGAAAACAAATACACAATAAATGAATAAAAAATAAACAAACAAATAAAAAAACAAATAAACAAAAAACACTGGAAAGCCAATCATTTTAATTTGAGTTGTGAGGCTTTTTACTTTACAAGCAGCTCTGTAACAAGAGTTACTCTTAGAACAGTCTTCTACAGCCAACAGTCATTGCTTATGGCCATAGCACTCTTACAAATCCCGATCTTGTGGGCTTAGTTAGTACTTGGAATGGAGACTGCCAGGGAACACTAGAGCTGTAAGCTTTTTAGCTTAAGGCTCCGATTGTGAAGGTTGTATGCTACAGTCATTTAAACACAAGAGAAGAGCAAAACTAAAAACAAATAAACTTAGCACTCTTAGAAATCCCGATCTTGTGGGCTTAGTTAGTACTTGGAATGGAGACTGCCAGGGAACACTAGGTGCTGTAAGCTTTTTAGCTTAAGACTCCGATTGTGAAGATTGTATGCTACAGTCATTTAAACACAAGAGAAGAGGAAAAAACAAAACAAAAACAAAAATAAATAAACAATAAATGAATAAAAAACAAATAAACAAATAAAAAAACAAAGAAACAAAAAACACTGGAAAGCCAATCATTTTAACTTGAGTTGTGAGGCTTTTTAATTTACAAGCAGCTCTGTAACAAGAGTTACTCTTAGAACAGTCTTCTACAGCCAACAGTCATTGCTTATGGCCATAGCACTCTTACAAATCCCGATCTTGTGGGCTTAGTTAGTACTTGGAATGGAGACTGCCAGGGAACACTAGGTGCTGTAAGCTTTTTAGCTTAAGGCTCCGATTGTGAAGATTGTATGCTACAGTCATTTAAACACAAGAGAAGAGCAAAACTAAAAAAAAATTAAACATATAAACAATAAATGAATAAAAATAAACAAACAAATAAAAAAACAAATAAACAAAAAACACTGGAAAGCCAATCATTTTAATTTGAGTTGTGAGGATTTTTAGTTGACAAGCAGCTCTGTAACAAGAGTTACTCTTAGAACAGTCATTACAAATAGTCTTCTACAGCCAACAGATATTGCTTATGGCCATAGCACTCTTAGAAATCACGATCTTGTGGGCTTAGTTAGTACTTGGAATGGAGACTGCCAGGGAACACTAGGTGCTGTAAGCTTTTTAGCTTAAGGCTCCGATTGTGAAGATTGTATGCTACAGTCATTTAAACACAAGAGAAGAACAAAACTAAAAAAAACATAAAAACAAATAAACAATAAATGAATAAAAAATAAACAAACAAATAAAAAACAAATAAGCAAAAAACACTGGAAAGCCAATCATTTTAATTTGAGTTGTGAGGCTTTTTACTTTACAAGCAGCTCTGTAACAAGAGTTACTCTTAGAGCAGTCTTCTACAGCCAACAGTCATTGCTTATGGCCATAGCACTCTTACAAATCCCGATCTTGTGGGCTTAGTTAGTACTTGGAATGGAGACTGCCAGGGAACACTAGGTGCTGTAAGCTTTTTAGCTTAAGGCTCCGATTGTGAAGATTGTATGCTACAGTCATTTAAACACAAGAGAAGAACAAAACTAAAAAAAAGAAAACAAATAAATGAATAAAAAATGAACAAACAAATAAAAAAAACAAATAAACAAAAAACACTGGAAAGCCAATCATTTTAATTTGAGTTGTGAGGCTTTTTACTTTACAAGCAGCTCTGTAACAAGAGTTACTCTTAGAACAGTCTTCTACAGCCAACAGTCATTGCTTATGGCCATAGCACTCTTACAAATCCCGATCTTGTGGGCTTAGTTAATACTTGGAATGGAGACTGCCAGGGAACACTAGGTGCTGTAAGCTTTTTAGCTTAAGGCTCCGATTGTGAAGATTGTATGCTACAGTCATTTAAACACAAGAGAAGAGCAAAACTAAAAAAAAATTAAACATATAAACAATAAATGAATAAAAATAAACAAACAAATAAAAAAACAAATAAACAAAAAACACTGGAAAGCCAATCATTTTAATTTGAGTTGTGAGGATTTTTAGTTGACAAGCAGCTCTGTAACAAGAGTTACTCTTAGAACAGTCATTACAAATAGTCTTCTACAGCCAACAGATATTGCTTATGGCCATAGCACTCTTACAAATCCCGATCTTGTGGGCTTAGTTAGTATTTGGAATGGAGACTGTCAGGGAACACTAGGTGCTGTAAACTTTTTAGCTTAAGGCTCAGATTGTGAAGATTGTATGCTACAGTCATTTAAACACAAGAGAAGAACAAAACTAAAAAAAAGAAAACAAATACACAATAAATGAATAAAAAATAAACAAACAAATAAAAAACAAATAAACAAAAAACGCTGGAAAGCCAATCATTTTAATTTGAGTTGTGAGGCTTTTTATTTTACAAGCAGCTCTGTAACAAGAGTTACTCTTAGAGCAGTCTTCTACAGCCAACAGTCATTGCTTATGGCCATAGCACTCTTACAAATCCCGATCTTGTGGGCTTAGTTAGTACTTGGAATGGAGACTGCCAGGGAACACTAGGTGCTGTAAGCTTTTTAGCTTAAGGCTCCGATTGTGAAGATTGTATGCTACAGTCATTTAAACACAAGAGAAGAACAAAACTAAAAAAAACATAAAAACAAATAAACAATAAATGAATAAAAAATAAACAAACAAATAAAAAAACAAATAAACAAAAAACACTGGAAAGCCAATCATTTTAATTTGAGTTGTGAGGCTTTTTACTTTACAAGCAGCTCTGTAACAAGAGTTACTCTTAGAACAGTCTTCTACAGCCAACAGTCATTGCTTATGGCCATAGCACTCTTAAAAATCCTGATCTTGTGGGCTTAGTTAGTACTTGGAATGGAGACTGCCAGGGAACACTAGGTGCTGTAAGCTTTTTAGCTTAAGGCTCCGATTGTGAAGATTGTATGCTACAGTCGTTTAAACACAAGAGAACAACAAAACTAAAAAAAAGAAAACAAATAAACAATAAATGAATAAAAAATAAGCAATCAAATAAAAAAACAAATAAACAAAAAACACTGGAAAGCCAATCATTTTAATTTGAGTTGTGAGGCTTTTTACTTTACAAGCAGCTCTGTAACAAGAGTTACTCTTAGAACAGTCTTCTACAGCCAACAGTCATTGCTTATGGCCATAGCACTCTTAGAAATCCCGATCTTGCGGGCTTAGTTAGTACTTGGAATGGAGACTGCCAGGGAACACTAGGTGCTGTAAGCTTTTTAGCTTAAGACTCCGATTGTGAAGATTGTATGCTACAGTCATTTAAACACAAGAGAAGAGGAAAAAACAAAACAAAAACAAAAATAAATAAACAATAAATGAATAAAAAACAAATAAACAAATAAAAAAACAAAGAAACAAAAAACACTGGAAAGCCAATCATTTTAATTTAAGTTGTGAGGCTTTTTAATTTACAAGCAGCTCTGTAATAAGAGTTACTCTTAGAACAGTCTTCTACAGCCAACAGTCATTGCTCATGGCCATAGCACTCTTAAAAATCCTGATCTTGTGGGCTTAGTTAGTACTTGGAATGGAGACTGCCAGGGAACACTAGGTGCTGTAAGCTTTTTAGCTTAAGGCTCCGATTGTGAAGATTGTATGCTACAGTCGTTTAAACACAAGAGAACAACAAAACTAAAAAAAAAGAAAACAAATAAACAATAAATGAATAAAAAATAAGCAATCAAATAAAAAAACAAATAAACAAAAAACACTGGAAAGCCAATCATTTTAATTTGAGTTGTGAGGCTTTTTACTTTACAAGCAGCTCTGTAACAAGAGTTACTCTTAGAACAGTCTTCTACAGCCAACAGTCATTGCTTATGGCCATAGCACTCTTAGAAATCCCGATCTTGCGGGCTTAGTTAGTACTTGGAATGGAGACTGCCAGGGAACACTAGGTGCTGTAAGCTTTTTAGCTTAAGACTCCGATTGTGAAGATTGTATGCTACAGTCATTTAAACACAAGAGAAGAGGAAAAAACAAAACAAAAACAAAAATAAATAAACAATAAATGAATAAAAAACAAATAAAAAAACAAAGAAACAAAAAACACTGGAAAGCCAATCATTTTAATTTGAGTTGTGAGGCTTTTTAATTTACAAGCAGCTCTGTAATAAGAGTTACTCTTAGAACAGTCTTCTACAGCCAACAGTCATTGCTCATGGCCATAGCACTCTTAGAAATCCTGATCTTGTGGGCTTAGTTAGTACTTGAAATGGAGACTGCCAGGGAACACTAGGTGTTGTAAGCTTTTTAGCTTAAGGCTCCGATTGTGAAGATTGTATGCTACAGTCATTTAAACACAAGAGAAGAACAAAACTAAAAAAAAGAAAACAAATACACAATAAATGAATAAAAAATAAACAAACAAATAAAAAACAAATAAACAAAAAACACTGGAAAGCCAATCATTTTAATTTGAGTTGTGAGGCTTTTTAGTTTACAAGCAGCTCTGTAACAAGAGTTACTCTTAGAGCAGTCTTCTACAGCCAACAGTCATTGCTTATGGCCATAGCACTCTTACAAATCCCGATCTTGTGGGCTTAGTTAGTACTTGGAATGGAGACTGCCAGGGAACACTAGGTGCTGTAAGCTTTTTAGCTTAAGGCTCCGATTGTGAAGATTGTATGCTACAGTCATTTAAACACAAGAGAAGAACAAAACTAAAAAAAACATAAAAACAAATAAACAATAAATGAATAAAAAATAAACAAACAAATAAAAAACAAATAAACAAAAAACACTGGAAAGCCAATCATTTTAATTTGAGTTGTGAGGCTTTTTAGTTTACAAGCAGCTCTGTAACAAGAGTTACTCTTAGAGCAGTCTTCTACAGCCAACAGTCATTGCTTATGGCCATAGCACTCTTACAAATCCCGATCTTGTGGGCTTAGTTAGTACTTGGAATGGAGACTGCCAGGGAACACTAGGTGCTGTAAGCTTTTTAGCTTAAGACTCCGATTGTGAAGATTGTATGCTACAGTCATTTAAACACAAGAGAAGAGGAAAAAACAAAACAAAAACAAAAATAAATAAACAATAAATGAATAAAAACAAATAAACAAATAAAAAAACAAAGAAACAAAAAACACTGGAAAGCCAATCATTTTAATTTGAGTTGTGAGGCTTTTTAATTTACAAGCAGCTCTGTAATAAGAGTTACTCTTAGAACAGTCTTCTACAGCCAACAGTCATTGCTCATGGCCATAGCACTCTTAGAAATCCTGATCTTGTGGGCTTAGTTAGTACTTGAAATGGAGACTGCCAGGGAACACTAGGTGTTGTAAGCTTTTTAGCTTAAGGCTCCGATTGTGAAGATTGTATGCTACAGTCATTTAAACACAAGAGAAGAACAAAACTAAAAAAAAAGAAAACAAATACACAATAAATGAATAAAAAATAAACAAACAAATAAAAAAACAAATAAACAAAAAACACTGGAAAGCCAATCATTTTAATTTGAGTTGTGAGGCTTTTTACTTTACAAGCAGCTCTGTAATAAGAGTTACTCTTAGAACAGTCTTCTACAGCCAACAGTCATTGCTTATGGCCATAGCACTCTTAGAAATCCCGATCTTGTGGGCTTAGTTAGTACTTGGAATGGAGACTGCCAGGGAACACTAGGTGCTGTAAGCTTTTTAGCTTAAGGCTCCGATTGTGAAGGTTGTATGCTACAGTCATTTAAACACAAGAGAAGAGCAAAACTAAAAACAAATAAACAATAAATGAATAAAAAATAAACAAACAAATAAAAAAACAAATAAACAAAAAACACTGGAAAGCCAATCATTTTAATTTGAGTTGTGAGGCTTTTTACTTTACAAGCAGCTCTTTAACAAGAGTTACTCTTAGAACAGTCTTCTACAGCCAACAGTCATTGCTTATGGCCATAGCACTCTTAGAAATCCCGATCTTGTGGGCTTAGTTAGTACTTGGAATGGAGACTGCCAGGGAACACTAGGTGCTGTAAGCTTTTTAGCTTAAGGCTCCGATTGTGAAGGTTGTATGCTACAGTCATTTAAACACAAGAGAAGAGCAAAACTAAAAACAAATAAACAATAAATGAATAAAAAATAAACAAACAAATAAAAACAAATAAACAAAAAACACTGGAAAGCCAATCATTTTAATTTGAGTTGTGAGGCTTTTTACTTTACAAGCAGCTTTGTAACAAGAGTTACTCTTAGAACAGTCTTCTACAGCCAACAGTCATTGCTTATGGCCATAGCACTCTTACAAATCCCGATCTTGTGGGCTTAGTTAATACTTGGAATGGAGACTGCCAGGGAACACTAGGTGTTGTAAGCTTTTTAGCTTAAGGCTCCAATTGTGAAGATTGTATGCTACAGTCATTTAAACACAAGAGAAGAACAAAACTAAAAAAAAGAAAACAAATAAACAATAAATGAATAAAAATAAACAAACAAATAAAAAACAAATAAACAAAAAACACTGGAAAGCCAATCATTTTAATTTGAGTTGTGAGGCTTTTTACTTTACAAGCAGCTCTGTAACAAGAGTTACTCTTAGAACAGTCTTCTACAGCCAACAGTCTTTGCTTATGGCCATAGCACTCTTAGAAATCCCGATCTTGTGGGCTTAGTTAGTACTTGGAATGGAGACTGCCAGGGAACACTAGGTGCTGTAAGCTTTTTAGCTTAAGGCTCCAATTGTGAAGATTGTATGCTACAGTCATTTAAACACAAGAGAAGAGCAAAACTAAAAAAAAATTAAACATATAAACAATAAATGAATAAAAATAAACAAACAAATAAAAAAACAACTAAACAAAAAACACTGGAAAGCCAATCATTTTAATTTGAGTTGTGAGGCTTTTTAGTTTACAAGCAGCTTTGTAACAAGAGTTACTCTTAGAACAGTCTTCTACAGCCAACAGTCATTGCTTATGGCCATAGCACTCTTACAAATCCTGATCTTGTGGGCTTAGTTAGTACTTGGAATGGAGACTGCCAGGGAACACTAGGTGCTGTAAGCTTTTTAGCTTAAGGCTCCGATTGTGAAGATTGTATGCTACAGTCGTTTAAACACAAGAGAACAACAAAACTAAAAAAAAAGAAAACAAATAAACAATAAATGAATAAAAAATAAGCAATCAAATAAAAAAACAAATAAACAAAAAACACTGGAAAGCCAATCATTTTAATTTGAGTTGTGAGGCTTTTTACTTTACAAGCAGCTCTGTAACAAGAGTTACTCTTAGAACAGTCTTCTACAGCCAACAGTCATTGCTTATGGCCATAGCACTCTTAGAAATCCCGATCTTGCGGGCTTAGTTAGTACTTGGAATGGAGACTGCCAGGGAACACTAGGTGCTGTAAGCTTTTTAGCTTAAGACTCCGATTGTGAAGATTGTATGCTACAGTCATTTAAACACAAGAGAAGAGGAAAAAACAAAACAAAAACAAAAATAAATAAACAATAAATGAATAAAAAACAAATAAAAAAACAAAGAAACAAAAAACACTGGAAAGCCAATCATTTTAATTTGAGTTGTGAGGCTTTTTAATTTACAAGCAGCTCTGTAATAAGAGTTACTCTTAGATTAGTCTTCTACAGCCAACAGTCATTGCTCATGGCCATAGCACTCTTAGAAATCCTGATCTTGTGGGCTTAGTTAGTACTTGAAATGGAGACTGCCAGGGAACACTAGGTGTTGTAAGCTTTTTAGCTTAAGGCTCCGATTGTGAAGATTGTATGCTACAGTCATTTAAACACAAGAGAAGAACAAAACTAAAAAAAAGAAAACAAATACACAATAAATGAATAAAAAATAAACAAACAAATAAAAAACAAATAAACAAAAAACACTGGAAAGCCAATCATTTTAATTTGAGTTGTGAGGCTTTTTAGTTTACAAGCAGCTCTGTAACAAGAGTTACTCTTAGAGCAGTCTTCTACAGCCAACAGTCATTGCTTATGGCCATAGCACTCTTACAAATCCCGATCTTGTGGGCTTAGTTAGTACTTGGAATGGAGACTGCCAGGGAACACTAGGTGCTGTAAGCTTTTTAGCTTAAGGCTCCGATTGTGAAGATTGTATGCTACAGTCATTTAAACACAAGAGAAGAACAAAACTAAAAAAAACATAAAAACAAATAAACAATAAATGAATAAAAAATAAACAAACAAATAAAAAACAAATAAACAAAAAACACTGGAAAGCCAATCATTTTAATTTGAGTTGTGAGGCTTTTTAGTTTACAAGCAGCTCTGTAATAAGAGTTACTCTTAGAGCAGTCTTCTACAGCCAACAGTCATTGCTTATGGCCATAGCACTCTTACAAATCCCGATCTTGTGGGCTTAGTTAGTACTTGGAATGGAGACTGCCAGGGAACACTAGGTGCTGTAAGCTTTTTAGCTTAAGACTCCGATTGTGAAGATTGTATGCTACAGTCATTTAAACACAAGAGAAGAGGAAAAAACAAAACAAAAACAAAAATAAATAAACAATAAATGAATAAAAACAAATAAACAAATAAAAAAACAAAGAAACAAAAAACACTGGAAAGCCAATCATTTTAATTTGAGTTGTGAGGCTTTTTAATTTACAAGCAGCTCTGTAATAAGAGTTACTCTTAGAACAGTCTTCTACAGCCAACAGTCATTGCTCATGGCCATAGCACTCTTAGAAATCCTGATCTTGTGGGCTTAGTTAGTACTTGAAATGGAGACTGCCAGGGAACACTAGGTGTTGTAAGCTTTTTAGCTTAAGGCTCCGATTGTGAAGATTGTATGCTACAGTCATTTAAACACAAGAGAAGAACAAAACTAAAAAAAAAGAAAACAAATACACAATAAATGAATAAAAAATAAACAAACAAATAAAAAAACAAATAAACAAAAAACACTGGAAAGCCAATCATTTTAATTTGAGTTGTGAGGCTTTTTACTTTACAAGCAGCTCTGTAATAAGAGTTACTCTTAGAACAGTCTTCTACAGCCAACAGTCATTGCTTATGGCCATAGCACTCTTAGAAATCCCGATCTTGTGGGCTTAGTTAGTACTTGGAATGGAGACTGCCAGGGAACACTAGGTGCTGTAAGCTTTTTAGCTTAAGGCTCCGATTGTGAAGGTTGTATGCTACAGTCATTTAAACACAAGAGAAGAGCAAAACTAAAAACAAATAAACAATAAATGAATAAAAAATAAACAAACAAATAAAAAAACAAATAAACAAAAAACACTGGAAAGCCAATCATTTTAATTTGAGTTGTGAGGCTTTTTACTTTACAAGCAGCTCTTTAACAAGAGTTACTCTTAGAACAGTCTTCTACAGCCAACAGTCATTGCTTATGGCCATAGCACTCTTAGAAATCCCGATCTTGTGGGCTTAGTTAGTACTTGGAATGGAGACTGCCAGGGAACACTAGGTGCTGTAAGCTTTTTAGCTTAAGGCTCCGATTGTGAAGGTTGTATGCTACAGTCATTTAAACACAAGAGAAGAGCAAAACTAAAAACAAATAAACAATAAATGAATAAAAAATAAACAAACAAATAAAAACAAATAAACAAAAAACACTGGAAAGCCAATCATTTTAATTTGAGTTGTGAGGCTTTTTACTTTACAAGCAGCTTTGTAACAAGAGTTACTCTTAGAACAGTCTTCTACAGCCAACAGTCATTGCTTATGGCCATAGCACTCTTACAAATCCCGATCTTGTGGGCTTAGTTAATACTTGGAATGGAGACTGCCAGGGAACACTAGGTGTTGTAAGCTTTTTAGCTTAAGGCTCCAATTGTGAAGATTGTATGCTACAGTCATTTAAACACAAGAGAAGAACAAAACTAAAAAAAAGAAAACAAATAAACAATAAATGAATAAAAATAAACAAACAAATAAAAAACAAATAAACAAAAAACACTGGAAAGCCAATCATTTTAATTTGAGTTGTGAGGCTTTTTACTTTACAAGCAGCTCTGTAACAAGAGTTACTCTTAGAACAGTCTTCTACAGCCAACAGTCTTTGCTTATGGCCATAGCACTCTTAGAAATCCCGATCTTGTGGGCTTAGTTAGTACTTGGAATGGAGACTGCCAGGGAACACTAGGTGCTGTAAGCTTTTTAGCTTAAGGCTCCGATTGTGAAGATTGTATGCTACAGTCATTTAAACACAAGAGAAGAGCAAAACTAAAAAAAAATTAAACATATAAACAATAAATGAATAAAAATAAACAAACAAATAAAAAAACAACTAAACAAAAAACACTGGAAAGCCAATCATTTTAATTTGAGTTGTGAGGCTTTTTAGTTTACAAGCAGCTCTGTAACAAGAGTTACTCTTAGAACAGTCATTACAAATAGTCTTCTACAGCCAACAGATATTGCTTATGGCCATAGCACTCTTAGAAATCCCGATCTTGTGGGCTTAGTTAGTACTTGGAATGGAGACTGCCAGGGAAGACTAGGTGCTGTAAGCTTTTTAGCTTAAGGCTCCGATTGTGAAGGTTGTATGCTACAGTCATTTAAACACAAGAGAAGAGCAAAACTAAAAACAAATAAACAATAAATGAATAAAAAATAAACAAACAAATAAAAACAAATAAACAAAAAACACTGGAAAGCCAATCATTTTAATTTGAGTTGTGAGGCTTTTTACTTTACAAGCAGCTCTGTAACAAGAGTTACTCTTAGAACAGTCTTCTACAGCCAACAGTCATTGCTTATGGCCATAGCACTCTTACAAATCCCGATCTTGTGGGCTTAGTTAATACTTGGAATGGAGACTGCCAGGGAACACTAGGTGCTGTAAGCTTTTTAGCTTAACGCTCCGATTGTGAAGATTGTATGCTACAGTCATTTAAACACAAGAGAAGAACAAAACTAAAAAAAAGAAAACAAATAAACAATAAATGAATAAAAATAAACAAACAAATAAAAAAAAAATAAACAAAAAACACTGGAAAGCCAATCATTTTAATTTGAGTTGTGAGGCTTTTTACTTTACAAGCAGCTCTGTAACAAGAGTTACTCTTAGAACAGTCTTCTACAGCCAACAGTCATTGCTTATGGCCATAGCACTCTTAGAAATCCCGATCTTGTGGGCTTAGTTAGTACTTGGAATGGAGACTGCCAGGGAACACTAGGTGCTGTAAGCTTTTTAGCTTAAGGCTCCGATTGTGAAGATTGTATGCTACAGTCATTTAAACACAAGAGAAGAGCAAAACTAAAAAAAAAATTAAACATATAAACAATAAATGAATAAAAATAAACAAACAAATAAAAAAACAAATAAACAAAAAACACTGGAAAGCCAATCATTTTAATTTGAGTTGTGAGGCTTTTTAGTTTACAAGCAGCTCTGTAACAAGAGTTACTCTTAGAACAGTCATTACAAATAGTCTTCTACAGCCAACAGATATTGCTTATGGCCATAGCACTCTTAGAAATCACGATCTTGTGGGCTTAGTTAGTACTTGGAATGGAGACTGCCAGGGAACACTAGGTGCTGTAAGCTTTTTAGCTTAAGGCTCAGATTGTGAAGATTGTATGCTACAGTCATTTAAACACAAGAGAAGAACAAAACTAAAAAAAACATAAAAACAAATAAACAATAAATGAATAAAAAATAAACAAATAAATAAAAAACAAATAAACAAAAAACACTGGAAAGCCAATCATTTTAATTTGAGTTGTGAGGCTTTTTAGTTTACAAGCAGCTCTGTAACAAGAGTTACTCTTAGAGCAGTCTTCTACAGCCAACAGTCATTGCTTATGGCCATAGCACTCTTAGAAATCCCGATCTTGTGGGCTTAGTTAGTACTTGGAATGGAGACTGCCAGGGAACACTAGGTGCTGTAAGCTTTTTAGCTTAAGGCTCCGATTGTGAAGGTTGTATGCTACAGTCATTTAAACACAAGAGAAGAGCAAAACTAAAAACAAATAAACAATAAATGAATAAAAAATAAACAAACAAATAAAAACAAATAAACAAAAAACACTGGAAAGCCAATCATTTTAATTTGAGTTGTGAGGCTTTTTACTTTACAAGCAGCTCTGTAACAAGAGTTACTCTTAGAACAGTCTTCTACAGCCAACAGTCATTGCTTATGGCCATAGCACTCTTACAAATCCCGATCTTGTGGGCTTAGTTAATACTTGGAATGGAGACTGCCAGGGAACACTAGGTGCTGTAAGCTTTTTAGCTTAACGCTCCGATTGTGAAGATTGTATGCTACAGTCATTTAAACACAAGAGAAGAACAAAACTAAAAAAAAGAAAACAAATAAACAATAAATGAATAAAAATAAACAAACAAATAAAAAACAAATAAACAAAAAACACTGGAAAGCCAATCATTTTAATTTGAGTTGTGAGGCTTTTTACTTTACAAGCAGCTCTGTAACAAGAGTTACTCTTAGAACAGTCTTCTACAGCCAACAGTCATTGCTTATGGCCATAGCACTCTTAGAAATCCCGATCTTGTGGGCTTAGTTAGTACTTGGAATGGAGACTGCCAGGGAACACTAGGTGCTGTAAGCTTTTTAGCTTAAGGCTCCGATTGTGAAGATTGTATGCTACAGTCATTTAAACACAAGAGAAGAACAAAACTAAAAAAAAGAAAACAAATACACAATAAATGAATAAAAAATAAGCAATCAAATAAAAAAACAAATAAACAAAAAACACTGGAAAGCCAATCATTTTAATTTGAGTTGTGAGGCTTTTTACTTTACAAGCAGCTCTGTAACAAGAGTTACTCTTAGAACAGTCTTCTACAGCCAACAGTCATTGCTTATGGCCATAGCACTCTTAGAAATCCCGATCTTGTGGGCTTAGTTAGTACTTGGAATGGAGACTGCCAGGGAACACTAGGTGCTGTAAGCTTTTTAGCTTAAGACTCCGATTGTGAAGATTGTATGCTACAGTCATTTAAACACAAGAGAAGAGGAAAAAACAAAACAAAAACAAAAATAAATAAACATTAAATGAATAAAAAACAAATAAACAAATAAAAAAACAAATAAACAAAAAACACTGGAAAGCCAATCATTTTAATTTGAGTTGTGAGGCTTTTTAATTTACAAGCAGCTCTGTAATAAGAGTTACTCTTAGAACAGTCTTCTACAGCCAACAGTCATTGCTCATGGCCATAGCACTCTTAGAAATCCTGATCTTGTGGGCTTAGTTAGTACTTGAAATGGAGACTGCCAGGGAACACTAGGTGTTGTAAGCTTTTTAGCTTAAGGCTCCGATTGTGAAGATTGTATGCTACAGTCATTTAAACACAAGAGAAGAACAAAACTAAAAAAAAAGAAAACAAATACACAATAAATGAATAAAAAATAAACAAACAAATAAAAAAACAAATAAACAAAAAACACTGGAAAGCCAATCATTTTAATTTGAGTTGTGAGGCTTTTTACTTTACAAGCAGCTCTGTAATAAGAGTTACTCTTAGAACAGTCTTCTACAGCCAACAGTCATTGCTTATGGCCATAGCACTCTTAGAAATCCCGATCTTGTGGGCTTAGTTAGTACTTGGAATGGAGACTGCCAGGGAACACTAGGTGCTGTAAGCTTTTTAGCTTAAAGCTCCGATTGTGAAGGTTGTATGCTACAGTCATTTAAACACAAGAGAAGAGCAAAACTAAAAACAAATAAACAATAAATGAATAAAAAATAAACAAACAAATAAAAAAACAAATAAACAAAAAACACTGGAAAGCCAATCATTTTAATTTGAGTTGTGAGGCTTTTTACTTTACAAGCAGCTTTGTAACAAGAGTTACTCTTAGAACAGTCTTCTACAGCCAACAGTCATTGCTTATGGCCATAGCACTCTTACAAATCCCGATCTTGTGGGCTTAGTTAATACTTGGAATGGAGACTGCCAGGGAACACTAGGTGCTGTAAGCTTTTTAGCTTAAGGCTCCAATTGTGAAGATTGTATGCTACAGTCATTTAAACACAAGAGAAGAACAAAACTAAAAAAAAGAAAACAAATAAACAATAAATGAATAAAAATAAACAAACAAATAAAAAACAAATAAACAAAAAACACTGGAAAGCCAATCATTTTAATTTGAGTTGTGAGGCTTTTTACTTTACAAGCAGCTCTGTAACAAGAGTTACTCTTAGAACAGTCTTCTACAGCCAACAGTCATTGCTTATGGCCATAGCACTCTTAGAAATCCCGATCTTGTGGGCTTAGTTAGTACTTGGAATGGAGACTGCCAGGGAACACTAGGTGCTGTAAGCTTTTTAGCTTAAGGCTCCGATTGTGAAGATTGTATGCTACAGTCATTTAAACACAAGAGAAGAGCAAAACTAAAAAAAAATTAAACATATAAACAATAAATGAATAAAAATAAACAAACAAATAAAAAAACAAATAAACAAAAAACACTGGAAAGCCAATCATTTTAATTTGAGTTGTGAGGCTTTTTAGTTTACAAGCAGCTCTGTAACAAGAGTTACTCTTAGAACAGTCATTACAAATAGTCTTCTACAGCCAACAGATATTGCTTATGGCCATAGCACTCTTAGAAATCACGATCTTGTGGGCTTAGTTAGTACTTGGAATGGAGACTGCCAGGGAACACTAGGTGCTGTAAGCTTTTTAGCTTAAGGCTCCGATTGTGAAGGTTGTATGCTACAGTCATTTAAACACAAGAGAAGAGCAAAACTAAAAACAAATAAACAATAAATGAATAAAAAATAAACAAACAAATAAAAACAAATAAACAAAAAACACTGGAAAGCCAATCATTTTAATTTGAGTTGTGAGGCTTTTTACTTTACAAGCAGCTCTGTAACAAGAGTTACTCTTAGAACAGTCTTCTACAGCCAACAGTCATTGCTTATGGCTATAGCTGTCTTACAAATCCCGCTTTTGTGGGCTTAGTTAGTACTTGGAATGGAGACTACCAGGGAACACTAGGTGCTGCAAGCTTTTTAGCTTAAGGCTCCGATTGTGAAGATTGTATGCTACAGTCATTTAAACACAAGAGAAGAACAAAACTAAAAAAAACATAAAAACAAATAAACAATAAATGAATAAAAAATAAACAAACAAATAAAAAACAAATAAACAAAAAACACTGGAAAGCCAATCATTTTAATTTGAGTTGTGAGGCTTTTTAGTTTACAAGCAGCTCTGTAACAAGAGTTACTCTTAGAGCAGTCTTCTACAGCCAACAGTCATTGCTTATGGCCATAGCACTCTTAGAAATCCCGATCTTGTGGGCTTAGTTAGTACTTGGAATGGAGACTGCCAGGGAACACTAGGTGCTGTAAGCTTTTTAGCTTAAGGCTCCGATTGTGAAGGTTGTATGCTACAGTCATTTAAACACAAGAGAAGAGCAAAACTAAAAACAAATAAACAATAAATGAATAAAAAATAAACAAACAAATAAAAACAAATAAACAAAAAACACTGGAAAGCCAATCATTTTAATTTGAGTTGTGAGGCTTTTTACTTTACAAGCAGCTCTGTAACAAGAGTTACTCTTAGAACAGTCTTCTACAGCCAACAGTCATTGCTTATGGCCATAGCACTCTTACAAATCCCGATCTTGTGGGCTTAGTTAATACTTGGAATGGAGACTGCCAGGGAACACTAGGTGCTGTAAGCTTTTTAGCTTAAGGCTCCAATTGTGAAGATTGTATGCTACAGTCATTTAAACACAAGAGAAGAACAAAACTAAAAAAAAGAAAACAAATAAACAATAAATGAATAAAAATAAACAAACAAATAAAAAACAAATAAACAAAAAACACTGGAAAGCCAATCATTTTAATTTGAGTTGTGAGGCTTTTTACTTTACAAGCAGCTCTGTAACAAGAGTTACTCTTAGAACAGTCTTCTACAGCCAACAGTCATTGCTTATGGCCATAGCACTCTTAGAAATCCCGATCTTGTGGGCTTAGTTAGTACTTGGAATGGAGACTGCCAGGGAACACTAGGTGCTGTAAGCTTTTTAGCTTAAGGCTCCGATTGTGAAGATTGTATGCTACAGTCATTTAAACACAAGAGAAGAGCAAAACTAAAAAAAAATTAAACATATAAACAATAAATGAATAAAAATAAACAAACAAATAAAAAAACAAATAAACAAAAAACACTGGAAAGCCAATCATTTTAATTTGAGTTGTGAGGCTTTTTAGTTTACAAGCAGCTCTGTAACAAGAGTTACTCTTAGAACAGTCATTACAAATAGTCTTCTACAGCCAACAGATATTGCTTATGGCCATAGCACTCTTAGAAATCACGATCTTGTGGGCTTAGTTAGTACTTGGAATGGAGACTGCCAGGGAACACTAGGTGCTGTAAGCTTTTTAGCTTAAGGCTCCGATTGTGAAGGTTGTATGCTACAGTCATTTAAACACAAGAGAAGAGCAAAACTAAAAACAAATAAACAATAAATGAATAAAAAATAAACAAACAAATAAAAACAAATAAACAAAAAACACTGGAAAGCCAATCATTTTAATTTGAGTTGTGAGGCTTTTTACTTTACAAGCAGCTCTGTAACAAGAGTTACTCTTAGAACAGTCTTCTACAGCCAACAGTCATTGCTTATGGCTATAGCTGTCTTACAAATCCCGCTTTTGTGGGCTTAGTTAGTACTTGGAATGGAGACTACCAGGGAACACTAGGTGCTGCAAGCTTTTTAGCTTAAGGCTCCGATTGTGAAGATTGTATGCTACAGTCATTTAAACACAAGAGAAGAACAAAACTAAAAAAAACATAAAAACAAATAAACAATAAATGAATAAAAAATAAACAAACAAATAAAAAACAAATAAACAAAAAACACTGGAAAGCCAATCATTTTAATTTGAGTTGTGAGGCTTTTTAGTTTACAAGCAGCTCTGTAACAAGAGTTACTCTTAGAGCAGTCTTCTACAGCCAACAGTCATTGCTTATGGCCATAGCACTCTTAGAAATCCCGATCTTGTGGGCTTAGTTAGTACTTGGAATGGAGACTGCCAGGGAACACTAGGTGCTGTAAGCTTTTTAGCTTAAGGCTCCGATTGTGAAGGTTGTATGCTACAGTCATTTAAACACAAGAGAAGAGCAAAACTAAAAACAAATAAACAATAAATGAATAAAAAATAAACAAACAAATAAAAACAAATAAACAAAAAACACTGGAAAGCCAATCATTTTAATTTGAGTTGTGAGGCTTTTTACTTTACAAGCAGCTCTGTAACAAGAGTTACTCTTAGAACAGTCTTCTACAGCCAACAGTCATTGCTTATGGCCATAGCACTCTTACAAATCCCGATCTTGTGGGCTTAGTTAATACTTGGAATGGAGACTGCCAGGGAACACTAGGTGCTGTAAGCTTTTTAGTTTAACGCTCCGATTGTGAAGATTGTATGCTACAGTCATTTAAACACAAGAGAAGAACAAAACTAAAAAAAAGAAAACAAATAAACAATAAATGAATGAAAATAAACAAACAAATAAAAAACAAATAAACAAAAAACACTGGAAAGCCAATCATTTTAATTTGAGTTGTGAGGCTTTTTACTTTACAAGCAGCTCTGTAACAAGAGTTACTCTTAGAACAGTCATTACAAATAGTCTTCTACAGCCAACAGATATTGCTTATGGCCATAGCACTCTTAGAAATCACGATCTTGTGGGCTTAGTTAGTACTTGGAATGGAGACTGCCAGGGAACACTAGGTGCTGTAAGCTTTTTAGCTTAAGGCTCAGATTGTGAAGATTGTATGCTACAGTCATTTAAACACAAGAGAAGAACAAAACTAAAAAAAACATAAAAACAAATAAACAATAAATGAATAAAAAATAAACAAATAAATAAAAAACAAATAAACAAAAAACACTGGAAAGCCAATCATTTTAATTTGAGTTGTGAGGCTTTTTAGTTTACAAGCAGCTCTGTAACAAGAGTTACTCTTAGAGCAGTCTTCTACAGCCAACAGTCATTGCTTATGGCCATAGCACTCTTAGAAATCCCGATCTTGTGGGCTTAGTTAGTACTTGGAATGGAGACTGCCAGGGAACACTAGGTGCTGTAAGCTTTTTAGCTTAAGGCTCCGATTGTGAAGGTTGTATGCTACAGTCATTTAAACACAAGAGAAGAGCAAAACTAAAAACAAATAAACAATAAATGAATAAAAAATAAACAAACAAATAAAAACAAATAAACAAAAAACACTGGAAAGCCAATCATTTTAATTTGAGTTGTGAGGCTTTTTACTTTACAAGCAGCTCTGTAACAAGAGTTACTCTTAGAACAGTCTTCTACAGCCAACAGTCATTGCTTATGGCCATAGCACTCTTACAAATCCCGATCTTGTGGGCTTAGTTAATACTTGGAATGGAGACTGCCAGGGAACACTAGGTGCTGTAAGCTTTTTAGCTTAACGCTCCGATTGTGAAGATTGTATGCTACAGTCATTTAAACACAAGAGAAGAACAAAACTAAAAAAAAGAAAACAAATAAACAATAAATGAATAAAAATAAACAAACAAATAAAAAACAAATAAACAAAAAACACTGGAAAGCCAATCATTTTAATTTGAGTTGTGAGGCTTTTTACTTTACAAGCAGCTCTGTAACAAGAGTTACTCTTAGAACAGTCTTCTACAGCCAACAGTCATTGCTTATGGCCATAGCACTCTTAGAAATCCCGATCTTGTGGGCTTAGTTAGTACTTGGAATGGAGACTGCCAGGGAACACTAGGTGCTGTAAGCTTTTTAGCTTAAGGCTCCGATTGTGAAGATTGTATGCTACAGTCATTTAAACACAAGAGAAGAACAAAACTAAAAAAAAGAAAACAAATACACAATAAATGAATAAAAAATAAGCAATCAAATAAAAAAACAAATAAACAAAAAACACTGGAAAGCCAATCATTTTAATTTGAGTTGTGAGGCTTTTTACTTTACAAGCAGCTCTGTAACAAGAGTTACTCTTAGAACAGTCTTCTACAGCCAACAGTCATTGCTTATGGCCATAGCACTCTTAGAAATCCCGATCTTGTGGGCTTAGTTAGTACTTGGAATGGAGACTGCCAGGGAACACTAGGTGCTGTAAGCTTTTTAGCTTAAGACTCCGATTGTGAAGATTGTATGCTACAGTCATTTAAACACAAGAGAAGAGGAAAAAACAAAACAAAAACAAAAATAAATAAACATTAAATGAATAAAAAACAAATAAACAAATAAAAAAACAAATAAACAAAAAACACTGGAAAGCCAATCATTTTAATTTGAGTTGTGAGGCTTTTTAATTTACAAGCAGCTCTGTAATAAGAGTTACTCTTAGAACAGTCTTCTACAGCCAACAGTCATTGCTCATGGCCATAGCACTCTTAGAAATCCTGATCTTGTGGGCTTAGTTAGTACTTGAAATGGAGACTGCCAGGGAACACTAGGTGTTGTAAGCTTTTTAGCTTAAGGCTCCGATTGTGAAGATTGTATGCTACAGTCATTTAAACACAAGAGAAGAACAAAACTAAAAAAAAAGAAAACAAATACACAATAAATGAATAAAAAATAAACAAACAAATAAAAAAACAAATAAACAAAAAACACTGGAAAGCCAATCATTTTAATTTGAGTTGTGAGGCTTTTTACTTTACAAGCAGCTCTGTAATAAGAGTTACTCTTAGAACAGTCTTCTACAGCCAACAGTCATTGCTTATGGCCATAGCACTCTTAGAAATCCCGATCTTGTGGGCTTAGTTAGTACTTGGAATGGAGACTGCCAGGGAACACTAGGTGCTGTAAGCTTTTTAGCTTAAAGCTCCGATTGTGAAGGTTGTATGCTACAGTCATTTAAACACAAGAGAAGAGCAAAACTAAAAACAAATAAACAATAAATGAATAAAAAATAAACAAACAAATAAAAAAACAAATAAACAAAAAACACTGGAAAGCCAATCATTTTAATTTGAGTTGTGAGGCTTTTTACTTTACAAGCAGCTTTGTAACAAGAGTTACTCTTAGAACAGTCTTCTACAGCCAACAGTCATTGCTTATGGCCATAGCACTCTTACAAATCCCGATCTTGTGGGCTTAGTTAATACTTGGAATGGAGACTGCCAGGGAACACTAGGTGCTGTAAGCTTTTTAGCTTAAGGCTCCAATTGTGAAGATTGTATGCTACAGTCATTTAAACACAAGAGAAGAACAAAACTAAAAAAAAGAAAACAAATAAACAATAAATGAATAAAAATAAACAAACAAATAAAAAACAAATAAACAAAAAACACTGGAAAGCCAATCATTTTAATTTGAGTTGTGAGGCTTTTTACTTTACAAGCAGCTCTGTAACAAGAGTTACTCTTAGAACAGTCTTCTACAGCCAACAGTCATTGCTTATGGCCATAGCACTCTTAGAAATCCCGATCTTGTGGGCTTAGTTAGTACTTGGAATGGAGACTGCCAGGGAACACTAGGTGCTGTAAGCTTTTTAGCTTAAGACTCCGATTGTGAAGATTGTATGCTACAGTCATTTAAACACAAGAGAAGAGGAAAAAACAAAACAAAAACAAAAATAAATAAACATTAAATGAATAAAAAACAAATAAACAAATAAAAAAACAAATAAACAAAAAACACTGGAAAGCCAATCATTTTAATTTGAGTTGTGAGGCTTTTTAATTTACAAGCAGCTCTGTAATAAGAGTTACTCTTAGAACAGTCTTCTACAGCCAACAGTCATTGCTCATGGCCATAGCACTCTTAGAAATCCTGATCTTGTGGGCTTAGTTAGTACTTGAAATGGAGACTGCCAGGGAACACTAGGTGTTGTAAGCTTTTTAGCTTAAGGCTCCGATTGTGAAGATTGTATGCTACAGTCATTTAAACACAAGAGAAGAACAAAACTAAAAAAAAAGAAAACAAATACACAATAAATGAATAAAAAATAAACAAACAAATAAAAAAACAAATAAACAAAAAACACTGGAAAGCCAATCATTTTAATTTGAGTTGTGAGGCTTTTTACTTTACAAGCAGCTCTGTAATAAGAGTTACTCTTAGAACAGTCTTCTACAGCCAACAGTCATTGCTTATGGCCATAGCACTCTTAGAAATCCCGATCTTGTGGGCTTAGTTAGTACTTGGAATGGAGACTGCCAGGGAACACTAGGTGCTGTAAGCTTTTTAGCTTAAAGCTCCGATTGTGAAGGTTGTATGCTACAGTCATTTAAACACAAGAGAAGAGCAAAACTAAAAACAAATAAACAATAAATGAATAAAAAATAAACAAACAAATAAAAAAACAAATAAACAAAAAACACTGGAAAGCCAATCATTTTAATTTGAGTTGTGAGGCTTTTTACTTTACAAGCAGCTTTGTAACAAGAGTTACTCTTAGAACAGTCTTCTACAGCCAACAGTCATTGCTTATGGCCATAGCACTCTTACAAATCCCGATCTTGTGGGCTTAGTTAATACTTGGAATGGAGACTGCCAGGGAACACTAGGTGCTGTAAGCTTTTTAGCTTAAGGCTCCAATTGTGAAGATTGTATGCTACAGTCATTTAAACACAAGAGAAGAACAAAACTAAAAAAAAGAAAACAAATAAACAATAAATGAATAAAAATAAACAAACAAATAAAAAACAAATAAACAAAAAACACTGGAAAGCCAATCATTTTAATTTGAGTTGTGAGGCTTTTTACTTTACAAGCAGCTCTGTAACAAGAGTTACTCTTAGAACAGTCTTCTACAGCCAACAGTCATTGCTTATGGCCATAGCACTCTTAGAAATCCCGATCTTGTGGGCTTAGTTAGTACTTGGAATGGAGACTGCCAGGGAACACTAGGTGCTGTAAGCTTTTTAGCTTAAGGCTCCGATTGTGAAGATTGTATGCTACAGTCATTTAAACACAAGAGAAGAGCAAAACTAAAAAAAAATTAAACATATAAACAATAAATGAATAAAAATAAACAAACAAATAAAAAAACAAATAAACAAAAAACACTGGAAAGCCAATCATTTTAATTTGAGTTGTGAGGCTTTTTAGTTTACAAGCAGCTCTGTAACAAGAGTTACTCTTAGAGCAGTCTTCTACAGCCAACAGTCATTGCTTATGGCCATAGCACTCTTAGAAATCCCGATCTTGTGGGCTTAGTTAGTACTTGGAATGGAGACTGCCAGGGAACACTAGGTGCTGTAAGCTTTTTAGCTTAAGGCTCCGATTGTGAAGGTTGTATGCTACAGTCATTTAAACACAAGAGAAGAGCAAAACTAAAAACAAATAAACAATAAATGAATAAAAAATAAACAAACAAATAAAAACAAATAAACAAAAAACACTGGAAAGCCAATCATTTTAATTTGAGTTGTGAGGCTTTTTACTTTACAAGCAGCTCTGTAACAAGAGTTACTCTTAGAACAGTCTTCTACAGCCAACAGTCATTGCTTATGGCCATAGCACTCTTACAAATCCCGATCTTGTGGGCTTAGTTAATACTTGGAATGGAGACTGCCAGGGAACACTAGGTGCTGTAAGCTTTTTAGCTTAAGGCTCCAATTGTGAAGATTGTATGCTACAGTCATTTAAACACAAGAGAAGAACAAAACTAAAAAAAAGAAAACAAATAAACAATAAATGAATAAAAATAAACAAACAAATAAAAAACAAATAAACAAAAAACACTGGAAAGCCAATCATTTTAATTTGAGTTGTGAGGCTTTTTACTTTACAAGCAGCTCTGTAACAAGAGTTACTCTTAGAACAGTCTTCTACAGCCAACAGTCATTGCTTATGGCCATAGCACTCTTAGAAATCCCGATCTTGTGGGCTTAGTTAGTACTTGGAATGGAGACTGCCAGGGAACACTAGGTGCTGTAAGCTTTTTAGCTTAAGGCTCCGATTGTGAAGATTGTATGCTACAGTCATTTAAACACAAGAGAAGAGCAAAACTAAAAAAAAATTAAACATATAAACAATAAATGAATAAAAATAAACAAACAAATAAAAAAACAAATAAACAAAAAACACTGGAAAGCCAATCATTTTAATTTGAGTTGTGAGGCTTTTTAGTTTACAAGCAGCTCTGTAACAAGAGTTACTCTTAGAACAGTCATTACAAATAGTCTTCTACAGCCAACAGATATTGCTTATGGCCATAGCACTCTTAGAAATCACGATCTTGTGGGCTTAGTTAGTACTTGGAATGGAGACTGCCAGGGAACACTAGGTGCTGTAAGCTTTTTAGCTTAAGGCTCCGATTGTGAAGGTTGTATGCTACAGTCATTTAAACACAAGAGAAGAGCAAAACTAAAAACAAATAAACAATAAATGAATAAAAAATAAACAAACAAATAAAAACAAATAAACAAAAAACACTGGAAAGCCAATCATTTTAATTTGAGTTGTGAGGCTTTTTACTTTACAAGCAGCTCTGTAACAAGAGTTACTCTTAGAACAGTCTTCTACAGCCAACAGTCATTGCTTATGGCTATAGCTGTCTTACAAATCCCGCTTTTGTGGGCTTAGTTAGTACTTGGAATGGAGACTACCAGGGAACACTAGGTGCTGCAAGCTTTTTAGCTTAAGGCTCCGATTGTGAAGATTGTATGCTACAGTCATTTAAACACAAGAGAAGAACAAAACTAAAAAAAACATAAAAACAAATAAACAATAAATGAATAAAAAATAAACAAACAAATAAAAAACAAATAAACAAAAAACACTGGAAAGCCAATCATTTTAATTTGAGTTGTGAGGCTTTTTAGTTTACAAGCAGCTCTGTAACAAGAGTTACTCTTAGAGCAGTCTTCTACAGCCAACAGTCATTGCTTATGGCCATAGCACTCTTAGAAATCCCGATCTTGTGGGCTTAGTTAGTACTTGGAATGGAGACTGCCAGGGAACACTAGGTGCTGTAAGCTTTTTAGCTTAAGGCTCCGATTGTGAAGGTTGTATGCTACAGTCATTTAAACACAAGAGAAGAGCAAAACTAAAAACAAATAAACAATAAATGAATAAAAAATAAACAAACAAATAAAAACAAATAAACAAAAAACACTGGAAAGCCAATCATTTTAATTTGAGTTGTGAGGCTTTTTACTTTACAAGCAGCTCTGTAACAAGAGTTACTCTTAGAACAGTCTTCTACAGCCAACAGTCATTGCTTATGGCCATAGCACTCTTACAAATCCCGATCTTGTGGGCTTAGTTAATACTTGGAATGGAGACTGCCAGGGAACACTAGGTGCTGTAAGCTTTTTAGTTTAACGCTCCGATTGTGAAGATTGTATGCTACAGTCATTTAAACACAAGAGAAGAACAAAACTAAAAAAAAGAAAACAAATAAACAATAAATGAATAAAAATAAACAAACAAATAAAAAACAAATAAACAAAAAACACTGGAAAGCCAATCATTTTAATTTGAGTTGTGAGGCTTTTTACTTTACAAGCAGCTCTGTAACAAGAGTTACTCTTAGAACAGTCATTACAAATAGTCTTCTACAGCCAACAGATATTGCTTATGGCCATAGCACTCTTAGAAATCACGATCTTGTGGGCTTAGTTAGTACTTGGAATGGAGACTGCCAGGGAACACTAGGTGCTGTAAGCTTTTTAGCTTAAGGCTCAGATTGTGAAGATTGTATGCTACAGTCATTTAAACACAAGAGAAGAACAAAACTAAAAAAAACATAAAAACAAATAAACAATAAATGAATAAAAAATAAACAAATAAATAAAAAACAAATAAACAAAAAACACTGGAAAGCCAATCATTTTAATTTGAGTTGTGAGGCTTTTTAGTTTACAAGCAGCTCTGTAACAAGAGTTACTCTTAGAGCAGTCTTCTACAGCCAACAGTCATTGCTTATGGCCATAGCACTCTTAGAAATCCCGATCTTGTGGGCTTAGTTAGTACTTGGAATGGAGACTGCCAGGGAACACTAGGTGCTGTAAGCTTTTTAGCTTAAGGCTCCGATTGTGAAGGTTGTATGCTACAGTCATTTAAACACAAGAGAAGAGCAAAACTAAAAACAAATAAACAATAAATGAATAAAAAATAAACAAACAAATAAAAACAAATAAACAAAAAACACTGGAAAGCCAATCATTTTAATTTGAGTTGTGAGGCTTTTTACTTTACAAGCAGCTCTGTAACAAGAGTTACTCTTAGAACAGTCTTCTACAGCCAACAGTCATTGCTTATGGCCATAGCACTCTTACAAATCCCGATCTTGTGGGCTTAGTTAATACTTGGAATGGAGACTGCCAGGGAACACTAGGTGCTGTAAGCTTTTTAGCTTAACGCTCCGATTGTGAAGATTGTATGCTACAGTCATTTAAACACAAGAGAAGAACAAAACTAAAAAAAAGAAAACAAATAAACAATAAATGAATAAAAATAAACAAACAAATAAAAAACAAATAAACAAAAAACACTGGAAAGCCAATCATTTTAATTTGAGTTGTGAGGCTTTTTACTTTACAAGCAGCTCTGTAACAAGAGTTACTCTTAGAACAGTCTTCTACAGCCAACAGTCATTGCTTATGGCCATAGCACTCTTAGAAATCCCGATCTTGTGGGCTTAGTTAGTACTTGGAATGGAGACTGCCAGGGAACACTAGGTGCTGTAAGCTTTTTAGCTTAAGGCTCCGATTGTGAAGATTGTATGCTACAGTCATTTAAACACAAGAGAAGAACAAAACTAAAAAAAAGAAAACAAATACACAATAAATGAATAAAAAATAAGCAATCAAATAAAAAAACAAATAAACAAAAAACACTGGAAAGCCAATCATTTTAATTTGAGTTGTGAGGCTTTTTACTTTACAAGCAGCTCTGTAACAAGAGTTACTCTTAGAACAGTCTTCTACAGCCAACAGTCATTGCTTATGGCCATAGCACTCTTAGAAATCCCGATCTTGTGGGCTTAGTTAGTACTTGGAATGGAGACTGCCAGGGAACACTAGGTGCTGTAAGCTTTTTAGCTTAAGACTCCGATTGTGAAGATTGTATGCTACAGTCATTTAAACACAAGAGAAGAGGAAAAAACAAAACAAAAACAAAAATAAATAAACATTAAATGAATAAAAAACAAATAAACAAATAAAAAAACAAATAAACAAAAAACACTGGAAAGCCAATCATTTTAATTTGAGTTGTGAGGCTTTTTAATTTACAAGCAGCTCTGTAATAAGAGTTACTCTTAGAACAGTCTTCTACAGCCAACAGTCATTGCTCATGGCCATAGCACTCTTAGAAATCCTGATCTTGTGGGCTTAGTTAGTACTTGAAATGGAGACTGCCAGGGAACACTAGGTGTTGTAAGCTTTTTAGCTTAAGGCTCCGATTGTGAAGATTGTATGCTACAGTCATTTAAACACAAGAGAAGAACAAAACTAAAAAAAAAGAAAACAAATACACAATAAATGAATAAAAAATAAACAAACAAATAAAAAAACAAATAAACAAAAAACACTGGAAAGCCAATCATTTTAATTTGAGTTGTGAGGCTTTTTACTTTACAAGCAGCTCTGTAATAAGAGTTACTCTTAGAACAGTCTTCTACAGCCAACAGTCATTGCTTATGGCCATAGCACTCTTAGAAATCCCGATCTTGTGGGCTTAGTTAGTACTTGGAATGGAGACTGCCAGGGAACACTAGGTGCTGTAAGCTTTTTAGCTTAAAGCTCCGATTGTGAAGGTTGTATGCTACAGTCATTTAAACACAAGAGAAGAGCAAAACTAAAAACAAATAAACAATAAATGAATAAAAAATAAACAAACAAATAAAAAAACAAATAAACAAAAAACACTGGAAAGCCAATCATTTTAATTTGAGTTGTGAGGCTTTTTACTTTACAAGCAGCCTTGTAACAAGAGTTACTCTTAGAACAGTCTTCTACAGCCAACAGTCATTGCTTATGGCCATAGCACTCTTACAAATCCCGATCTTGTGGGCTTAGTTAATACTTGGAATGGAGACTGCCAGGGAACACTAGGTGCTGTAAGCTTTTTAGCTTAAGGCTCCAATTGTGAAGATTGTATGCTACAGTCATTTAAACACAAGAGAAGAACAAAACTAAAAAAAAGAAAACAAATAAACAATAAATGAATAAAAATAAACAAACAAATAAAAAACAAATAAACAAAAAACACTGGAAAGCCAATCATTTTAATTTGAGTTGTGAGGCTTTTTACTTTACAAGCAGCTCTGTAACAAGAGTTACTCTTAGAACAGTCTTCTACAGCCAACAGTCATTGCTTATGGCCATAGCACTCTTAGAAATCCCGATCTTGTGGGCTTAGTTAGTACTTGGAATGGAGACTGCCAGGGAACACTAGGTGCTGTAAGCTTTTTAGCTTAAGGCTCCGATTGTGAAGATTGTATGCTACAGTCATTTAAACACAAGAGAAGAGCAAAACTAAAAAAAAATTAAACATATAAACAATAAATGAATAAAAATAAACAAACAAATAAAAAAACAAATAAACAAAAAACACTGGAAAGCCAATCATTTTAATTTGAGTTGTGAGGCTTTTTAGTTTACAAGCAGCTCTGTAACAAGAGTTACTCTTAGAACAGTCATTACAAATAGTCTTCTACAGCCAACAGATATTGCTTATGGCCATAGCACTCTTAGAAATCACGATCTTGTGGGCTTAGTTAGTACTTGGAATGGAGACTGCCAGGGAACACTAGGTGCTGTAAGCTTTTTAGCTTAAGGCTCCGATTGTGAAGGTTGTATGCTACAGTCATTTAAACACAAGAGAAGAGCAAAACTAAAAACAAATAAACAATAAATGAATAAAAAATAAACAAACAAATAAAAACAAATAAACAAAAAACACTGGAAAGCCAATCATTTTAATTTGAGTTGTGAGGCTTTTTACTTTACAAGCAGCTCTGTAACAAGAGTTACTCTTAGAACAGTCTTCTACAGCCAACAGTCATTGCTTATGGCTATAGCTGTCTTACAAATCCCGCTTTTGTGGGCTTAGTTAGTACTTGGAATGGAGACTACCAGGGAACACTAGGTGCTGCAAGCTTTTTAGCTTAAGGCTCCGATTGTGAAGATTGTATGCTACAGTCATTTAAACACAAGAGAAGAACAAAACTAAAAAAAACATAAAAACAAATAAACAATAAATGAATAAAAAATAAACAAACAAATAAAAAACAAATAAACAAAAAACACTGGAAAGCCAATCATTTTAATTTGAGTTGTGAGGCTTTTTAGTTTACAAGCAGCTCTGTAACAAGAGTTACTCTTAGAGCAGTCTTCTACAGCCAACAGTCATTGCTTATGGCCATAGCACTCTTAGAAATCCCGATCTTGTGGGCTTAGTTAGTACTTGGAATGGAGACTGCCAGGGAACACTAGGTGCTGTAAGCTTTTTAGCTTAAGGCTCCGATTGTGAAGGTTGTATGCTACAGTCATTTAAACACAAGAGAAGAGCAAAACTAAAAACAAATAAACAATAAATGAATAAAAAATAAACAAACAAATAAAAACAAATAAACAAAAAACACTGGAAAGCCAATCATTTTAATTTGAGTTGTGAGGCTTTTTACTTTACAAGCAGCTCTGTAACAAGAGTTACTCTTAGAACAGTCTTCTACAGCCAACAGTCATTGCTTATGGCCATAGCACTCTTACAAATCCCGATCTTGTGGGCTTAGTTAATACTTGGAATGGAGACTGCCAGGGAACACTAGGTGCTGTAAGCTTTTTAGCTTAAGGCTCCAATTGTGAAGATTGTATGCTACAGTCATTTAAACACAAGAGAAGAACAAAACTAAAAAAAAGAAAACAAATAAACAATAAATGAATAAAAATAAACAAACAAATAAAAAACAAATAAACAAAAAACACTGGAAAGCCAATCATTTTAATTTGAGTTGTGAGGCTTTTTACTTTACAAGCAGCTCTGTAACAAGAGTTACTCTTAGAACAGTCTTCTACAGCCAACAGTCATTGCTTATGGCTATAGCTGTCTTACAAATCCCGCTTTTGTGGGCTTAGTTAGTACTTGGAATGGAGACTACCAGGGAACACTAGGTGCTGCAAGCTTTTTAGCTTAAGGCTCCGATTGTGAAGATTGTATGCTACAGTCATTTAAACACAAGAGAAGAACAAAACTAAAAAAAACATAAAAACAAATAAACAATAAATGAATAAAAAATAAACAAACAAATTAAAAACAAATAAACAAAAAACACTGGAAAGCCAATCATTTTAATTTGAGTTTTGAGGCTTTTTAGTTTACAAGCAGCTCTGTAACAAAAGTTACTTTTAGAGCAGTCTTCTACAGCCAACAGTCATTGCTTTAGGCCATAGCACTCTTAGAAATCCCGATCTTGTGGGCTTAGTTAGTACTTGGAATGGAGACTGCCAGGGAACACTAGGTGCTGTAAGCTTTTTAGCTTAAGGCTCCGATTGTGAAGGTTGTATGCTACAGTCATTTAAACACAAGAGAAGAGCAAAACTAAAAACAAATAAACAATAAATGAATAAAAAATAAACAAACAAATAAACAAAAAACACTGGAAAGCCAATCATTTTAATTTGAGTTGTGAGGCTTTTTACTTTACAAGCAGCTCTGTAACAAGAGTTACTCTTAGAACAGTCTTCTACAGCCAACAGTCATTGCTTATGGCTATAGCTGTCTTACAAATCCCGCTTTTGTGGGCTTAGTTAGTACTTGGAATGGAGACTACCAGGGAACACTAGGTGCTGCAAGCTTTTTAGCTTAAGGCTCCGATTGTGAAGATTGTATGCTACAGTCATTTAAACACAAGAGAAGAACAAAACTAAAAAAAACATAAAAACAAATAAACAATAAATGAATAAAAAATAAACAAACAAATAAAAAACAAATAAACAAAAAACACTGGAAAGCCAATCATTTTAATTTGAGTTGTGAGGCTTTTTAGTTTACAAGCAGCTCTGTAACAAGAGTTACTCTTAGAGCAGTCTTCTACAGCCAACAGTCATTGCTTATGGCCATAGCACTCTTAGAAATCCCGATCTTGTGGGCTTAGTTAGTACTTGGAATGGAGACTGCCAGGGAACACTAGGTGCTGTAAGCTTTTTAGCTTAAGGCTCCGATTGTGAAGGTTGTATGCTACAGTCATTTAAACACAAGAGAAGAGCAAAACTAAAAACAAATAAACAATAAATGAATAAAAAATAAACAAACAAATAAAAACAAATAAACAAAAAACACTGGAAAGCCAATCATTTTAATTTGAGTTGTGAGGCTTTTTACTTTACAAGCAGCTCTGTAACAAGAGTTACTCTTAGAACAGTCTTCTACAGCCAACAGTCATTGCTTATGGCCATAGCACTCTTACAAATCCCGATCTTGTGGGCTTAGTTAATACTTGGAATGGAGACTGCCAGGGAACACTAGGTGCTGTAAGCTTTTTAGTTTAACGCTCCGATTGTGAAGATTGTATGCTACAGTCATTTAAACACAAGAGAAGAACAAAACTAAAAAAAAGAAAACAAATAAACAATAAATGAATAAAAATAAACAAACAAATAAAAAACAAATAAACAAAAAACACTGGAAAGCCAATCATTTTAATTTGAGTTGTGAGGCTTTTTACTTTACAAGCAGCTCTGTAACAAGAGTTACTCTTAGAACAGTCTTCTACAGCCAACAGTCATTGCTTATGGCCATAGCACTCTTAGAAATCCCGATCTTGTGGGCTTAGTTAGTACTTGGAATGGAGACTGCCAGGGAACACTAGGTGCTGTAAGCTTTTTAGCTTAAGGCTCCGATTGTGAAGATTGTATGCTACAGTCATTTAAACACAAGAGAAGAGCAAAACTAAAAAAAAAATTAAACATATAAACAATAAATGAATAAAAATAAACAAACAAATAAAAAAACAAATAAACAAAAAACACTGGAAAGCCAATCATTTTAATTTGAGTTGTGAGGCTTTTTAGTTTACAAGCAGCTCTGTAACAAGAGTTACTCTTAGAACAGTCATTACAAATAGTCTTCTACAGCCAACAGATATTGCTTATGGCCATAGCACTCTTAGAAATCCCGATCTTGTGGGCTTAGTTAGTACTTGGAATGGAGACTGCCAGGGAACACTAGGTGCTGTAAGCTTTTTAGCTTAAGGCTCAGATTGTGAAGATTGTATGCTACAGTCATTTAAACACAAGAGAAGAACAAAACTAAAAAAAAGAAAACAAATACACAATAAATGAATAAAAAATAAACAAACAAATAAAAAAACAAATAAACAAAAAACACTGGAAAGCCAATCATTTTAATTTGAGTTGTGAGGCTTTTTAGTTTACAAGCTGTAACAAGAGTTACTCTTAGAGCAGTCTTCTACAGCCAACAGTCATTGCTTATGGCCATAGCACTCTTAGAAATCCCGATCTTGTGGGCTTAGTTAGTACTTGGAATGGAGACTGCCAGGGAACACTAGGTGCTGTAAGCTTTTTAGCTTAAGGCTCCGATTGTGAAGGTTGTATGCTACAGTCATTTAAACACAAGAGAAGAGCAAAACTAAAAACAAATAAACAATAAATGAATAAAAAATAAACAAACAAATAAAAACAAATAAACAAAAAACACTGGAAAGCCAATCATTTTAATTTGAGTTGTGAGGCTTTTTACTTTACAAGCAGCTCTGTAACAAGAGTTACTCTTAGAACAGTCTTCTACAGCCAACAGTCATTGCTTATGGCCATAGCACTCTTACAAATCCCGATCTTGTGGGCTTAGTTAATACTTGGAATGGAGACTGCCAGGGAACACTAGGTGCTGTAAGCTTTTTAGCTTAACGCTCCGATTGTGAAGATTGTATGCTACAGTCATTTAAACACAAGAGAAGAACAAAACTAAAAAAAAGAAAACAAATAAACAATAAATGAATAAAAATAAACAAACAAATAAAAAACAAATAAACAAAAAACACTGGAAAGCCAATCATTTTAATTTGAGTTGTGAGGCTTTTTACTTTACAAGCAGCTCTGTAACAAGAGTTACTCTTAGAACAGTCTTCTACAGCCAACAGTCATTGCTTATGGCCATAGCACTCTTAGAAATCCCGATCTTGTGGGCTTAGTTAGTACTTGGAATGGAGACTGCCAGGGAACACTAGGTGCTGTAAGCTTTTTAGCTTAAGGCTCCGATTGTGAAGATTGTATGCTACAGTCATTTAAACACAAGAGAAGAGGAAAAAACAAAACAAAAACAAAAATAAATAAACAATAAATGAATAAAAACAAATAAACAAATATAAAAACAATGAAACAAAAAACACTGGAAAGCCAATCATTTTAATTTGAGTTGTGAGGCTTTTTAGTTTACAAGCAGCTCTGTAACAAGAGTTACTCTTAGAACAGTCTTCTACAGCCAACAGTCATTGCTTATGGCCATAGCACTCTTACAAATCCCGATCTTGTGGGCTTAGTTAATACTTGGAATGGAGACTGCCAGGGAACACTAGGTGTTGTAAGCTTTTTAGCTTAAGGCTCCGATTGTGAAGATTGTATGCTACAGTCATTTAAACACAAGAGAAGAGCAAAACTAAAAAAAAAATTAAACATATAAACAATAAATGAATAAAAATAAACAAACAAATAAAAAAACAAATAAACAAAAAACACTGGAAAGCCAATCATTTTAATTTGAGTTGTGAGGCTTTTTAGTTTACAAGCAGCTCTGTAACAAGAGTTACTCTTAGAACAGTCATTACAAATAGTCTTCTACAGCCAACAGATATTGCTTATGGCCATAGCACTCTTAGAAATCCCGATCTTGTGGGCTTAGTTAGTACTTGGAATGGAGACTGCCAGGGAACACTAGGTGCTGTAAGCTTTTTAGCTTAAGGCTCAGATTGTGAAGATTGTATGCTACAGTCATTTAAACACAAGAGAAGAGGAAAAAACAAAACAAAAACAAAAATAAATAAACAATAAATGAATAAAAACAAATAAACAAATATAAAAACAATGAAACAAAAAAACACTGGAAAGCCAATCATTTTAATTTGAGTTGTGAGGCTTTTTAGTTTACAAGCTGTAACAAGAGTTACTCTTAGAGCAGTCTTCTACAGCCAACAGTCATTGCTTATGGCCATAGCACTCTTAGAAATCCCGATCTTGTGGGCTTAGTTAGTACTTGGAATGGAGACTGCCAGGGAACACTAGGTGCTGTAAGCTTTTTAGCTTAAGGCTCCGATTGTGAAGGTTGTATGCTACAGTCATTTAAACACAAGAGAAGAGCAAAACTAAAAACAAATAAACAATAAATGAATAAAAAATAAACAAACAAATAAAAACAAATAAACAAAAAACACTGGAAAGCCAATCATTTTAATTTGAGTTGTGAGGCTTTTTACTTTACAAGCAGCTCTGTAACAAGAGTTACTCTTAGAACAGTCTTCTACAGCCAACAGTCATTGCTTATGGCCATAGCACTCTTACAAATCCCGATCTTGTGGGCTTAGTTAATACTTGGAATGGAGACTGCCAGGGAACACTAGGTGCTGTAAGCTTTTTAGCTTAACGCTCCGATTGTGAAGATTGTATGCTACAGTCATTTAAACACAAGAGAAGAACAAAACTAAAAAAAAGAAAACAAATAAACAATAAATGAATAAAAATAAACAAACAAATTAAAAACAAATAAACAAAAAACACTGGAAAGCCAATCATTTTAATTTGAGTTGTGAGGCTTTTTACTTTACAAGCAGCTCTGTAACAAGAGTTACTCTTAGAACAGTCTTCTACAGCCAACAGTCATTGCTTATGGCCATAGCACTCTTAGAAATCCCGATCTTGTGGGCTTAGTTAGTACTTGGAATGGAGACTGCCAGGGAACACTAGGTGCTGTAAGCTTTTTAGCTTAAGGCTCCGATTGTGAAGATTGTATGCTACAGTCATTTAAACACAAGAGAAGAGGAAAAAACAAAACAAAAACAAAAATAAATAAACAATAAATGAATAAAAACAAATAAACAAATATAAAAACAATGAAACAAAAAACACTGGAAAGCCAATCATTTTAATTTGAGTTGTGAGGCTTTTTAGTTTACAAGCAGCTCTGTAACAAGAGTTACTCTTAGAACAGTCTTCTACAGCCAACAGTCATTGCTTATGGCCATAGCACTCTTAGAAATCCCGATCTTGTGGGCTTAGTTAGTACTTGGAATGGAGACTGCCAGGGAACACTAGGTGCTGTAAGCTTTTTAGCTTAAGGCTCCGATTGTGAAGGTTGTATGCTACAGTCATTTAAACACAAGAGAAGAGCAAAACTAAAAACAAATAAACAATAAATGAATAAAAAATAAACAAACAAATAAAAAAACAAACAAATAAACAAAAAACACTGGAAAGCCAATCATTTTAATTTGAGTTGTGAGGCTTTTTACTTTACAAGCAGCTCTGTAACAAGAGTTACTCTTAGAACAGTCTTCTACAGCCAACAGTCATTGCTTATGGCCATAGCACTCTAACAAATCCCGATCTTGTGGGCTTAGTTAGTACTTGGAATGGAGACTGCCAGGGAACACTAGGTGCTGTAAGCTTTTTAGCTTAAGGCTCAGATTGTGAAGGTTGTATGCTACAGTCATTTAAACACAAGAGAAGAGCAAAACTAAAAACAAATAAACAATAAATGATTAAAAAATAAACAAACAAATAAAAACAAATTAACAAAAAACACTGGAAAGCCAATCATTTTAATTTGAGTTGTGAGGCTTTTTACTTTACAAGCAGCTCTGTAACAAGAGTTACTCTTAGAACAGTCTTCTACAGCCAACAGTCATTGCTTATGGCCATAGCACTCTTAAAAATCCCGATCTTGTGGGCTTAGTTAGTACTTGGAATGGAGACTGCCAGGGAACACTAGGTGCTGTAAGCTTTTTAGCTTAAGGCTCCGATTGTGAAGATTGTAGCTACAGTCATTTAAACACAAGAGAAGAACAAAACTAAAAAAAATAAAACAAATAAACAATAAATGAATAAAAAATAAACAAACAAATGAACAAAAAACACTGGAAAGCCAATCATTTTAATTTGAGTTGTGAGGCTTTTTACTTTACAAGCAGCTCTGTAACAAGAGTTACTCTTAGAACAGTCTTCTACAGCCAACAGTCATTGCTTATGGCCATAGCACTCTTAAAAATCCCGATCTTGTGGGCTTAGTTAGTACTTGGAATGGAGACTGCCAGGGAACACTAGGTGCTGTAAGCTTTTTAGCTTAAGGCTCCGATTGTGAAGATTGTATGCTACAGTCGTTTAAACACAAGAGAAGAACAAAACTAAAAAAAATAAAACAAATAAACAGTAAATGAATAAAAAATAAACAAACAAATAAAAAACAAATAAACAAAAAACACTGGAAAGCCAATCATTTTAATTTGAGTTGTGAGGCTTTTTACTTTACAAGCAGCTCTGTAACAAGAGTTACTCTTAGAACAGTCTTCTACAGCCAACAGTCATTGCTTATGGCTATAGCTGTCTTACAAATCCCGCTTTTGTGGGCTTAGTTAGTACTTGGAATGGAGACTACCAGGGAACACTAGGTGCTGCAAGCTTTTTAGCTTAAGGCTCCGATTGTGAAGATTGTATGCTACAGTCATTTAAACACAAGAGAAGAACAAAACTAAAAAAAACATAAAAACAAATAAACAATAAATGAATAAAAAATAAACAAACAAATTAAAAACAAATAAACAAAAAACACTGGAAAGCCAATCATTTTAATTTGAGTTTTGAGGCTTTTTAGTTTACAAGCAGCTCTGTAACAAAAGTTACTTTTAGAGCAGTCTTCTACAGCCAACAGTCATTGCTTTAGGCCATAGCACTCTTAGAAATCCCGATCTTGTGGGCTTAGTTAGTACTTGGAATGGAGACTGCCAGGGAACACTAGGTGCTGTAAGCTTTTTAGCTTAAGGCTCCGATTGTGAAGGTTGTATGCTACAGTCATTTAAACACAAGAGAAGAGCAAAACTAAAAACAAATAAACAATAAATGAATAAAAAATAAACAAACAAATAAAAACAAATAAACAAAAAACACTGGAAAGCCAATCATTTTAATTTGAGTTGTGAGGCTTTTTACTTTACAAGCAGCTCTGTAACAAGAGTTACTCTTAGAACAGTCTTCTACAGCCAACAGTCATTGCTTATGGCCATAGCACTCTTACAAATCCCGATCTTGTGGGCTTAGTTAATACTTGGAATGGAGACTGCCAGGGAACACTAGGTGCTGTAAGCTTTTTAGCTTAACGCTCCGATTGTGAAGATTGTATGCTACAGTCATTTAAACACAAGAGAAGAACAAAACTAAAAAAAAGAAAACAAATAAACAATAAATGAATAAAAATAAACAAAGAAATAAAAAACAAATAAACAAAAAACACTGGAAAGCCAATCATTTTAATTTGAGTTGTGAGGCTTTTTACTTTACAAGCAGCTCTGTAACAAGATGTCAGGAACGAGGGGCGGATTGAAGGAGGGCGGACGCACTCGCTAAAACACAGTTCTTTAATAAAGGGAGGTAACCAAACAAAGCACGAAAACATACAGGGAAACAAGGCAGGCTAAACTAAACAAGGGGAGCTAAACAGGGCAAACGGGACTGACAGACTAAAGAGTAAACGAAGGAACGAGAGAGGAAAAGAAACTACGACACGAAACAACGACTAGGGAAACAGACACGGAGAAACTGTGGAGACAGACGGACAGACTCGAAAACACGACCGACTAGACATGAGAAAAGAGAAAAGAGAAATGTACGACAAACAGGACGTGACACAAGAGGGCTTAAATACTCACACAAACGAGATACACCTGGACAGATAACGAGGACGGGCTGACACAAGACACGGACGAGGGCGGAGACAAGGATATAAACAAAACATAGCCATGTGCGAATAAAGCACATGGCGGGGACAACAGACTGACAGGACGAAGGCGTGACAGATGCCCCCCCCAAGAACGCGCAACTCCCGGGCGCGTACTCCTAAACCCCCCAGGAGCTGGCACAGGAGAGGGCACGGAAAACAAGACAGGACAACAAACCAACGGGTGACAGGACTCAGGACAGGACGGGAACAGACACAGGAGCTGGGGACACGACAGGACCGAATATACGAGACGGGACATGGGACATGACAGGAGACTGACAAAGGGGGGCAGCAAGAGACGAGAACGGACTGGACAGGACAGGAGTGGACACATGGGACTTGACAGGGTTTTTGACATTGGACATGACACTGGATGGAAACAGGGACTGGACAGAAGACGGGACAGGTGACAGAACTTGGTGCTGGGACTGGACGGGAGCAGAGACTGGTGACAAGACACTGGACAGGATAGGAACGTTAGACTGGACAGGGGTACGTGACTGGACAGAAGACAGGACAGGTGACATGACACTAGACTGGAACGGAGACGGGACTGGAGACTGGACAGGGGATTGGGAGGGAAACTGGACCGGAGACAAGACAGGTGACTGGACATTGGACGGATACGGGAACTGGACGTGAGACAAGACAGAGGGTTGAAACGGGGACTGGACAGGACTAACAGGGGACTGGACAGGAGACAAGACAGAGGGTTGAAACAGAGACTGGACCGGAGACGGGACTTGAGACTGGACAGGGATTTGAAACAGAGACTGGACTGGAGACAAGACGGGTGACTGGACGTTGGACAGATACGGAGACTGGACATGACTAACAGGGGACTGAACCGGGGGTTGAAACATAGACTGGACAGGGCTGATAGGGGACTGGACAGGACTTGGCAGGGGAACAGGTACAAGAACATTTACAGGGACTGACACCAACACAGTGACCGGGAACGGGACAGACACAAAGGCAGACACGGGTACAGGGACAAGGACAGAGAGGGGAACCAGGACAGGGACAGACAAGGGAACCAAAATAACAGGGGGGTGCCCAGGACTGGCTAATGTCTGTGGGGTAGTCTGAGGAACCAGCCTGGGCACAGTTCTGGGGATCGGCCCTGAAGTCCTTCGGGCCGACCTACGGACATGGACAGGAGAGGCCGTAGCCACAGTCTCGGACACAGGAGCGGCGGGTGCCGCCGTAGTCTCGGACACAGGAGCGGCGGGTGCCGCCGTAGTCTCGGACACAGGAGCGGCGGGTGCCGCCGTAGTCTCGGACACAGGAGCGGCGGGTGCCGCCGTAGTCTCGGACACAGGAGCGGCGGTTCCCCCGCCATCACGGGGACTGGAGCGGCGGGTGCCGCCATCACGGGGACTGGAGCGGCGGGTGCCGCCATCACGGGGACTGGAGCGGCGGGTGCCGCCATCACGGACACTGGAGCGGCGGGTGCCGCCATCACGGACACTGGAGCGGCGGGTGCCGCCATCACGGGGACTGGAGCGGCGGGTGCCGCCATCACGGGGACTGGAGCGGCGGGTGCCGCCATCACGGACACTGGAGCGGCGGGTGCCGCCATCACGGACACTGGAGCGGCGGGTGCCGCCATCACGGACACTGGAGCGGCGGGTGCCGCCATCACGGACACTGGAGCGGCGGGTGCCGCCATCACGGACACTGGAGACCCTGCGACGACGTCCACGGAGGCAGGGGAACCTGCAGCGACGTCGTCCACGGAGGCAGGGGAACCTGCAGCGACGTCGTCCCTGAAGACAGGAGAGGCGCGCGTCGCGCTCACGAAGACAGGAGAGGCGCGCGCTGCGCTCTCGAGGACAGGGGTTTGTGCTGCTCGCCGGGCTCGCGCTGGAGCTGTAAAGGGTTTAGGGGGTTTCACAGGCGCACCCATTAGATCACCTCGAGGTGCGCCCCTGTTAGCCTCAGACCTCAGAGCTACGGAGGTGAGGCTAACAGCCCCTACCCTTAACGCCCCCCCAAAAATTTCCCCGGACCTGAGGGGGTAATCCTCCAGCGAGGGGGGAACTCCAGCACGGTTCTTCCGCCGACTCTTTCGACTCCCGCTGGCGCAACTACTCGATTCCCGAGTCGACTCCTCCGCTATAGGATCCGGAGCAGCGCCAGGCAGGAGCTGGAACCGGCGACTCCATTCCGAGGCCGCTTTCAAAGCCTCCCCCACAGGATCTTTGGGGCCTGTGCGGAATGGAGTCCGGCGAACGGCACATCCCTTGAGATAATAGTCTGTGCTAGCTGCGTCCTGGGGGTCGTACATTCTGTCAGGAACGAGGGGCGGATTGAAGGAGGGCGGACGCACTCGCTAAAACACAGTTCTTTAATAAAGGGAGGTAACCAAACAAAGCACGAAAACATACAGGGAAACAAGGCAGGCTAAACTAAACAAGGGGAGCTAAACAGGGCAAACGGGACTGACAGACTAAAGAGTAAACGAAGGAACGAGAGAGGAAAAGAAACTACGACACGAAACAACGACTAGGGAAACAGACACGGAGAAACTGTGGAGACAGACGGACAGACTCGAAAACACGACCGACTAGACATGAGAAAAGAGAAAAGAGAAATGTACGACAAACAGGACGTGACACAAGAGGGCTTAAATACTCACACAAACGAGATACACCTGGACAGATAACGAGGACGGGCTGACACAAGACACGGACGAGGGCGGAGACAAGGATATAAACAAAACATAGCCATGTGCGAATAAAGCACATGGCGGGGACAACAGACTGACAGGACGAAGGCGTGACACAAGAGTTACTCTTAGAACAGTCTTCTACAGCCAACAGTCATTGCTTATGGCCATAGCACTCTTAGAAATCCCGATCTTGTGGGCTTAGTTAGTACTTGGAATGGAGACTGCCAGGGAACACTAGGTGCTGTAAGCTTTTTAGCTTAAGGCTCCGATTGTGAAGATTGTATGCTACAGTCATTTAAACACAAGAGAAGAGCAAAACTAAAAAAAAAATTAAACATATAAACAATAAATGAATAAAGTTAAACAAACAAATAAAAAAACAAATAAACAAAAAACACTGGAAAGCCAATCATTTTAATTTGAGTTGTGAGGCTTTTTAGTTTACAAGCAGCTCTGTAACAAGAGTTACTCTTAGAACAGTCATTACAAATAGTCTTCTACAGCCAACAGATATTGCTTATGGCCATAGCACTCTTAGAAATCACGATCTTGTGGGCTTAGTTAGTACTTGGAATGGAGACTGCCAGGGAACACTAGGTGCTGTAAGCTTTTTAGCTTAAGGCTCAGATTGTGAAGATTGTATGCTACAGTCATTTAAACACAAGAGAAGAACAAAACTAAAAAAAACATAAAAACAAATAAACAATAAATGAATAAAAAATAAACAAATAAATAAAAAACAAATAAACAAAAAACACTGGAAAGCCAATCATTTTAATTTGAGTTGTGAGGCTTTTTAGTTTACAAGCAGCTCTGTAACAAGAGTTACTCTTAGAGCAGTCTTCTACAGCCAACAGTCATTGCTTATGGCCATAGCACTCTTAGAAATCCCGATCTTGTGGGCTTAGTTAGTACTTGGAATGGAGACTGCCAGGGAACACTAGGTGCTGTAAGCTTTTTAGCTTAAGGCTCCGATTGTGAAGGTTGTATGCTACAGTCATTTAAACACAAGAGAAGAGCAAAACTAAAAACAAATAAACAATAAATGAATAAAAAATAAACAAACAAATAAAAACAAATAAACAAAAAACACTGGAAAGCCAATCATTTTAATTTGAGTTGTGAGGCTTTTTACTTTACAAGCAGCTCTGTAACAAGAGTTACTCTTAGAACAGTCTTCTACAGCCAACAGTCATTGCTTATGGCCATAGCACTCTTACAAATCCCGATCTTGTGGGCTTAGTTAATACTTGGAATGGAGACTGCCAGGGAACACTAGGTGCTGTAAGCTTTTTAGCTTAACGCTCCGATTGTGAAGATTGTATGCTACAGTCATTTAAACACAAGAGAAGAACAAAACTAAAAAAAAGAAAACAAATAAACAATAAATGAATAAAAATAAACAAACAAATAAAAAACAAATAAACAAAAAACACTGGAAAGCCAATCATTTTAATTTGAGTTGTGAGGCTTTTTACTTTACAAGCAGCTCTGTAACAAGAGTTACTCTTAGAACAGTCTTCTACAGCCAACAGTCATTGCTTATGGCCATAGCACTCTTAGAAATCCCGATCTTGTGGGCTTAGTTAGTACTTGGAATGGAGACTGCCAGGGAACACTAGGTGCTGTAAGCATTTTAGCTTAAGGCTCCGATTGTGAAGATTGTATGCTACAGTCATTTAAACACAAGAGAAGAGCAAAACTAAAAAAAAAATTAAACATATAAACAATAAATGAATAAAAATAAACAAACAAATAAAAAAACAAATAAACAAAAAACACTGGAAAGCCAATCATTTTAATTTGAGTTGTGAGGCTTTTTAGTTTACAAGCAGCTCTGTAACAAGAGTTACTCTTAGAACAGTCATTACAAATAGTCTTCTACAGCCAACAGATATTGCTTATGGCCATAGCACTCTTAGAAATCCCGATGTTGTGGGCTTAGTTAGTACTTGGAATGGAGACTGCCAGGGAACACTAGGTGCTGTAAGCTTTTTAGCTTAAGGCTCAGATTGTGAAGATTGTATGCTACAGTCATTTAAACACAAGAGAAGAACAAAACTAAAAAAAAGAAAACAAATACACAATAAATGAATAAAAAATAAACAAACAAATAAAAAAACAAATAAACAAAAAACACTGGAAAGCCAATCATTTTAATTTGAGTTGTGAGGCTTTTTAGTTTACAAGCTGTAACAAGAGTTACTCTTAGAGCAGTCTTCTACAGCCAACAGTCATTGCTTATGGCCATAGCACTCTTAGAAATCCCGATCTTGTGGGCTTAGTTAGTACTTGGAATGGAGACTGCCAGGGAACACTAGGTGCTGTAAGCTTTTTAGCTTAAGGCTCCGATTGTGAAGGTTGTATGCTACAGTCATTTAAACACAAGAGAAGAGCAAAACTAAAAACAAATAAACAATAAATGAATAAAAAATAAACAAACAAATAAAAACAAATAAACAAAAAACACTGGAAAGCCAATCATTTTAATTTGAGTTGTGAGGCTTTTTACTTTACAAGCAGCTCTGTAACAAGAGTTACTCTTAGAACAGTCTTCTACAGCCAACAGTCATTGCTTATGGCCATAGCACTCTAACAAATCTCGGTCTTGTGGGCTTAGTTAGTACTTGGAATGGAGACTGCCAGGGAACACTAGGTGCTGTAAGCTTTTTAGCTTAAGGCTCAGATTGTGAAGGTTGTATGCTACAGTCACTTAAACACAAGAGAAGAGCAAAACTGAAAACAAATAAACAATAAATGATTAAAAAATAAACAAACAAATAAAAACAAATTAACAAAAAACACTGGAAAGCCAATCATTTTAATTTGAGTTGTGAGGCTTTTTACTTTACAAGCAGCTCTGTAACAAGAGTTACTCTTAGAACAGTCTTCTACAGCCAACAGTCATTGCTTATGGCCATAGCACTCTTAAAAATCCCGATCTTGTGGGCTTAGTTAGTACTTGGAATGGAGACTGCCAGGGAACACTAGGTGCTGTAAGAGAGATATATGAGGCACTTTTTGTAACTTCGTTTTGACAGGTCATTTGGGCCAATCAGAGCGTGCCACGTCATCAAGCCCCGCCCCCTTTTGGGAGGGAAGTCCCGCCCCCTTGTCCAATCAGAAGCGTGTATTTGACAGGAAGTCCCGCCCTCTCGTCCAATCAGAAGCGTTTATTTGCTCGGAAGTCCCGCCCTGTCATCGACCAATCATAAGTGTGTATTTTCCCGCCCTTGTTCAAAAGTCCCGCCCTCGCTTCGTCCAATCGCAAGCGTGTATTTTACCCCCGGATTTCCCGCCCTCCCCTCAACCAATCATAAACGTGTATTTTAACCGTAATTCCCGCCCTTCGCTCTGTTTTATTATAGATATCTACGACCCCCCACGATGAACCCCTTTATCGCGCGCGCACATACGCGAGCCCCCCACCCCTTTATCGCGCACACACGCGCGCACAGGCTCTGTTTCATCACAGGTGTCAAGTCACGAGCTACGCTTTATCAGTCGCACACTCGCTACCGTAATCGCTAACGATCAACCACCCCACCCCTTTTATCGCGCGCACACACATAAGTGAACCCCCCACCCCTTTTATCGAGCGCACACACATAAGTGAACCCCCCACCACTTTGGAATTACAGGAATCGTCAAACGGTCTCAACCCCCCCATCAAACGGTTATGACACACGCACGTACCCCCCACACACACACATACAGGGTATACATAAGTAAATTTTTAATTTTCTAACTCCAAGTTCTAAATGATTAATGGTGTTTTAGTGATTAAAGATTGTTTTAAAATCGTTCATCATACTGTTTTCATACGATAAAAAATGACATTTGAAGATGTCTTAACGCTGCCCCTCCTAAACCCTCCTCCTCGCTGTACGTCAGAAAAGTTTACGATAAGTGACTCAGTATATCTAGGAGCTCAAAAATCTACGCATTACACGCTGACATTCAACTTTGGATGATATACTGCTCGGACTGGAACCAAAAGGTAAGAACTGACATTTATAACGTAAAATAAGAATAATTTAAGAATATTACTTTATATTTCATTTTAAAAATTTTATATATTTATTTATTTATTTTATTTTTATTTTTTAGATTAAGAACAAAGAAGAACAGACGTGATGGCTAATATTTTACAAGCTCCAAGACTAAGTCCTTAGGGTAAGTAAATATATATATATATTTATATATAAATGTGTATATATATATGTAATATGTATTTTATAATGTTATTCATGAAAATTTTCGTATCTCTTTAGTCAAACGTCCTAAACAGTTATGAACTGGAGACACCTCCTACTTGAACACATCCACTTATGATGAAGCTCTTCCCCTGTAAGTAAAGTACAATATGTTATTCATAATTTTGTGTGTATTTCCTAGTCCTAATTGAAGCTTTTTGTATTTTTTCATCCTTAGATTTCAGTAAAAACAATCTGAAACTATTATGATGCTACTTTCTACGAATGCTGTCGTCTGTGAAGAGCCATCGACTGTTGACTCAAGAATGTAAAACTTATTTTATTTAATGTTTATTTATTCATTTGCTTTATTGTATTAGTCAAATGGCGCAAAAACGCCCTAACAACGAGGTTTTAAACAATGAAGCTAAGAAGCCTAACATCAGTCCTTTTTCACATGATTTAAATAGCACTCAGATAATCTGCGAACTAAAACGCAGTATTTCAAAATTAGAAACTAAATTGAATGAATACGAAACGTACACAACTCTGAATCCTTTTCTGTTAGAAGCTGTAAATCAGCTTAATGACAGTTTGTCAGTAAATCCAACCCAAAACTTTGAATGTTTAAAGTCTCCTGTTAATACCTCAGAAAATACAGCTAAAAGTTTGCATGATGTTTTCTTTGAACTGGAGCACAGCTTATCGAAATTACAAAACACACTCAATGAATACGACACGTGTACAACTCTGAATCCTTTTCTGTTAGATGCTGTAAAACAGCTTAATGACAGTTTGTCAGAACCTTCTAAGCCAACCACAGACTTTGAATGTTTAACGTCTCCTGTTAATACCTCAGAAAATAATCCTGAAATTTTGTCAGATTTTTTCTATGAACTAAATCAAAGTCTTTTGAGATTAAATGATAATCTGATAAACTTAAGTCAAAATTCATTAACCAGTCCTGATTATCATGACAATTCTCCTCCTTCACCTAATATTGAGAATAACCCCAATGACAATTCTCCTCCTCCATCACCTAATATTGAGAATAACCCCAATGACAATTCTCCTCCTCCTTCACCTAATACTGAGAATAACCCCAATGACAATTCTCCTCCTCCTTCACCTAATATTGAGAATAACCCCAATGACAATTCTCCTCCTCCTTCACCTAATACTGAGAATAACCCCAATGACAATCCACCTGACGATGGTGATGTACAAACGGGAGGTGATCTTGACCCAAATATCAATATAAATCGCTTAGACAGATTCCGCACCACAGAAATTAGAAGAAGGATAAACTTTTTTTCTCTCGGTAACGTCGACAGCTTTGCAGAATTTTACAATTATGTTCTTGAGATTTTAAATGAAATGCTCAATGTTGCCAATGGTGAAATAGTTGGACCGAGTGATGGTGTGTTTGTAGAAATTCAGGGTGATTCGCTCAATGTTTCGTCGCGTGTTCAGATAAATGATGGGGGTATCGATCTGAATTCCTTTCTGATGTTGTTTGAAAACTCCATCCAGAGTAAATTTGAAATACTTTCCGATGAAACTTTACAATTAGTTATTCGGATTGTGCACGCTCCTCAGGGTGGAGGGAAAAAAAAGCTATCGGGTATCTTCAGCACAGATTTTATTCAGAAAAAGATGAAACATCTGTATGTTTTTCACAACAAAGATAACCTCTGTTTTGCCTTATGCGTTTCTCAAATATTGAATCCTGAGAAAAACATTTTCGAAGTAGAACAAATAGCGAGGCAACTGCAAAATGATGTAGGTTTATCCATAGATGAAATGGTTAGCTTTGCACATATCGCACGCTTTGAGCAACATTTGAACTGCAAAATCATAGTGTTGTACCGAAGTGATGAAAAGAAGGGGTATAGTTTGTTTCAGAACACTAACATGCCTCATGACAAAACCGTTTACCTGTTCTTGCAAGATAACCATTATTACGGCGTCAAAAATCTTAAAGGTGTTTTAGGTACATCCTATGTCTGCCCCTACTGTTCCACCGGCTTTAACAATCAGAAACATCACAAATGCGATTTTCATTGCAACGTATGTCTTGACAAAGACTGTCCTAAACGGTCTAAAAAGACTGTACAATGTGAAGATTGTCTAAGGGTTTGCAGATCGCAGTATTGTTATGATAAACATAAAACAGTGATCGATCCAAGCGGTGATCAAACTTTATGCAAAACTAGATTCTACTGCCCTAAATGCAATACCGTGCAGGATCAGAGTAAAGGATCGAAAAAGCATCAGTGTCAAACCAATCGTTGTAAAAACTGTGGAGCCAAAGTTGATTCAGAAATCACACATGAATGTTTTATGCAACCTATAATATTTGAAATTCCCGATGAAAAGTACGTCTTTTACGATTTTGAGACGAATCAAGAAACAGGTTACCACGTAGCTAATTATATATGTTGCATTGATTTCAAAGGTAGGGAGTGGACAGCAAAAGGGGACAATTGCGTGGCATCATTCTTTAGAAAGTATCGCAAGGAAAAGTATAAAAGTTATACATTCATAGCGCACAACGCTAGAGGGTATGATTCATACCTTTTGTTGAACCATTTAGTGAAGGAAGGTATCACCCCTAACATCATAGCGCAAGGTGGTAAAATCTTGTGTTTTCAAGATGTTGAGTATAAACAGAGATACATCGATAGTCTCTCTTTTCTCCCTATGAGACTGAGCGCTATTCCAAAGGCTATAGGGTTCACATCAGACAAAAAAGGTTATTTCCCACATTTTTGGAATACTGTGGAAAATCAGAATTATGTAGGACCTTATCCGAAACCCGAGTTCTACGGGGTAGACACCATGATGACCAAAGAAAGAGAAGAATTTTTTGAATGGTACAATACATGTACAGGAAAGCTCTTTCACTTTAAGGAAGAAATGGCTCAATATTGTAAGAACGACGTCCACATTCTGAGAAAAGGTTGTATAGCTTTCAGGGATGAGATACTTAGCAGTACAATGGTTGACCCGTTCAAATGCATCACCATAGCTAGTGTCTGTTTACAAATATTCAGAATCAACTTTCTGTCTGAAAACATTTTAGCTATCCCGCCATTAGATAATTACATCGACAGTCAGAAATCTTTCTCAACACCTTCCATACAATGGCTCGAGTACATCTCTGAGAGAGACAAGATCCCCATCCGACATGCCCTCAATGAAGGTGAGGTCAAATTCGGAAACTATTTTGTGGATGGTTATTATGACGACGGTAGTGAACGAAAGGCTTTTGAGTTTTTAGGATGTTTTTATCACGGATGTGATAAATGTTTTCCTTCAAATTTACCACATCCTCTAAGTAAGAGTTCACAATCCTTTGGGGATGTTTATCAAAATTCTATGGATAGAATTCAGACTTTGCAAAACACTTTCAAACTGAACGTAACTATGATGTGGGAGCATACCTGGAATGAGATGAAAAGATCAAACCAGGATGTTAAATTGTTTATGTCCCGCTTTGACTTCCCTGAGCGCATAAAACCGCGAGATGCTCTGTTTGGTGGTCGAACAAACGCATTACATCTCCATTATGTAGCACAGCCCGGTGAAAGGATTGATTACTATGATTTCACGTCCCTCTATCCTTATGTAAATAAAACAAAGAGGTACCCCGTGGGTCACCCCACTATCATCTTTCGTGATTTCCAACCGTTGGAAAAATATTTCGGGCTTATTAGAGCAAAAGTTCTCCCCCCTAAGGGCTTGTGGGCCCCTGTTCTCCCTTATAGAGTGAAAAGCAAACTCTTGTTTCCTTTGTGTCGGACATGTGCTGAACAACAAATGCAAAACTGTAAACACTCGGATGAGGAGAGGGCCCTGACAGGTAGTTGGTGTAGCGTTGAGGTGATGAAAGCCATTGAGAAGGGGTACAGAGTGTTGAAGGTTTTTGAAATATGGCACTTCCCTAATCATTCGAAATATTTGTTTACAGAATACATCGACAGGTTTCTGCAGACAAAACAGGAGAGTTCAGGTTATCCCTCCTGGGTGGTGAATGAGGCCGATAAAAAAGAGTACATTCAAAAGTATGAGGAGAATGAAGGGATCAAACTAGAACAATCACGCATTGAAGTTAATCCTGCGCAGAGATCTGTGGCTAAACTGGCTTTGAATTCTTTATGGGGAAAAATGTGTCAGAGAACAGACAGGACAAACACTACACTGATCAAAGACCCTAGTGAGTTTTTACAATTCATATTCTCGGATATGTATAACGTAAGTCATTTCTCCTTTCTGAATCAGGAGGTGGCATTGGTGCAGTGGCGTTACGCAGACGATAGATGTCTCAAACCGGGTAACGCTAATGTATTTATAGGTATTTTCACCACAGCCTATGCTAGACTTGAATTATACAATGTGATAGATCAACTACAGCAGAGATGCTTATACACGGATACTGACAGCGTCATTTTCAAAAGTAAAGAAGGTGACTGGATGCCTCCTCTAAGTGATTACTTAGGAGGCCTTACGAGTGAATTGGACACAGGTGATCAAATAGTAGAATTTGTCAGCGGGGGTCCGAAAACCTATGGTTACCGCACTCTCAAAGGGAAGACTACGATGAAAGTTAAGGGTATTACTTTAAACTACACCAATGGTGAAATTGTTAACTTGAAATCCTTGACAGAACTGGTTAATGAACATGTGAAAAATCCTAATTCTAACGCTGAAATTATGACTACCCACAATCAAATTGTGAGAGATAAAAGAGGCTTTCACTTAAAAAACAAATCACTGATGAAAAGGTTCAGAGTTGTGTACGATAAACGTGTTCTCTTACCCGATTTCACAACATTACCATACGGATATTAAATAACTAACTAAAAATGATTCATCCAAGGGGATTTGATTCTAGACTTCAGCTTCCTTTTTCTTGTATAGTGTGTGGACCAAGCAATAGTGGAAAATCTTTTTTTATCAAAATGTTGTTGGAAAATTGTAAGGATTCCATGTCAAAAACCCCGGATCAAATTGTATGGTGTTATACGTGCTGGCAACCTCTCTATGATGAACTGCTGAACAAAATAAACATACGTTTTGTTCAAGGAATACCCGACTCTTTGTGTGATGATGAACTCTTTCCACCGCACAAAACAAATTTATTGGTAATCGATGATCTGATGGAAACAGCTAGCAAGAACGAGGAGGTAGAGAAGGGTTTTACAAAATATACACACCACAGAAACCTGAGTGTCATCTATTTGGTTCAAAATCTGTTTTTTCAAGGAAAAAGTAGCAGAACCATCAACTTAAACACCAACTATATGGTGCTTTTTAAAAATCCTAGAGATAAACTACAGATAAGCATACTGGCACGTCAAATGTATCCGGGAAACAACAAATACTTTTTAGAATGTTACCAAGAAGCAACTGCTAGACCTTATGGGTATTTATTTGTAGATTTAAAAGCATCAACGCCAGATGAACTTCGTCTCAGGTCAGGATTGTTTGCGTGGGAGAATCCTGCAGTGTATATTCCAAAGAAAAAATTTGTAAAGTACTGAAAAATGTCTGCGCGTCTAAAGAGAAATGTTCAGATGTTGACATCTCTATTTCATGCTACCCCTGGAGAAAGGAAGGTTATATTACGTAAAGCTTCCTCAGATCTCATATTAGCCATCTGCGAATTAGCCCTAAATCTATTGAGAGGAAACATACCTTTAACGTCTCGTCAATATCATCAGTTTAAAAGACAGAAAAAATTAATTCAACTATTTGCTAATAAAAAAACATCTGTGGAGACTAAAAGAAAATCTGTTAACCAATCCGGAGGATTTCTTCTCCCTTTATTAAGTGTCGCAATCCCCTTCATCAGCAGTTTAATAACATCTGGTCAGAGATAACATGGAAACCGCTGATAAGATGTATTTGGTGCCTCAACACCAGTTAGATAAACTTAAAAACATGACGAGTGGAAAAGAAACTGTTAGAAAAATGGTGGAAAATGATATAGACGATGTGATGCGTCATATATTGAACAGATCTGATTTGATTCCTTATGAAAAGGCTAAACTTTATGCATCAGCCTTGCAACGATTTTTAAACATCGTCAAACAGGGGGAAGAGGAAACGTCTCAAATAACCCTTTCCCTACCTACTGAAAATAAGCCGTCGACGGAGGCGACTGAAAATAAACCTTTGACTGAGGATTTACAAACAACCAAAGATGAAATTATTAAAGAGGTTATAGCAAATGTTCCAGCCAGAACCAGAAAAAATGCTTCTTACATCATGGAGAAAATATTAAAGTCTGATGATGTAGCTTCATGGAATGATGAAGGTGAATTTATTTTCAATGGTCAAACAGTAAAAGGATCACACATGTTGGATTTGATTAAAAATCTCACAGCTCCTCAAAAAGTATCTGATGACCGGAGACCTTTAGGCTGGGGTGAACTGTTACAAACTGTCGCTAACTTAAACATTCCATTTTCAACCATTCCTAATGCAGGGGTTAGACGAAAAATATCTGATGTTAAAAAATCCAAAACGTTGTATTCTACCCCTGCTTCCTCCCCTACAAGTTATGATTCCTCTAATCTTGAACCTGCTTTTAAATCTCCTAGATTTACCGCTTCAAACTGGTTGAATTTTTAATTATTCATATTGTAATTTTATTTCATAAATGATGAATCTTTGTAACAATTAATCATGTAATGTTTATCTTTATTTAAATAAAATGCAATTTCAATGATTTTACATGTGTCATCGTTATTATTTTATTTCAAATACAATGTAAATCTTTCACCAGAGTTAACACATTGAATACAATTCTTAACGTGTGTGTTATTTTTTCTAGGGTACATTTTTTTAACAAAAGCTACAACCATATCATCATTTCTTTTTAAATCATCACTATACATAGACATAATTTCATTTAAAGTATAACCTTTAGCTTTATGATATAAAAAGAATACACAATGTTGTCCGCAACAAACAGATTCGAACCTCTGCACTTGTTTAGAGTTATGTATTATTTCCAGACAGTTCCTTTTTAAAAAATAATAAATAGATTCAGGAAAGATGGGGGAATTTGGTCGATTTCCGTATGAATCGAAAAAATATCCTGTGGTTTCATTGATTATATATAAAGCCAGCCAGTGACCCCCTGGCATGTGGCTCGGGTCGGTATTTACGATGAACAAAGCAGGAAACTGCGTCAATCTGTTCTCGGGTAACTCATCACTAGCAAAAACACCGTAAAAGACTTTTCTTAGAGACGGACAACTTCTCATCAACTCTGTAAGTTCTTCGGTATCCATGGTTATTGATAATCTATGAGAACGTTTCGACGACTATTGATTTCCAAAATTGAATCAAAACTGGCATACACAATTAGATTCACAGTCCTCGGAAGAGGGTTTCGAAATCTGAGTTCCAGTCTCATATTACCCGACTTTATTAAAGATAGATGCTGCCCACAGTCATCATCGGGTGTCAGGTTGAATGCGACCAGAGTGTAACCTTGGGTGTAGTCTTGTCTGTTTATAGACAACCCCTGATCTTTAAGTTGTTTTCCTGAAGCTAAAATTAAGGAATGAAACTCACGGACCACATTCCCGTTTTGAAAATCCGGCTGGAATGGCTTTGCAGGGTGTTGTGTCCCATCTACATACAGAGCTATAAACTCTGTATCGTAATGTTTAAAATTAAACGGATTTTTATTGTATACACCGCTGAAAGCGTCATTATCGACCATTCCGAAAATTAATGTTTTAGGAAGGGGTCCGAGGAACAGGTTCTCTTGGGTACAGATACGACTGCCTGCGGGTAGACTGAAGGTTTTCATAGAGACCCTCTCTAACGGATATTTAGCTGTAGCGTTAAGTAACGCCTGCGCATGACCCAGTTTCACAGCTGGAGAAACTGTTACTTTTTTCACAAACAGCGATGCTGAGAGTAATTTGAGATTGTAATCCCTCGGTCCTTCTTTCATTAGACAAAATTCCTCTTTACTTCGAACCATTTTAATTTTTAAATCAACTCCGTTTAGTAAAAGTTTATCTTGAAAAAATATATCAGAATGGATGTGCCCGATCAAATCAAAGGTTTTACTTTCTGAGCTAAAAAGAGCCCTGTTTTTTAATCCATTATTACGACCTTGAGGGTCGGTTACATCCATCTGACCGGCTGTATCTTTATAAAACAACCCGGTTGAAAATTGCGTTTGCAAGGCGTCTGCGCCATAATTCATGATACACTCCATTATTGATCTGTATGGGTAAGTATTGCTTGATTGACTGATGAGGCGATCCCCAAGCATAACATCTACTTGTGAAAATAGAGATGCTATGGGATAGTTAATCATTCCGACCTTGGCATCGTTAGCAATATTTGACCCGTCAGGATTTGTAATCTTACATCTTAGATGTAAAAAGGTGTTGTTCAAGTCCAGGTAGTCTTCTCCATTTCCTGCTACGTAAAACTCCAAGGGTCCGTTATCAGTCAAGGCGGAAAGTGGCGGTATTTCGACATAAGTATATTTTTCAATACTTGTTTGAGTGTAAGGTAACGTAAAAATGTCTAGCTCAGATTTGGTGCATTCAGTTGAAAGACTGTGTAAGAAAGCCATTGTATTAGAAAATGTTCAATCTTCTGCGTTTGATAGAAGAGGAGGAGGACGAAGCACGCTTGTTGTCTCTTCGTTTGTTCTTTTTCACTCTGCCTTTACTCTCTGCAAGCTTTCGCTTTTTATCTGTAATTACAACTCGCCTCCCAGGAGGCCTCTTAACATTCTTGCGCGCAATCGCAGCAATTCCTGATCCATCCTGTTTTTGATTCCTGTTAATAATGTTGCTCACAACGTCACTTACTATGCCTTGCGCGGCTGTTTTAAAATGCGGTTTTACAATAGATATACCCCTTTTAATAACAGGCACAGCCATCCTAAAAAGCGCTTTGAAGATTCCGCCTAACCCGGAACCATACATAGTCGGTGTTCCTTGATACCCCGGAAGACCACTTCCTGCTTGATTTGTATAATATTCTATAAGATTTCTGGGGTCCGTGTAGCTTATACCGGTCATTTTCAAACGCGAAATGAATGTTTTGCGGGTCTAAAGTGAAGTTTAGCGATGAATTTTCCGTAGAGAAAAGGAATATGTTGATTCTGGTCTGATTTAATTTCAATAACTATATCGTTTATAAAACTCTTGCTCACAGGTACGTAGTGTGGCTTGTCGTAAGTTATTGTGACAATTTCGTTGTTCTCACCGGTTATATGTACACATCTCAACAATGGTACAAAACTATCCCCTACCCTTTGATAATGAATAATATCTGTATACACGTACAGGGTGTAAAATCCTGCGCGGACGTCTACCGGATAGCGAGCCTCAGGTTCATCACGTGTAAGATTTTTCTTTGGTTCCAGACCTAATATAATTGATAGAATACCTTGAGCCCCCAGCGAATAACTTTTATCAGTTACCATACGTATTTTGTATGTATTAATATTATAATGGATTTTTATTTCAAGGCCTAACTTTTTTATAGATCTATTCATTTCCTGAACCAGAGCATCTATGTTGCTGTAATACCCCGGACTCATCTGACAGTTATAAAATTCTTTTTTCATTCCGTCATCGAATCGAACAAAAAATATGCTTTCCCACGCTGTCAACGAGTACCATGAATGAGGATATTGTACTTCAGTGAGAGACACCTCCCAGTCACCCGTCAATTCAATAGGCTTGGCAAATTTGGTCGTGTAACATGAAATCTTGTTTTCAGGATAGATGTCTTTGGATGCGTTGCTCGGGAGAGTCACGTAGAACCCTGTCTCTTCCATGACTATATGATTATGATTTTCATGGCGTTCCTATCAAATCTTTTTAAACTTTGATGTCAATCACATCCTTTGCAGGGATCCAAGAGTTAAACTTTTCAGGCCACCCCACCCATTTAACTAAACACATCTTTCTCCTATTTTGTATTTTTTCATCTAAAATGTTCTCAATTTTATAGGTTTTATTTTTTCCGACTATAATTTTTTGTAGCTCCTGTTCATAAAATGCCCCGTCAATGTTTTCACCGTCCATATCTTGCAGCTTGTAAACCGGAGGATCTCTCGGTATCTGTTCCAAAACGGTGAAATTTTCGGTCGTATAATTTTGCTCATATCCTTTTTCGAAATATCTTTTCACACGAGAAATCTTTACAATGTCCCCGATCTTAAACTTAAAACGTAGTTTCTTGGTTCTTGAAGGAATCAACCCGTACAAGTTTTTAAAAGCTTTGAATGAATTTGATTCATTAACATCAACAGGTTTCATTTTGATAGAGCTGTGGTAATTACTATTGTAAGCAAGGACCATATCCTGTACCACATCAACGTATTTTCTCGTATTAACAGCTGTGAAATATTTCCACATTTTATTTTTAAGCGTCTTGTTAAAACGTTCACAGACCGAAGCTTTCTGCCCTGTGCCTGTTGCAAAATGTACGATATTATATCTGTTCATTAATCCTTGAAAGCTTTTGTTAAAAAATTCTTTTCCTTGGTCAGTTTGTAGTTTTTTAGGAACTCTCCCATCCATCAGAATAGACTCAAAAGCTTTTGTCACCTCAGCTCCTGATTTGTTCCGTAATACACATACCCAAGCATATTTAGATAAGATATCTATACAAGTTAACATAAATTTCATATTCTCATTATTCTCTGACAAACTAGTCATATCCACTAAATCGGCTTGCCATTGTTCATCCATGTTTTTCACAAAAACTCTGTTTTTCTTAAATTTAACAGAAACAGGTTTATGCAGAGTGTATGCATCCTGCTCTGCTAGCCAGGTTTTAAGTTCACCATCGTTTACCCGTTTACCAATTTTCTCAACAATAGCTCTTTGCAAACTCTCAACCCCTCCGTAAGATCCTGGGTCTGAGGGCGTGTAATAGATGTGTCTCATTAACTGCTTCGTCATTTTTGTAATAATGAGTCAAATATGTGTGATCTCAATATTTTATTGATTTATATTCAGAAATCTTGGGGTCTAAAATAAAAGTGTTAGATAAATAATATACTTTGGTTTAAGAATTAAACAAGACACCGCAGAGTCAAAACACACACTGTATGAAATAAATTTATATTATTACTTTTCAAAAAATCACACATTGTTTAAGATACATTAAATAAATAATTTTATTATTAGTTTTTCAAAATCACACACAATTGGTTACATACTTTTTAAAAGAATAAAAAAAAACATATATATATATACACAAGAAAATAAAATAAAAATATATACATTAAATAAAATTAAAAAAGTTCAGAGGTGTTAGTGACACATTTCAGACGTTTTATTGAGTAGGTGAGGTGAAATTGTCCATGAGATGTTGAATTTGGTAGCCCCAGTAATCTACATTGTCATTATTGACATGTTCTGAGTACACGGGGGGAGCTTTGTCTTTGATCTCTTTTAGAGCAGTTGCGATATTCATCTCGTTTCGCAAATCGCACACAATCGTTTCAAACGACCCCAACAATTTTTCTAAAGATGGGAGATGCATGTACCCACAGAGATGCAATACTCTCGCTAAGAGAAATTTAAGACACGGGCGATAGAGTTTCTTGAGAAGCCTTTTAGCATTGATGTGTAGGTAAAATTCTTCCGGATCGTAGAGGCATGAATGTTGGTGTTGCGACGGGTGGTCAACGACGCATCCGTTGCAGTTTTCAAGCATATCCTTCTGAATCACCTTCTCAAGGAGGTCCGCTGTGAAAGCCCGAATGATGGAGAGCATAGACGGGGTCACAAACTCGTCATCCTGAGCCTTGAAAGATTCTGAAGTTCCATCCTCACCAGTAGTTTGAAAAAGTTCTGAAGTGGCGTTGTCACAGTTTTGAGCATAGTACAGGTTGACATATTCCTGAGCCATTTTCAGCAGACGTTGCGTTGTCACTTTCTGAGACACGAGTGACTTGTTGAGAGAGAGAGAGTGTTGCTTGTTTTTATCTCTCAAAAGTTTTGGGTGTGTACTTTGGCACCTCCCCCAACAACCCCTACAAGGAAAACTGACGTCAGATTCAAAAATGGTCGTCTAATCTTATTTTTAACCTCTGAAGACTTTTAATCAATTCGTTTTCTTCAAACAATTGTTCAATGTTTTCAAACCATTCTTTATATATTTCTTTCCAATCTTCCCATTCTATTTTCACGCAGGAATCACGATGTGAAGAAAATCCCATATCAGGTGCATTTCTTTTGTGACTGTATAACATCCACAAGCAGACAAAACACGTTCCTTTAACATTCTTTACGATTTGGAGAGCAAAAGTGTGCAATGTCACAGCTCTTGTTGAATTCCAAGGTTTGATGAGGATCTTGAATTGTTGCGATGAATACAAATTACCAGACATAAGTTTAGTGTTGAGATCGTAGCAATGGTTAGTGAAACTGCCCCAATCGTTTCGATGTAGCGTAAAAACTTCTGTGGCATCTTTACAACTCTCTGTTGAGCTGTTGAAAAATGATACGCTGTCTCTCTCATGATCAAAATTAAATCCCAAGTACAATCCATTTCTTAATTGAAATGTTTTAACCTTGTCTGATTCAGAGATCCGTGAAGATGTACGGCTAAGAGATGAGGGTAACTTTCTTGGAGCTTGTAAAATATTAGCCATCACGTCTGTTCTTGTTTGTTCTTAATCTAAAAAATAAAAATAAAATAAATAAATAAATATATAAAATTTTTAAAATGAAATATAAAGTAATATTCTTAAATTATTCTTATTTTACGTTATAAATGTCAGTTCTTACCTTTTGGTTCCAGTCCGAGCAGTATATCATCCAAAGTTGAATGTCAGCGTGTAATGCGTAGATTTTTGAGCTCCTAGATATACTGAGTCACTTATCGTAAACTTTTCTGACGTACAGCGAGGAGGAGGGTTTAGGAGGGGCAGCGTTAAGACATCTTCAAATGTCATTTTTTATCGTATGAAAACAGTATGATGAACGATTTTAAAACAATCTTTAATCACTAAAACACCATTAATCATTTAGAACTTGGAGTTAGAAAATTAAAAATTTACTTATGTATACCCTGTATGTGTGTGTGTGGGGGGTACGTGCGTGTGTCATAACCGTTTGATGGGGGGGTTGAGACCGTTTGACGATTCCTGTAATTCCAAAGTGGTGGGGGGTTCACTTATGTGTGTGCGCTCGATAAAAGGGGTGGGGGGTTCACTTATGTGTGTGCGCGCGATAAAAGGGGTGGGGTGGTTGATCGTTAGCGATTACGGTAGCGAGTGTGCGACTGATAAAGCGTAGCTCGTGACTTGACACCTGTGATGAAACAGAGCCTGTGCGCGCGTGTGTGCGCGATAAAGGGGTGGGGGGCTCGCGTATGTGCGCGCGCGATAAAGGGGTTCATCGTGGGGGGTCGTAGATATCTATAATAAAACAGAGCGAAGGGCGGGAATTACGGTTAAAATACACGTTTATGATTGGTTGAGGGGAGGGCGGGAAATCCGGGGGTAAAATACACGCTTGCGATTGGACGAAGCGAGGGCGGGACTTTTGAACAAGGGCGGGAAAATACACACTTATGATTGGTCGATGACAGGGCGGGACTTCCGAGCAAATAAACGCTTCTGATTGGACGAGAGGGCGGGACTTCCTGTCAAATACACGCTTCTGATTGGACAAGGGGGCGGGACTTCCCTCCCAAAAGGGGGCGGGGCTTGATGACGTGGCACGCTCTGATTGGCCCAAATGACCTGTCAAAACGAAGTTACAAAAAGTGCCTCATATATCTCTCTGCTGTAAGCTTTTTAGCTTAAGGCTCCGATTGTGAAGATTGTAGCTACAGTCATTTAAACACAAGAGAAGAACAAAACTAAAAAAAAATAAAACAAATAAACAATAAATGAATAAAAAATAAACAAACAAATGAACAAAAAACACTGGAAAGCCAATCATTTTAATTTGAGTTGTGAGGCTTTTTACTTTACAACCAGCTCTGTAACAAGAGTTACTCTTAGAACAGTCTTCTACAGCCAACAGTCATTGCTTATGGCCATAGCACTCTTACAAATCCCGATCTTGTGGGCTTAGTTAGTACTTGGAATGGAGACTGCCAGGGAACACTAGGTGCTGTAAGCATTTTAGCTTAAGGCTCCGATTGTGAAGATTGTATGCTACAGTCATTTAAACACAAGAGAAGAACAAAACTAAAAAAAAGAAAACAAATAAACAATAAATGAATAAAAAATAAACAAACAAATAAAAAACAAATAAACAAAAAACACTGGAAGGCCAATCATTTTAATTTGAGTTGTGAGGCTTTTTACTTTACAAGCAGCTCTGTAACAAGAGTTACTCTTAGAACAGTCTTCTACAGCCAACAGTCATTGCTTATGGCCATAGCACTCTTAGAAATCCCGATCTTGTGGGCTTAGTTAGTACTTGGAATGGAGACTGCCAAGGAACACTAGGTGCTGTAAGCTTTTTAGCTTAAGACTCCGATTGTGAAGATTGTATGCTACAGTCATTTAAACACAAGAGAAGAGGAAAAAACAAAACAAAAACAAAAATAAATAAACAATAAATGAATAAAAAACAAATAAACAAATAAAAAAACAAAGAAACAAAAAACACTGGAAAGCCAATCATTTTAATTTGAGTTGTGAGGCTTTTTAATCTACAAGCAGCTCTGTAACAAGAGTTACTCTTAGAACAGTCTTCTACAGCCAACAGTCATTGCTCATGGCCATAGCACTCTTAGAAATCCTGATCTTGTGGGCTTAGTTAGTACTTGAAATGGAGACTGCCAGGGAACACTAGGTGTTGTAAGCTTTTTAGCTTAAGGCGCCGATTGTGAAGATTGTATGCTACAGTCATTTAAACACAAGAGAAGAACAAAACTAAAAAAAGAAAACAAATGCACAATTAATGAATAAAAAATAAACAAACAAATAAAAAAACAAATAAACAAAAAACACTGGAAAGCCAATCATTTTAATTTGAGTTGTGAGGCTTTTTACTTTACAAGCAGCTCTGTAACAAGAGTTACTCTTAGAACAGTCTTCTACAGCCAACAGTCATTGCTTATGGCCATAGCACTCTTAGAAATCCCGATCTTGTGGGCTTAGTTAGTACTTGGAATGGAGACTGCCAGGGAACACTAGGTGCTGTAAGCTTTTTAGCTTAAGGCTCCGATTGTGAAGGTTGTATGCTACAGTCATTTAAACACAAGAGAAGAGCAAAACTAAAAACAAATAAACAATAAATGAATAAAAAATAAACAAACAAATAAAAAAACAAATAAACAAAAAACACTGGAAAGCCAATCATTTTAATTTGAGTTGTGAGGCTTTTTACTTTACAAGCAGCTCTGTAACAAGAGTTACTCTTAGAACAGTCTTCTACAGCCAACAGTCATTGCTTATGGCCATAGCACTCTAACAAATCCCGATCTTGTGGGCTTAGTTAGTACTTGGAATGGAGACTGCCAGGGAACACTAGGTGCTGTAAGCTTTTTAGCTTAAGGCTCCGATTGTGAAGGTTGTATGCTACAGTCATTTAAACACAAGAGAAGAGCAAAACTAAAAACAAATAAACAATAAATGAATAAAAAATAAACAAACAAATAAACAAAAAACACTGGAAAGCCAATCATTTTAATTTGAGTTGTGAGGCTTTTTACTTTACAAGCAGCTCTGTAACAAGAGTTACTCTTAGAACAGTCTTCTACAGCCAACAGTCATTGCTTATGGCCATAGCACTCTTACAAATCCCGATCTTGTGGGCTTAGTTAGTACTTGGAATGGAGACTGCCAGGGAACACTAGGTGCTGTAAGCATTTTAGCTTAAGGCTCAGATTGTGAAGATTGTATGCTACAGTCATTTAAACACAAGAGAAGAACAAAACTAAAAAAAAAGAAAACAAATAAACAAAAAATGAATAAAAAATAAACAAACAAATAAAAAAACAAATAAACAAAAAACACTGGAAAGCCAATCATTTTAATTTGAGTTGTGAGGCTTTTTACTTTACAAGCAGCTCTGTAACAAGAGTTACTCTTAGAACAGTCTTCTACAGCCAACAGTCATTGCTTATGGCCATAGCACTCTTAGAAATCCCGATATTGTGGGCTTAGTTAGTACTTGGAATGGAGACTGCCAAGGAACACTAGGTGCTGTAAGCTTTTTAGCTTAAGGCTCCGATTGTGAAGATTGTATGCTACAGTCATTTAAACACAAGAGAAGAATAAAACTAAAAAAAAGAAAACAAATAAACAATACATGAATAAAAAATAAAAACAAACAAATTAAAAACAAATAAACAAAAAACACTGGAAGGCCAATCATTTTAATTTGAGTTGTGAGGCTTTTTACTTTACAAGCAGCTCTGTAACAAGAGTTACTCTTAGAACAGTCTTCTACATCCAACAGTCATTGCTTATGGCCATAGCACTCTTAGAAATCCCGATATTGTGGGCTTAGTTAGTACTTGGAATGGAGACTGCCAAGGAACACTAGGTGCTGTAAGCTTTTTAGCTTAAGACTCCGATTGTGAAGATTGTATGCTACAGTCATTTAAACACAAGAGAAGAGGAAAAAACAAAACAAAAACAAAAATAAATAAACAATAAATGAATAAAAAATAAATAAACAAATAAAAAAACAAAGAAACAAAAAACACTGGAAAGCCAATCATTTTAATTTGAGTTGTGAGGCTTTTTAATCTACAAGCAGCTCTGTAACAAGAGTTACTCTTAGAACAGTCTTCTACAGCCAACAGTCATTGCTCATGGCCATAGCACTCTTAGAAATCCTGATCTTGTGGGCTTAGTTAGTACTTGAAATGGAGACTGCCAGGGAACACTAGGTGTTGTAAGCTTTTTAGCTTAAGGCGCCGATTGTGAAGATTGTATGCTACAGTCATTTAAACACAAGAGAAGAACAAAACTAAAAAAAAGAAAACAAATACACAATTAATGAATAAAAAATAAACAAACAAATAAAAAAACAAATAAACAAAAAACACTGGAAAGCCAATCATTTTAATTTGAGTTGTGAGGCTTTTTACTTTACAAGCAGCTCTGTAACAAGAGTTACTCTTAGAACAGTCTTCTACAGCCAACAGTCATTGCTTATGGCCATAGCACTCTTAGAAATCCCGATCTTGTGGGCTTAGTTAGTACTTGGAATGGAGACTGCCAGGGAACACTAGGTGCTGTAAGCTTTTTAGCTTAAGGCTCCGATTGTGAAGGTTGTATGCTACAGTCATTTAAACACAAGAGAAGAGCAAAACTAAAAACAAATAAACAATAAATGAATAAAAAATAAACAAACAAATAAAAAAACAAATAAACAAAAAACACTGGAAAGCCAATCATTTTAATTTGAGTTGTGAGGCTTTTTACTTTACAAGCAGCTCTGTAACAAGAGTTACTCTTAGAACAGTCTTCTACAGCCAACAGTCATTGCTTATGGCCATAGCACTCTTAGAAATCCCGATCTTGTGGGCTTAGTTAGTACTTGGAATGGAGACTGCCAGGGAACACTAGGTGCTGTAAGCTTTTTAGCTTAAGGCTCCGATTGTGAAGGTTGTATGCTACAGTCATTTAAACACAAGAGAAGAGCAAAACTAAAAAGAAATAAACAATAAATGAATAAAAAATAAACAAACAAATAAAAAAACAAATAAACAAAAAACACTGGAAAGCCAATCATTTTAATTTGAGTTGTGAGGCTTTTTACTTTACAAGCAGCTCTGTAACAAGAGTTACTCTTAGAACAGTCTTCTACAGCCAACAGTCATTGCTTATGGCCATAGCACTCTTAGAAATCCCGATCTTGTGGGCTTAGTTAGTACTTGGAATGGAGACTGCCAGGGAACACTAGGTGCTGTAAGCTTTTTAGCTTAAGGCTCCGATTGTGAAGATTGTAGCTACAGTCATTTAAACACAAGAGAAGAACAAAACTAAAAAAACTAAAACAAATAAACAATAAATGAATAAAAAATAAACAAACAAATAAACAAAAAACACTGGAAAGCCAATCATTTTAATTTGAGTTGTGAGGCTTTTTACTTTACAAGCAGCTCTGTAACAAGAGTTACTCTTAGAACAGTCTTCTACAGCCAACAGTCATTGCTTATGGCCATAGCACTCTTAGAAATCCCGATCTTGTGGGCTTAGTTAGTACTTGGAATGGAGACTGCCAGGGAACACTAGGTGCTGTAAGCTTTTTAGCTTAAGGCTCCGATTGTGAAGATTGTAGCTACAGTCATTTAAACACAAGAGAAGAACAAAACTAAAAAAACTAAAACAAATAAACAATAAATGAATAAAAAATAAACAAACAAATAAACAAAAAACACTGGAAAGCCAATCATTTTAATTTGAGTTGTGAGGCTTTTTACTTTACAAGCAGCTCTGTAACAAGAGTTACTCTTAGAACAGTCTTCTACAGCCAACAGTCATTGCTTATGGCCATAGCACTCTTACAAATCCCGATCTTGTGGGCTTAGTTAGTACTTGGAATGGAGACTGCCAGGGAACACTAGGTGCTGTAAGCTTTTTAGCTTAAGGCTCCGATTGTGAAGATTGTATGCTACAGTCATTTAAACACAAGAGAAGAACAAAACTAAAAAAAAGAAAACAAATAAACAATAAATGAATAAAAAATAAACAAACAAATTAAAAACAAATAAACAAAAAACACTGGAAGGCCAATCATTTTAATTTGAGTTGTGAGGCTTTTTACTTTACAAGCAGCTCTGTAACAAGAGTTACTCTTAGAACAGTCTTCTACAGCCAACAGTCATTGCTTATGGCCATAGCACTCTTAGAAATCCCGATCTTGTGGGCTTAGTTAGTACTTGGAATGGAGACTGCCAAGGAACACTAGGTGCTGTAAGCTTTTTAGCTTAAGACTCCGATTGTGAAGATTGTATGCTACAGTCATTTAAACACAAGAGAAGAGGAAAAAACAAAACAAAAACAAAAATAAATAAACAATAAATGAATAAAAAAACAAATAAACAAATAAAAAAACAAAGAAACAAAAAACACTGGAAAGCCAATCATTTTAATTTGAGTTGTGAGGCTTTTTAATCTACAAGCAGCTCTGTAACAAGAGTTACTCTTAGAACAGTCTTCTACAGCCAACAGTCATTGCTCATGGCCATAGCACTCTTAGAAATCCTGATCTTGTGGGCTTAGTTAGTACTTGAAATGGAGACTGCCAGGGAACACTAGGTGTTGTAAGCTTTTTAGCTTAAGGCGCCGATTGTGAAGATTGTATGCTACAGTCATTTAAACACAAGAGAAGAACAAAACTAAAAAAAAGAAAACAAATACACAATTAATGAATAAAAAATAAACAAACAAATAAAAAAACAAATAAACAAAAAACACTGGAAAGCCAATCATTTTAATTTGAGTTGTGAGGCTTTTTACTTTACAAGCAGCTCTGTAACAAGAGTTACTCTTAGAACAGTCTTCTACAGCCAACAGTCATTGCTTATGGCCATAGCACTCTTAGAAATCCCGATCTTGTGGGCTTAGTTAGTACTTGGAATGGAGACTGCCAGGGAACACTAGGTGCTGTAAGCTTTTTAGCTTAAGGCTCCGATTGTGAAGGTTGTATGCTACAGTCATTTAAACACAAGAGAAGAGCAAAACTAAAAACAAATAAACAATAAATGAATAAAAAATAAACAAACAAATAAAAAAACAAATAAACAAAAAACACTGGAAAGCCAATCATTTTAATTTGAGTTGTGAGGCTTTTTACTTTACAAGCAGCTATGTAACAAGAGTTACTCTTAGAACAGTCTTCTACAGCCAACAGTCATTGCTTATGGCCATAGCACTCTAACAAATCCCGATCTTGTGGGCTTAGTTAGTACTTGGAATGGAGACTGCCAGGGAACACTAGGTGCTGTAAGCTTTTTAGCTTAAGGCTCCGATTGTGAAGGTTGTATGCTACAGTCATTTAAACACAAGAGAAGAGCAAAACTAAAAAGAAATAAACAATAAATGAATAAAAAATAAACAAACAAATAAACAAAAAACACTGGAAAGCCAATCATTTTAATTTGAGTTGTGAGGCTTTTTACTTTACAAGCAGCTCTGTAACAAGAGTTACTCTTAGAACAGTCTTCTACAGCCAACAGTCATTGCTTATGGCCATAGCACTCTAACAAATCCCGATCTTGTGGGCTTAGTTAGTACTTGGAATGGAGACTGCCAAGGAACACTAGGTGCTGTAAGCTTTTTAGCTTAAGACTCCGATTGTGAAGATTGTATGCTACAGTCATTTAAACACAAGAGAAGAGGAAAAAACAAAACAAAAACAAAAATAAATAAACAATAAATGAATAAAAAACAAATAAACAAATAAAAAAACAAAGAAACAAAAAACACTGGAAAGCCAATCATTTTAATTTGAGTTGTGAGGCTTTTTAATCTACAAGCAGCTCTGTAACAAGAGTTACTCTTAGAACAGTCTTCTACAGCCAACAGTCATTGCTCATGGCCATAGCACTCTTAGAAATCCTGATCTTGTGGGCTTAGTTAGTACTTGAAATGGAGACTGCCAGGGAACACTAGGTGTTGTAAGCTTTTTAGCTTAAGGCGCCGATTGTGAAGATTGTATGCTACAGTCATTTAAACACAAGAGAAGAACAAAACTAAAAAAAAGAAAACAAATACACAATTAATGAATAAAAAATAAACAAACAAATAAAAAAACAAATAAACAAAAAACACTGGAAAGCCAATCATTTTAATTTGAGTTGTGAGGCTTTTTACTTTACAAGCAGCTCTGTAACAAGAGTTACTCTTAGAACAGTCTTCTACAGCCAACAGTCATTGCTTATGGCCATAGCACTCTTAGAAATCCCGATCTTGTGGGCTTAGTTAGTACTTGGAATGGAGACTGCCAGGGAACACTAGGTGCTGTAAGCTTTTTAGCTTAAGGCTCCGATTGTGAAGGTTGTATGCTACAGTCATTTAAACACAAGAGAAGAGCAAAACTAAAAACAAATAAACAATAAATGAATAAAAAATAAACAAACAAATAAAAAAACAAATAAACAAAAAACACTGGAAAGCCAATCATTTTAATTTGAGTTGTGAGGCTTTTTACTTTACAAGCAGCTCTGTAACAAGAGTTACTCTTAGAACAGTCTTCTACAGCCAACAGTCATTGCTTATGGCCATAGCACTCTAACAAATCCCGATCTTGTGGGCTTAGTTAGTACTTGGAATGGAGACTGCCAGGGAACACTAGGTGCTGTAAGCTTTTTAGCTTAAGGCTCCGATTGTGAAGGTTGTATGCTACAGTCATTTAAACACAAGAGAAGAGCAAAACTAAAAAGAAATAAACAATAAATGAATAAAAAATAAACAAACAAATAAACAAAAAACACTGGAAAGCCAATCATTTTAATTTGAGTTGTGAGGCTTTTTACTTTACAAGCAGCTCTGTAACAAGAGTTACTCTTAGAACAGTCTTCTACAGCCAACAGTCATTGCTTATGGCCATAGCACTCTTACAAATCCCGATCTTGTGGGCTTAGTTAGTACTTGGAATGGAGACTGCCAGGGAACACTAGGTGCTGTAAGCATTTTAGCTTAAGGCTCCGATTGTGAAGATTGTATGCTACAGTCATTTAAACACAAGAGAAGAACAAAACTAAAAAAAAAGAAAACAAATAAACAAAAAATGAATAAAAAATAAACAAACAAATAAAAAACAAATAAACAAAAAACACTGGAAAGCCAATCATTTTAATTTGAGTTGTGAGGCTTTTTACTTTACAATCAGCTCTGTAACAAGAGTTACTCTTAGAACAGTCTTCTACAGCCAACAGTCATTGTTTATGGCCATCGCACTCTTACAAATCCCGATCTTGTGGGCTTAGTTAGTACTTGGAATGGAGACTGCCAGGGAACACTAGGTGCTGTAAGCTTTTTAGCTTAAGGCTCCGATTGTGAAGATTGTATGCTACAGTCATTTAAACACAAGAGAAGAACAAAACTAAAAAAAAGAAAACAAATAAACAATAAATGAATAAAAAATAAACAAACAAATTAAAAACAAATAAACAAAAAACACTGGAAAGCCAATCATTTTAATTTGAGTTGTGAGGCTTTTTACTTTACAAGCAGCTCTGTAACAAGAGTTACTCTTAGAACAGTCTTCTACAGCCAACAGTCATTGCTTATGGCCATAGCACTCTTAGAAATCCCGATATTGTGGGCTTAGTTAGTACTTGGAATGGAGACTGCCAAGGAACACTAGGTGCTGTAAGCTTTTTAGCTTAAGACTCCGATTGTGAAGATTGTATGCTACAGTCATTTAAACACAAGAGAAGAGGAAAAAACAAAACAAAAACAAAAATAAATAAACAATAAATGAATAAAAAACAAATAAACAAATAAAAAAACAAAGAAACAAAAAACACTGGAAAGCCAATCATTTTAATTTGAGTTGTGAGGCTTTTTAATTTACAAGCAGCTCTGTAACAAGAGTTACTCTTAGAACAGTCTTCTACAGCCAACAGTCATTGCTCATGGCCATAGCACTCTTAGAAATCCTGATCTTGTGGGCTTAGTTAGTACTTGAAATGGAGACTGCCAGGGAACACTAGGTGTTGTAAGCTTTTTAGCTTAAGGCTCCGATTGTGAAGATTGTATGCTACAGTCATTTAAACACAAGAGAAGAACAAAACTAAAAAAAAGAAAACAAATACACAATTAATGAATAAAAAATAAACAAACAAATAAAAAAACAAATAAACAAAAAACACTGGAAAGCCAATCATTTTAATTTGAGTTGTGAGGCTTTTTACTTTACAAGCAGCTCTGTAACAAGAGTTACTCTTAGAACAGTCTTCTACAGCCAACAGTCATTGCTTATGGCCATAGCACTCTTAGAAATCCCGATCTTGTGGGCTTAGTTAGTACTTGGAATGGAGACTGCCAGGGAACACTAGGTGCTGTAAGCTTTTTAGCTTAAGGCTCCGATTGTGAAGGTTGTATGCTACAGTCATTTAAACACAAGAGAAGAGCAAAACTAAAAAAGAAATAAACAATAAATGAATAAAAAATAAACAAACAAATAAAAAAACAAATAAACAATAAACACTGGAAAGCCAATCATTTTAATTTGAGTTGTGAGGCTTTTTACTTTACAAGCAGCTCTGTAACAAGAGTTACTCTTAGAACAGTCTTCTACAGCCTACAGTCATTGCTTATGGCCATAGCACTCTTAGAAATCCTGATCTTGTGGGCTTAGTTAGTACTTGGAATGGAGACTGCCAGGGAACACTAGGTGCTGTAAGCTTTTTAGCTTAAGGCTCCGATTGTGAAGGTTGTATGCTACAGTCATTTAAACACAAGAGAAGAGCAAAACTAAAAACAAATAAACAATAAATGAATAAAAAATAAACAAACAAATAAAAACAAATAAACAAAAAACACTGGAAAGCCAATCATTTTAATTTGAGTTGTGAGGCTTTTTACTTTACAAGCAGCTCTGTAACAAGAGTTACTCTTAGAACAGTCTTCTACAGCCAACAGTCATTGCTTATGGCCATAGCACTCTTAGAAATCCCGATCTTGTGGGCTTAGTTAGTACTTGGAATGGAGACTGCCAGGGTGACTGCTAGGTGCTGTAAGCTTTTTAGCTTAAGACTCCGATTGTGAAGATTGTATGCTACAGTCATTTAAACACGAGAAGAACAAAACTAAAAAAAAGAAAACAAATACACAAGTAATGAATAAAAAATAAACAAACAAATAAAAAAACAAAGAAACAAAAAACACTGGAAAGCCAATCATTTTAATTTGAGTTGTGAGGCTTTTTAATTTACAAGCAGCTCTGTAACAAGAGTTACTCTTAGAACAGTCTTCTATAGCCAACAGTCATTGCTTATGGCCATAGCACTCTTAGAAATCCTGATCTTGTGGGCTTAGTTAGTACTTGAAATGGAGACTGCCAGGGAACACTAGGTGTTGTAAGCTTTTTAGCTTAAGGCTCCGATTGTGAAGATTGTATGCTACAGTCATTTAAACACGAGAAGAACAAAACTAAAAAAAAGAAAACAAATACACAATTAATGAATAAAAAATAAACAAACAAATAAAAAAACAAATAAACAAAAAACACTGGAAAGCCAATCATTTTAATTTGAGTCATTTAAACACAAGAAACACACTGCAGTCATTTAAACACAAGAGAAGAGCAAAACTAAAAACAAATAAACAATGAATGAATAAAAAATAAACAAACAAATAAAAACAAATAAACAAAAAACACTGGAAAGCCAATCATTTCAATTTGAGTTGTGAGGCTTTTTACTTTACAAGCAGCTCTGTAACAAGAGTTACTCTTAGAACAGTCTTCTACAGCCAACAGTCATTGCTTATGGCCATAGCACTCTTAGAAATCCCGATCTTGTGGGCTTAGTTAGTACTTGGAATGGAGACTGCCAGGGAACACTAGGTGCTGTAAGCTTTTTAGCTTAAGACTCCGATTGTGAAGATTGTATGCTACAGTCATTTAAACACAAGAGAAGAGGAAAAAACAAAACAAAAACAAAAATAAATAAACAATAAATGAATAAAAAACAAATAAAAAAACAAAAAAACAAAGAAACAAAAAACACTGGAAAGCCAATCATTTTAATTTGAGTTGTGAGGCTTTTTAATTCACAAGCAGCTCTGTAACAAGAGTTACTCTTAGAACAGTCTTCTACAGCCAACAGTCATTGCTTATGGCCATAGCACTCTTAGAAATCCCGATCTTGTGGGCTTAGTTAGTACTTGGAATGGAGACTGCCAGGGAACACTAGGTGCTGTAAGCTTTTTAGCTTAAGGCTCCGATTGTGAAGGTTGTGTGCTACAGTCATTTAAACACAAGAGAAGAGCAAAATTAAAAACAAATAAACAATAAATGAATAAAAAATAAACAAACAAATAAAAAAACAAATAAACAAAAAACACTGGAAAGCCAATCATTTTAATTTGAGTTTTGAGGCTTTTTAGTTTACAAGCAGCTCTGTAACAAGAGTTACTCTTAGAACAGTCTTCTACAGCCAACAGTCATTGCTTATGGCCATAGCACTCTAACAAATCCCGATCTTGTGGGCTTAGTTAGTACTTGGAATGGAGACTGCCAGGGAACACTAGGTGCTGTAAGCTTTTTAGCTTAAGGCTCCGATTGTGAAGGTTGTATGCTACAGTCATTTAAACACAAGAGAAGAGCAAAACTAAAAAGAAATAAACAATAAATGAATAAAAAATAAACAAACAAATAAACAAAAAACACTGGAAAGCCAATCATTTTAATTTGAGTTGTGAGGCTTTTTACTTTACAAGCAGCTCTGTAACAAGAGTTACTCTTAGAACAGTCTTCTACAGCCAACAGTCATTGCTTATGGCCATAGCACTCTTACAAATCCCGATCTTGTGGGCTTAGTTAGTACTTGGAATGGAGACTGCCAGGGAACACTAGGTGCTGTAAGCATTTTAGCTTAAGGCTCCGATTGTGAAGATTGTATGCTACAGTCATTTAAACACAAGAGAAGAACAAAACTAAAAAAAAGAAAACAAATAAACAAAAAATGAATAAAAAATAAACAAACAAATAAAAAACAAATAAACAAAAAACACTGGAAAGCCAATCATTTTAATTTGAGTTGTGAGGCTTTTTACTTTACAATCAGCTCTGTAACAAGAGTTACTCTTAGAACAGTCTTCTACAGCCAACAGTCATTGTTTATGGCCATCGCACTCTTACAAATCCCGATCTTGTGGGCTTAGTTAGTACTTGGAATGGAGACTGCCAGGGAACACTAGGTGCTGTAAGCTTTTTAGCTTAAGGCTCCGATTGTGAAGATTGTATGCTACAGTCATTTAAACACAAGAGAAGAACAAAACTAAAAAAAAGAAAACAAATAAACAATAAATGAATAAAAAATAAACAAACAAATTAAAAACAAATAAACAAAAAACACTGGAAAGCCAATCATTTTAATTTGAGTTGTGAGGCTTTTTACTTTACAAGCAGCTCTGTAACAAGAGTTACTCTTAGAACAGTCTTCTACAGCCAACAGTCATTGCTTATGGCCATAGCACTCTTAGAAATCCCGATATTGTGGGCTTAGTTAGTACTTGGAACGGAGACTGCCAAGGAACACTAGGTGCTGTAAGCTTTTTAGCTTAAGACTCCGATTGTGAAGATTGTATGCTACAGTCATTTAAACACAAGAGAAGAGGAAAAAACAAAACAAAAACAAAAATAAATAAACAATAAATGAATAAAAAACAAATAAACAAATAAAAAAACAAAGAAACAAAAAACACTGGAAAGCCAATCATTTTAATTTGAGTTGTGAGGCTTTTTAATTTACAAGCAGCTCTGTAACAAGAGTTACTCTTAGAACAGTCTTCTACAGCCAACAGTCATTGCTCATGGCCATAGCACTCTTAGAAATCCTGATCTTGTGGGCTTAGTTAGTACTTGAAATGGAGACTGCCAGGGAACACTAGGTGTTGTAAGCTTTTTAGCTTAAGGCTCCGATTGTGAAGATTGTATGCTACAGTCATTTAAACACAAGAGAAGAACAAAACTAAAAAAAAGAAAACAAATACACAATTAATGAATAAAAAATAAACAAACAAATAAAAAAACAAATAAACAAAAAACACTGGAAAGCCAATCATTTTAATTTGAGTTGTGAGGCTTTTTACTTTACAAGCAGCTCTGTAACAAGAGTTACTCTTAGAACAGTCTTCTACAGCCAACAGTCATTGCTTATGGCCATAGCACTCTTAGAAATCCCGATCTTGTGGGCTTAGTTAGTACTTGGAATGGAGACTGCCAGGGAACACTAGGTGCTGTAAGCTTTTTAGCTTAAGGCTCCGATTGTGAAGGTTGTATGCTACAGTCATTTAAACACAAGAGAAGAGCAAAACTAAAAAAGAAATAAACAATAAATGAATAAAAAATAAACAAACAAATAAAAAAACAAATAAACAAAAAACACTGGAAAGCCAATCATTTTAATTTGAGTTGTGAGGCTTTTTACTTTACAAGCAGCTCTGTAACAAGAGTTACTCTTAGAACAGTCTTCTACAGCCTACAGTCATTGCTTATGGCCATAGCACTCTTAGAAATCCTGATCTTGTGGGCTTAGTTAGTACTTGGAATGGAGACTGCCAGGGAACACTAGGTGCTGTAAGCTTTTTAGCTTAAGGCTCCGATTGTGAAGGTTGTATGCTACAGTCATTTAAACACAAGAGAAGAGCAAAACTAAAAACAAATAAACAATAAATGAATAAAAAATAAACAAACAAATAAAAACAAATAAACAAAAAACACTGGAAAGCCAATCATTTTAATTTGAGTTGTGAGGCTTTTTACTTTACAAGCAGCTCTGTAACAAGAGTTACTCTTAGAACAGTCTTCTACAGCCAACAGTCATTGCTTATGGCCATAGCACTCTTAGAAATCCCGATCTTGTGGGCTTAGTTAGTACTTGGAATGGAGACTGCCAGGGAACACTAGGTGCTGTAAGCTTTTTAGCTTAAGACTCCGATTGTGAAGATTGTATGCTACAGTCATTTAAACACGAGAAGAACAAAACTAAAAAAAAGAAAACAAATACACAATTAATGAATAAAAAATAAACAAACAAATAAAAAAACAAAGAAACAAAAAACACTGGAAAGCCAATCATTTTAATTTGAGTTGTGAGGCTTTTTAATTTACAAGCAGCTCTGTAACAAGAGTTACTCTTAGAACAGTCTTCTATAGCCAACAGTCATTGCTTATGGCCATAGCACTCTTAGAAATCCTGATCTTGTGGGCTTAGTTAGTACTTGAAATGGAGACTGCCAGGGAACACTAGGTGTTGTAAGCTTTTTAGCTTAAGGCTCCGATTGTGAAGATTGTATGCTACAGTCATTTAAACACGAGAAGAACAAAACTAAAAAAAAGAAAACAAATACACAATTAATGAATAAAAAATAAACAAACAAATAAAAAAACAAATAAACAAAAAACACTGGAAAGCCAATCATTTTAATTTGAGTTGTGAGGCTTTTTACTTTACAAGCAGCTCTGTAACAAGAGTTACTCTTAGAACAGTCTTCTACAGCCAACAGTCATTGCTTATGGCCGTAGCACTCTTAGAAATCCCGATCTTGTGGGCTTAGTTAGTACTTGGAATGGAGACTGCCAGGGAACACTAGGTGCTGTAAGCTTTTTAGCTTAAGGCTCCGATTGTGAAGGTTGTATGCTACAGTCATTTAAACACAAGAGAAGAGCAAAACTAAAAAGAAATAAACAATAAATGAATAAAAAATAAACAAACAAATAAAAAAACAAATAAACAAAAAACACTGGAAAGCCAATCATTTTAATTTGAGTTGTGAGGCTTTTTACTTTACAAGCAGCTCTGTAACAAGAGTTACTCTTAGAACAGTCTTCTACAGCCAACAGTCATTGCTTATGGCCATAGCACTCTTAGAAATCCCGATCTTGTGGGCTTAGTTAGTACTTGGAATGGAGACTGCCAGGGAACACTAGGTGCTGTAAGCTTTTTAGCTTAAGGCTCCGATTGTGAAGGTTGTATGCTGCAGTCATTTAAACACAAGAGAAGAGCAAAACTAAAAACAAATAAACAATGAATGAATAAAAAATAAATAAACAAATAAAAACAAATAAACAAAAAACACTGGAAAGCCAATCATTTCAATTTGAGTTGTGAGGCTTTTTACTTTACAAGCAGCTCTGTAACAAGAGTTACTCTTAGAACAGTCTTCTACAGCCAACAGTCATTGCTTATGGCCATAGCACTCTTAGAAATCCCGATCTTGTGGGCTTAGTTAGTACTTGGAATGGAGACTGCCAGGGAACACTAGGTGCTGTAAGCTTTTTAGCTTAAGACTCCGATTGTGAAGATTGTATGCTACAGTCATTTAAACACAAGAGAAGAGGAAAAAACAAAACAAAAACAAAAATAAATAAACAATAAATGAATAAAAAACAAATAAAAAAACAAAAAAACAAAGAAACAAAAAACACTGGAAAGCCAATCATTTTAATTTGAGTTGTGAGGCTTTTTAATTCACAAGCAGCTCTGTAACAAGAGTTACTCTTAGAACAGTCTTCTACAGCCAACAGTCATTGCTTATGGCCATAGCACTCTTAGAAATCCCGATCTTGTGGGCTTAGTTGGTACTTGGAATGGAGACTGCCAGGGAACACTAGGTGCTGTAAGCTTTTTAGCTTAAGGCTCCGATTGTGAAGGTTGTGTGCTACAGTCATTTAAACACAAGAGAAGAGCAAAATTAAAAACAAATAAACAATAAATGAATAAAAAATAAACAAACAAATAAAAAAACAAATAAACAAAAAACACTGGAAAGCCAATCATTTTAATTTGAGTTTTGAGGCTTTTTAGTTTACAAGCAGCTCTGTAACAAGAGTTACTCTTAGAACAGTCTTCTACAGCCAACAGTCATTGCTTATGGCCATAGCACTCTTAGAAATCCCGATCTTGTGGGCTTAGTTAGTACTTGGAATGGAGACTGCCAGGGAACACTAGGTGCTGTAAGCTTTTTAGCTTAAGGCTCCGATTGTGAAGGTTGTATGCTACAGTCATTTAAACACAAGAGAAGAGCAAAACTAAAAACAAATAAACAATAAATGAATAAAAAATAAACAAACAAATAAAAAAACAAATAAACAAAAAACACTGGAAAGCCAATCATTTTAATTTGAGTTGTGAGGCTTTTTACTTTACAAGCAGCCCTGTAACAAGAGTTACTCTTAGAACAGTCTTCTACAGCCAACAGTCATTGCTTATGGCCATAGCACTCTTAGAAATCCCGATCTTGTGGGCTTAGTTAGTACTTGGAATGGAGACTGCCAGGGAACACTAGGTGCTGTAAGCTTTTTAGCTTAAGGCTCCGATTGTGAAGATTGTAGCTACAGTCATTTAAACACAAGAGAAGAACAAAACTAAAAAAACTAAAACAAATAAACAATAAATGAATAAAAAATAAACAAACAAATAAACAAAAAACACTGGAAAGCCAATCATTTTAATTTGAGTTGTGAGGCTTTTTACTTTACAAGCAGCTCTGTAACAAGAGTTACTCTTAGAACAGTCTTCTACAGCCAACAGTCATTGCTTATGGCCATAGCACTCTTAGAAATCCCGATCTTGTGGGCTTAGTTAGTACTTGGAATGGAGACTGCCAGGGAACACTAGGTGCTGTAAGCATTTTAGCTTAAGGCTCCGATTGTGAAGATTGTATGCTACAGTCATTTAAACACAAGAGAAGAACAAAACTAAAAAAAAAGAAAACAAATAAACAAAAAAATGAATAAAAAATAAACAAACAAATAAAAAACAAATAAACAAAAAACACTGGAAAGCCAATCATTTTAATTTGAGTTGTGAGGCTTTTTACTTTACAAGCAGCTCTGTAACAAGAGTTACTCTTAGAACAGTCTTCTACAGCCAACAGTCATTGCTTATGGCCATAGCACTCTTACAAATCCCGATCTTGTGGGCTTAGTTAGTACTTGGAATGGAGACTGCCAAGGAACACTAGGTGCTGTAAGCTTTTTAGCTTAAGACTCCGATTGTGAAGATTGTATGCTACAGTCATTTAAACACAAGAGAAGAGGAAATAACAAAACAAAAACAAAAATAAATAAACAATAAATGAATAAAAAACAAATAAACAAATAAAAAAACAAAGAAACAAAAAACACTGGAAAGCCAATCATTTTAATTTGAGATGTGAGGCTTTTTAATTTACAAGCAGCTCTGTAACAAGAGTTACTCTTAGAACAGTCTTCTACAGCCAACAGTCATTGCTTATGGCCATAGCACTCTTAGAAATCCCGATCTTGTGGGCTTAGTTAGTACTTGGAATGGAGACTGCCAGGGAACACTAGGTGCTGTAAGCTTTTTAACTTAAGGCTCCGATTGTGAAGATTGTATGCTACAGTCATTTAAACACAAGAGAAGTGGAAAAAACAAAACAAAAACAAAAATAAATAAACAATAAATGAATAAAAAACAAATCAACAAGTATAAAAACAATGAAACAAAAAACACTGGAAAGCCAATCATTTTAATTTGAGTTGTGAGGCTTTTTACTTTACAAGCAGCTGTGTAACAAGAGTTACTCTTAGAACAGTCTTCTACAGCCAACAGTCATTGCTTATGGCCATGGCACTCTTAGAAATCCCGATCGTGTGGTCTTAGTTAGTACTTGGAATAGAGACTGCCAGGGAACACTAGGTGCTGTAAGCTTTTTAGCTTAAGGGTCCGATTGTGAAGATTGTATGCTACAGTCATTTAAACACAAGAGAAGAGGAAAAAACAAAACAAAAACAAAAATAAATAAACAATAAATGAATAAAAAACAAATAAACAAATAAAAAAACAAAGAAACAAAAAACACTGGAAAGCCAATCATTTTAATTTGAGTTGTGAGGCTTTTTAATTTACAAGCAGCTCTGTAACAAGAGTTACTCTTAGAACAGTCTTCTACAGCCAACAGTCATTGCTTATGGCCATAGCACTCTTAGAAATCCCGATCTTGTGGGCTTAGTTAGTACTTGGAATGAAGACTGCCAGGGAACACTAGGTGCTGTAAGCTTTTTAGCTTAAGGCTCCGATTGTGAAGGTTGTGTGCTACAGTCATTTAAACACAAGAGAAGAGCAAAATTAAAAACAAATAAACAATAAATGAATAAAAAATAAACAAACAAATAAAAAAACAAATAAACAAAAAACACTGGAAAGCCAATCATTTTAATTTGAGTTTTGAGGCTTTTTAGTTTACAAGCAGCTCTGTAACAAGAGTTACTCTTAGAACAGTCTTCTACAGCCAACAGTCATTCCTTATGGCCATAGCACTCTTAGAAATCCCGATCTTGTGGGCTTAGTTAGTACTTGGAATGGAGACTGCCAGGGAACACTAGGTGCTGTAAGCTTTTTAGCTTAAGGCTCCGATTGTGAAGGTTGTATGCTACAGTCATTTAAACACAAGAGAAGAGCAAAACTAAAAACAAATAAACAATAAATGAATAAAAAATAAACAAACAAATAAAAAAACAAATAAACAAAAAACACTGGAAAGCCAATCATTTTAATTTGAGTTGTGAGGCTTTTTACTTTACAAGCAGCTCTGTAACAAGAGTTACTCTTAGAACAGTCTTCTACAGCCAACAGTCATTGCTTATGGCCATAGCACTCTTAGAAATCCCGATCTTGTGGGCTTAGTTAGTACTTGGAATGGAGACTGCCAGGGAACACTAGGTGCTGTAAGCTTTTTAGCTTAAGGCTCCGATTGTGAAGATTGTAGCTACAGTCATTTAAACACAAGAGAAGAACAAAACTAAAAAAACTAAAACAAATAAACAATAAATGAATAAAAAATAAACAAACAAATAAACAAAAAACACTGGAAAGCCAATCATTTTAATTTGAGTTGTGAGGCTTTTTACTTTACAAGCAGCTCTGTAACAAGAGTTACTCTTAGAACAGTCTTCTACAGCCAACAGTCATTGCTTATGGCCATAGCACTCTTACAAATCCCGATCTTGTGGGCTTAGTTAGTACTTGGAATGGAGACTGCCAGGGAACACTAGGTGCTGTAAGCATTTTAGCTTAAGGCTCCGATTGTGAAGATTGTATGCTACAGTCATTTAAACACAAGAGAAGAACAAAACTAAAAAAAAAGAAAACAAATAAACAAAAAAATGAATAAAAAATAAACAAACAAATAAAAAACAAATAAACAAAAAACACTGGAAAGCCAATCATTTTAATTTGAGTTGTGAGGCTTTTTACTTTACAAGCAGCTCTGTAACAAGAGTTACTCTTAGAACAGTCTTCTACAGCCAACAGTCATTGCTTATGGCCATAGCACTCTTACAAATCCCGATCTTGTGGGCTTAGTTAGTACTTGGAATGGAGACTGCCAAGGAACACTAGGTGCTGTAAGCTTTTTAGCTTAAGACTCCGATTGTGAAGATTGTATGCTACAGTCATTTAAACACAAGAGAAGAGGAAAAAACAAAACAAAAACAAAAATAAATAAACAATAAATGAATAAAAAACAAATAAACAAATAAAAAAACAAAGAAACAAAAAACACTGGAAAGCCAATCATTTTAATTTGAGTTGTGAGGCTTTTTAATTTACAAGCAGCTCTGTAACAAGAGTTACTCTTAGAACAGTCTTCTACAGCCAACAGTCATTGCTTATGGCCATAGCACTCTTAGAAATCCTGATCTTGTGGGCTTAGTTAGTACTTGGAATGGAGACTGCCAGGGAACACTAGGTGCTGTAAGCTTTTTAACTTAAGGCTCCGATTGTGAAGATTGTATGCTACAGTCATTTAAACACAAGAGAAGTGGAAAAAACAAAACAAAAACAAAAATAAATAAACAATAAATGAATAAAAAACAAATAAACAAATATAAAAACAATGAAACAAAAAACACTGGAAAGCCAATCATTTTAATTTGAGTTGTGAGGCTTTTTACTTTACAAGCAGCTCTGTAACAAGAGTTACTCTTAGAACAGTCTTCTACAGCCAACAGTCATTGCTTATGGCCATAGCACTCTTAGAAATCCCGATCGTGTGGGCTTAGTTAGTACTTGGAATAGAGACTGCCAGGGAACACTAGGTGCTGTAAGCTTTTTAGCTTAAGGGTCCGATTGTGAAGATTGTATGCTACAGTCATTTAAACACAAGAGAAGAACAAAACTAAAAAAAAAGAAAACAAATAAACAATAAATGAATAAAAAATAAACAAACAAATTAAAAACAAATAAACAAAAAACACTGGAAAGCCAATCATTTTAATTTGAGTTGTGAGGCTTTTTACTTTACAAGCAGCTCTGTAACAAGAGTTACTCTTAGAACAGTCTTCTACAGCCAACAGTCATTGCTTATGGCCATAGCACTCTTAGAAATCCCGATCTTGTGGGCTTAGTTAGTACTTGGAATGGAGACTGCCAGGGAACACTAGGTGCTGTAAGCTTTTTAGCTTAAGGCTCCGATTGTGAAGGTTGTATGCTACAGTCATTTAAACACAAGAGAAGAGCAAAACTAAAAACAAATAAACAATAAATGAATAAAAAATAAACAAACAAATAAAAAAACAAATAAACAAAAAACACTGGAAAGCCAATCATTTTAATTTGAGTTGTGAGGCTTTTTACTTTACAAGCAGCTCTGTAACAAGAGTTACTCTTAGAACAGTCTTCTACAGCCAACAGTCATTGCTTATGGCCATAGCACTCTTAGAAATCCCGATCTTGTGGGCTTAGTTAGTACTTGGAATGGAGACTGCCAGGGAACACTAGGTGCTGTAAGCTTTTTAGCTTAAGGCTCCGATTGTGAAGATTGTAGCTACAGTCATTTAAACACAAGAGAAGAACAAAACTAAAAAAACTAAAACAAATAAACAATAAATGAATAAAAAATAAACAAACAAATAAACAAAAAACACTGGAAAGCCAATCATTTTAATTTGAGTTGTGAGGCTTTTTACTTTACAAGCAGCTCTGTAACAAGAGTTACTCTTAGAACAGTCTTCTACAGCCAACAGTCATTGCTTATGGCCATAGCACTCTTAGAAATCCCGATCTTGTGGGCTTAGTTAGTACTTGGAATGGAGACTGCCAGGGAACACTAGGTGCTGTAAGCATTTTAGCTTAAGGCTCCGATTGTGAAGATTGTATGCTACAGTCATTTAAACACAAGAGAAGAACAAAACTAAAAAAAAAGAAAACAAATAAACAAAAAAATGAATAAAAAATAAACAAACAAATAAAAAACAAATAAACAAAAAACACTGGAAAGCCAATCATTTTAATTTGAGTTGTGAGGCTTTTTACTTTACAAGCAGCTCTGTAACAAGAGTTACTCTTAGAACAGTCTTCTACAGCCAACAGTCATTGCTTATGGCCATAGCACTCTTACAAATCCCGATCTTGTGGGCTTAGTTAGTACTTGGAATGGAGACTGCCAAGGAACACTAGGTGCTGTAAGCTTTTTAGCTTAAGACTCCGATTGTGAAGATTGTATGCTACAGTCATTTAAACACAAGAGAAGAGGAAATAACAAAACAAAAACAAAAATAAATAAACAATAAATGAATAAAAAACAAATAAACAAATAAAAAAACAAAGAAACAAAAAACACTGGAAAGCCAATCATTTTAATTTGAGTTGTGAGGCTTTTTAATTTACAAGCAGCTCTGTAACAAGAGTTACTCTTAGAACAGTCTTCTACAGCCAACAGTCATTGCTTATGGCCATAGCACTCTTAGAAATCCCGATCTTGTGGGCTTAGTTAGTACTTGGAATGGAGACTGCCAGGGAACACTAGGTGCTGTAAGCTTTTTAGCTTAAGGCTCCGATTGTGAAGATTGTATGCTACAGTCATTTAAACACAAGAGAAGTGGAAAAAACAAAACAAAAACAAAAATAAATAAACAATAAATGAATAAAAAACAAATCAACAAATATAAAAACAATGAAACAAAAAACACTGGAAAGCCAATCATTTTAATTTGAGTTGTGAGGCTTTTTACTTTACAAGCAGCTGTGTAACAAGAGTTACTCTTAGAACAGTCTTCTACAGCCAACAGTCATTGCTTATGGCCATAGCACTCTTAGAAATCCCGATCGTGTGGGCTTAGTTAGTACTTGGAATAGAGACTGCCAGGGAACACTAGGTGCTGTAAGCTTTTTAGCTTAAGGGTCCGATTGTGAAGATTGTATGCTACAGTCATTTAAACACAAGAGAAGAGGAAAAAACAAAACAAAAACAAAAATAAATAAACAATAAATGAATAAAAAACAAATAAACAAATAAAAAAACAAAGAAACAAAAAACACTGGAAAGCCAATCATTTTAATTTGAGTTGTGAGGCTTTTTAATTTACAAGCAGCTCTGTAACAAGAGTTACTCTTAGAACAGTCTTCTACAGCCAACAGTCATTGCTTATGGCCATAGCACTCTTAGAAATCCCGATCTTGTGGGCTTAGTTAGTACTTGGAATGGAGACTGCCAGGGAACACTAGGTGCTGTAAGCTTTTTAGCTTAAGGCTCCGATTGTGAAGGTTGTGTGCTACAGTCATTTAAACACAAGAGAAGAGCAAAATTAAAAACAAATAAACAATAAATGAATAAAAAATAAACAAACAAATAAAAAAACAAATAAACAAAAAACACTGGAAAGCCAATCATTTTAATTTGAGTTTTGAGGCTTTTTAGTTTACAAGCAGCTCTGTAACAAGAGTTACTCTTAGAACAGTCTTCTACAGCCAACAGTCATTCCTTATGGCCATAGCACTCTTAGAAATCCCGATCTTGTGGGCTTAGTTAGTACTTGGAATGGAGACTGCCAGGGAACACTAGGTGCTGTAAGCTTTTTAGCTTAAGGCTCCGATTGTGAAGGTTGTATGCTACAGTCATTTAAACACAAGAGAAGAGCAAAACTAAAAACAAATAAACAATAAATGAATAAAAAATAAACAAACAAATAAAAAAACAAATAAACAAAAAACACTGGAAAGCCAATCATTTTAATTTGAGTTGTGAGGCTTTTTACTTTACAAGCAGCTCTGTAACAAGAGTTACTCTTAGAACAGTCTTCTACAGCCAACAGTCATTGCTTATGGCCATAGCACTCTTAGAAATCCCGATCTTGTGGGCTTAGTTAGTACTTGGAATGGAGACTGCCAGGGAACACTAGGTGCTGTAAGCTTTTTAGCTTAAGGCTCCGATTGTGAAGATTGTAGCTACAGTCATTTAAACACAAGAGAAGAACAAAACTAAAAAAACTAAAACAAATAAACAATAAATGAATAAAAAATAAACAAACAAATAAACAAAAAACACTGGAAAGCCAATCATTTTAATTTGAGTTGTGAGGCTTTTTACTTTACAAGCAGCTCTGTAACAAGAGTTACTCTTAGAACAGTCTTCTACAGCCAACAGTCATTGCTTATGGCCATAGCACTCTTACAAATCCCGATCTTGTGGGCTTAGTTAGTACTTGGAATGGAGACTGCCAGGGAACACTAGGTGCTGTAAGCATTTTAGCTTAAGGCTCCGATTGTGAAGATTGTATGCTACAGTCATTTAAACACAAGAGAAGAGGAAAAAACAAAACAAAAACAAAAATAAATAAACAATAAATGAATAAAAAACAAATAAACAAATAAAAAAACAAAGAAACAAAAAACACTGGAAAGCCAATCATTTTAATTTGAGTTGTGAGGCTTTTTAATTTACAAGCAGCTCTGTAACAAGAGTTACTCTTAGAACAGTCTTCTATAGCCAACAGTCATTGCTTATGGCCATAGCACTCTTAGAAATCCCGATCTTGTGGGCTTAGTTAGCACTTGGAATGGAGACTGCCAGGGAACACTAGGTGCTGTAAGCTTTTTAGCTTAAGGCTCCGATTGTGAAGATTGTATGCTACAGTCATTTAAACACAAGAGAAGTGGAAAAAACAAAACAAAAACAAAAATAAATAAACAATAAATGAATAAAAAACAAATAAACAAATATAAAAACAATGAAACAAAAAACACTGGAAAGCCAATCATTTTAATTTGAGTTGTGAGGCTTTTTACTTTACAAGCAGCTCTGTAACAAGAGTTACTCTTAGAACAGTCTTCTACAGCCAACAGTCATTGCTTATGGCCATAGCACTCTTAGAAATCCCGATCTTGTGGGCTTAGTTAGTACTTGGAATGGAGACTGCCAAGGAACACTAGGTGCTGTAAGCTTTTTAGCTTAAGACTCCGATTGTGAAGATTGTATGCTACAGTCATTTAAACACAAGAGAAGAGGAAAAAACAAAACAAAAACAAAAATAAATAAACAATAAATGAATAAAAAACAAATAAACAAATAAAAAAACAAAGAAACAAAAAACACTGGAAAGCCAATCATTTTAATTTGAGTTGTGAGGCTTTTTAATTTACAAGCAGCTCTGTAACAAGAGTTACTCTTAGAACAGTCTTCTATAGCCAACAGTCATTGCTCATGGCCATAGCACTCTTAGAAATCCTGATCTTGTGGGCTTAGTTAGTACTTGGAATGGAGACTGCCAGGGAACACTAGGTGTTGTAAGCTTTTTAGCTTAAGGCTCCGATTGTGAGGATTGTATGCTACAGTCATTTAAACACGAGAAGAACAAAACTAAAAAAAAGAAAACAAATACACAATTAATGAATAAAAAATAAACAAACAAATAAAAAAACAAATAAACAAAAAACACTGGAAAGCCAATCATTTTAATTTGAGTTGTGAGGCTTTTTACTTTACAAGCAGCTCTGTAACAAGAGTTACTCTTAGAACAGTCTTCTACAGCCAACAGTCATTGCTTATGGCCATAGCACTCTTAGAAATCCCGATCTTGTGGGCTTAGTTAGTACTTGGAATGGAGACTGCCAGGGAACACTAGGTGCTGTAAGCTTTTTAGCTTAAGGCTTCGATTGTGAAGGTTGTATGCTACAATCATTTAAACACAAGAGAAGAGCAAAACTAAAAAGAAATAAACAATAAATGAATAAAAAATAAACAAACAAATAAAAAAACAAATAAACAAAAAACACTGGAAAGCCAATCATTTTAATTTGAGTTGTGAGGCTTTTTACTTTACAAGCAGCTCTGTAACAAGAGTTACTCTTAGAACAGTCTTCTACAGCCAACAGTCATTGCTTATGGCCATAGCACTCTTAGAAATCCCGATCTTGTGGGCTTAGTTAGTACTTGGAATGGAGACTGCCAGGGAACACTAGGTGCTGTAAACTTTTTAGCTTAAGGCTCTGATTGTGAAGGTTGTATGCTACAGTCATTTAAACACAAGAGAAGAGCAAAACTAAAAACAAATAAACAATAAATGAATAAAAAATAAACAAACAAATAAAAACAAATAAACAAAAAACACTGGAAAGCCAATCATTTTAATTTGAGTTGTGAGGCTTTTTACTTTACAAGCAGCTCTGTAACAAGAGTTACTCTTAGAACAGTCTTCTACAGCCAACAGTCATTGCTTATGGCCATAGCACTCTTAGAAATCCCGATCTTGTGGGCTTAGTTAGTACTTGGAATGGAGACTGCCAGGGAACACTAGGTGCTGTAAGCTTTTTAGCTTAAGACTCCGATTGTGAAGATTGTATGCTACAGTCATTTAAACACAAGAGAAGAGGAAAAAACAAAACAAAAACAAAAATAAATAAACAATAAATGAATAAAAAACAAATAAACAAATAAAAAAACAAAGAAACAAAAAACACTGGAAAGCCAATCATTTTAATTTGAGTTGTGAGGCTTTTTAATTTACAAGCAGCTCTGTAACAAGAGTTACTCTTAGAACAGTCTTCTACAGCCAACAGTCATTGCTTATGGCCATAGCACTCTTAGAAATCCCGATCGTGTGGGCTTAGTTAGTACTTGGAATAGAGACTGCCAGGGAACACTAGGTGCTGTAAGCTTTTTAGCTTAAGGGTCCGATTGTGAAGATTGTATGCTACAGTCATTTAAACACAAGAGAAGAACAAAACTAAAAAAAAAGAAAACAAATAAACAATAAATGAATAAAAAATAAACAAACAAATTAAAAACAAATAAACAAAAAACACTGGAAAGCCAATCATTTTAATTTGAGTTGTGAGGCTTTTTACTTTACAAGCAGCTCTGTAACAAGAGTTACTCTTAGAACAGTCTTCTACAGCCAACAGTCATTGCTTATGGCCATAGCACTCTTAGAAATCCCGATCTTGTGGGCTTAGTTAGTACTTGGAATGGAGACTGCCAAGGAACACTAGGTGCTGTAAGCTTTTTAGCTTAAGACTCCGATTGTGAAGATTGTATGCTACAGTCATTTAAACACAAGAGAAGAGGAAAAAACAAAACAAAAACAAAAATAAATAAACAATAAATGAATAAAAAACAAATAAACAAATAAAAAAACAAAGAAACAAAAAACACTGGAAAGCCAATCATTTTAATTTGAGTTGTGAGGCTTTTTAATTTACAAGCAGCTCTGTAACAAGAGTTACTCTTAGAACAGTCTTCTATAGCCAACAGTCATTGCTTATGGCCATAGCACTCTTAGAAATCCCGATCTTGTGGGCTTAGTTAGTACTTGGAATAGAGACTGCCAGGGAACACTAGGTGCTGTAAGCTTTTTAGCTTAAGGCTCCGATTGTGAAGATTGTATGCTACAGTCATTTAAACACAAGAGAAGTGGAAAAAACAAAACAAAAACAAAAATAAATAAACAATAAATGAATAAAAAACAAATAAACAAATATAAAAACAATGAAACAAAAAACACTGGAAAGCCAATCATTTTAATTTGAGTTGTGAGGCTTTTTACTTTACAAGCAGCTCTGTAACAAGAGTTACTCTTAGAACAGTCTTCTACAGCCAACAGTCATTGCTTATGGCCATAGCACTCTTAGAAATCCCGATCTTGTGGGCTTAGTTAGTACTTGGAATGGAGACTGCCAAGGAACACTAGGTGCTGTAAGCTTTTTAGCTTAAGACTCCGATTGTGAAGATTGTATGCTACAGTCATTTAAACACAAGAGAAGAGGAAAAAACAAAACAAAAACAAAAATAAATAAACAATAAATGAATAAAAAACAAATAAACAAATAAAAAAACAAAGAAACAAAAAACACTGGAAAGCCAATCATTTTAATTTGAGTTGTGAGGCTTTTTAATTTACAAGCAGCTCTGTAACAAGAGTTACTCTTAGAACAGTCTTCTATAGCCAACAGTCATTGCTCATGGCCATAGCACTCTTAGAAATCCTGATCTTGTGGGCTTAGTTAGTACTTGAAATGGAGACTGCCAGGGAACACTAGGTGTTGTAAGCTTTTTAGCTTAAGGCTCCGATTGTGAAGATTGTATGCTACAGTCATTTAAACACGAGAAGAACAAAACTAAAAAAAAGAAAACAAATACACAATTAATGAATAAAAAATAAACAAACAAATAAAAAAACAAATAAACAAAAAACACTGGAAAGCCAATCATTTTAATTTGAGTTGTGAGGCTTTTTACTTTACAAGCAGCTCTGTAACAAGAGTTACTCTTAGAACAGTCTTCTACAGCCAACAGTCATTGCTTATGGCCATAGCACTCTTAGAAATCCCGATCTTGTGGGCTTAGTTAGTACTTGGAATGGAGACTGCCAGGGAACACTAGGTGCTGTAAGCTTTTTAGCTTAAGGCTTCGATTGTGAAGGTTGTATGCTACAATCATTTAAACACAAGAGAAGAGCAAAACTAAAAAGAAATAAACAATAAATGAATAAAAAATAAACAAACAAATAAAAAAACAAATAAACAAAAAACACTGGAAAGCCAATCATTTTAATTTGAGTTGTGAGGCTTTTTACTTTACAAGCAGCTCTGTAACAAGAGTTACTCTTAGAACAGTCTTCTACAGCCAACAGTCATTGCTTATGGCCATAGCACTCTTAGAAATCCCGATCTTGTGGGCTTAGTTAGTACTTGGAATGGAGACTGCCAGGGAACACTAGGTGCTGTAAGCTTTTTAGCTTAAGGCTCTGATTGTGAAGGTTGTATGCTACAGTCATTTAAACACAAGAGAAGAGCAAAACTAAAAACAAATAAACAATAAATGAATAAAAAATAAACAAACAAATAAAAACAAATAAACAAAAAACACTGGAAAGCCAATCATTTTAATTTGAGTTGTGAGGCTTTTTACTTTACAAGCAGCTCTGTAACAAGAGTTACTCTTAGAACAGTCTTCTACAGCCAACAGTCATTGCTTATGGCCATAGCACTCTTAGAAATCCCGATCTTGTGGGCTTAGTTAGTACTTGGAATGGAGACTGCCAGGGAACACTAGGTGCTGTAAGCTTTTTAGCTTAAGACTCCGATTGTGAAGATTGTATGCTACAGTCATTTAAACACAAGAGAAGAGGAAAAAACAAAACAAAAACAAAAATAAATAAACAATAAATGAATAAAAAACAAATAAACAAATAAAAAAACAAAGAAATAAAAAACACTGGAAAGCCAATCATTTTAATTTGAGTTGTGAGGCTTTTTAATTTACAAGCAGCTCTGTAACAAGAGTTACTCTTAGAACAGTCTTCTACAGCCAACAGTCATTGCTTATGGCCATAGCACTCTTAGAAATCCCGATCTTGTGGGCTTAGTTAGTACTTGGAATAGAGACTGCCAGGGAACACTAGGTGCTGTAAGCTTTTTAGCTTAAGGGTCCGATTGTGAAGATTGTATGCTACAGTCATTTAAACACAAGAGAAGAACAAAACTAAAAAAAAAGAAAACAAATAAACAATAAATGAATAAAAAATAAACAAACAAATTAAAAACAAATAAACAAAAAACACTGGAAAGCCAATCATTTTAATTTGAGTTGTGAGGCTTTTTACTTTACAAGCAGCTCTGTAACAAGAGTTACTCTTAGAACAGTCTTCTACAGCCAACAGTCATTGCTTATGGCCATAGCACTCTTAGAAATCCCGATCTTGTGGGCTTAGTTAGTACTTGGAATGGAGACTGCCAAGGAACACTAGGTGCTGTAAGCTTTTTAGCTTAAGACTCCGATTGTGAAGATTGTATGCTACAGTCATTTAAACACAAGAGAAGAGGAAAAAACAAAACAAAAACAAAAATAAATAAACAATAAATGAATAAAAAACAAATAAACAAATAAAAAAACAAAGAAACAAAAAACACTGGAAAGCCAATCATTTTAATTTGAGTTGTGAGGCTTTTTAATTTACAAGCAGCTCTGTAACAAGAGTTACTCTTAGAACAGTCTTCTACAGCCAACAGTCATTGCTTATGGCCATAGCACTCTTAGAAATCCCGATCGTGTGGGCTTAGTTAGTACTTGGAATAGAGACTGCCAGGGAACACTAGGTGCTGTAAGCTTTTTAGCTTAAGGGTCCGATTGTGAAGATTGTATGCTACAGTCATTTAAACACAAGAGAAGAACAAAACTAAAAAAAAAGAAAACAAATAAACAATAAATGAATAAAAAATAAACAAACAAATTAAAAACAAATAAACAAAAAACACTGGAAAGCCAATCATTTTAATTTGAGTTGTGAGGCTTTTTACTTTACAAGCAGCTCTGTAACAAGAGTTACTCTTAGAACAGTCTTCTACAGCCAACAGTCATTGCTTATGGCCATAGCACTCTTAGAAATCCCGATCTTGTGGGCTTAGTTAGTACTTGGAATGGAGACTGCCAGGGAACACTAGGTGCTGTAAGCTTTTTAGCTTAAGACTCCGATTGTGAAGATTGTATGCTACAGTCATTTAAACACAAGAGAAGAGGAAAAAACAAAACAAAAACAAAAATAAATAAACAATAAATGAATAAAAAACAAATAAACAAATAAAAAAACAAAGAAACAAAAAACACTGGAAAGCCAATCATTTTAATTTGAGTTGTGAGGCTTTTTAATTTACAAGCAGCTCTGTAACAAGAGTTACTCTTAGAACAGTCTTCTATAGCCAACAGTCATTGCTTATGGCCATAGCACTCTTAGAAATCCCGATCTTGTGGGCTTAGTTAGTACTTGGAATGGAGACTGCCAGGGAACACTAGGTGCTGTAAGCTTTTTAGCTTAAGGCTCCGATTGTGAAGATTGTATGCTACAGTCATTTAAACACAAGAGAAGTGGAAAAAACAAAACAAAAACAAAAATAAATAAACAATAAATGAATAAAAAACAAATAAACAAATATAAAAACAATGAAACAAAAAACACTGGAAAGCCAATCATTTTAATTTGAGTTGTGAGGCTTTTTACTTTACAAGCAGCTCTGTAACAAGAGTTACTCTTAGAACAGTCTTCTACAGCCAACAGTCATTGCTTATGGCCATAGCACTCTTAGAAATCCCGATCTTGTGGGCTTAGTTAGTACTTGGAATGGAGACTGCCAAGGAACACTAGGTGCTGTAAGCTTTTTAGCTTAAGACTCCGATTGTGAAGATTGTATGCTACAGTCATTTAAACACAAGAGAAGAGGAAAAAACAAAACAAAAACAAAAATAAATAAACAATAAATGAATAAAAAACAAATAAACAAATAAAAAAACAAAGAAACAAAAAACACTGGAAAGCCAATCATTTTAATTTGAGTTGTGAGGCTTTTTAATTTACAAGCAGCTCTGTAACAAGAGTTACTCTTAGAACAGTCTTCTATAGCCAACAGTCATTGCTCATGGCCATAGCACTCTTAGAAATCCTGATCTTGTGGGCTTAGTTAGTACTTGAAATGGAGACTGCCAGGGAACACTAGGTGTTGTAAGCTTTTTAGCTTAAGGCTCCGATTGTGAAGATTGTATGCTACAGTCATTTAAACACGAGAAGAACAAAACTAAAAAAAAGAAAACAAATACACAATTAATGAATAAAAAATAAACAAACAAATAAAAAAACAAATAAACAAAAAACACTGGAAAGCCAATCATTTTAATTTGAGTTGTGAGGCTTTTTACTTTACAAGCAGCTCTGTAACAAGAGTTACTCTTAGAACAGTCTTCTACAGCCAACAGTCATTGCTTATGGCCATAGCACTCTTAGAAATCCCGATCTTGTGGGCTTAGTTAGTACTTGGAATGGAGACTGCCAGGGAACACTAGGTGCTGTAAACTTTTTAGCTTAAGGCTCTGATTGTGAAGGTTGTATGCTACAGTCATTTAAACACAAGAGAAGAGCAAAACTAAAAAGAAATAAACAATAAATGAATAAAAAATAAACAAACAAATAAAAACAAATAAACAAAAAACACTGGAAAGCCAATCATTTTAATTTGAGTTGTGAGGCTTTTTACTTTACAAGCAGCTCTGTAACAAGAGTTACTCTTAGAACAGTCTTCTACAGCCAACAGTCATTGCTTATGGCCATAGCACTCTTAGAAATCCCGATCTTGTGGGCTTAGTTAGTACTTGGAATGGAGACTGCCAGGGAACACTAGGTGCTGTAAGCTTTTTAGCTTAAGACTCCGATTGTGAAGATTGTATGCTACAGTCATTTAAACACAAGAGAAGAGGAAAAAACAAAACAAAAACAAAAATAAATAAACAATAAATGAATAAAAAACAAATAAACAAATAAAAAAACAAAGAAACAAAAAACACTGGAAAGCCAATCATTTTAATTTGAGTTGTGAGGCTTTTTAATTTACAAGCAGCTCTGTAACAAGAGTTACTCTTAGAACAGTCTTCTACAGCCAACAGTCATTGCTTATGGCCATAGCACTCTTAGAAATCCCGATCTTGTGGGCTTAGTTAGTACTTGGAATAGAGACTGCCAGGGAACACTAGGTGCTGTAAGCTTTTTAGCTTAAGGGTCCGATTGTGAAGATTGTATGCTACAGTCATTTAAACACAAGAGAAGAACAAAACTAAAAAAAAAGAAAACAAATAAACAATAAATGAATAAAAAATAAACAAACAAATTAAAAACAAATAAACAAAAAACACTGGAAAGCCAATCATTTTAATTTGAGTTGTGAGGCTTTTTACTTTACAAGCAGCTCTGTAACAAGAGTTACTCTTAGAACAGTCTTCTACAGCCAACAGTCATTGCTTATGGCCATAGCACTCTTAGAAATCCCGATCTTGTGGGCTTAGTTAGTACTTGGAATGGAGACTGCCAGGGAACACTAGGTGCTGTAAGCTTTTTAGCTTAAGGCTCTGATTGTGAAGGTTGTATGCTACAGTCATTTAAACACAAGAGAAGAGCAAAACTAAAAACAAATAAACAATAAATGAATAAAAAATAAACAAACAAATAAAAACAAATAAACAAAAAACACTGGAAAGCCAATCATTTTAATTTGAGTTGTGAGGCTTTTTACTTTACAAGCAGCTCTGTAACAAGAGTTACTCTTAGAACAGTCTTCTACAGCCAACAGTCATTGCTTATGGCCATAGCACTCTTAGAAATCCCGCTTTTGTGGGCTTAGTTAGTACTTGGAATGGAGACTGCCAGGGAACACTAGGTGCTGTAAGCTTTTTAGCTTAAGACTCCGATTGTGAAGATTGTATGCTACAGTCATTTAAACACAAGAGAAGAGGAAAAAACAAAACAAAAACAAAAATAAATAAACAATAAATGAATAAAAAACAAATAAACAAATAAAAAAACAAAGAAACAAAAAACACTGGAAAGCCAATCATTTTAATTTGAGTTGTGAGGCTTTTTAATTTACAAGCAGCTCTGTAACAAGAGTTACTCTTAGAACAGTCTTCTACAGCCAACAGTCATTGCTTATGGCCATAGCACTCTTAGAAATCCCGATCTTGTGGGCTTAGTTAGTACTTGGAATGGAGACTGCCAGGGAACACTAGGTGCTGTAAGCTTTTTAGCTTAAGGCTCCGATTGTGAAGATTGTATGCTACAGTCATTTAAACACAAGAGAAGTGGAAAAAACAAAACAAAAACAAAAATAAATAAACAATAAATGAATAAAAAACAAATAAACAAATATAAAAACAATGAAACAAAAAACACTGGAAAGCCAATCATTTTAATTTGAGTTGTGAGGCTTTTTACTTTACAAGCAGCTCTGTAACAAGAGTTACTCTTAGAACAGTCTTCTACAGCCAACAGTCATTGCTTATGGCCATAGCACTCTTTCAAATCCCGATCTTGTGGGCTTAGTTAGTACTTGGAATGGAGACTGCCAGGGAACAATAGGTGCTGTAAGCTTTTTAACTTAAGGCTCCGATTGTGAAGATTGTATGCTACAGTCATTTAAACACAAGAGAAGAGGAAAAAACAAAACAGAAACAAAAATAAATAAACAATAAATGAATAAAAAACAAATAAACAAATATAAAATCAATGAAACAAAAAACACTGGAAAGCCAATCATTTTAATTTGAGTTGTGAGGCTTTTTAGTTTACAAGCAGCTCTGTAACAAGAGTTACTCTTAGAACAGTCTTCTACAGCCAACAGTCATTGCTTATGGCCATAGCACTCTTAGAAATCCCGATCTTGTGGGCTTAGTTAGTACTTGGAATGGAGACTGCCAGGGAACACTAGGTGCTGTAAGCTTTTTAGCTTAAAGCTCCGATTGTGAAGGTTGTATGCTACAGTCATTTAAACACAAGAGAAGAGCAAAACTAAAAACAAATAAACAATAAATGAATAAAAAAAAAAAACAAATAAAAAAACAAATAAACAAAAAACACTGGAAAGCCAATCATTTTAATTTGAGTTGTGAGGCTTTTTACTTTACAAGCAGCTCTGTAACAAGAGTTACTCTTAGAACAGTCTTCTACAGCCAACAGTCATTGCTTATGGCCATAGCTGTCTTACAAATCCCGATCTTGTGGGCTTAGTTAGTACTTGGAATGGAGACTTCCAGGGAACACTATGTGCTGTAAGCTTTTTAGCTTAAGGCTCCGATTGTGAAGATTGTATGCTACAGTCATTTAAACACAAGAGAAGAACAAAACTAAAAAAAAAAGAAAACAAATAAAGAATAAATGAATAAAAAATAAACAAACAAATAAAAAACAAATAAACAAAAAACACGGGAAAGCCAATCATCTTAATTTGAGTTGTGAGGCTTTTTACTTTACAAGCAGCTCTGTAACAAGAGTTACTCTTAGAACAGTCTTCTACAGCCAACAGTCATTGCTTATGGCCATAGCACTCTTACAAATCCCGATCTTGTGGGCTTAGTTAGTATTTGGAATGGAGACTGCCAGGGAACACTAGGTGCTGTAAGCTTTTTAGCTTAAGGCTCCGATTGTGAAGATTGTATGCTACAGTCATTTAAACACAAGAGAAGAACAAAACTAAAAAAAAAGAAAACAAATAAACAATAAATGAATAAAAAATAAACAAACAAATAAAAAACAAATAAACAAAAAACACTGGAAAGCCAATCATTTTAATTTGAGTTGTGAGGCTTTTTACTTTACAAGCAGCTCTGTAACAAGAGTTACTCTTAGAACAGTCTTCTACAGCCAACAGTCATTGCTTATGGCCATAGCACGCTTAGAAATCCCGATCTTGTGGGCTTAGTTAGTACTTGGAATGGAGACTGCCAGGGAACACTAGGTGCTGTAAGCTTTTTAGCTTAAGGCTCCGATTGTGAAGATTGTATGCTACAGTCATTTAAACACAAGAGAAGAACAAAACTAAAAAAAAAGAAAACAAATAAACAATAAATGAATAAAAAATTAACAAACAAATAAAAAAACAAATAAACAAAAAACACTGGAAAGCCAATCATTTTAATTTGAGTTGTGAGGCTTTTTACTTTACAAGCAGCTCTGTAACAAGAGTTACTCTTAGAACAGTCTTCTACAGCCAACAGTCATTGCTTATGGCCATAGCACTCATACAAATCCCGATCTTGTGGGCTTAGTTAGTACTTGGAATGGAGACTGCCAGGGAACACTAGGTGCTGTAAGCTTTTTAGCTTAAGGCTCCGATTGTGAAGATTGTATGCTACAGTCATTTAAACACAAGAGAAGAACAAAACTAAAAAAAAGAAAACAAATAAACAATAAATGAATAAAAAATAAACAAAGAAATAAAAAAAACAAATAAACAAAAAACACTGGAAAGCCAATCATTTTAATTTGAGTTGTGAGGCTTTTTACTTTACAAGCAGCTCTGTAACAAGAGTTACTCTTAGAACAGTCTTCTACAGCCAACAGTCATTGCTTATGGCCATAGCACTCTTACAAATCCCGATCTTGTGGGCTTAGTTAGTACTTGGAATGGAGACTGCTAGGGAACACTAGGTGCTGTAAGCTTTTTAGCTTAAGGCTCCGATTGTGAAGATTGTATGCTACAGTCGTTTAAACACAAGAGAACAACAAAACTAAAAAAAAGAAAACAAATAAATAATAAATGAATAAAAAATAAACAAACAAATAAAAAAACAAATAAACCAAAAACACTGGAAAGCCAATCATTTTAATTTGAGTTGTGAGGCTTTTTACTTTACAAGCAGCTCTGTAACAAGAGTTACTCTTAGAACAGTCTTCTACAGCCAACAGTCATTGCTTATGGCCATAGCACTCATACAAATCCCGATCTTGTGGGCTTAGTTAGTACTTGGAATGGAGACTGCCAGGGAACACTAGGTGCTGTAAGCTTTTTAGCTTAAGGCTCCGATTGTGAAGATTGTATGCTACAGTCATTTAAACACAAGAGAAGAACAAAACTAAAAAAAAGAAAACAAATAAACAATGAATGAATAAAAAATAAACAAACAAATAAAAAAACAAATAAACAAAAAACACTGGAAAGCCAATCATTTTAATTTGAGTTGTGAGGCTTTTTACTTTACAAGCAGCTCTGTAACAAGAGTTACTCTTAGAACAGTCTTCTACAGCCAACAGTCATTGCTTATGGCCATAGCACTCTTACAAATCCCGATCTTGTGGGCTTAGTTAGTACTTGGAATGGAGACTGCTAGGGAACACTAGGTGCTGTAAGCTTTTTAGCTTAAGGCTCCGATTGTGAAGATTGTATGCTACAGTCGTTTAAACACAAGAGAACAACAAAACTAAAAAAAAAGAAAACAAATAAATAATAAATGAATAAAAAATAAACAAACAAATAAAAAAACAAATAAACCAAAAACACTGGAAAGCCAATCATTTTAATTTGAGTTGTGAGGCTTTTTACTTTACAAGCAGCTCTGTAACAAGAGTTACTCTTAGAACAGTCTTCTACAGCCAACAGTCATTGCTTATAGCCATAGCACTCTTACAAATCCCGATCTTGTGGGCTTAGTTAGTACTTGGAATGGAGACTGCCAGGGAACACTAGGTGCTGTAAGCTTTTTAGCTTAAGGCTCCGATTGTGAAGATTGTATGCTACAGTCGTTTAAACACAAGAGAACAACAAAACTAAAAAAAAGAAAACAAATAAATAATAAATGAATAAAAAATAAACAAACAAATAAAAAAACAAATAAACCAAAAACACTGGAAAGCCAATCATTTTAATTTGAGTTGTGAGGCTTTTTACTTTACAAGCAGCTCTGTAACAAGAGTTACTCTTAGAACAGTCTTCTACAGCCAACAGTCATTGCTTATGGCCATAGCTGTCTTACAAATCCCGATCTTGTGGGCTTAGTTAGTACTTGGAATGGAGACTTCCAGGGAACACTATGTGCTGTAAGCTTTTTAGCTTAAGGCTCCGATTGTGAAGATTGTATGCTACAGTCATTTAAACACAAGAGAAGAACAAAACTAAAAAAAAAAGAAAACAAATAAAGAATAAATGAATAAAAAATAAACAAACAAATAAAAAACAAATAAACAAAAAACACGGGAAAGCCAATCATTTTAATTTGAGTTGTGAGGCTTTTTACTTTACAAGCAGCTCTGTAACAAGAGTTACTCTTAGAACAGTCTTCTACAGCCAACAGTCATTGCTTATGGCCATAGCACTCTTACAAATCCCGATCTTGTGGGCTTAGTTAGTACTTGGAATGGAGACTGCTAGGGAACACTAGGTGCTGTAAGCTTTTTAGCTTAAGGCTCCGATTGTGAAGATTGTATGCTACAGTCGTTTAAACACAAGAGAACAACAAAACTAAAAAAAAGAAAACAAATAAATAATAAATGAATAAAAAATAAACAAACAAATAAAAAAACAAATAAACCAAAAACACTGGAAAGCCAATCATTTTAATTTGAGTTGTGAGGCTTTTTACTTTACAAGCAGCTCTGTAACAAGAGTTACTCTTAGAACAGTCTTCTACAGCCAACAGTCATTGCTTATGGCCATAGCACTCATACAAATCCCGATCTTGTGGGCTTAGTTAGTACTTGGAATGGAGACTGCCAGGGAACACTAGGTGCTGTAAGCTTTTTAGCTTAAGGCTCCGATTGTGAAGATTGTATGCTACAGTCATTTAAACACAAGAGAAGAACAAAACTAAAAAAAAGAAAACAAATAAACAATGAATGAATAAAAAATAAACAAACAAATAAAAAAACAAATAAACAAAAAACACTGGAAAGCCAATCATTTTAATTTGAGTTGTGAGGCTTTTTACTTTACAAGCAGCTCTGTAACAAGAGTTACTCTTAGAACAGTCTTCTACAGCCAACAGTCATTGCTTATGGCCATAGCACTCTTACAAATCCCGATCTTGTGGGCTTAGTTAGTACTTGGAATGGAGACTGCTAGGGAACACTAGGTGCTGTAAGCTTTTTAGCTTAAGGCTCCGATTGTGAAGATTGTATGCTACAGTCGTTTAAACACAAGAGAACAACAAAACTAAAAAAAAGAAAACAAATAAACAATGAATGAATAAAAAATAAACAAACAAATAAAAAAACAAATAAACCAAAAACACTGGAAAGCCAATCATTTTAATTTGAGTTGTGAGGCTTTTTACTTTACAAGCAGCTCTGTAACAAGAGTTACTCTTAGAACAGTCTTCTACAGCCAACAGTCATTGCTTATGGCCATAGCACTCTTACAAATCCCGATCTTGTGGGCTTAGTTAGTACTTGGAATGGAGACTGCTAGGGAACACTAGGTGCTGTAAGCTTTTTAGCTTAAGGCTCCGATTGTGAAGATTGTATGCTACAGTCGTTTAAACACAAGAGAACAACAAAACTAAAAAAAAAGAAAACAAATAAATAATAAATGAATAAAAAATAAACAAACAAATAAAAAAACAAATAAACCAAAAACACTGGAAAGCCAATCATTTTAATTTGAGTTGTGAGGCTTTTTACTTTACAAGCAGCTCTGTAACAAGAGTTACTCTTAGAACAGTCTTCTACAGCCAACAGTCATTGCTTATAGCCATAGCACTCTTACAAATCCCGATCTTGTGGGCTTAGTTAGTACTTGGAATGGAGACTTCCAGGGAACACTATGTGCTGTAAGCTTTTTAGCTTAAGGCTCCGATTGTGAAGATTGTATGCTACAGTCATTTAAACACAAGAGAAGAACAAAACTAAAAAAAAAGAAAACAAATAAAGAATAAATGAATAAAAAATAAACAAACAAATAAAAAACAAATAAACAAAAAACACGGGAAAGCCAATCATTTTAATTTGAGTTGTGAGGCTTTTTACTTTACAAGCAGCTCTGTAACAAGAGTTACTCTTAGAACAGTCTTCTACAGCCAACAGTCATTGCTTATGGCCATAGCACTCTTAGAAATCCCGATCTTGTGGGCTTAGTTAGTACTTGGAATTGAGACTGCCAGGGAACACTAGGTGCTGTAAGCTTTTTAGCTTAAGGCTCCGATTGTGAAGATTGTATGCTACAGTCATTTAAACACAAGAGAAGAACAAAACTAAAAAAAAGAAAACAAATAAACAATAAATGAATAAAAAATTAACAAACAAATAAAAAAACAAATAAACAAAAAACACTGGAAAGCCAATCATTTTAATTTGAGTTGTGAGGCTTTTTACTTTACAAGCAGCTCTGTAACAAGAGTTACTCTTAGAACAGTCTTCTACAGCCAACAGTCATTGCTTATGGCCATAGCACTCTTATAAATCCCGATCTTGTGGGCTTAGTTAATACTTGGAATGGAGACTACCAGGGAACACTAGGTGCTGTAAGCTTTTTAGCTTAAGGCTCCAATTGTGAAGATTATATGCTACAGTCATTTAAACACAAGAGAAGAACAAAACTAAAAAAAGAGAAAACAAATGAACAATAAATGAATAAAAAATTAAAAAACAAATAAAAAAACAAATAAACAAAAAACACTGGAAAGCCAATCATTTTAATTTGAGTTGTGAGGCTTTTTACTTTACAAGCAGCTCTGTAACAAGAGTTACTCTTAGAACAGTCTTCTACAGCCAACAGTCATTGCTTATGGCCATAGCACTCATACAAATCCCGATCTTGTGGGCTTAGTTAGTACTTGGAATGGAGACTGCCAGGGAACACTAGGTGCTGTAAGCTTTTTAGCTTAAGGCTCCGATTGTGAAGATTGTATGCTACAGTCATTTAAACACAAGAGAAGAACAAAACTAAAAAAAAGAAAACAAATAAACAATAAATGAATAAAAAATAAACAAACAAATAAAAAAAACAAATAAACAAAAAACACTGGAAAGCCAATCATTTTAATTTGAGTTGTGAGGCTTTTTACTTTACAAGCAGCTCTGTAACAAGAGTTACTCTTAGAACAGTCTTCTACAGCCAACAGTCATTGCTTATGGCCATAGCACTCTTACAAATCCCGATCTTGTGGGCTTAGTTAGTACTTGGAATGGAGACTGCTAGGGAACACTAGGTGCTGTAAGCTTTTTAGCTTAAGGCTCCGATTGTGAAGATTGTATGCTACAGTCATTTAAACACAAGAGAAGAACAAAACTTAAAAAAAAAGTAAACAAATAAACAATAAATGAATAAAAAATAAACAAACAAATAAAAACAAATAAACAAAAAACACTGGAAAGCCAATCATTTTAATTTGAGTTGTGAGGCTTTTTACTTTACAAGCAGCTCTGTAACAAGAGTTACTCTTAGAACAGTCTTCTACAGCCAACAGTCATTGCTTATGGCCATAGCACTCATACAAATCCCGATCTTGTGGGCTTAGTTAGTACTTGGAATGGAGACTGCCAGGGAACACTAGGTGCTGTAAGCTTTTTAGCTTAAGGCTCCGATTGTGAAGATTGTATGCTACAGTCATTTAAACACAAGAGAAGAACAAAACTAAAAAAAAAGAAAACAAATAAACAATAAATGAATAAAAAATTAACAAACAAATAAAAAAACAAATAAACAAAAAACACTGGAAAGCCAATCATTTTAATTTGAGTTGTGAGGCTTTTTACTTTACAAGCAGCTCTGTAACAAGAGTTACTCTTAGAACAGTCTTCTACAGCCAACAGTCATTGCTTATGGCCATAGCACTCTTATAAATCCCGATCTTGTGGGCTTAGTTAATACTTGGAATGGAGACTACCAGGGAACACTAGGTGCTGTAAGCTTTTTAGCTTAAGGCTCCAATTGTGAAGATTATATGCTACAGTCATTTAAACACAAGAGAAGAACAAAACTAAAAAAAGAGAAAACAAATGAACAATAAATGAATAAAAAATTAACAAACAAATAAAAAAACAAATAAACAAAAAACACTGGAAAGCCAATCATTTTAATTTGAGTTGTGAGGCTTTTTACTTTACAAGCAGCTCTGTAACAAGAGTTACTCTTAGAACAGTCTTCTACAGCCAACAGTCATTGCTTATGGCCATAGCACTCATACAAATCCCGATCTTGTGGGCTTAGTTAGTACTTGGAATGGAGACTGCCAGGGAACACTAGGTGCTGTAAGCTTTTTAGCTTAAGGCTCCGATTGTGAAGATTGTATGCTACAGTCATTTAAACACAAGAGAAGAACAAAACTAAAAAAAAGAAAACAAATAAACAATGAATGAATAAAAAATAAACAAACAAATAAAAAAACAAATAAACAAAAAACACTGGAAAGCCAATCATTTTAATTTGAGTTGTGAGGCTTTTTACTTTACAAGCAGCTCTGTAACAAGAGTTACTCTTAGAACAGTCTTCTACAGCCAACAGTCATTGCTTATGGCCATAGCACTCTTACAAATCCCGATCTTGTGGGCTTAGTTAGTACTTGGAATGGAGACTGCTAGGGAACACTAGGTGCTGTAAGCTTTTTAGCTTAAGGCTCCGATTGTGAAGATTGTATGCTACAGTCGTTTAAACACAAGAGAACAACAAAACTAAAAAAAAAGAAAACAAATAAATAATAAATGAATAAAAAATAAACAAACAAATAAAAAAACAAATAAACCAAAAACACTGGAAAGCCAATCATTTTAATTTGAGTTGTGAGGCTTTTTACTTTACAAGCAGCTCTGTAACAAGAGTTACTCTTAGAACAGTCTTCTACAGCCAACAGTCATTGCTTATAGCCATAGCACTCTTACAAATCCCGATCTTGTGGGCTTAGTTAGTACTTGGAATGGAGACTTCCAGGGAACACTATGTGCTGTAAGCTTTTTAGCTTAAGGCTCCGATTGTGAAGATTGTATGCTACAGTCATTTAAACACAAGAGAAGAACAAAACTAAAAAAAAAAGAAAACAAATAAAGAATAAATGAATAAAAAATAAACAAACAAATAAAAAACAAATAAACAAAAAACACGGGAAAGCCAATCATTTTAATTTGAGTTGTGAGGCTTTTTACTTTACAAGCAGCTCTGTAACAAGAGTTACTCTTAGAACAGTCTTCTACAGCCAACAGTCATTGCTTATGGCCATAGCACTCTTACAAATCCCGATCTTGTGGGCTTAGTTAGTATTTGGAATGGAGACTGCCAGGGAACACTAGGTGCTGTAAGCTTTTTAGCTTAAGGCTCCGATTGTGAAGATTGTATGCTACAGTCATTTAAACACAAGAGAAGAACAAAACTAAAAAAAAGAAAACAAATAAACAATAAATGAATAAAAAATAAACAAAGAAATAAAAAAACAAATAAACAAAAAACACTGGAAAGCCAATCATTTTAATTTGAGTTGTGAGGCTTTTTACTTTACAAGCAGCTCTGTAACAAGAGTTACTCTTAGAACAGTCTTCTACAGCCAACAGTCATTGCTTATGGCCATAGCACTCTTACAAATCCCGATCTTGTGGGCTTAGTTAGTACTTGGAATGGAGACTGCTAGGGAACACTAGGTGCTGTAAGCTTTTTAGCTTAAGGCTCCGATTGTGAAGATTGTATGCTACAGTCGTTTAAACACAAGAGAACAACAAAACTAAAAAAAAGAAAACAAATAAATAATAAATGAATAAAAAATAAACAAACAAATAAAAAAACAAATAAACCAAAAACACTGGAAAGCCAATCATTTTAATTTGAGTTGTGAGGCTTTTTACTTTACAAGCAGCTCTGTAACAAGAGTTACTCTTAGAACAGTCTTCTACAGCCAACAGTCATTGCTTATGGCCATAGCACTCATACAAATCCCGATCTTGTGGGCTTAGTTAGTACTTGGAATGGAGACTGCCAGGGAACACTAGGTGCTGTAAGCTTTTTAGCTTAAGGCTCCGATTGTGAAGATTGTATGCTACAGTCATTTAAACACAAGAGAAGAACAAAACTAAAAAAAAGAAAACAAATAAACAATGAATGAATAAAAAATAAACAAACAAATAAAAAAACAAATAAACAAAAAACACTGGAAAGCCAATCATTTTAATTTGAGTTGTGAGGCTTTTTACTTTACAAGCAGCTCTGTAACAAGAGTTACTCTTAGAACAGTCTTCTACAGCCAACAGTCATTGCTTATGGCCATAGCACTCTTACAAATCCCGATCTTGTGGGCTTAGTTAGTACTTGGAATGGAGACTGCTAGGGAACACTAGGTGCTGTAAGCTTTTTAGCTTAAGGCTCCGATTGTGAAGATTGTATGCTACAGTCGTTTAAACACAAGAGAACAACAAAACTAAAAAAAAGAAAACAAATAAACAATGAATGAATAAAAAATAAACAAACAAATAAAAAAACAAATAAACCAAAAACACTGGAAAGCCAATCATTTTAATTTGAGTTGTGAGGCTTTTTACTTTACAAGCAGCTCTGTAACAAGAGTTACTCTTAGAACAGTCTTCTACAGCCAACAGTCATTGCTTATGGCCATAGCACTCTTACAAATCCCGATCTTGTGGGCTTAGTTAGTACTTGGAATGGAGACTGCTAGGGAACACTAGGTGCTGTAAGCTTTTTAGCTTAAGGCTCCGATTGTGAAGATTGTATGCTACAGTCGTTTAAACACAAGAGAACAACAAAACTAAAAAAAAAGAAAACAAATAAATAATAAATGAATAAAAAATAAACAAACAAATAAAAAAACAAATAAACCAAAAACACTGGAAAGCCAATCATTTTAATTTGAGTTGTGAGGCTTTTTACTTTACAAGCAGCTCTGTAACAAGAGTTACTCTTAGAACAGTCTTCTACAGCCAACAGTCATTGCTTATAGCCATAGCACTCTTACAAATCCCGATCTTGTGGGCTTAGTTAGTACTTGGAATGGAGACTTCCAGGGAACACTATGTGCTGTAAGCTTTTTAGCTTAAGGCTCCGATTGTGAAGATTGTATGCTACAGTCATTTAAACACAAGAGAAGAACAAAACTAAAAAAAAAGAAAACAAATAAAGAATAAATGAATAAAAAATAAACAAACAAATAAAAAACAAATAAACAAAAAACACGGGAAAGCCAATCATTTTAATTTGAGTTGTGAGGCTTTTTACTTTACAAGCAGCTCTGTAACAAGAGTTACTCTTAGAACAGTCTTCTACAGCCAACAGTCATTGCTTATGGCCATAGCACTCTTATAAATCCCGATCTTGTGGGCTTAGTTAATACTTGGAATGGAGACTACCAGGGAACACTAGGTGCTGTAAGCTTTTTAGCTTAAGGCTCCAATTGTGAAGATTATATGCTACAGTCATTTAAACACAAGAGAAGAACAAAACTAAAAAAAGAGAAAACAAATGAACAATAAATGAATAAAAAATTAAAAAACAAATAAAAAAACAAATAAACAAAAAACACTGGAAAGCCAATCATTTTAATTTGAGTTGTGAGGCTTTTTACTTTACAAGCAGCTCTGTAACAAGAGTTACTCTTAGAACAGTCTTCTACAGCCAACAGTCATTGCTTATGGCCATAGCACTCATACAAATCCCGATCTTGTGGGCTTAGTTAGTACTTGGAATGGAGACTGCCAGGGAACACTAGGTGCTGTAAGCTTTTTAGCTTAAGGCTCCGATTGTGAAGATTGTATGCTACAGTCATTTAAACACAAGAGAAGAACAAAACTAAAAAAAAGAAAACAAATAAACAATAAATGAATAAAAAATAAACAAACAAATAAAAAAAACAAATAAACAAAAAACACTGGAAAGCCAATCATTTTAATTTGAGTTGTGAGGCTTTTTACTTTACAAGCAGCTCTGTAACAAGAGTTACTCTTAGAACAGTCTTCTACAGCCAACAGTCATTGCTTATGGCCATAGCACTCTTACAAATCCCGATCTTGTGGGCTTAGTTAGTACTTGGAATGGAGACTGCTAGGGAACACTAGGTGCTGTAAGCTTTTTAGCTTAAGGCTCCGATTGTGAAGATTGTATGCTACAGTCGTTTAAACACAAGAGAAGAACAAAACTAAAAAAAAAGAAAACAAATAAATAATAAATGAATAAAAAATAAACAAACAAATAAAAAAACAAATAAACCAAAAACACTGGAAAGCCAATCATTTTAATTTGAGTTGTGAGGCTTTTTACTTTACAAGCAGCTCTGTAACAAGAGTTACTCTTAGAACAGTCTTCTACAGCCAACAGTCATTGCTTATAGCCATAGCACTCTTACAAATCCCGATCTTGTGGGCTTAGTTAGTACTTGGAATGGAGACTTCCAGGGAACACTATGTGCTGTAAGCTTTTTAGCTTAAGGCTCCGATTGTGAAGATTGTATGCTACAGTCATTTAAACACAAGAGAAGAACAAAACTAAAAAAAAAGAAAACAAATAAAGAATAAATGAATAAAAAATAAACAAACAAATAAAAAACAAATAAACAAAAAACACGGGAAAGCCAATCATTTTAATTTGAGTTGTGAGGCTTTTTACTTTACAAGCAGCTCTGTAACAAGAGTTACTCTTAGAACAGTCTTCTACAGCCAACAGTCATTGCTTATGGCCATAGCACTCTTAGAAATCCCGATCTTGTGGGCTTAGTTAGTACTTGGAATTGAGACTGCCAGGGAACACTAGGTGCTGTAAGCTTTTTAGCTTAAGGCTCCGATTGTGAAGATTGTATGCTACAGTCATTTAAACACAAGAGAAGAACAAAACTAAAAAAAAGAAAACAAATAAACAATAAATGAATAAAAAATTAACAAACAAATAAAAAAACAAATAAACAAAAAACACTGGAAAGCCAATCATTTTAATTTGAGTTGTGAGGCTTTTTACTTTACAAGCAGCTCTGTAACAAGAGTTACTCTTAGAACAGTCTTCTACAGCCAACAGTCATTGCTTATGGCCATAGCACTCTTATAAATCCCGATCTTGTGGGCTTAGTTAATACTTGGAATGGAGACTACCAGGGAACACTAGGTGCTGTAAGCTTTTTAGCTTAAGGCTCCAATTGTGAAGATTATATGCTACAGTCATTTAAACACAAGAGAAGAACAAAACTAAAAAAAGAGAAAACAAATGAACAATAAATGAATAAAAAATTAAAAAACAAATAAAAAAACAAATAAACAAAAAACACTGGAAAGCCAATCATTTTAATTTGAGTTGTGAGGCTTTTTACTTTACAAGCAGCTCTGTAACAAGAGTTACTCTTAGAACAGTCTTCTACAGCCAACAGTCATTGCTTATGGCCATAGCACTCATACAAATCCCGATCTTGTGGGCTTAGTTAGTACTTGGAATGGAGACTGCCAGGGAACACTAGGTGCTGTAAGCTTTTTAGCTTAAGGCTCCGATTGTGAAGATTGTATGCTACAGTCATTTAAACACAAGAGAAGAACAAAACTAAAAAAAAGAAAACAAATAAACAATAAATGAATAAAAAATAAACAAACAAATAAAAAAAACAAATAAACAAAAAACACTGGAAAGCCAATCATTTTAATTTGAGTTGTGAGGCTTTTTACTTTACAAGCAGCTCTGTAACAAGAGTTACTCTTAGAACAGTCTTCTACAGCCAACAGTCATTGCTTATGGCCATAGCACTCTTACAAATCCCGATCTTGTGGGCTTAGTTAGTACTTGGAATGGAGACTGCTAGGGAACACTAGGTGCTGTAAGCTTTTTAGCTTAAGGCTCCGATTGTGAAGATTGTATGCTACAGTCATTTAAACACAAGAGAAGAACAAAACTTTAAAAAAAAGTAAACAAATAAACAATAAATGAATAAAAAATAAACAAACAAATAAAAACAAATAAACAAAAAACACTGGAAAGCCAATCATTTTAATTTGAGTTGTGAGGCTTTTTACTTTACAAGCAGCTCTGTAACAAGAGTTACTCTTAGAACAGTCTTCTACAGCCAACAGTCATTGCTTATGGCCATAGCACTCATACAAATCCCGATCTTGTGGGCTTAGTTAGTACTTGGAATGGAGACTGCCAGGGAACACTAGGTGCTGTAAGCTTTTTTGCTTAAGGCTCCGATTGTGAAGATTGTATGCTACAGCCATTTAAACACAAGAGAAGAACAAAACTAAAAAAAAAGAAAACAAATAAACAATAAATGAATAAAAAATTAACAAACAAATAAAAAAACAAATAAACAAAAAACACTGGAAAGCCAATCATTTTAATTTGAGTTGTGAGGCTTTTTACTTTACAAGCAGCTCTGTAACAAGAGTTACTCTTAGAACAGTCTTCTACAGCCAACAGTCATTGCTTATGGCCATAGCACTCTTATAAATCCCGATCTTGTGGGCTTAGTTAATACTTGGAATGGAGACTACCAGGGAACACTAGGTGCTGTAAGCTTTTTAGCTTAAGGCTCCAATTGTGAAGATTATATGCTACAGTCATTTAAACACAAGAGAAGAACAAAACTAAAAAAAGAGAAAACAAATGAACAATAAATGAATAAAAAATTAACAAACAAATAAAAAAACAAATAAACAAAAAACACTGGAAAGCCAATCATTTTAATTTGAGTTGTGAGGCTTTTTACTTTACAAGCAGCTCTGTAACAAGAGTTACTCTTAGAACAGTCTTCTACAGCCAACAGTCATTGCTTATGGCCATAGCACTCATACAAATCCCGATCTTGTGGGCTTAGTTAGTACTTGGAATGGAGACTGCCAGGGAACACTAGGTGCTGTAAGCTTTTTAGCTTAAGGCTCCGATTGTGAAGATTGTATGCTACAGTCATTTAAACACAAGAGAACAACAAAACTAAAAAAAAGAAAACAAATAAACAATGAATGAATAAAAAATAAACAAACAAATAAAAAAACAAATAAACCAAAAACACTGGAAAGCCAATCATTTTAATTTGAGTTGTGAGGCTTTTTACTTTACAAGCAGCTCTGTAACAAGAGTTACTCTTAGAACAGTCTTCTACAGCCAACAGTCATTGCTTATGGCCATAGCACTCTTACAAATCCCGATCTTGTGGGCTTAGTTAGTACTTGGAATGGAGACTGCTAGGGAACACTAGGTGCTGTAAGCTTTTTAGCTTAAGGCTCCGATTGTGAAGATTGTATGCTACAGTCGTTTAAACACAAGAGAACAACAAAACAAAAAAAAAAGAAAACAAATAAATAATAAATGAATAAAAAATAAACAAACAAATAAAAAAACAAATAAACCAAAAACACTGGAAAGCCAATCATTTTAATTTGAGTTGTGAGGCTTTTTACTTTACAAGCAGCTCTGTAACAAGAGTTACTCTTAGAACAGTCTTCTACAGCCAACAGTCATTGCTTATAGCCATAGCACTCTTACAAATCCCGATCTTGTGGGCTTAGTTAGTACTTGGAATGGAGACTTCCAGGGAACACTATGTGCTGTAAGCTTTTTAGCTTAAGGCTCCGATTGTGAAGATTGTATGCTACAGTCATTTAAACACAAGAGAAGAACAAAACTAAAAAAAAAGAAAACAAATAAAGAATAAATGAATAAAAAATAAACAAACAAATAAAAAACAAATAAACAAAAAACACGGGAAAGCCAATCATTTTAATTTGAGTTGTGAGGCTTTTTACTTTACAAGCAGCTCTGTAACAAGAGTTACTCTTAGAACAGTCTTCTACAGCCAACAGTCATTGCTTATGGCCATAGCACTCTTAGAAATCCCGATCTTGTGGGCTTAGTTAGTACTTGGAATTGAGACTGCCAGGGAACACTAGGTGCTGTAAGCTTTTTAGCTTAAGGCTCCGATTGTGAAGATTGTATGCTACAGTCATTTAAACACAAGAGAAGAACAAAACTAAAAAAAAGAAAACAAATAAACAATAAATGAATAAAAAATTAACAAACAAATAAAAAAACAAATAAACAAAAAACACTGGAAAGCCAATCATTTTAATTTGAGTTGTGAGGCTTTTTACTTTACAAGCAGCTCTGTAACAAGAGTTACTCTTAGAACAGTCTTCTACAGCCAACAGTCATTGCTTATGGCCATAGCACTCATACAAATCCCGATCTTGTGGGCTTAGTTAGTACTTGGAATGGAGACTGCCAGGGAACACTAGGTGCTGTAAGCTTTTTAGCTTAAGGCTCCGATTGTGAAGATTGTATGCTACAGTCATTTAAACACAAGAGAAGAACAAAACTAAAAAAAGAAAACAAATAAACAATAAATGAATAAAAAATAAACAAACAAATAAAAAAAACAAATAAACAAAAAACACTGGAAAGCCAATCATTTTAATTTGAGTTGTGAGGCTTTTTACTTTACAAGCAGCTCTGTAACAAGAGTTACTCTTAGAACAGTCTTCTACAGCCAACAGTCATTGCTTATGGCCATAGCACTCTTACAAATCCCGATCTTGTGGGCTTAGTTAGTACTTGGAATGGAGACTGCTAGGGAACACTAGGTGCTGTAAGCTTTTTAGCTTAAGGCTCCGATTGTGAAGATTGTATGCTACAGTCATTTAAACACAAGAGAAGAACAAAACTTAAAAAAAAAGTAAACAAATAAACAATAAATGAATAAAAAATAAACAAACAAATAAAAACAAATAAACAAAAAACACTGGAAAGCCAATCATTTTAATTTGAGTTGTGAGGCTTTTTACTTTACAAGCAGCTCTGTAACAAGAGTTACTCTTAGAACAGTCTTCTACAGCCAACAGTCATTGCTTATGGCCATAGCACTCATACAAATCCCGATCTTGTGGGCTTAGTTAGTACTTGGAATGGAGACTGCCAGGGAACACTAGGTGCTGTAAGCTTTTTAGCTTAAGGCTCCGATTGTGAAGATTGTATGCTACAGTCATTTAAACACAAGAGAAGAACAAAACTAAAAAAAAGAAAACAAATAAACAATAAATGAATAAAAAATAAACAAAGAAATAAAAAAAAACAAATAAACAAAAAACACTGGAAAGCCAATCATTTTAATTTGAGTTGTGAGGCTTTTTACTTTACAAGCAGCTCTGTAACAAGAGTTACTCTTAGAACAGTCTTCTACAGCCAACAGTCATTGCTTATGGCCATAGCACTCTTACAAATCCCGATCTTGTGGGCTTAGTTAGTACTTGGAATGGAGACTGCTAGGGAACACTAGGTGCTGTAAGCTTTTTAGCTTAAGGCTCCGATTGTGAAGATTGTATGCTACAGTCGTTTAAACACAAGAGAACAACAAAACTAAAAAAAAGAAAACAAATAAATAATAAATGAATAAAAAATAAACAAACAAATAAAAAAACTAATAAACCAAAAACACTGGAAAGCCAATCATTTTAATTTGAGTTGTGAGGCTTTTTACTTTACAAGCAGATCTGTAACAAGAGTTACTCTTAGAACAGTCTTCTACAGCCAACAGTCATTGCTTATGGCCGTAGCACTCTTACAAATCCCGATCTTGTGGGCTTAGTTAGTACTTGGAATGGAGACTTCCAGGGAACACTAGGTGCTGTAAGCTTTTTAGCTTAAGGCTCCGATTGTGAAGATTGTATGCTACAGTCATTTAAACACAAGAGAAGAACAAAACTAAAAAAAAAGAAAACAAATAAACAATAAATGAATAAAAAATTAACAAACAAATAAAAAAACAAATAAACAAAAAACACTGGAAAGCCAATCATTTTAATTTGAGTTGTGAGGCTTTTTACTTTACAAGCAGCTCTGTAACAAGAGTTACTCTTAGAACAGTCTTCTACAGCCAACAGTCATTGCTTATGGCCATAGCACTCATACAAATCCCGATCTTGTGGGCTTAGTTAGTACTTGGAATGGAGACTGCCAGGGAACACTAGGTGCTGTAAGCTTTTTAGCTTAAGGCTCCGATTGTGAAGATTGTATGCTACAGTCATTTAAACACAAGAGAAGAACAAAACTAAAAAAAGAAAACAAATAAACAATAAATGAATAAAAAATAAACAAACAAATAAAAAAAACAAATAAACAAAAAACACTGGAAAGCCAATCATTTTAATTTGAGTTGTGAGGCTTTTTACTTTACAAGCAGCTCTGTAACAAGAGTTACTCTTAGAACAGTCTTCTACAGCCAACAGTCATTGCTTATGGCCATAGCACTCTTACAAATCCCGATCTTGTGGGCTTAGTTAGTACTTGGAATGGAGACTGCTAGGGAACACTAGGTGCTGTAAGCTTTTTAGCTTAAGGCTCCGATTGTGAAGATTGTATGCTACAGTCATTTAAACACAAGAGAAGAACAAAACTTAAAAAAAAAGTAAACAAATAAACAATAAATGAATAAAAAATAAACAAACAAATAAAAACAAATAAACAAAAAACACTGGAAAGCCAATCATTTTAATTTGAGTTGTGAGGCTTTTTACTTTACAAGCAGCTCTGTAACAAGAGTTACTCTTAGAACAGTCTTCTACAGCCAACAGTCATTGCTTATGGCCATAGCACTCATACAAATCCCGATCTTGTGGGCTTAGTTAGTACTTGGAATGGAGACTGCCAGGGAACACTAGGTGCTGTAAGCTTTTTAGCTTAAGGCTCCGATTGTGAAGATTGTATGCTACAGTCATTTAAACACAAGAGAAGAACAAAACTAAAAAAAAGAAAACAAATAAACAATAAATGAATAAAAAATAAACAAAGAAATAAAAAAAAACAAATAAACAAAAAACACTGGAAAGCCAATCATTTTAATTTGAGTTGTGAGGCTTTTTACTTTACAAGCAGCTCTGTAACAAGAGTTACTCTTAGAACAGTCTTCTACAGCCAACAGTCATTGCTTATGGCCATAGCACTCTTACAAATCCCGATCTTGTGGGCTTAGTTAGTACTTGGAATGGAGACTGCTAGGGAACACTAGGTGCTGTAAGCTTTTTAGCTTAAGGCTCCGATTGTGAAGATTGTATGCTACAGTCGTTTAAACACAAGAGAACAACAAAACTAAAAAAAAGAAAACAAATAAATAATAAATGAATAAAAAATAAACAAACAAATAAAAAAACTAATAAACCAAAAACACTGGAAAGCCAATCATTTTAATTTGAGTTGTGAGGCTTTTTACTTTACAAGCAGATCTGTAACAAGAGTTACTCTTAGAACAGTCTTCTACAGCCAACAGTCATTGCTTATGGCCGTAGCACTCTTACAAATCCCGATCTTGTGGGCTTAGTTAGTACTTGGAATGGAGACTTCCAGGGAACACTAGGTGCTGTAAGCTTTTTAGCTTAAGGCTCCGATTGTGAAGATTGTATGCTACAGTCATTTAAACACAAGAGAAGAACAAAACTAAAAAAAAAGAAAACAAATAAACAATAAATGAATAAAAAATTAACAAACAAATAAAAAAACAAATAAACAAAAAACACTGGAAAGCCAATCATTTTAATTTGAGTTGTGAGGCTTTTTACTTTACAAGCAGCTCTGTAACAAGAGTTACTCTTAGAACAGTCTTCTACAGCCAACAGTCATTGCTTATGGCCATAGCACTCTTATAAATCCCGATCTTGTGGGCTTAGTTAATACTTGGAATGGAGACTACCAGGGAACACTAGGTGCTGTAAGCTTTTTAGCTTAAGGCTCCGATTGTGAAGATTGTATGCTACAGTCATTTAAACACAAGAGAAGAACAAAACTAAAAAAAAGAAAACAAATAAACAATGAATGAATAAAAAATAAACAAACAAATAAAAAAACAAATAAACAAAAAACACTGGAAAGCCAATCATTTTAATTTGAGTTGTGAGGCTTTTTACTTTACAAGCAGCTCTGTAACAAGAGTTACTCTTAGAACAGTCTTCTACAGCCAACAGTCATTGCTTATGGCCATAGCACTCTTACAAATCCCGATCTTGTGGGCTTAGTTAGTACTTGGAATGGAGACTGCTAGGGAACACTAGGTGCTGTAAGCTTTTTAGCTTAAGGCTCCGATTGTGAAGATTGTATGCTACAGTCGTTTAAACACAAGAGAACAACAAAACTAAAAAAAAAGAAAACAAATAAATAATAAATGAATAAAAAATAAACAAACAAATAAAAAAACAAATAAACCAAAAACACTGGAAAGCCAATCATTTTAATTTGAGTTGTGAGGCTTTTTACTTTACAAGCAGCTCTGTAACAAGAGTTACTCTTAGAACAGTCTTCTACAGCCAACAGTCATTGCTTATAGCCATAGCACTCTTACAAATCCCGATCTTGTGGGCTTAGTTAGTACTTGGAATGGAGACTTCCAGGGAACACTATGTGCTGTAAGCTTTTTAGCTTAAGGCTCCGATTGTGAAGATTGTATGTTACAGTCATTTAAACACAAGAGAAGAACAAAACTAAAAAAAAAGAAAACAAATAAAGAATAAATGAATAAAAAATAAACAAACAAATAAAAAACAAATAAACAAAAAACACGGGAAAGCCAATCATTTTAATTTGAGTTGTGAGGCTTTTTACTTTACAAGCAGTTCTGTAACAAGAGTTACTCTTAGAACAGTCTTCTACAGCCAACAGTCATTGCTTATGGCCATAGCACTCTTAGAAATCCCGATCTTGTGGGCTTAGTTAGTACTTGGAATTGAGACTGCCAGGGAACACTAGGTGCTGTAAGCTTTTTAGCTTAAGGCTCCGATTGTGAAGATTGTATGCTACAGTCATTTAAACACAAGAGAAGAACAAAACTAAAAAAAAGAAAACAAATAAACAATAAATGAATAAAAAATTAACAAACAAATAAAAAAACAAATAAACAAAAAACACTGGAAAGCCAATCATTTTAATTTGAGTTGTGAGGCTTTTTACTTTACAAGCAGCTCTGTAACAAGAGTTACTCTTAGAACAGTCTTCTACAGCCAACAGTCATTGCTTATGGCCATAGCACTCTTATAAATCCCGATCTTGTGGGCTTAGTTAATACTTGGAATGGAGACTACCAGGGAACACTAGGTGCTGTAAGCTTTTTAGCTTAAGGCTCCAATTGTGAAGATTATATGCTACAGTCATTTAAACACAAGAGAAGAACAAAACTAAAAAAAGAGAAAACAAATGAACAATAAATGAATAAAAAATTAACAAACAAATAAAAAAACAAATAAACAAAAAACACTGGAAAGCCAATCATTTTAATTTGAGTTGTGAGGCTTTTTACTTTACAAGCAGCTCTGTAACAAGAGTTACTCTTAGAACAGTCTTCTACAGCCAACAGTCATTGCTTATGGCCATAGCACTCATACAAATCCCGATCTTGTGGGCTTAGTTAGTACTTGGAATGGAGACTGCCAGGGAACACTAGGTGCTGTAAGCTTTTTAGCTTAAGGCTCCGATTGTGAAGATTGTATGCTACAGTCATTTAAACACAAGAGAAGAACAAAACTAAAAAAAAGAAAACAAATAAACAATAAATGAATAAAAAATAAACAAAGAAATAAAAAAAAACAAATAAACAAAAAACACTGGAAAGCCAATCATTTTAATTTGAGTTGTGAGGCTTTTTACTTTACAAGCAGCTCTGTAACAAGAGTTACTCTTAGAACAGTCTTCTACAGCCAACAGTCACTGCTTATGGCCATAGCTGTCTTACAAATCCCGCTTTTGTGGGCTTAGTTAGTACTTGGAATGGAGACTACCAGGGAACACTAGGTGCTGTAAGCTTTTTAGCTTAAGGCTCCGATTGTGAAGATTGTATGCTACAGTCATTTAAACACAAGAGAAGAACAAAACTAAAAAAAAGAAAACAAATAAACAACAAATGATTAAAAAAAACAACCAAATAAAAAAACAAATAAACAAAAAACACTGGAAAGCCAATCATTTTAATTTGAGTTGTGAGGCTTTTTACTTTACAAGCAGCTCTGTAACAAGAGTTACTCTTAGAACAGTCTTCTACAGCCAACAGTCATTGCTTATGGCCATAGCACTCTTACAAATCCCGATCTTGTGGGCTTAGTTAGTACTTGGAATGGAGACTGTCAGGGAACACTAGGTGCTGTAAGCTTTTTAGCTTAAGGCTCCGATTGTGAAGATTATATGCTACAGTCATTTAAACACAAGAGAAGAACAAAACTAAAAAAAAGAAAACAAATAAACAATAAATGAATAAAAAATTAACAAACAAATAAAAAAACAAATAAACAAAAAACACTGGAAAGCCAATCATTTTAATTTGAGTTGTGAGGCTTTTTACTTTACAAGCAGCTCTGTAACAAGAGTTACTCTTAGAACAGTCTTCTACAGCCAACAGTCATTGCTTATGGCCATAGCACTCTTACAAATCCCGATCTTGTGGGCTTAGTTAGTACTTGGAATGGAGACTGCCAGGGAACACTAGGTGCTGTAAGCTTTTTAGCTTAAGGCTCCGATTGTGAAGATTGTATGCTACAGTCATTTAAACACAAGAGAAGAACAAAACTTAAAAAAAAGTAAACAAATAAACAATAAATGGATAAAAAATAAACAAACAAATAAAAACAAATAAACAAAAAACACTGGAAAGCCAATCATTTTAATTTGAGTTGTGAGGCTTTTTACTTTACAAGCAGCTCTGTAACAAGAGTTACTCTTAGAACAGTCTTCTACAGCCAACAGTCATTGCTTATGGCCATAGCACTCTTACAAATCCCGATCTTGTGGGCTTAGTTAGTACTTGGAATGGAGACTGCCAGGGAACACTAGGTGCTGTAAGCTTTTTAGCTTAAGGCTCCGATTGTGAAGATTATATGCTACAGTCATTTAAACACAAGAGAAGAACAAAACTAAAAAAAAAGAAAACAAATAAGCAATAAATAAATAAAAAATTAACAAACAAATAAAAAAACAAACAAACAAAAAACACTGGAAAGCCAATCATTTTAATTTGAGTTGTGAGGCTTTTTACTTTACAAGCAGCTCTGTAACAAGAGTTACTCTTAAAACAGTCTTCTACAGCCAACAGTCATTGCTTATGGCCATAGCACTCATACAAATCCCGATCTTGTGGGCTTAGTTAGTACTTGGAATGGAGACTACCAGGGAACACTAGGTGCTGTAAGCTTTTTAGCTTAAGGCTCCGATTGTGAAGATTGTATGCTACAGTCATTTAAACACAAGAGAAGAACAAAACTTAAAAAAAAAGTAAACAAATAAACAATAAATGAATAAAAAATAAACAAACAAATAAAAACAAATAAACAAAAAACACTGGAAAGCCAATCATTTTAATTTGAGTTGTGAGGCTTTTTACTTTACAATCAGCTCTGTAACAAGAGTTACTCTTAGAACAGTCTTCTACAGCCAACAGTCATTGCTTATGGCCATAGCACTCTTACAAATCCCGCTTTTGTGGGCTTAGTTAGTACTTGGAATGGAGACTACCAGGGAACACTAGGTGCTGTAAGCATTTTAGCTTAAGGCTCCGATTGTGAAGATTGTATGCTACAGTCATTTAAACACAAGAGAAGAACAAAACTACAAAAAAGAAAACAAATAAACAATAAATGATTAAAAAAAAATAATAATAAAAAAAACAAATAAACAAAAAACACTGGAAAGCCAATCATTTTAATTTGAGTTGTGAGGCTTTTTACTTTACAAGCAGCTCTGTAACAAGAGTTACTCTTAGAACAGTCTTCTACAGCCAACAGTCATTGCTTATGGCCATAGCACTCATACAAATCCCGATCTTGTGGGCTTAGTTAGTACTTGGAATGGAGACTACCAGGGAACACTAGGTGCTGTAAGCTTTTTAGCTTAAGGCTCCGATTGTGAAGATTGTATGCTACAGTCATTTAAACACAAGAGAAGAACAAAACTAAAAAAAAGAAAACAAATAAACAATAAATGAATAAAAAAATAAACAAACAAATAAAAACAAATAAACAAAAAACACTGGAAAGCCAATCATTTTAATTTGAGTTGTGAGGCTTTTTACTTTACAAGCAGCTCTGTAACAAGAGTTACTCTTAGAACAGTCTTCTACAGCCAACAGTCATTGCTTATGGCCATAGCACTCTTACAAATCCCGATCTTGTGGGCTTAGTTAGTACTTGGAATGGAGACTGCCAGGGAACACTAGGTGCTGTAAGCTTTTTAGCTTAAGGCTCCGATTGTGAAGATTGTATGCTACAGTCATTTAAACACAAGAGAAGAACAAAACTTAAAAAAAAGTAAACAAATAAACAATAAATGGATAAAAAATAAACAAACAAATAAAAACAAATAAACAAAAAACACTGGAAAGCCAATCATTTTAATTTGAGTTGTGAGGCTTTTTACTTTACAAGCAGCTCTGTAACAAGAGTTACTCTTAGAACAGTCTTCTACAGCCAACAGTCATTGCTTATGGCCATAGCACTCTTACAAATCCCGATCTTGTGGGCTTAGTTAGTACTTGGAATGGAGACTGCCAGGGAACACTAGGTGCTGTAAGCTTTTTAGCTTAAGGCTCCGATTGTGAAGATTATATGCTACAGTCATTTAAACACAAGAGAAGAACAAAACTAAAAAAAAAGAAAACAAATAAGCAATAAATAAATAAAAAATTAACAAACAAATAAAAAAACAAACAAACAAAAAAACACTGGAAAGCCAATCATTTTAATTTGAGTTGTGAGGCTTTTTACTTTACAAGCAGCTCTGTAACAAGAGTTACTCTTAGAACAGTCTTCTACAGCCAACAGTCATTGCTTATGGCCATAGCACTCTTACAAATCCCGATCTTGTGGGCTTAGTTAGTACTTGGAATGGAGACTGCCAGGGAACACTAGGTGCTGTAAGCTTTTTAGCTTAAGGCTCCGATTGTGAAGATTCTATGCTACAGTCATTTAAACACAAGAGAAGAACAAAACTTAAAAAAAAGTAAACAAATAAACAATAAATGGATAAAAAATAAACAAACAAATAAAAACAAATAAACAAAAAACACTGGAAAGCCAATCATTTTAATTTGAGTTGTGAGGCTTTTTACTTTACAAGCAGCTCTGTAACAAGAGTTACTCTTAGAACAGTCTTCTACAGCCAACAGTCATTGCTTATGGCCATAGCACTCTTACAAATCCCGATCTTGTGGGCTTAGTTAGTACTTGGAATGGAGACTGCCAGGGAACACTAGGTGCTGTAAGCTTTTTAGCTTAAGGCTCCGATTGTGAAGATTATATGCTACAGTCATTTAAACACAAGAGAAGAACAAAACTAAAAAAAAAGAAAAAAAATAAGCAATAAATAAATAAAAAATTAACAAACAAATAAAAAAACAAACAAACAAAAAAACACTGGAAAGCCAATCATTTTAATTTGAGTTGTGAGGCTTTTTACTTTAAAAGCAGCTCTGTAACAAGAGTTACTCTTAAAACAGTCTTCTACAGCCAACAGTCATTGCTTATGGCCATAGCACTCATACAAATCCCGATCTTGTGGGCTTAGTTAGTACTTGGAATGGAGACTACCAGGGAACACTAGGTGCTGTAAGCTTTTTAGCTTAAGGCTCCGATTGTGAAGATTGTATGCTACAGTCATTTAAACACAAGAGAAGAACAAAACTTAAAAAAAAAGTAAACAAATAAACAATAAATGAATAAAAAATAAACAAACAAATAAAAACAAATAAACAAAAAACACTGGAAAGCCAATCATTTTAATTTGAGTTGTGAGGCTTTTTACTTTACAATCAGCTCTGTAACAAGAGTTACTCTTAGAACAGTCTTCTACAGCCAACAGTCATTGCTTATGGCCATAGCACTCTTACAAATCCCGCTTTTGTGGGCTTAGTTAGTACTTGGAATGGAGACTACCAGGGAACACTAGGTGCTGTAAGCATTTTAGCTTAAGGCTCCGATTGTGAAGATTGTATGCTACAGTCATTTAAACACAAGAGAAGAACAAAACTACAAAAAAGAAAACAAATAAACAATAAATGATTTAAAAAAAATAACAATAAAAAAAAACAAATAAACAAAAAACACTGGAAAGCCAATCATTTTAATTTGAGTTGTGAGGCTTTTTACTTTACAAGCAGCTCTGTAACAAGAGTTACTCTTAGAACAGTCTTCTACAGCCAACAGTCATTGCTTATGGCCATAGCACTCATACAAATCCCGATCTTGTGGGCTTAGTTAGTACTTGGAATGGAGACTACCAGGGAACACTAGGTGCTGTAAGCTTTTTAGCTTAAGGCTCCGATTGTGAAGATTGTATGCTACAGTCATTTAAACACAAGAGAAGAACAAAACTAAAAAAAAGAAAACAAATAAACAATAAATGAATAAAAAAATAAACAAACAAATAAAAACAAATAAACAAAAAACACTGGAAAGCCAATCATTTTAATTTGAGTTGTGAGGCTTTTTACTTTACAAGCAGCTCTGTAACAAGAGTTACTCTTAGAACAGTCTTCTACAGCCAACAGTCATTGCTTATGGCCATAGCACTCTTACAAATCCCGATCTTGTGGGCTTAGTTAGTACTTGGAATGGAGACTGCCAGGGAACACTAGGTGCTGTAAGCTTTTTAGCTTAAGGCTCCGATTGTGAAGATTGTATGCTACAGTCATTTAAACACAAGAGAAGAACAAAACTTAAAAAAAAGTAAACAAATAAACAATAAATGGATAAAAAATAAACAAACAAATAAAAACAAATAAACAAAAAACACTGGAAAGCCAATCATTTTAATTTGAGTTGTGAGGCTTTTTACTTTACAAGCAGCTCTGTAACAAGAGTTACTCTTAGAACAGTCTTCTACAGCCAACAGTCATTGCTTATGGCCATAGCACTCTTACAAATCCCGATCTTGTGGGCTTAGTTAGTACTTGGAATGGAGACTGCCAGGGAACACTAGGTGCTGTAAGCTTTTTAGCTTAAGGCTCCGATTGTGAAGATTATATGCTACAGTCATTTAAACACAAGAGAAGAACAAAACTAAAAAAAAAGAAAACAAATAAGCAATAAATAAATAAAAAATTAACAAACAAATAAAAAAACAAACAAACAAAAAAACACTGGAAAGCCAATCATTTTAATTTGAGTTGTGAGGCTTTTTACTTTACAAGCAGCTCTGTAACAAGAGTTACTCTTAGAACAGTCTTCTACAGCCAACAGTCATTGCTTATGGCCATAGCACTCTTACAAATCCCGATCTTGTGGGCTTAGTTAGTACTTGGAATGGAGACTGCCAGGGAACACTAGGTGCTGTAAGCTTTTTAGCTTAAGGCTCCGATTGTGAAGATTCTATGCTACAGTCATTTAAACACAAGAGAAGAACAAAACTTAAAAAAAAGTAAACAAATAAACAATAAATGGATAAAAAATAAACAAACAAATAAAAACAAATAAACAAAAAACACTGGAAAGCCAATCATTTTAATTTGAGTTGTGAGGCTTTTTACTTTACAAGCAGCTCTGTAACAAGAGTTAGTCTTAGAACAGTCTTCTACAGCCAACAGTCATTGCTTATGGCCATAGCACTCTTACAAATCCCGATCTTGTGGGCTTAGTTAGTACTTGGAATGGAGACTGCCAGGGAACACTAGGTGCTGTAAGCTTTTTAGCTTAAGGCTCCGATTGTGAAGATTATATGCTACAGTCATTTAAACACAAGAGAAGAACAAAACTAAAAAAAAAGAAAACAAATAAGCAATAAATAAATAAAAAATTAACAAACAAATAAAAAAACAAACAAACAAAAAAACACTGGAAAGCCAATCATTTTAATTTGAGTTGTGAGGCTTTTTACTTTACAAGCAGCTCTGTAACAAGAGTTACTCTTAAAACAGTCTTCTACAGCCAACAGTCATTGCTTATGGCCATAGCACTCATACAAATCCCGATCTTGTGGGCTTAGTTAGTACTTGGAATGGAGACTACCAGGGAACACTAGGTGCTGTAAGCTTTTTAGCTTAAGGCTCCGATTGTGAAGATTGTATGCTACAGTCATTTAAACACAAGAGAAGAACAAAACTTAAAAAAAAAGTAAACAAATAAACAATAAATGAATAAAAAATAAACAAACAAATAAAAACAAATAAACAAAAAACACTGGAAAGCCAATCATTTTAATTTGAGTTGTGAGGCTTTTTACTTTACAATCAGCTCTGTAACAAGAGTTACTCTTAGAACAGTCTTCTACAGCCAACAGTCATTGCTTATGGCCATAGCACTCTTACAAATCCCGCTTTTGTGGGCTTAGTTAGTACTTGGAATGGAGACTACCAGGGAACACTAGGTGCTGTAAGCATTTTAGCTTAAGGCTCCGATTGTGAAGATTGTATGCTACAGTCATTTAAACACAAGAGAAGAACAAAACTACAAAAAAGAAAACAAATAAACAATAAATGATTTAAAAAAAATAATAATAAAAAAAACAAATAAACAAAAAACACTGGAAAGCCAATCATTTTAATTTGAGTTGTGAGGCTTTTTACTTTACAAGCAGCTCTGTAACAAGAGTTACTCTTAGAACAGTCTTCTACAGCCAACAGTCATTGCTTATGGCCATAGCACTCTTACAAATCCCGATCTTGTGGGCTTAGTTAGTACTTGGAATGGAGACTACCAGGGAACACTAGGTGCTGTAAGCTTTTGAGCTTAAGGCTCCGATTGTGAAGATTGTATGCTACAGTCATTTAAACACAAGAGAAGAACAAAACTAAAAAAAAGAAAACAAATAAACAATAAATGATTAAAAAAAAACAAACAAATAAAAAAAACAAATAAACAAAAAACACTGGAAAGCCAATCATTTTAATTTGAGTTGTGAGGCTTTTTACTTTACAAGCAGTTCTGTAACAAGAGTTACTCTTAGAACAGTCTTCTACAGTCATTGCTTATGGCCATAGCTGTCTTACAAATCCCGCTTTTGTGGGCTTAGTTAGTACTTGGAATGGAGACTACCAGGGAACACTAGGTGCTGTAAGCTTTTTAGCTTAAGGCTCCGATTGTGAAGATTGTATGCTACAGTCATTTAAACACAAGAGAAGAACAAAACTTAAAAAAAAAGTAAACAAATAAACAATAAATGAATAAAAAATAAACAAACAAATAAAAACAAATAAACAAAAAACACTGGAAAGCCAATCATTTTAATTTGAGTTGTGAGGCTTTTTACTTTACAATCAGCTCTGTAACAAGAGTTACTCTTAGAACAGTCTTCTACAGCCAACAGTCATTGCTTATGGCCATAGCACTCTTACAAATCCCGCTTTTGTGGGCTTAGTTAGTACTTGGAATGGAGACTACCAGGGAACACTAGGTGCTGTAAGCATTTTAGCTTAAGGCTCCGATTGTGAAGATTGTATGCTACAGTCATTTAAACACAAGAGAAGAACAAAACTACAAAAAAGAAAACAAATAAACAATAAATGATTAAAAAAAAAAAATAATAAAAAAAACAAATAAACAAAAAACACTGGAAAGCCAATCATTTTAATTTGAGTTGTGAGGCTTTTTACTTTACAAGCAGCTCTGTAACAAGAGTTACTCTTAGAACAGTCTTCTACAGCCAACAGTCATTGCTTATGGCCATAGCACTCTTACAAATCCCGATCTTGTGGGCTTAGTTAGTACTTGGAATGGAGACTGCCAGGGAACACTAGGTGCTGTAAGCTTTTTAGCTTAAGGCTCCGATTGTGAAGATTATATGCTACAGTCATTTAAACACAAGAGAAGAACAAAACTAAAAAAAAAGAAAACAAATAAGCAATAAATAAATAAAAAATTAACAAACAAATAAAAAAACAAACAAACAAAAAACACTGGAAAGCCAATCATTTTAATTTGAGTTGTGAGGCTTTTTACTTTACAAGCAGCTCTGTAACAAGAGTTACTCTTAAAACAGTCTTCTACAGCCAACAGTCATTGCTTATGGCCATAGCACTCATACAAATCCCGATCTTGTGGGCTTAGTTAGTACTTGGAATGGAGACTACCAGGGAACACTAGGTGCTGTAAGCTTTTTAGCTTAAGGCTCCGATTGTGAAGATTGTATGCTACAGTCATTTAAACACAAGAGAAGAACAAAACTAAAAAAAAAGAAAACAAATAAACAATAAATGAATAAAAAAATAAACAAACAAATAAAAAAACAAATAAACAAAAAACACTGGAAAGCCAATCATTTTAATTTGAGTTGTGAGGCTTTTTACTTTACAAGCAGCTCTGTAACAAGAGTTACTCTTAGAACAGTCTTCTACAGCCAACAGTCATTGCTTATGGCCATAGCACTCTTACAAATCCCGATCTTGTGGGCTTAGTTAGTACTTGGAATGGAGACTGCCAGGGAACACTAGGTGCTGTAAGCTTTTTAGCTTAAGGCTCCGATTGTGAAGATTGTATGCTACAGTCATTTAAACACAAGAGAAGAACAAAACTTAAAAAAAAAGTAAGCAAATAAACAATAAATGAATAAAAAATAAACAAACAAATAAAAAACAAATAAACAAAAAACACTGGAAAGCCAATCATTTTAATTTGAGTTGTGAGGCTCTTTACTTTACAAGCAGCTCTGTAACAAGAGTTACTCTTAGAACAGTCTTCTACAGCCAACAGTCATTGCTTATGGCCATAGCACTCTTACAAATCCCGATCTTGTGGGCTTAGTTAGTACTTGGAATGGAGACTGTCAGGGAACACTAGGTGCTGTAAGCTTTTTAGCTTAAGGCTCCGATTGTGAAGATTATATGCTACAGTCATTTAAACACAAGAGAAGAACAAAACTAAAAAAAAAGAAAACAAATAAACAATAAATGAATAAAAAATTAACAAACAAATAAAAAAACAAATAAACAAAAAACACTGGAAAGCCAATCATTTTAATTTGAGTTGTGAGGCTTTTTACTTTACAAGCAGCTCTGTAACAAGAGTTACTCTTAGAACAGTCTTCTACAGCCAACAGTCATTGCTTATGGCCATAGCACTCATACAAATCCCGATCTTGTGGGCTTCGTTAGTACTTGGAATGGAGACTGCCAGGGAACACTAGGTGCTGTAAGCTTTTTAGCTTAATACTCCGATTGTGAAGATTGTATGCTACAGTCATTTAAACACAAGAGAAGAACAAAACTTAAAAAAAAGTAAACAAATAAACAATAAATGAATAAAAAATAAACAAACAAATAAAAAACAAATAAACAAAAAACACTGGAAAGCCAATCATTTTAATTTGAGTTGTGAGGCTTTTTACTTTACAAGCAGCTCTGTAACAAGAGTTACTCTTAGAACAGTCTTCTACAGCCAACAGTCATTGCTTATGGCCATAGCACTCTTACAAATCCCGATCTTGTGGGCTTAGTTAGTACTTGGAATGGAGACTGTCAGGGAACACTAGGTGCTGTAAGCTTTTTAGCTTAAGGCTCCGATTGTGAAGATTATATGCTACAGTCATTTAAACACAAGAGAAGAACAAAACTAAAAAAAAGAAAACAAATAAACAATAAATGAATAAAAAATTAACAAACAAATAAAAAAACAAATAAACAAAAAACACTGGAAAGCCAATCATTTTAATTTGAGTTGTGAGGCTTTTTACTTTACAAGCAGCTCTGTAACAAGAGTTACTCTTAGAACAGTCTTCTACAGCCAACAGTCATTGCTTATGGCCATAGCACTCTTACAAATCCCGATCTTGTGGGCTTAGTTAGTACTTGGAATAGAGACTGCCAGGGAACACTAGGTGCTGTAAGCTTTTTAGCTTAAGGCTCCGATTGTGAAGATTATATGCTACAGTCATTTAAACACAAGAGAAGAACAAAACTAAAAAAAAGAAAACAAATAAACAATAAATGATTTAAAACAAACAAACAAATAAAAAAAACTAATAAACAAAAAACACTGGAAAGCCAATCATTTTAATTTGAGTTGTGAGGCTTTTTACTTTACAAGCAGCTCTGTAACAAGAGTTACTCTTAGAACAGTCTTCTACAGCCATTGCTTATGGCCATAGCTGTCTTACAAATCCCGCTTTTGTGGGCTTAGTTAGTACTTGGAATGGAGACTACCAGGGAACACTAGGTGCTGTAAGCTTTTTAGCTTAAGACTCCGATTGTGAAGATTGTATGCTACAGTCATTTAAACACAAGAGAAGAACAAAACTAAAAAAAAAGAAAACAAATAAACAATAAATGATTAAAAAAAAATAATAATAAAAAAAACAAATAAACAAAAAACACTGGAAAGCCAATCATTTTAATTTGAGTTGTGAGGCTTTTTACTTTACAAGCAGCTCTGTAACAAGAGTTACTCTTAGAACAGTCTTCTACAGCCAACAGTCATTGCTTATGGCTATAGCACTCTTACAAATCCCGATCTTGTGGGCTTAGTTAGTACTTGGAAAGGAGACTGCCAGGGAACACTAGGTGCTGTAAGCTTTTTAGCTTAAGGCTCCGATTGTGAAGATTATATGCTACAGTCATTTAAACACAAGAGAAGAACAAAACTAAAAAAAAAAGAAAACAAATAAACAATAAATGAATAAAAAATTAACAAACAAATAAAAAAAACAAATAAACAAAAAACACTGGAAAGCCAATCATTTTAATTTGAGTTGTGAGGCTTTTTACTTTACAAGCAGCTCTGTAACAAGAGTTACTCTTAGAACAGTCTTCTACAGCCAACAGTCATTGCTTATGGCCATAGCACTCTTACAAATCCCGATCTTGTGGGCTTAGTTAGTACTTGGAATAGAGACTGCCAGGGAACACTAGGTGCTGTAAGCTTTTTAGCTTAAGGCTCCGATTGTGAAGATTATATGCTACAGTCATTTAAACACAAGAGAAGAACAAAACTAAAAAAAAGAAAACAAATAAACAATAAATGATTTAAAACAAACAAACAAATAAAAAAAACTAATAAACAAAAAACACTGGAAAGCCAATCATTTTAATTTGAGTTGTGAGGCTTTTTACTTTACAAGCAGCTCTGTAACAAGAGTTACTCTTAGAACAGTCTTCTACAGCCATTGCTTATGGCCATAGCTGTCTTACAAATCCCGCTTTTGTGGGCTTAGTTAGTACTTGGAATGGAGACTACCAGGGAACACTAGGTGCTGTAAGCTTTTTAGCTTAAGACTCCGATTGTGAAGATTGTATGCTACAGTCATTTAAACACAAGAGAAGAACAAAACTAAAAAAAAGAAAACAAATAAACAATAAATGATTAAAAAAAAATAATAATAAAAAAAACAAATAAACAAAAAACACTGGAAAGCCAATCATTTTAATTTGAGTTGTGAGGCTTTTTACTTTACAAGCAGCTCTGTAACAAGAGTTACTCTTAGAACAGTCTTCTACAGCCAACAGTCATTGCTTATGGCTATAGCACTCTTACAAATCCCGATCTTGTGGGCTTAGTTAGTACTTGGAAAGGAGACTGCCAGGGAACACTAGGTGCTGTAAGCTTTTTAGCTTAAGGCTCCGATTGTGAAGATTATATGCTACAGTCATTTAAACACAAGAGAAGAACAAAACTAAAAAAAAAAGAAAACAAATAAACAATAAATGAATAAAAAATTAACAAACAAATAAAAAAAACAAATAAACAAAAAACACTGGAAAGCCAATCATTTTAATTTGAGTTGTGAGGCTTTTTACTTTACAAGCAGCTCTGTAACAAGAGTTACTCTTAGAACAGTCTTCTACAGCCAACAGTCATTGCTTATGGCCATAGCACTCTTACAAATCCCGATCTTGTGGGCTTAGTTAGTACTTGGAATGGAGACTGCCAGGGAACACTAGGTGCTGTAAGCTTTTTAGCTTAAGGCTCCGATTGTGAAGATTATATGCTACAGTCATTTAAACACAAGAGAAGAACAAAACTAAAAAAAAAGAAAACAAATAAGCAATAAATAAATAAAAAATTAACAAACAAATAAAAAAACAAACAAACAAAAAACACTGGAAAGCCAATCATTTTAATTTGAGTTGTGAGGCTTTTTACTTTACAAGCAGCTCTGTAACAAGAGTTACTCTTAAAACAGTCTTCTACAGCCAACAGTCATTGCTTATGGCCATAGCACTCATACAAATCCCGATCTTGTGGGCTTAGTTAGTACTTGGAATGGAGACTACCAGGGAACACTAGGTGCTGTAAGCTTTTTAGCTTAAGGCTCCGATTGTGAAGATTGTATGCTACAGTCATTTAAACACAAGAGAAGAACAAAACTTAAAAAAAAAGTAAACAAATAAACAATAAATGAATAAAAAATAAACAAACAAATAAAAACAAATAAACAAAAAACACTGGAAAGCCAATCATTTTAATTTGAGTTGTGAGGCTTTTTACTTTACAATCAGCTCTGTAACAAGAGTTACTCTTAGAACAGTCTTCTACAGCCAACAGTCATTGCTTATGGCCATAGCACTCTTACAAATCCCGCTTTTGTGGGCTTAGTTAGTACTTGGAATGGAGACTACCAGGGAACACTAGGTGCTGTAAGCATTTTAGCTTAAGGCTCCGATTGTGAAGATTGTATGCTACAGTCATTTAAACACAAGAGAAGAACAAAACTACAAAAAAGAAAACAAATAAACAATAAATGATTAAAAAAAAATAATAATAAAAAAAACAAATAAACAAAAAACACTGGAAAGCCAATCATTTTAATTTGAGTTGTGAGGCTTTTTACTTTACAAGCAGCTCTGTAACAAGAGTTACTCTTAGAACAGTCTTCTACAGCCAACAGTCATTGCTTATGGCCATAGCACTCATACAAATCCCGATCTTGTGGGCTTAGTTAGTACTTGGAATGGAGACTACCAGGGAACACTAGGTGCTGTAAGCTTTTTAGCTTAAGGCTCCGATTGTGAAGATTGTATGCTACAGTCATTTAAACACAAGAGAAGAACAAAACTAAAAAAAAGAAAACAAATAAACAATAAATGAATAAAAAAATAAACAAACAAATAAAAACAAATAAACAAAAAACACTGGAAAGCCAATCATTTTAATTTGAGTTGTGAGGCTTTTTACTTTACAAGCAGCTCTGTAACAAGAGTTACTCTTAGAACAGTCTTCTACAGCCAACAGTCATTGCTTATGGCCATAGCACTCTTACAAATCCCGATCTTGTGGGCTTAGTTAGTACTTGGAATGGAGACTGCCAGGGAACACTAGGTGCTGTAAGCTTTTTAGCTTAAGGCTCCGATTGTGAAGATTGTATGCTACAGTCATTTAAACACAAGAGAAGAACAAAACTTAAAAAAAAGTAAACAAATAAACAATAAATGGATAAAAAATAAACAAACAAATAAAAACAAATAAACAAAAAACACTGGAAAGCCAATCATTTTAATTTGAGTTGTGAGGCTTTTTACTTTACAAGCAGCTCTGTAACAAGAGTTACTCTTAGAACAGTCTTCTACAGCCAACAGTCATTGCTTATGGCCATAGCACTCTTACAAATCCCGATCTTGTGGGCTTAGTTAGTACTTGGAATGGAGACTGCCAGGGAACACTAGGTGCTGTAAGCTTTTTAGCTTAAGGCTCCGATTGTGAAGATTATATGCTACAGTCATTTAAACACAAGAGAAGAACAAAACTAAAAAAAAAGAAAACAAATAAGCAATAAATAAATAAAAAATTAACAAACAAATAAAAAAACAAACAAACAAAAAAACACTGGAAAGCCAATCATTTTAATTTGAGTTGTGAGGCTTTTTACTTTACAAGCAGCTCTGTAACAAGAGTTACTCTTAGAACAGTCTTCTACAGCCAACAGTCATTGCTTATGGCCATAGCACTCTTACAAATCCCGATCTTGTGGGCTTAGTTAGTACTTGGAATGGAGACTGCCAGGGAACACTAGGTGCTGTAAGCTTTTTAGCTTAAGGCTCCGATTGTGAAGATTCTATGCTACAGTCATTTAAACACAAGAGAAGAACAAAACTTAAAAAAAAGTAAACAAATAAACAATAAATGGATAAAAAATAAACAAACAAATAAAAACAAATAAACAAAAAACACTGGAAAGCCAATCATTTTAATTTGAGTTGTGAGGCTTTTTACTTTACAAGCAGCTCTGTAACAAGAGTTACTCTTAGAACAGTCTTCTACAGCCAACAGTCATTGCTTATGGCCATAGCACTCTTACAAATCCCGATCTTGTGGGCTTAGTTAGTACTTGGAATGGAGACTGCCAGGGAACACTAGGTGCTGTAAGCTTTTTAGCTTAAGGCTCCGATTGTGAAGATTATATGCTACAGTCATTTAAACACAAGAGAAGAACAAAACTAAAAAAAAAGAAAAAAAATAAGCAATAAATAAATAAAAAATTAACAAACAAATAAAAAAACAAACAAACAAAAAAACACTGGAAAGCCAATCATTTTAATTTGAGTTGTGAGGCTTTTTACTTTAAAAGCAGCTCTGTAACAAGAGTTACTCTTAAAACAGTCTTCTACAGCCAACAGTCATTGCTTATGGCCATAGCACTCATACAAATCCCGATCTTGTGGGCTTAGTTAGTACTTGGAATGGAGACTACCAGGGAACACTAGGTGCTGTAAGCTTTTTAGCTTAAGGCTCCGATTGTGAAGATTGTATGCTACAGTCATTTAAACACAAGAGAAGAACAAAACTTAAAAAAAAAGTAAACAAATAAACAATAAATGAATAAAAAATAAACAAACAAATAAAAACAAATAAACAAAAAACACTGGAAAGCCAATCATTTTAATTTGAGTTGTGAGGCTTTTTACTTTACAATCAGCTCTGTAACAAGAGTTACTCTTAGAACAGTCTTCTACAGCCAACAGTCATTGCTTATGGCCATAGCACTCTTACAAATCCCGCTTTTGTGGGCTTAGTTAGTACTTGGAATGGAGACTACCAGGGAACACTAGGTGCTGTAAGCATTTTAGCTTAAGGCTCCGATTGTGAAGATTGTATGCTACAGTCATTTAAACACAAGAGAAGAACAAAACTACAAAAAAGAAAACAAATAAACAATAAATGATTTAAAAAAAATAATAATAAAAAAAACAAATAAACAAAAAACACTGGAAAGCCAATCATTTTAATTTGAGTTGTGAGGCTTTTTACTTTACAAGCAGCTCTGTAACAAGAGTTACTCTTAGAACAGTCTTCTACAGCCAACAGTCATTGCTTATGGCCATAGCACTCATACAAATCCCGATCTTGTGGGCTTAGTTAGTACTTGGAATGGAGACTACCAGGGAACACTAGGTGCTGTAAGCTTTTTAGCTTAAGGCTCCGATTGTGAAGATTGTATGCTACAGTCATTTAAACACAAGAGAAGAACAAAACTAAAAAAAAGAAAACAAATAAACAATAAATGAATAAAAAAATAAACAAACAAATAAAAACAAATAAACAAAAAACACTGGAAAGCCAATCATTTTAATTTGAGTTGTGAGGCTTTTTACTTTACAAGCAGCTCTGTAACAAGAGTTACTCTTAGAACAGTCTTCTACAGCCAACAGTCATTGCTTATGGCCATAGCACTCTTACAAATCCCGATCTTGTGGGCTTAGTTAGTACTTGGAATGGAGACTGCCAGGGAACACTAGGTGCTGTAAGCTTTTTAGCTTAAGGCTCCGATTGTGAAGATTGTATGCTACAGTCATTTAAACACAAGAGAAGAACAAAACTTAAAAAAAAGTAAACAAATAAACAATAAATGGATAAAAAATAAACAAACAAATAAAAACAAATAAACAAAAAACACTGGAAAGCCAATCATTTTAATTTGAGTTGTGAGGCTTTTTACTTTACAAGCAGCTCTGTAACAAGAGTTACTCTTAGAACAGTCTTCTACAGCCAACAGTCATTGCTTATGGCCATAGCACTCTTACAAATCCCGATCTTGTGGGCTTAGTTAGTACTTGGAATGGAGACTGCCAGGGAACACTAGGTGCTGTAAGCTTTTTAGCTTAAGGCTCCGATTGTGAAGATTATATGCTACAGTCATTTAAACACAAGAGAAGAACAAAACTAAAAAAAAAGAAAACAAATAAGCAATAAATAAATAAAAAATTAACAAACAAATAAAAAAACAAACAAACAAAAAAACACTGGAAAGCCAATCATTTTAATTTGAGTTGTGAGGCTTTTTACTTTACAAGCAGCTCTGTAACAAGAGTTACTCTTAGAACAGTCTTCTACAGCCAACAGTCATTGCTTATGGCCATAGCACTCTTACAAATCCCGATCTTGTGGGCTTAGTTAGTACTTGGAATGGAGACTGCCAGGGAACACTAGGTGCTGTAAGCTTTTTAGCTTAAGGCTCCGATTGTGAAGATTCTATGCTACAGTCATTTAAACACAAGAGAAGAACAAAACTTAAAAAAAAGTAAACAAATAAACAATAAATGGATAAAAAATAAACAAACAAATAAAAACAAATAAACAAAAAACACTGGAAAGCCAATCATTTTAATTTGAGTTGTGAGGCTTTTTACTTTACAAGCAGCTCTGTAACAAGAGTTACTCTTAGAACAGTCTTCTACAGCCAACAGTCATTGCTTATGGCCATAGCACTCTTACAAATCCCGATCTTGTGGGCTTAGTTAGTACTTGGAATGGAGACTGCCAGGGAACACTAGGTGCTGTAAGCTTTTTAGCTTAAGGCTCCGATTGTGAAGATTATATGCTACAGTCATTTAAACACAAGAGAAGAACAAAACTAAAAAAAAAGAAAACAAATAAGCAATAAATAAATAAAAAATTAACAAACAAATAAAAAAACAAACAAACAAAAAAACACTGGAAAGCCAATCATTTTAATTTGAGTTGTGAGGCTTTTTACTTTACAAGCAGCTCTGTAACAAGAGTTACTCTTAAAACAGTCTTCTACAGCCAACAGTCATTGCTTATGGCCATAGCACTCATACAAATCCCGATCTTGTGGGCTTAGTTAGTACTTGGAATGGAGACTACCAGGGAACACTAGGTGCTGTAAGCTTTTTAGCTTAAGGCTCCGATTGTGAAGATTGTATGCTACAGTCATTTAAACACAAGAGAAGAACAAAACTTAAAAAAAAAGTAAACAAATAAACAATAAATGAATAAAAAATAAACAAACAAATAAAAACAAATAAACAAAAAACACTGGAAAGCCAATCATTTTAATTTGAGTTGTGAGGCTTTTTACTTTACAATCAGCTCTGTAACAAGAGTTACTCTTAGAACAGTCTTCTACAGCCAACAGTCATTGCTTATGGCCATAGCACTCTTACAAATCCCGCTTTTGTGGGCTTAGTTAGTACTTGGAATGGAGACTACCAGGGAACACTAGGTGCTGTAAGCATTTTAGCTTAAGGCTCCGATTGTGAAGATTGTATGCTACAGTCATTTAAACACAAGAGAAGAACAAAACTACAAAAAAGAAAACAAATAAACAATAAATGATTTAAAAAAAATAATAATAAAAAAAACAAATAAACAAAAAACACTGGAAAGCCAATCATTTTAATTTGAGTTGTGAGGCTTTTTACTTTACAAGCAGCTCTGTAACAAGAGTTACTCTTAGAACAGTCTTCTACAGCCAACAGTCATTGCTTATGGCCATAGCACTCTTACAAATCCCGATCTTGTGGGCTTAGTTAGTACTTGGAATGGAGACTACCAGGGAACACTAGGTGCTGTAAGCTTTTGAGCTTAAGGCTCCGATTGTGAAGATTGTATGCTACAGTCATTTAAACACAAGAGAAGAACAAAACTAAAAAAAAGAAAACAAATAAACAATAAATGATTAAAAAAAAACAAACAAATAAAAAAAACAAATAAACAAAAAACACTGGAAAGCCAATCATTTTAATTTGAGTTGTGAGGCTTTTTACTTTACAAGCAGTTCTGTAACAAGAGTTACTCTTAGAACAGTCTTCTACAGTCATTGCTTATGGCCATAGCTGTCTTACAAATCCCGCTTTTGTGGGCTTAGTTAGTACTTGGAATGGAGACTACCAGGGAACACTAGGTGCTGTAAGCTTTTTAGCTTAAGGCTCCGATTGTGAAGATTGTATGCTACAGTCATTTAAACACAAGAGAAGAACAAAACTTAAAAAAAAAGTAAACAAATAAACAATAAATGAATAAAAAATAAACAAACAAATAAAAACAAATAAACAAAAAACACTGGAAAGCCAATCATTTTAATTTGAGTTGTGAGGCTTTTTACTTTACAATCAGCTCTGTAACAAGAGTTACTCTTAGAACAGTCTTCTACAGCCAACAGTCATTGCTTATGGCCATAGCACTCTTACAAATCCCGCTTTTGTGGGCTTAGTTAGTACTTGGAATGGAGACTACCAGGGAACACTAGGTGCTGTAAGCATTTTAGCTTAAGGCTCCGATTGTGAAGATTGTATGCTACAGTCATTTAAACACAAGAGAAGAACAAAACTACAAAAAAGAAAACAAATAAACAATAAATGATTAAAAAAAAAAAATAATAAAAAAAACAAATAAACAAAAAACACTGGAAAGCCAATCATTTTAATTTGAGTTGTGAGGCTTTTTACTTTACAAGCAGCTCTGTAACAAGAGTTACTCTTAGAACAGTCTTCTACAGCCAACAGTCATTGCTTATGGCCATAGCACTCTTACAAATCCCGATCTTGTGGGCTTAGTTAGTACTTGGAATGGAGACTGCCAGGGAACACTAGGTGCTGTAAGCTTTTTAGCTTAAGGCTCCGATTGTGAAGATTATATGCTACAGTCATTTAAACACAAGAGAAGAACAAAACTAAAAAAAAGAAAACAAATAAACAATAAATGATTAAAAAAAAACAAACAAATAAAAAAAACAAATAAACAAAAAACACTGGAAAGCCAATCATTTTAATTTGAGTTGTGAGGCTTTTTACTTTACAAGCAGTTCTGTAACAAGAGTTACTCTTAGAACAGTCTTCTACAGTCATTGCTTATGGCCATAGCTGTCTTACAAATCCCGCTTTTGTGGGCTTAGTTAGTACTTGGAATGGAGACTACCAGGGAACACTAGGTGCTGTAAGCTTTTTAGCTTAAGGCTCCGATTGTGAAGATTGTATGCTACAGTCATTTAAACACAAGAGAAGAACAAAACTTAAAAAAAAAGTAAACAAATAAACAATAAATGAATAAAAAATAAACAAACAAATAAAAACAAATAAACAAAAAACACTGGAAAGCCAATCATTTTAATTTGAGTTGTGAGGCTTTTTACTTTACAATCAGCTCTGTAACAAGAGTTACTCTTAGAACAGTCTTCTACAGCCAACAGTCATTGCTTATGGCCATAGCACTCTTACAAATCCCGCTTTTGTGGGCTTAGTTAGTACTTGGAATGGAGACTACCAGGGAACACTAGGTGCTGTAAGCATTTTAGCTTAAGGCTCCGATTGTGAAGATTGTATGCTACAGTCATTTAAACACAAGAGAAGAACAAAACTACAAAAAAGAAAACAAATAAACAATAAATGATTAAAAAAAAAAAATAATAAAAAAAACAAATAAACAAAAAACACTGGAAAGCCAATCATTTTAATTTGAGTTGTGAGGCTTTTTACTTTACAAGCAGCTCTGTAACAAGAGTTACTCTTAGAACAGTCTTCTACAGCCAACAGTCATTGCTTATGGCCATAGCACTCTTACAAATCCCGATCTTGTGGGCTTAGTTAGTACTTGGAATGGAGACTGCCAGGGAACACTAGGTGCTGTAAGCTTTTTAGCTTAAGGCTCCGATTGTGAAGATTATATGCTACAGTCATTTAAACACAAGAGAAGAACAAAACTAAAAAAAAAGAAAACAAATAAGCAATAAATAAATAAAAAATTAACAAACAAATAAAAAAACAAACAAACAAAAAACACTGGAAAGCCAATCATTTTAATTTGAGTTGTGAGGCTTTTTACTTTACAAGCAGCTCTGTAACAAGAGTTACTCTTAAAACAGTCTTCTACAGCCAACAGTCATTGCTTATGGCCATAGCACTCATACAAATCCCGATCTTGTGGGCTTAGTTAGTACTTGGAATGGAGACTACCAGGGAACACTAGGTGCTGTAAGCTTTTTAGCTTAAGGCTCCGATTGTGAAGATTGTATGCTACAGTCATTTAAACACAAGAGAAGAACAAAACTAAAAAAAAAGAAAACAAATAAACAATAAATGAATAAAAAAATAAACAAACAAATAAAAAAACAAATAAACAAAAAACACTGGAAAGCCAATCATTTTAATTTGAGTTGTGAGGCTTTTTACTTTACAAGCAGCTCTGTAACAAGAGTTACTCTTAGAACAGTCTTCTACAGCCAACAGTCATTGCTTATGGCCATAGCACTCTTACAAATCCCGATCTTGTGGGCTTAGTTAGTACTTGGAATGGAGACTGCCAGGGAACACTAGGTGCTGTAAGCTTTTTAGCTTAAGGCTCCGATTGTGAAGATTGTATGCTACAGTCATTTAAACACAAGAGAAGAACAAAACTTAAAAAAAAAGTAAGCAAATAAACAATAAATGAATAAAAAATAAACAAACAAATAAAAAACAAATAAACAAAAAACACTGGAAAGCCAATCATTTTAATTTGAGTTGTGAGGCTCTTTACTTTACAAGCAGCTCTGTAACAAGAGTTACTCTTAGAACAGTCTTCTACAGCCAACAGTCATTGCTTATGGCCATAGCACTCTTACAAATCCCGATCTTGTGGGCTTAGTTAGTACTTGGAATGGAGACTGTCAGGGAACACTAGGTGCTGTAAGCTTTTTAGCTTAAGGCTCCGATTGTGAAGATTATATGCTACAGTCATTTAAACACAAGAGAAGAACAAAACTAAAAAAAAAGAAAACAAATAAACAATAAATGAATAAAAAATTAACAAACAAATAAAAAAACAAATAAACAAAAAACACTGGAAAGCCAATCATTTTAATTTGAGTTGTGAGGCTTTTTACTTTACAAGCAGCTCTGTAACAAGAGTTACTCTTAGAACAGTCTTCTACAGCCAACAGTCATTGCTTATGGCCATAGCACTCATACAAATCCCGATCTTGTGGGCTTCGTTAGTACTTGGAATGGAGACTGCCAGGGAACACTAGGTGCTGTAAGCTTTTTAGCTTAATACTCCGATTGTGAAGATTGTATGCTACAGTCATTTAAACACAAGAGAAGAACAAAACTTAAAAAAAGTAAACAAATAAACAATAAATGAATAAAAAATAAACAAACAAATAAAAAACAAATAAACAAAAAACACTGGAAAGCCAATCATTTTAATTTGAGTTGTGAGGCTTTTTACTTTACAAGCAGCTCTGTAACAAGAGTTACTCTTAGAACAGTCTTCTACAGCCAACAGTCATTGCTTATGGCCATAGCACTCTTACAAATCCCGATCTTGTGGGCTTAGTTAGTACTTGGAATGGAGACTGTCAGGGAACACTAGGTGCTGTAAGCTTTTTAGCTTAAGGCTCCGATTGTGAAGATTATATGCTACAGTCATTTAAACACAAGAGAAGAACAAAACTAAAAAAAAGAAAACAAATAAACAATAAATGAATAAAAAATTAACAAACAAATAAAAAAACAAATAAACAAAAAACACTGGAAAGCCAATCATTTTAATTTGAGTTGTGAGGCTTTTTACTTTACAAGCAGCTCTGTAACAAGAGTTACTCTTAGAACAGTCTTCTACAGCCAACAGTCATTGCTTATGGCCATAGCACTCTTACAAATCCCGATCTTGTGGGCTTAGTTAGTACTTGGAATAGAGACTGCCAGGGAACACTAGGTGCTGTAAGCTTTTTAGCTTAAGGCTCCGATTGTGAAGATTATATGCTACAGTCATTTAAACACAAGAGAAGAACAAAACTAAAAAAAAGAAAACAAATAAACAATAAATGATTTAAAACAAACAAACAAATAAAAAAAACTAATAAACAAAAAACACTGGAAAGCCAATCATTTTAATTTGAGTTGTGAGGCTTTTTACTTTACAAGCAGCTCTGTAACAAGAGTTACTCTTAGAACAGTCTTCTACAGCCATTGCTTATGGCCATAGCTGTCTTACAAATCCCGCTTTTGTGGGCTTAGTTAGTACTTGGAATGGAGACTACCAGGGAACACTAGGTGCTGTAAGCTTTTTAGCTTAAGACTCCGATTGTGAAGATTGTATGCTACAGTCATTTAAACACAAGAGAAGAACAAAACTAAAAAAAAGAAAACAAATAAACAATAAATGATTAAAAAAAAATAATAATAAAAAAAACAAATAAACAAAAAACACTGGAAAGCCAATCATTTTAATTTGAGTTGTGAGGCTTTTTACTTTACAAGCAGCTCTGTAACAAGAGTTACTCTTAGAACAGTCTTCTACAGCCAACAGTCATTGCTTATGGCTATAGCACTCTTACAAATCCCGATCTTGTGGGCTTAGTTAGTACTTGGAAAGGAGACTGCCAGGGAACACTAGGTGCTGTAAGCTTTTTAGCTTAAGGCTCCGATTGTGAAGATTATATGCTACAGTCATTTAAACACAAGAGAAGAACAAAACTAAAAAAAAAAGAAAACAAATAAACAATAAATGAATAAAAAATTAACAAACAAATAAAAAAAACAAATAAACAAAAAACACTGGAAAGCCAATCATTTTATTTTGAGTTGTGAGGCTTTTTACTTTACAAGCAGCTCTGTAACAAGAGTTACTCTTAGAACAGTCTTCTACAGCCAACAGTCATTGCTTATGGCCATAGCACTCATACAAATCCCGATCTTGTGGGCTTAGTTAGTACTTGGAATGGAGACTGCCAGGGAACACTAGGTGCTGTAAGCTTTTTAGCTTAAGGATCCGATTGTGAAGATTGTTTGCTACAGTCATTTAAACACAAGAGAAGAACAAAACTAAAAAAAAGAAAACAAATAAACAATAAATGATTTTAAAAAACAAACAAATAAAAAAAACAAATAAACAAAAAACACTGGAAAGCCAATCATTTTAATTTGAGTTGTGAGGCTTTTTACTTTACAAGCAGTTCTGTAACAAGAGTTACTCTTAGAACAGTCTTCTACAGTCATTGCTTATGGCCATAGCTGTCTTACAAATCCCGCTTTTGTGGGCTTAGTTAGTACTTGGAATGGAGACTACCAGGGAACACTAGGTGCTGTAAGCTTTTTAGCTTAAGGCTCCGATTGTGAAGATTGTATGCTACAGTCATTTAAACACAAGAGAAGAACAAAACTAAAAAAAAAAGTAAACAAATAAACAATAAATGAATAAAAAATAAACAAACAAATAAAAACAAATAAACAAAAAACACTGGAAAGCCAATCATTTTAATTTGAGTTGTGAGGCTTTTTACTTTACAATCAGCTCTGTAACAAGAGTTACTCTTAGAACAGTCTTCTACAGCCAACAGTCATTGCTTATGGCCATAGCACTCTTACAAATCCCGCTTTTGTGGGCTTAGTTAGTACTTGGAATGGAGACTACCAGGGAACACTAGGTGCTGTAAGCATTTTAGCTTAAGGCTCCGATTGTGAAGATTGTATGCTACAGTCATTTAAACACAAGAGAAGAACAAAACTACAAAAAAGAAAACAAATAAACAATAAATGATTAAAAAAATAACAATAAAAAAAACAAATAAACAAAAAACACTGGAAAGCCAATCATTTTAATTTGAGTTGTGAGGCTTTTTACTTTACAAGCAGCTCTGTAACAAGAGTTACTCTTAGAACAGTCTTCTACAGCCAACAGTCATTGCTTATGGCCATAGCACTCATACAAATCCCGATCTTGTGGGCTTAGTTAGTACTTGGAATGGAGACTACCAGGGAACACTAGGTGCTGTAAGCTTTTTAGCTTAAGGCTCCGATTGTGAAGATTGTATGCTACAGTCATTTAAACACAAGAGAAGAACAAAACTAAAAAAAAGAAAACAAATAAACAATAAATGAATAAAAAAATAAACAAACAAATAAAAAAACAAATAAACAAAAAACACTGGAAAGCCAATCATTTTAATTTGAGTTGTGAGGCTTTTTACTTTACAAGCAGCTCTGTAACAAGAGTTACTCTTAGAACAGTCTTCTACAGCCAACAGTCATTGCTTATGGCCATAGCACTCATACAAATCCCGATCTTGTGGGCTTAGTTAGTACTTGGAATGGAGACTACCAGGGAACACTAGGTGCTGTAAGCTTTTTAGCTTAAGGCTCCGATTGTGAAGATTGTATGCTACAGTCATTTAAACACAAGAGAAGAACAAAACTAAAAAAAAGAAAACAAATAAACAATAAATGAATAAAAAAATAAACAAACAAATAAAAAAACAAATAAACAAAAAACACTGGAAAGCCAATCATTTTAATTTGAGTTGTGAGGCTTTTTACTTTACAAGCAGCTCTGTAACAAGAGTTACTCTTAGAACAGTCTTCTACAGCCAACAGTCATTGCTTATGGCCATAGCACTCTTACAAATCCCGATCTTGTGGGCTTAGTTAGTACTTGGAATAGAGACTGCCAGGGAACACTAGGTGCTGTAAGCTTTTTAGCTTAAGGCTCCGATTGTGAAGATTGTATGCTACAGTCATTTAAACACAAGAGAAGAACAAAACTTAAAAAAAAAAGTAAACAAATAAACAATAAATGAATAAAAAATAAACAAACAAATAAAAAACAAATAAACAAAAAACACTGGAAAGCCAATCATTTTAATTTGAGTTGTGAGGCTCTTTACTTTACAAGCAGCTCTGTAACAAGAGTTACTCTTAGAACAGTCTTCTACAGCCAACAGTCATTGCTTATGGCCATAGCACTCATACAAATCCCGATCTTGTGGGCTTCGTTAGTACTTGGAATGGAGACTGCCAGGGAACACTAGGTGCTGTAAGCTTTTTAGCTTAAGGCTCCGATTGTAAAGATTGTATGCTACAGTCATTTAAACACAAGAGAAGAACAAAACTAAAAAAAAGAAAACAAATAAACAATAAATGAATAAAAAAATAAACAAACAAATAAAAAAACAAATAAACAAAAAACACTGGAAAGCCAATCATTTTAATTTGAGTTGTGAGGCTTTTTACTTTACAAGCAGCTCTGTAACAAGAGTTACTCTTAGAACAGTCTTCTACAGCCAACAGTCATTGCTTATGGCCATAGCACTCATACAAATCCCGATCTTGTGGGCTTAGTTAGTACTTGGAATGGAGACTACCAGGGAACACTAGGTGCTGTAAGCTTTTTAGCTTAAGGCTCCGATTGTGAAGATTGTATGCTACAGTCATTTAAACACAAGAGAAGAACAAAACTAAAAAAAGAGAAAACAAATAAACAATAAATGAATAAAAAAATAAACAAACAAATAAAAAAAACAAATAAACAAAAAACACTGGAAAGCCAATCATTTTAATTTGAGTTGTGAGGCTTTTTACTTTACAAGCAGCTCTGTAACAAGAGTTACTCTTAGAACAGTCTTCTACAGCCAACAGTCATTGCTTATGGCCATAGCACTCTTACAAATCCCGATCTTGTGGGCTTAGTTAGTACTTGGAATGGAGACTACCAGGGAACACTAGGTGCTGTAAGCTTTTTAGCTTAAGGCTCCGATTGTGAAGATTGTATGCTACAGTCATTTAAACACAAGAGAAGAACAAAACTAAAAAAAAGAAAACAAATAAACAATAAATGAATAAAAAATAAACAAACAAATAAAAAAAAACAAATAAACAAAAAACACTGGAAAGCCAATCATTTTAATTTGAGTTGTGAGGCTTTTTACTTTACAAGCAGCTCTGTAACAAGAGTTACTCTTAGAACAGTCTTCTACAGCCAACAGTCATTGCTTATGGCCATAGCACTCTTACAAATCCCGATCTTGTGGGCTTAGTTAGTACTTGGAATGGAGACTGCCAGGGAACACTAGGTGCTGTAAGCTTTTTAGCTTAAGGCTCCGATTGTGAAGATTGTATGCTACAGTCATTTAAACACAAGAGAAGAACAAAACTAAAAAAAAGAAAACAAATAAACAATAAATGAATAAAAAATTAACAAACAAATAAAAAAACAAATAAACAAAAAACACTGGAAAGCCAATCATTTTAATTTGAGTTGTGAGGCTTTTTACTTTACAAGCAGCTCTGTAACAAGAGTTACTCTTAGAACAGTCTTCTACAGCCAACAGTCATTGCTTATGGCCATAGCACTCTTACAAATCCCGATCTTGCGGGCTTAGTTAGTACTTGGAATAGAGACTGCCAGGGAACACTAGGTGCTGTAAGCTTTTTAGCTTAAGGCTCCGATTGTGAAGATTATATGCTACAGTCATTTAAACACAAGAGAAGAACAAAACTAAAAAAAAGAAAACAAATAAACAATAAATGATTTAAAACAAACAAACAAATAAAAAAAACTAATAAACAAAAAACACTGGAAAGCCAATCATTTTAATTTGAGTTGTGAGGCTTTTTACTTTACAAGAAGCTCTGTAACAAGAGTTACTCTTAGAACAGTCTTCTACAGCCATTGCTTATGGCCATAGCTGTCTTACAAATCCCGCTTTTGTGGGCTTAGTTAGTACTTGGAATGGAGACTACCAGGGAACACTAGGTGCTGTAAGCTTTTTAGCTTAAGACTCCGATTGTGAAGATTGTATGCTACAGTCATTTAAACACAAGAGAAGAACAAAACTAAAAAAAAGAAAACAAATAAACAATAAATGATTAAAAAAATAATAATAATAAAAAAACAAATAAACAAAAAACACTGGAAAGCCAATCATTTTAATTTGAGTTGTGAGGCTTTTTACTTTACAAGCAGCTCTGTAACAAGAGTTACTCTTAGAACAGTCTTCTACAGCCAACAGTCATTGCTTATGGCTATAGCACTCTTACAAATCCCGATCTTGTGGGCTTAGTTAGTACTTGGAAAGGAGACTGCCAGGGAACACTAGGTGCTGTAAGCTTTTTAGCTTAAGGCTCCGATTGTGAAGATTATATGCTACAGTCATTTAAACACAAGAGAAGAACAAAACTAAAAAAAAAAGAAAACAAATAAACAATAAATGAATAAAAAATTAACAAACAAATAAAAAAAACAAATAAACAAAACACACTGGAAAGCCAATCATTTTAATTTGAGTTGTGAGGCTTTTTACTTTACAAGCAGCTCTGTAACAAGAGTTACTCTTAGAACAGTCTTCTACAGCCAACAGTCATTGCTTATGGCCATAGCACTCATACAAATCCCGATCTTGTGGGCTTAGTTAGTACTTGGAATGGAGACTGCCAGGGAACACTAGGTGCTGTAAGCTTTTTAGCTTAAGGATCCGATTGTGAAGATTGTTTGCTACAGTCATTTAAACACAAGAGAAGAACAAAACTAAAAAAAAGAAAACAAATAAACAATAAATGATTTAAAAAAACAAACAAATAAAAAAAACAAATAAACAAAAAGCACTGGAAAGCCAATCATTTTAATTTGAGTTGTGAGGCTTTTTACTTTACAAGCAGTTCTGTAACAAGAGTTACTCTTAGAACAGTCTTCTACAGTAATTGCTTATGGCCATAGCTGTCTTACAAATCCCGCTTTTGTGGGCTTAGTTAGTACTTGGAATGGAGACTACCAGGGAACACTAGGTGCTGTAAGCTTTTTAGCTTAAGGCTCCGATTGTGAAGATTGTATGCTACAGTCATTTAAACACAAGAGAAGAACAAAACTAAAAAAAAGAAAACAAATAAACAATAAATGATAAAAAAAAAAAAAAAAATAAAAAAAACAAATAAACAAAAAACACTGGAAAGCCAATCATTTTAATTTGAGTTGTGAGGCTTTTTACTTTACAAGCAGCTCTGTAACAAGAGTTACTCTTAGAACAGTCTTCTACAGCCAACAGTCATTGCATATGGCCATAGCACTCTTACAAATCCCGATCTTGTGGGCTTAGTTAGTACTTGGAATGGAGACTGCCAGGGAACACTAGGTGCTGTAAGCTTTTTAGCTTAAGGCTCCGATTGTGAAGATTATATGCTACAGTCATTTAAACACAAGAGAAGAACAAAACTAAAAAAAAAAGAAAACAAATAAACAATAAATGAATAAAAAATTAACAAACAAATAAAAAAACAAATAAACAAAAAACACTGGAAAGCCAATCATTTTAATTTGAGTTGTGAGGCTTTTTACTTTACAAGCAGCTCTGTAACAAGAGTTACTCTTAGAACAGTCTTCTACAGCCAACAGTCATTGCTTATGGCCATAGCACTCATACAAATCCCGATCTTGTGGGCTTCGTTAGTACTTGGAATGGAGACTGCCAGGGAACACTAGGTGCTGTAAGCTTTTTAGCTTAAGGATCCGATTGTGAAGATTGTTTGCTACAGTCATTTAAACACAAGAGAAGAACAAAACTAAAAAAAAGAAAACAAATAAACAATAAATGAATAAAAAATAAACAAACAAATAAAAACAAATAAACAAAAAACACTGGAAAGCCAATCATTTTAATTTGAGTTGTGAGGCTTTTTACTTTACAAGCAGCTCTGTAACAAGAGTTACTCTTAGAACAGTCTTCTACAGCCAACAGTCATTGCTTATGGCCATAGCACTCTTACAAATCCCGATCTTGTGGGCTTAGTTAGTACTTGGAATGGAGACTACCAGGGAACACTAGGTGCTGTAAGCTTTTTAGCTTAAGGCTCCGATTGTGAAGATTATATGCTACAGTCATTTAAACACAAGAGAAGAACAAAACTAAAAAAAAGAAAACAAATAAACAATAAATGATTTAAAAAAAACAAACAAATAAAAAAAACAAATAAACAAAAAACACTGGAAAGCCAATCATTTTAATTTGAGTTGTGAGGCTTTTTACTTTACAAGCAGCTCTGTAACAAGAGTTACTCTTAGAACAGTCTTCTACAGCCAACAGTCATTGCTTATGGCCATAGCTGTCTTACAAATCCCGCTTTTGTGGGCTTAGTTAGTACTTGGAATGGAGACTACCAGGGAACACTAGGTGCTGTAAGCTTTTTAGCTTAAGGCTCCGATTGTGAAGATTGTATGCTACAGTCATTTAAACACAAGAGAAGAACAAAACTAAAAAAAGAAAACAAATAAACAATAAATGAATAAAAAATAAACAAACAAATAAAAAAAACAAATAAACAAAAAACACTGGAAAGCCAATCATTTTAATTTGAGTTGTGAGGCTTTTTACTTTACAAGCAGCTCTGTAACAAGAGTTACTCTTAGAACAGTCTTCTACAGCCAACAGTCATTGCTTATGGCCATAGCACTCTTACAAATCCCGATCTTGTGGGCTTAGTTAGTACTTGGAATGGAGACTGCCAGGGAACACTAGGTGCTGTAAGCTTTTTAGCTTAAGGCTCCGATTGTGAAGATTGTATGCTACAGTCATTTAAACACAAGAGAAGAACAAAACTTAAAAAAGTAAACAAATAAACAATAAATGAATAAAAAATAAACAAACAAATAAAAAACAAATAAACAAAAAACACTGGAAAGCCAATCATTTTAATTTGAGTTGTGAGGCTTTTTACTTTACAAGCAGCTCTGTAACAAGAGTTACTCTTAGAACAGTCTTCTACAGCCAACAGTCATTGCTTATGGCCATAGCACTCTTACAAATCCCGATCTTGTGGGCTTAGTTAGTACTTGGAATGGAGACTGCCAGGGAACACTAGGTGCTGTAAGCTTTTTAGCTTAAGGCTCCGATTGTGAAGATTATATGCTACAGTCATTTAAACACAAGAGAAGAACAAAACTAAAAAAAAAGAAAACAAATAAACAATAAATGAATAAAAAATTAACAAACAAATGAAAAAACAAATAAACAAAAAACACTGGAAAGCCAATCATTTTAATTTGAGTTGTGAGGCTTTTTACTTTACAAGCAGCTCTGTAACAAGAGTTACTCTTAGAACAGTCTTCTACAGCCAACAGTCATTGCTTATGGCCATAGCACTCATACAAATCCCGATCTTGTGGGCTTAGTTAGTACTTGGAATGGAGACTGCCAGGGAACACTAGGTGCTGTAAGCTTTTTAGCTTAAGGATCCGATTGTGAAGATTGTTTGCTACAGTCATTTAAACACAAGAGAAGAACAAAACTAAAAAAAAGAAAACAAATAAACAATAAATGATTTAAAAAAACAAACAAATAAAAAAAACAAATAAACAAAAAGCACTGGAAAGCCAATCATTTTAATTTGAGTTGTGAGGCTTTTTACTTTACAAGCAGTTCTGTAACAAGAGTTACTCTTAGAACAGTCTTCTACAGTAATTGCTTATGGCCATAGCTGTCTTACAAATCCCGCTTTTGTGGGCTTAGTTAGTACTTGGAATGGAGACTACCAGGGAACACTAGGTGCTGTAAGCTTTTTAGCTTAAGGCTCCGATTGTGAAGATTGTATGCTACAGTCATTTAAACACAAGAGAAGAACAAAACTAAAAAAAAGAAAACAAATAAACAATAAATGATAAAAAAAAAAAAAATAATAAAAAAAACAAATAAACAAAAAACACTGGAAAGCCAATCATTTTAATTTGAGTTGTGAGGCTTTTTACTTTACAAGCAGCTCTGTAACAAGAGTTACTCTTAGAACAGTCTTCTACAGCCAACAGTCATTGCATATGGCCATAGCACTCTTACAAATCCCGATCTTGTGGGCTTAGTTAGTACTTGGAATGGAGACTGCCAGGGAACACTAGGTGCTGTAAGCTTTTTAGCTTAAGGCTCCGATTGTGAAGATTATATGCTACAGTCATTTAAACACAAGAGAAGAACAAAACTAAAAAAAAAAGAAAACAAATAAACAATAAATGAATAAAAAATTAACAAACAAATAAAAAAACAAATAAACAAAAAACACTGGAAAGCCAATCATTTTAATTTGAGTTGTGAGGCTTTTTACTTTACAAGCAGCTCTGTAACAAGAGTTACTCTTAGAACAGTCTTCTACAGCCAACAGTCATTGCTTATGGCCATAGCACTCATACAAATCCCGATCTTGTGGGCTTCGTTAGTACTTGGAATGGAGACTGCCAGGGAACACTAGGTGCTGTAAGCTTTTTAGCTTAAGGATCCGATTGTGAAGATTGTTTGCTACAGTCATTTAAACACAAGAGAAGAACAAAACTAATAAAAAGAAAACAAATAAACAATAAATGAATAAAAAATAAACAAACAAATAAAAACAAATAAACAAAAAACACTGGAAAGCCAATCATTTTAATTTGAGTTGTGAGGCTTTTTACTTTACAAGCAGCTCTGTAACAAGAGTTACTCTTAGAACAGTCTTCTACAGCCAACAGTCATTGCTTATGGCCATAGCACTCTTACAAATCCCGATCTTGTGGGCTTAGTTAGTACTTGGAATGGAGACTACCAGGGAACACTAGGTGCTGTAAGCTTTTTAGCTTAAGGCTCCGATTGTGAAGATTATATGCTACAGTCATTTAAACACAAGAGAAGAACAAAACTAAAAAAAAGAAAACAAATAAACAATAAATGATTTAAAAAAAACAAACAAATAAAAAAACAAATAAACAAAAAACACTGGAAAGCCAATCATTTTAATTTGAGTTGTGAGGCTTTTTACTTTACAAGCAGCTCTGTAACAAGAGTTACTCTTAGAACAGTCTTCTACAGCCAACAGTCATTGCTTATGGCCATAGCTGTCTTACAAATCCCGCTTTTGTGGGCTTAGTTAGTACTTGGAATGGAGACTACCAGGGAACACTAGGTGCTGTAAGCTTTTTAGCTTAAGGCTCCGATTGTGAAGATTGTATGCTACAGTCATTTAAACACAAGAGAAGAACAAAACTAAAAAAAGAAAACAAATAAACAATAAATGAATAAAAAATAAACAAACAAATAAAAAAAACAAATAAACAAAAAACACTGGAAAGCCAATCATTTTAATTTGAGTTGTGAGGCTTTTTACTTTACAAGCAGCTCTGTAACAAGAGTTACTCTTAGAACAGTCTTCTACAGCCAACAGTCATTGCTTATGGCCATAGCACTCTTACAAATCCCGATCTTGTGGGCTTAGTTAGTACTTGGAATGGAGACTGCCAGGGAACACTAGGTGCTGTAAGCTTTTTAGCTTAAGGCTCCGATTGTGAAGATTGTATGCTACAGTCATTTAAACACAAGAGAAGAACAAAACTTAAAAAAGTAAACAAATAAACAATAAATGAATAAAAAATAAACAAACAAATAAAAAACAAATAAACAAAAAACACTGGAAAGCCAATCATTTTAATTTGAGTTGTGAGGCTTTTTACTTTACAAGCAGCTCTGTAACAAGAGTTACTCTTAGAACAGTCTTCTACAGCCAACAGTCATTGCTTATGGCCATAGCACTCTTACAAATCCCGATCTTGTGGGCTTAGTTAGTACTTGGAATGGAGACTGTCAGGGAACACTAGGTGCTGTAAGCTTTTTAGCTTAAGGCTCCGATTGTGAAGATTATATGCTACAGTCATTTAAACACAAGAGAAGAACAAAACTAAAAAAAAGAAAACAAATAAACAATAAATGAATAAAAAATTAACAAACAAATAAAAAAACAAATAAACAAAAAACACTGCAAAGCCAATCATTTTAATTTGAGTTGTGAGGCTTTTTACTTTACAAGCAGCTCTGTAACAAGAGTTACTCTTAGAACAGTCTTCTACAGCCAACAGTCATTGCTTATGGCCATAGCACTCTTACAAATCCCGATCTTGTGGGCTTAGTTAGTACTTGGAATAGAGACTGCCAGGGAACACTAGGTGCTGTAAGCTTTTTAGCTTAAGGCTCCGATTGTGAAGATTATATGCTACAGTCATTTAAACACAAGAGAAGAACAAAACTAAAAAAAAGAAAACAAATAAACAATAAATGATTTAAAAAAAACAAACAAATAAAAAAAACAAATAAACAAAAAACACTGGAAAGCCAATCATTTTAATTTGAGTTGTGAGGCTTTTTACTTTACAAGCAGCTCTGTAACAAGAGTTACTCTTAGAACAGTCTTCTACAGCCATTGCTTATGGCCATAGCTGTCTTACAAATCCCGCTTTTGTAGGCTTAGTTAGTACTTGGAATGGAGACTACCAGGGAACACTAGGTGCTGTAAGCTTTTTAGCTTAAGACTCCGATTGTGAAGATTGTATGCTACAGTCATTTAAACACAAGAGAAGAACAAAACTAAAAAAAAAGTAAACAAATAAACAATAAATGGATAAAAAATAAACAAACAAATAAAAACAAATAAACAAAAAACACTGGAAAGCCAATCATTTTAATTTGAGTTGTGAGGCTTTTTACTTTACAAGCAGCTCTGTAACAAGAGTTACTCTTAGAACAGTCTTCTACAGCCAACAGTCATTGCTTATGGCCATAGCACTCTTACAAATCCCGATCTTGTGGGCTTAGTTAGTACTTGGAATGGAGACTGCCAGGGAACACTAGGTGCTGTAAGCTTTTTAGCTTAAGGCTCCGATTGTGAAGATTATATGCTACAGTCATTTAAACACAAGAGAAGAACAAAACTAAAAAAAAAAAAGAAAACAAATAAACAATAAATAAATAAAAAATTAACAAACAAAAAAAAAACAAACAAACAAAAAACTCTGGAAAGCCAATCATTTTAATTTGAGTTGTGAGGCTTTTTACTTTACAAGCAGCTCTGTAACAAGAGTTACTCTTAGAACAGTCTTCTACAGCCAACAGTCATTGCTTATGGCCATAGCACTCATACAAATCCCGATCTTGTGGGCTTAGTTAGTACTTGGAATGGAGACTACCAGGGAACACTAGGTGCTGTAAGCTTTTTAGCTTAAGGCTCCGATTGTGAAGATTGTATGCTACAGTCATTTAAACACAAGAGAAGAACAAAACTAAAAAAAAAGAAAACAAATAAACAATAAATGAATAAAAAAATAAACAAACAAATAAAAAAAACAAATAAACAAAAAACACTGGAAAGCCAATCATTTTAATTTGAGTTGTGAGGCTTTTTACTTTACAAGCAGCTCTGTAACAAGAGTTACTCTTAGAACAGTCTTCTACAGCCATTGCTTATGGCCATAGCACTCTTACAAATCCCGATCTTGTGGGCTTAGTTAGTACTTGGAATGGAGACTGCCAGGGAACACTAGGTGCTGTAAGCTTTTTAGCTTAAGGCTCCGATTGTGAAGATTGTATGCTACAGTCATTTAAACACAAGAGAAGAAAAAAAACTAAAAAAAAGAAAACAAATAAACAATAAATGAATAAAAAATTAATAAACAAATAAAAAAACAAATAAACAAAAAAACACTGGAAAGCCAATCATTTTAATTTGAGTTGTGAGGCTTTTTACTTTACAAGCAGCTCTGTAACAAGAGTTACTCTTAGAACAGTCTTCTACAGCCAACAGTCATTGCTTATGGCCATAGCACTCTTACAAATCCCGATCTTGTGGGCTTAGTTAGTACTTGGAATGGAGACTGCCAGGGAACACTAGGTGCTGTAAGCTTTTTAGCTTAAGGCTCCGATTGTGAAGATTATATGCTACAGTCATTTAAACACAAGAGAAGAACAAAACTAAAAAAAAGAAAACAAATAAACAATAAATGATTTAAAAAAAACAAACAAATAAAAAAACAAATAAACAAAAAACACTGGAAAGCCAATCATTTTAATTTGAGTTGTGAGGCTTTTTACTTTACAAGCAGCTCTGTAACAAGAGTTACTCTTAGAACAGTCTTCTACAGCCAACAGTCATTGCTTATGGCCATAGCACTCTTACAAATCCCGATCTTGTGGGCTTAGTTAGTACTTGGAATGGAGACTGCCAGGGAACACTAGGTGCTGTAAGCTTTTTAGCTTAAGGCTCCGATTGTGAAGATTGTATGCTACAGTCATTTAAACACAAGAGAAGAACAAAACTTTAAAAAAAGTAAACAAATAAACAATAAATGAATAAAAATAAACAAACAAATAAAAAACAAATAAACAAAAAACACTGGAAAGCCAATCATTTTAATTTGAGTTGTGAGGCTTCTTACTTTACAAGCAGCTCTGTAACAAGAGTTACTCTTAGAACAGTCTTCTACAGCCAACAGTCATTGCTTATGGCCATAGCACTCTTACAAATCCCGATCTTGTGGGCTTAGTTAGTACTTGGAATGGAGACTGCCAGGGAACACTAGGTGCTGTAAGCTTTTTAGCTTAAGGCTCCGATTGTGAAGATTGTATGCTACAGTCATTTAAACACAAGAGAAGAACAAAACTTAAAAAAAAAGTAAACAAATAAACAATAAATGAATAAAAAATAAACAAACAAATAAAAACAAATAAACAAAAAACACTGGAAAGCCAATCATTTTAATTTGAGTTGTGAGGCTTTTTACTTTACAAGCATCTCTGTAACAAGAGTTACTCTTAGAACAGTCTTCTACAGCCAACAGTCATTGCTTATGGCCATAGCACTCATACAAATCCCGATCTTGTGGGCTTCGTTAGTACTTGGAATGGAGACTGCCAGGGAACACTAGGTGCTGTAAGCTTATTAGCTTAAGGATCCGATTGTGAAGATTGTTTGCTACAGTCATTTAAACACAAGAGAAGAACAAAACTAAAAAAAAGAAAACAAATAAACAATAAATGAATAAAAAATAAACAAACAAATAAAAAACAAATAAACAAAAAACACTGGAAAGCCAATCATTTTAATTTGAGTTGTGAGGCTTTTTACTTTACAAGCAGCTCTGTAACAAGAGTTACTCTTGGAACAGTCTTCTACAGCCAACAGTCATTGCTTATGGCCATAGCACTCTTACAAATCCCGATCTTGTGGGCTTAGTTAGTACTTGGAATGGAGACTGCCAGGGAACACTAGGTGCTGTAAGCTTTTTAGCTTAAGGCTCCGATTGTGAAGATTGTTTGCTACAGTCATTTAAACACAAGAGAAGAACAAAACTAAAAAAAGAAAACAAATAAACAATAAATGAATAAAAAAAAAACAAATAAACAAAAAACACTGGAAAGCCAATCATTTTAATTTGAGTTGTGAGGCTTTTTACTTTACAAGCAGCTCTGTAACAAGAGTTACTCTTAGAACAGTCTTCTACAGCCAACAGTCATTGCTTATGGCCATAGCACTCTTACAAATCCCGATCTTGTGGGCTTAGTTAGTACTTGGAATGGAGACTGCCAGGGAACACTAGGTGCTGTAAGCTTTTTAGCTCAAGGCTCCGATTGTGAAGATTATATGCTACAGTCATTTAAACACAAGAGAAGAACAAAACTAAAAAAAAAGAAAACAAATAAACAATAAATGAATAAAAAATTAACAAACAAATAAAAAAACAAATAAACAAAAAACACTGGAAAGCCAATCATTTTAATTTGAGTTGTGAGGCTTTTTACTTTACAAGCAGCTCTGTAACAAGAGTTACTCTTAGAACAGTCTTCTACAGCCAACAGTCATTGCTTATGGCCATAGCACTCATACAAATCCCGATCTTGTGGGCTTCGTTAGTACTTGGAATGGAGACTGCCAGGGAACACTAGGTGCTGTAAGCTTTTTAGCTTAAGGATCCGATTGTGAAGATTGTTTGCTACAGTCATTTAAACACAAGAGAAGAACAAAACTAAAAAAAAGAAAACAAATAAACAATAAATGATTAAAAAAAAAAAAACAAATAAACAAAAAACACTGGAAAGCCAATCATTTTAATTTGAGTTGTGAGGCTTTTTACTTTACAAGCAGCTCTGTAACAAGAGTTACTCTTAGAACAGTCTTCTACAGCCAACAGTCATTGCTTATGGCCATAGCACTCTTACAAATCCCGATCTTGTGGGCTTAGTTAGTACTTGGAATGGAGACTGCCAGGGAACACTAGGTGCTGTAAGCTTTTTAGCTTAAGGCTCCGATTGTGAAGATTGTATGCTACAGTCATTTAAACACAAGAGAAGAACAAAACTAAAAAAAAGAAAACAAATAAACAATAAATGATTAAAAAAACAAACAAATAAAAAAACAAATAAACAAAAAACACTGGAAAGCCAATCATTTTAATTTGAGTTGTGAGGCTTTTTACTTTACAAGCAGCTCTGTAACAAGAGTTACTCTTAGAACAGTCTTCTACAGCCAACAGTCATTGCTTATGGCCATAGCACTCTTACAAATCCCGATCTTGTGGGCTTAGTTAGTACTTGGAATGGAGACTGCCAGGGAACACTAGGTGCTGTAAGCTTTTTAGCTTAAGGCTCCGATTGTGAAGATTGTATGCTACAGTCATTTAAACACAAGAGAAGAACAAAACTTTAAAAAAAGTAAACAAATAAACAATAAATGAATAAAAATAAACAAACAAATAAAAAACAAATAAACAAAAAACACTGGAAAGCCAATCATTTTAATTTGAGTTGTGAGGCTTTTTACTTTACAAGCAGCTCTGTAACAAGAGTTACTCTTAGAACAGTCTTCTACAGCCAACAGTCATTGCTTATGGCCATAGCACTCTTACAAATCCCGATCTTGTGGGCTTAGTTAGTACTTGGAATGGAGACTGCCAGGGAACACTAGGTGCTGTAAGCTTTTTAGCTTAAGGCTCCGATTGTGAAGATTGTATGCTACAGTCATTTAAACACAAGAGAAGAAAAAAACTTAAAAAAAGTAAACAAATAAACAATAAATGAATAAAAAATAAACAAACAAATAAAAACAAATAAACAAAAAACACTGGAAAGCCAATCATTTTAATTTGAGTTGTGAGGCTTTTTACTTTACAAGCAGCTCTGTAACAAGAGTTACTCTTAGAACAGTCTTCTACAGCCAACAGTCATTGCTTATGGCCATAGCACTCTTACAAATCCCGATCTTGTGGGCTTAGTTAGTACTTGGAATGGAGACTACCAGGGAACACTAGGTGCTGTAAGCTTTTTAGCTTAAGGCTCCGATTGTGAAGATTATATGCTACAGTCATTTAAACACAAGAGAAGAACAAAACTAAAAAAAAGAAAACAAATAAACAATAAATGATTTAAAAAAAACAAACAAATAAAAAAACAAATAAACAAAAAACACTGGAAAGCCAATCATTTTAATTTGAGTTGTGAGACTTTTTACTTTACAAGCAGCTCTGTAACAAGAGTTACTCTTAGAACAGTCTTCTACAGCCATTGCTTATGGCCATAGCACTCTTACAAATCCCGATCTTGTGGGCTTAGTTAGTACTTGGAATGGAGACTGCCAGGGAACACTAGGTGCTGTAATCCTTTTAGCTTAAGGCTCCGATTGTGAAGATTATATGCTACAGTCATTTAAACACAAGAGAAGAACAAAACTAAAAAAAAAGAAAACAAATAAACAATATATGAATAAAAAATTAACAAACAAATAAAAAAACAAATAAACAAAAAACACTGGAAAGCCAATCATTTTAATTTGAGTTGTGAGGCTTTTTACTTTACAAGCAGCTCTGTAACAAGAGTTACTCTTAGAACAGTCTTCTACAGCCAACAGTCATTGCTTATGGCCATAGCACTCACACAAATCCCGATCTTGTGGGCTTCGTTAGTACTTGGAATGGAGACTGCCAGGGAACACTAGGTGCTGTAAGCTTTTTAGCTTAAGGCTCCGATTGTGAAGATTGTATGCTACAGTCATTTAAACACAAGAGAAGAACAAAACTTAAAAAAAGTAAACAAATAAACAATAAATGAATAAAAAATAAACAAACAAATAAAAACAAATAAACAAAAAACACTGGAAAGCCAATCATTTTAATTTGAGTTGTGAGACTTTTTACTTTACAAGCAGCTCTGTAACAAGAGTTACTCTTAGAACAGTCTTCTACAGCCAACAGTCATTGCTTATGGCCATAGCACTCTTACAAATCCCGATCTTGTGGGCTTAGTTAGTACTTGGAATGGAGACTACCAGGGAACACTAGGTGCTGTAAGCTTTTTAGCTTAAGGCTCCGATTGTGAAGATTATATGCTACAGTCATTTAAACACAAGAGAAGAACAAAACTAAAAAAAAGAAAACAAATAAACAATAAATGATTTAAAAAAAACAAACAAATAAAAAAAACAAATAAACAAAAAACACTGGAAAGCCAATCATTTTAATTTGAGTTGTGAGGCTTTTTACTTTACAAGCAGCTCTGTAACAAGAGTTACTCTTAGAACAGTCTTCTACAGCCATTGCTTATGGCCATAGCTGTCTTACAAATCCCGCTTTTGTGGGCTTAGTTAGTACTTGGAATGGAGACTACCAGGGAACACTAGGTGCTGTAAGCTTTTTAGCTTAAGGCTCCGATTGTGAAGATTGTATGCTACAGTCATTTAAACACAAGAGAAGAACAAAACTAAAAAAAGAAAACAAATAAACAATAAATGATTAAAAAAAATAATAATAAAAAAACAAATAAACAAAAAACACTGGAAAGCCAATCATTTTAATTTGAGTTGTGAGGCTTTTTACTTTACAAGCAGCTCTGTAACAAGAGTTACTCTTAGAACAGTCTTCTACAGCCAACAGTCATTGCTTATGGCCATAGCACTCATACAAATCCCGATCTTGTGGGCTTCGTTAGTACTTGGAATGGAGACTGCCAGGGAACACTAGGTGCTGTAAGCTTTTTAGCTTAAGGATCCGATTGTGAAGATTGTTTGCTACAGTCATTTAAACACAAGAGAAGAACAAAACTAAAAAAAAGAAAACAAATAAACAATAAATGATTAAAAAAAATTAATAATAAAAAAAACAAATAAACAAAAAACACTGGAAAGCCAATCATTTTAATTTGAGTTGTGAGGCTTTTTACTTTACAAGCAGCTCTGTAACAAGAGTTACTCTTAGAACAGTCTTCTACAGCCAACAGTCATTGCTTATGGCCATAGCTGTCTTACAAATCCCGCTTTTGTGGGCTTAGTTAGTACTTCGAATGGAGACTACCAGGGAACACTAGGTGCTGTAAGCTTTTTAGCTTAAGGCTCCGATTGTGAAGATTGTATGCTACAGTCATTTAAACACAAGAGAAGAACAAAACTAAAAAAAAGAAAACAAATAAAGAATAAATGATTAAAAATAATAATAATAAAAAAAACAAATAAACAAAAAACACTGGAAAGCCAATCATTTTAATTTGAGTTGTGAGGCTTTTTACTTTACAAGCAGCTCTGTAACAAGAGTTACTCTTAGAACAGTCTTCTACAGCCAACAGTCATTGCGTATGGCCATAGCACTCTTACAAATCCCGATCTTGTGGGCTTAGTTAGTGCTTGGAATGGAGACTACCAGGGAACACTAGGTGCTGTAAGCTTTTTAGCTTAAGGCTCCGATTGTGAAGATTATATGCTACAGTCATTTAAACACAAGAGAAGAACAAAACTAAAAAAAAGAAAACAAATAAACAATAAATGATTTAAAAAAAACAAACAAATAAAAAAAACAAATAAACAAAAAACACTGGAAAGCCAATCATTTTAATTTGAGTTGTGAGGCTTTTTACTTTACAAGCAGCTCTGTAACAAGAGTTACTCTTAGAACAGTCTTCTACAGCCAACAGTCATTGCTTATGGCCATAGCTGTCTTACAAATCCCGCTTTTGTGGGCTTAGTTAGTACTTGGAATGGAGACTACCAGGGAACACTAGGTGCTGTAAGCTTTTTAGCTTAAGGCTCCGATTGTGAAGATTGTATGCTACAGTCATTTAAACACAAGAGAAGAACAAAACTAAAAAAAAGAAAACAAATAAAGAATAAATGATTAAAAAAAATAATAATAAAAAAAACAAATAAACAAAAAACACTGGAAAGCCAATCATTTTAATTTGAGTTGTGAGGCTTTTTACTTTACAAGCAGCTCTGTAACAAGAGTTACTCTTAGAACAGTCTTCTACAGCCAACAGTCATTGCTTATGGCCATAGCACTCTTACAAATCCCGATCTTGTGGGCTTAGTTAGTACTTGGAATGGAGACTACCAGGGAACACTAGGTGCTGTAAGCTTTTTAGCTTAAGGCTCCGATTGTGAAGATTATATGCTACAGTCATTTAAACACAAGAGAAGAACAAAACTAAAAAAAAAAGAAAACAAATAAACAATAAATGATTTAAAAAAAACAAACAAATAAAAAAAACAAATAAACAAAAAACACTGGAAAGCCAATCATTTTAATTTGAGTTGTGAGGCTTTTTACTTTACAAGCAGCTCTGTAACAAGAGTTACTCTTAGAACAGTCTTCTACAGCCAACAGTCATTGCTTATGGCCATAGCTGTCTTACAAATCCCGCTTTTGTGGGCTTAGTTAGTACTTGGAATGGAGACTACCAGGGAACACTAGGTGCTGTAAGCTTTTTAGCTTAAGGCTCCGATTGTGAAGATTGTATGCTACAGTCATTTAAACACAAGAGAAGAACAAAACTACAAAAAAGAAACCAAATAAACAATAAATGATTAAAAAAAATAATAATAAAAAAAACAAATAAACAAAAAACACTGGAAAGCCAATCATTTTAATTTGAGTTGTGAGGCTTTTTACTTTACAAGCAGCTCTGTAACAAGAGTTACTCTTAGAACAGTCTTCTACAGCCAACAGTCATTGCTTATGGCCATAGCACTCTTACAAATCCCGATCTTGTGGGCTTAGTTAGTACTTGGAATGGAGACTGCCAGGGAACACTAGGTGCTGTAAGCTTTTTAGCTTAAGGCTCCGATTGTGAAGATTGTATGCTACAGTCATTTAAACACAAGAGAAGAACAAAACTTAAAAAAAAAGTAAACAAATAAACAATAAATGAATAAAAAATAAACAAACAAATTAAAACAAATAAACAAAAAACACTGGAAAGCCAATCATTTTAATTTGAGTTGTGAGGCTTTTTACTTTACAAGCAGCTCTGTAACAAGAGTTACTCTTAGAACAGTCTTCTACAGCCAACAGTCATTGCTTATGGCCATAGCACTCTTACAAATCCCGATCTTGTGGGCTTAGTTAGTACTTGGAATGGAGACTGCCAGGGAACACTAGGTGCTGTAAGCTTTTTAGCTTAAGGCTCCGATTGTGAAGATTATATGCTACAGTCACTTAAACACAAGAGAAGAACAAAACTAAAAAAAAAAGAAAACAAATAAACAATAAATGAATAAAAAATTAACAAACAAACAAAAAAAAATAAATAAACAAAAAACACTGGAAAGCCAATCATTTTAATTTGAGTTGTGAGGCTTTTTACTTTACAAGCAGCTCTGTAACAAGAGTTACTCTTAGAACAGTCTTCTACAGCCAACAGTCATTGCTTATGGCCATAGCACTCATACAAATCCCGATCTTGTGGGCTTCGATAGTACTTGGAATGGAGACTGCCAGGGAACACTAGGTGCTGTAAGCTTTTTAGCTTAAGGATCCGATTGTGAAGATTGTTTGCTACAGTCATTTAAACACAAGAGAAGAACAAAACTAAAAAAAAGAAAACAAATAAACAATAAATGAATAAAAAATAAACAAACAAATAAAAAACAAATAAACAAAAAACACTGGAAAGCCAATCATTTTAATTTGAGTTGTGAGGCTTTTTACTTTACAAGCAGCTCTGTAACAAGAGTTACTCTTAGAACAGTCTTCTGCAGCCAACAATCATTGCTTATGGCCATAGCACTCTTACAAATCCCGATCTTGTGGGCTTAGTTAGTACTTGGAATGGAGACTGCCAGGGAACACTAGGTGCTGTAAGCTTTTTAGCTTAAGGCTCCGATTGTGAAGATTGTTTGCTACAGTCATTTAAACACAAGAGAAGAACAAAACTAAAAAAAAGAAAACAAATAAACAATAAATGAATAAAAAATAAACAAACAAATAAACAAAAAACACTGGAAAGCCAATCATTTTAATTTGAGTTGTGAGGCTTTTTACTTTACAAGCAGCTCTGTAACAAGAGTTACTCTTAGACCAGTCTTCTACAGCCAACAGTCTTTGCTTATGGCCATAGCACTCTTACAAATCCCGATCTTGTGGGCTTAGTTAGTACTTGGAATGGAGACTGCCAGGGAACACTAGGTGCTGTAAGCTTTTTAGCTTAAGGCTCCGATTGTGAAGATTGTATGCTACAGTCATTTAAACACAAGAGAAGAACAAAACTAAAAAAAACAGAAAACAAATAAACAATAAATGAATAAAAAATAAACAAACAAATAAAAAACAAATAAACAAAAAACACTGGAAAGCCAATCATTTTAATTTGAGTTGTGAGGCTTTTTACTTTACAAGCAGCTCTGTAACAAGATTTACTCTTAGAACAGTCTTCTACAGCCAACAGTCATTGCTTATGGCCATAGCACTCTTACAAATCCCGATCTTGTGGGCTTAGTTAGTACTTGGAATATAGACTGCCAGGGAACACTAGGTGCTGTAAGCTTTTTAGCTTAAGGCTCCGATTGTGAAGATTATATGCTACAGTCATTTAAACACAAGAGAAGAAAAAAAACTAAAAAAAGAAAACAAATAAACAATAAATGAATAAAAAATTAATAAACAAATAAAAAAACAAATAAACAAAAAAACACTGGAAAGCCAATCATTTTAATTTGAGTTGTGAGGCTTTTTACTTTACAAGCAGCTCTGTAACAAGAGTTACTCTTAGAACAGTCTTCTACAGCCAACAGTCACTGCTTATGGCCATAGCACTCATACAAATCCCGATCTTGTGGGCTTAGTTAGTACTTTAAATGGAGACTGCCAGGGAACACTAGGTGCTGTAAGCTTTTTAGCTTAAGGCTCCGATTGTGAAGATTGTATGCTACAGTCATTTAAACACAAGAGAAGAACAAAACTAAAAAAAAGAAAACAAATAAACAATAAATGAATAAAAAATAAACAAACAAATAAAAAACAATTAAACAAAAAACACTGGAAAGCCAATCATTTTAATTTGAGTTGTGAGGCTTTTTACTTTACAAGCAGCTCTGTAACAAGAGTTACTCTTAGAACAGTCTTCTACAGCCAACAGTCTTTGCTTATGGCCATAGCACTCTTACAAATCCCGATCTTGTGGGCTTAGTTAGTACTTGGAATGGAGACTGCCAGGGAACACTAGGTGCTGTAAGCTTTTTAGCTTAAGGCTCCGATTGTGAAGATTGTATGCTACAGTCATTTAAACACAAGAGAAGAACAAAACTAAAAAAAAAAACAGAAAACAAATAAACAATAAATGAATAAAAAATAAACAAACAAATAAAAAACAAATAAACAAAAAACACTGGAAAGCCAATCATTTTAATTTGAGTTGTGAGGCTTTTTACTTTACAAGCAGCTCTGTAACAAGAGTTACTCTTAGAATAGTCTTCTACAGCCAACAGTCATTGCTTATGGCCATAGCACTCTTACAAATCCCGATCTTGTGGGCTTAGTTAGTACTTGGAATGTAGACTGCCAGGGAACACTAGGTGCTGTAAGCTTTTTAGCTTAAGGCTCCGATTGTGACGATTATATGCTACAGTCATTTAAACACAAGAGAAGAAAAAAAACTAAAAAAAAGAAAACAAATAAACAATAAATGAATAAAAAATTAATAAACAAATAAAAAAACAAATAAACAAAAAAACACTGGAAAGCCAATCATTTTAATTTGAGTTGTGAGGCTTTTTAATTTACAAGCAGCTCTGTAACAAGAGTTACTCTTAGAACAGTCTTCTACAGCCAACAGTCATTGCTTATGGCCATAGCACTCATACAAATCCCGATCTTGTGGGCTTAGTTAGTACTTGGAATGGAGACTGCCAGGGAACACTAGGTGCTGTAAGCTTTTTATTTGCTTTTTATTTGATTATTTGATTTGATTTGATGATTTTAGCTTAAGGCTCCGATTGTGAAGATTGTATGCTACAGTCATTTAAACACAAGAGAAGAACAAAACTAAAAAAAAGAAAACAAATAAACAAAAAATGATTAAAAAAATAAAATAAAATAAAAAAAACAAATAAACAAAAAACAATGGAAAGCCAATCATTTTAATTTGAGTTGTGAGGCTTTTTACTTTACAAGCAGCTCTGTAACAAGAGTTACTCTTAGAACAGTCTTCTACAGCCAACAGTCATTGCTTATGGCCATAGCACTCTTACAAATCCCGATCTTGTGGGCTTAGTTAGTACTTGGAATGTAGACTGCCAGGGAACACTAGGTGCTGTAAGCTTTTTAGCTTAAGGCTCCGATTGTGAAGATTGTATGCTACAGTCATTTAAACACAAGAGAAGAAAAAAAACTAAAAAAAAGAAAACAAATAAACAATAAATGAATAAAAATTAATAAACAAATAAAAAAACAAATAAACAAAAAAACACTGGAAAGCCAATCATTTTAATTTGAGTTGTGAGGCTTTTTACTTTACAAGCAGCTCTGTAACAAGAGTTACTCTTAGAACAGTCTTCTACAGCCAACAGTCATTGCTTATGGCCATAGCACTCTTACAAATCCCGATCTTGTGGGCTTAGTTAGTACTTGGAATGGAGACTGCCAGGGAACACTAGGTGCTGTAAGCTTTTTAGCTTAAGGCTCCGATTGTGAAGATTGTATGCTACAGTCATTTAAACACAAGAGAAGAACAAAACTTAAAAAAAAAGTAAACAAATAAACAATAAATGAATAAAAAATAAACAAACAAATAAAAACAAATAAACAAAAAACACTGGAAAGCCAATCATTTTAATTTGAGTTGTGAGGCTTTTTACTTTACAAGCAGCTCTGTAACAAGAGTTACTCTTAGAACAGTCTTCTACAGCCAACAGTCATTGCTTATGGCCATAGCACTCTTACAAATCCCGATCTTGTGGGCTTAGTTAGTACTTGGAATGGAGACTGCCAGGGAACACTAGGTGCTGTAAGCTTTTTAGCTTAAGGCTCCGATTGTGAAGATTATATGCTACAGTCACTTAAACACAAGAGAAGAACAAAACTAAAAAAAAAAGAAAACAAATAAACAATAAATGAATAAAAAATTAACAAACAAACAAAAAAAAATAAATAAACAAAAAACACTGGAAAGCCAATCATTTTAATTTGAGTTGTGAGGCTTTTTACTTTACAAGCAGCTCTGTAACAAGAGTTACTCTTAAAACAGTCTTCTACAGCCAACAGTCATTGCTTATGGCCATAGCACTCATACAAATCCCGATCTTGTGGGCTTCGATAGTACTTGGAATGGAGACTGCCAGGGAACACTAGGTGCTGTAAGCTTTTTAGCTTAAGGATCCGATTGTGAAGATTGTTTGCTACAGTCATTTAAACACAAGAGAAGAACAAAACTAAAAAAAAGAAAACAAATAAACAATAAATGAATAAAAAATAAACAAACAAATAAAAAACAAATAAACAAAAAACACTGGAAAGCCAATCATTTTAATTTGAGTTGTGAGGCTTTTTACTTTACAAGCAGCTCTGTAACAAGAGTTACTGTTAGAACAGTCTTCTGCAGCCAACAATCATTGCTTATGGCCATAGCACTCTTACAAATCCCGATCTTGTGGGCTTAGTTAGTACTTGGAATGGAGACTGCCAGGGAACACTAGGTGCTGTAAGCTTTTTAGCTTAAGGCTCCGATTGTGAAGATTGTTTGCTACAGTCATTTAAACACAAGAGAAGAACAAAACTAAAAAAAAGAAAACAAATAAACAATAAATGAATAAAAAATAAACAAACAAATAAACAAAAAACACTGGAAAGCCAATCATTTTAATTTGAGTTGTGAGGCTTTTTACTTTACAAGCAGCTCTGTAACAAGAGTTACTCTTAGACCAGTCTTCTACAGCCAACAGTCTTTGCTTATGGCCATAGCACTCTTACAAATCCCGATCTTGTGGGCTTAGTTAGTACTTGGAATGGAGACTGCCAGGGAACACTAGGTGCTGTAAGCTTTTTAGCTTAAGGCTCCGATTGTGAAGATTGTATGCTACAGTCATTTAAACACAAGAGAAGAACAAAACTAAAAAAAACAGAAAACAAATAAACAATAAATGAATAAAAAATAAACAAACAAATAAAAAACAAATAAACAAAAAACACTGGAAAGCCAATCATTTTAATTTGAGTTGTGAGGCTTTTTACTTTACAAGCAGCTCTGTAACAAGATTTACTCTTAGAACAGTCTTCTACAGCCAACAGTCATTGCTTATGGCCATAGCACTCTTACAAATCCCGATCTTGTGGGCTTAGTTAGTACTTGGAATGTAGACTGCCAGGGAACACTAGGTGCTGTAAGCTTTTTAGCTTAAGGCTCCGATTGTGAAGATTATATGCTACAGTCATTTAAACACAAGAGAAGAAAAAAAACTAAAAAAAGAAAACAAATAAACAATAAATGAATAAAAAATTAATAAACAAATAAAAAAACAAATAAACAAAAAAACACTGGAAAGCCAATCATTTTAATTTGAGTTGTGAGGCTTTTTACTTTACAAGCAGCTCTGTAACAAGAGTTACTCTTAGAACAGTCTTCTACAGCCAACAGTCACTGCTTATGGCCATAGCACTCATACAAATCCCGATCTTGTGGGCTTAGTTAGTACTTGGAATGGAGACTGCCAGGGAACACTAGGTGCTGTAAGCTTTTTAGCTTAAGGCTCCGATTGTGACGATTGTATGCTACAGTCAATTAAACACAAGAGAAGAACAAAACTAAAAAAAAGAAAACAAATAAACAATAAATGAATAAAAAATAAACAAACAAATAAAAAAAAACAAATAAACAAAAAACACTGGAAAGCCAATCATTTTAATTTGAGTTGTGAGGCTTTTTACTTTACAAGCAGCTCTGTAACAAGATTTACTCTTAGAACAGTCTTCTACAGCCAACAGTCATTGCTTATGGCCATAGCACTCTTACAAATCCCGATCTTGTGGGCTTAGTTAGTACTTGGAATGGAGACTGCCAGGGAACACTAGGTGCTGTAAGCTTTTTAGCTTAAGGCTCCGATTGTAAAGATTATATGCTACAGTCATTTAAACACAAGAGAAGAAAAAAAACTAAAAAAAGAAAACAAATAAACAATAAATGAATAAAAAATTAATAAACAAATAAAAAAACAAATAAACAAAAAAACACTGGAAAGCCAATCATTTTAATTTGAGTTGTGAGGCTTTTTACTTTACAAGCAGCTCTGTAACAAGAGTTACTCTTAGAACAGTCTTCTACAGCCAACAGTCACTGCTTATGGCCATAGCACTCATACAAATCCCGATCTTGTGGGCTTAGTTAATACTTGGAATGGAGACTGCCAGGGAACACTAGGTGCTGTAAGCTTTTTAGCTTAAGGCTCCGATTGTGAAGATTGTATGCTACAGTCATTTAAACACAAGAGAAGAACAAAACTAAAAAAAAGAAAACAAATAAACAATAAATGAATAAAAAATAAACAAACAAATAAAAAAACAATTAAACAAAAAACACTGGAAAGCCAATCATTTTAATTTGAGTTGTGAGGCTTTTTACTTTACAAGCAGCTCTGTAACAAGAGTTACTCTTAGAACAGTCTTCTACAGCCAACAGTCTTTGCTTATGGCCATAGCACTCTTACAAATCCCGATCTTGTGGGCTTAGTTAGTACTTGGAATGGAGACTGCCAGGGAACACTAGGTGCTGTAAGCTTTTTAGCTTAAGGCTCCGATTGTGAAGATTGTATGCTACAGTCATTTAAACACAAGAGAAGAACAAAACTAAAAAAAAAAACAGAAAACAAATAAACAATAAATGAATAAAAAATAAACAAACAAATAAAAAACAAATAAACAAAAAACACTGGAAAGCCAATCATTTTAATTTGAGTTGTGAGGCTTTTTACTTTACAAGCAGCTCTGTAACAAGAGTTACTCTTAGAATAGTCTTCTACAGCCAACAGTCATTGCTTATGGCCATAGCACTCTTACAAATCCCGATCTTGTGGGCTTAGTTAGTACTTGGAATGTAGACTGCCAGGGAACACTAGGTGCTGTAAGCTTTTTAGCTTAAGGCTCCGATTGTGAAGATTATATGCTACAGTCATTTAAACACAAGAGAAGAAAAAAAACTAAAAAAAAGAAAACAAATAAACAATAAATGAATAAAAAATTAATAAACAAATAAAAAAACAAATAAACAAAAAAACACTGGAAAGCCAATCATTTTAATTTGAGTTGTGAGGCTTTTTACTTTACAAGCAACTCTGTAACAAGAGTTACTCTTAGAACAGTCTTCTACAGCCAACAGTCATTGCTTATGGCCATAGCACTCATACAAATCCCGATCTTGTGGGCTTAGTTAGTACTTGGAATGGAGACTGCCAGGGAACACTAGGTGCTGTAAGCTTTTTATTTGCTTTTTATTTGATTATTTGATTTGATTTGATGATTTTAGCTTAAGGCTCCGATTGTGAAGATTGTATGCTACAGTCATTTAAACACAAGAGAAGAACAAAACTAAAAAAAAGAAAACAAATAAACAAAAAATGATTAAAAAAATAAAATAAAATAAAAAAAAACAAATAAACAAAAAACAATGGAAAGCCAATCATTTTAATTTGAGTTGTGAGGCTTTTTACTTTACAAGCAGCTCTGTAACAAGAGTTACTCTTAGAACAGTCTTCTACAGCCAACAGTCATTGCTTATGGCCATAGCACTCTTACAAATCCCGATCTTGTGGGCTTAGTTAGTACTTGGAATGTAGACTGCCAGGGAACACTAGGTGCTGTAAGCTTTTTAGCTTAAGGCTCCGATTGTGAAGATTGTATGCTACAGTCATTTAAACACAAGAGAAGAAAAAAAACTAAAAAAAAGAAAACAAATAAACAATAAATGAATAAAAATTAATAAACAAATAAAAAAACAAATAAACAAAAAAACACTGGAAAGCCAATCATTTTAATTTGAGTTGTGAGGCTTTTTACTTTACAAGCAGCTCTGTAACAAGAGTTACTCTTAGAACAGTCTTCTACAGCCAACAGTCATTGCTTATGGCCATAGCACTCATACAAATCCCGATCTTGTGGGCTTAGTTAGTACTTGGAATGGAGACTGCCAGGGAACACTAGGTGCTGTAAGCTTTTTAGCTTAAGGCTCCGATTGTGAAGATTATATGCTACAGTCATTTAAACACAAGAGAAGAAAAAAAACTAAAAAAAAGAAAACAAATAAACAATAAATGAATAAAAAATTAATAAACAAATAAAAAAACAAATAAACAAAAAAACACTGGAAAGCCAATCATTTTAATTTGAGTTGTGAGGCTTTTTACTTTACAAGCAGCTCTGTAACAAGAGTTACTCTTAGAACAGTCTTCTACAGCCAACAGTCATTGCTTATGGCCATAGCACTCATACAAATCCCGATCTTGTGGGCTTAGTTAGTACTTGGAATGGAGACTGCCAGGGAACACTAGGTGCTGTAAGCTTTTTATTTGCTTTTTATTTGATTATTTGATTTGATTTGATGATTTTAGCTTAAGGCTCCGATTGTGAAGATTGTATGCTACAGTCATTTAAACACAAGAGAAGAACAAAACTAAAAAAAAGAAAACAAATAGACAAAAAATGATTAAAAAAATAAAATAAAATAAAAAAAACAAATAAACAAAAAACAATGGAAAGCCAATCATTTTAATTTGAGTTGTGAGGCTTTTTACTTTACAAGCAGCTCTGTAACAAGAGTTACTCTTAGAACAGTCTTCTACAGCCAACAGTCATTGCTTATGGCCATAGCACTCATACAAATCCCGATCTTGTGGGCTTAGTTAGTACTTGGAATGGAGACTGCCAGGGAACACTAGGTGCTGTAAGCTTTTTAGCTTAAGGCTCCGATTGTGAAGATTGTATGCTACAGTCATTTAAACACAAGAGAAGAACAAAACTAAAAAAAAGAAAACAAATAAACAATAAATGAATAAAAAATAAACAAACAAATGAAAAAACAATTAAACAAAAAACACTGGAAAGCCAATCATTTTAATTTGAGTTGTGAGGCTTTTTACTTTACAAGCAGCTCTGTAACAAGAGTTACTCTTAGAATAGTCTTCTACAGCCAACAGTCTTTGCTTATGGCCATAGCACTCTTACAAATCCCGATCTTGTGGGCTTAGTTAGTACTTGGAATGGAGACTGCCAGGGAACACTAGGTGCTGTAAGCTTTTTAGCTTAAGGCTCCGATTGTGAAGATTGTATGCTACAGTCATTTAAACACAAGAGAAGAACAAAACTAAAAAAAAAACAGAAAACAAATAAACAATAAATGAATAAAAAATAAACAAACAAATAAAAAACAAATAAACAAAAAACACTGGAAAGCCAATCATTTTAATTTGAGTTGTGAGGCTTTTTACTTTACAAGCAGCTCTGTAACAAGAGTTACTCTTAGAATAGTCTTCTACAGCCAACAGTCATTGCTTATGGCCATAGCGCTCTTACAAATCCCGATCTTGTGGGCTTAGTTAGTACTTGGAATGTAGACTGCCAGGGAACACTAGGTGCTGTAAGCTTTTTAGCTTAAGGCTCAGATTGTGAAGATTATATGCTACAGTCATTTAAACACAAGAGATGAAAAAAAACTAAAAAAAAGAAAACAAATAAACAATAAATGAATAAAAAATTAATAAACAAATAAAAAAACAAATAAACAAAAAACACTGGAAAGCCAATCATTTTAATTTGAGTTGTGAGGCTTTTTACTTTACAAGCAGCTCTGTAACAAGAGTTACTCTTAGAACAGTCTTCTACAGCCAACAGTCATTGCTTATGGCCATAGCACTCATACAAATCCCGATCTTGTGGGCTTAGTTAGTACTTGGAATGGAGACTGCCAGGGAACACTAGGTGCTGTAAGCTTTTTAGCTTAAGGCTCTGATTGTGAAGATTGTATGCTACAGTCATTTAAACACAAGAGAAGAACAAAACTAAAAAAAAAAAGAAAACAAATAAACAATAAATGAATAAAAAATAAACAAACAAATAAAAAAACAATTAAACAAAAAACACTGGAAAGCCAATCATTTTAATTTGAGTTGTGAGGCTTTTTACTTTACAAGCAGCTCTGTAACAAGAGTTACTCTTAGAACAGTCTTCTACAGCCAACAGTCTTTGCTTATGGCCATAGCACTCTTACAAATCCCGATCTTGTGGGCTTAGTTAGTACTTGGAATGGAGACTGCCAGGGAACACTAGGTGCTGTAAGTTTTTTAGCTTAAGGCTCCGATTGTGAAGATTGTATGCTACAGTCATTTAAACACAAGAGAAGAACAAAACTAAAAAAAGAGAAAACAAATAAACAAAAAATGAATAAAAAATAAACAAACAAATAAAAAACAAATAAACAAAAAACACTGGAAAGCCAATCATTTTAATTTGAGTTGTGAGGCTTTTTACTTTACAAGCAGCTCTGTAACAAGAGTTACTCTTAGAACAGTCTTCTACAGCCAACAGTCATTGCTTATGGCCATAGCACTCTTACAAATCCCGATCTTGTGGGCTTAGTTAGTACTTGGAATGTAGACTGCCAGGGAACACTAGGTGCTGTAAGCTTTTTAGCTTAAGGCTCCGATTGTGAAGATTGTATGCTACAGTCATTTAAACACAAGAGAAGAAAAAAAACTAAAAAAAAGAAAACAAATAAACAATAAATGAATAAAAATTAATAAACAAATAAAAAAACACTGGAAAGCCAATCATTTTAATTTGAGTTGTGAGGCTTTTTACTTTACAAGCAGCTCTGTAACAAGAGTTACTCTTAGAACAGTCTTCTACAGCCAACAGTCATTGCTTATGGCCATAGCACTCATACAAATCCCGATCTTGTGGGCTTAGTTAGTACTTGGAATGGAGACTGCCAGGGAACACTAGGTGCTGTAAGCTTTTTAGCTTAAGGCTCCGATTGTGAAGATTGTATGCTACAGTCATTTAAACACAAGAGAAGAACAAAACTAAAAAAAAGAAAACAAATAAACAATAAATGAATAAAAAATAAACAAACAAATAAAAAAACAATTAAACAAAAAACACTGGAAAGCCAATCATTTTAATTTGAGTTGTGAGGCTTTTTACTTTACAAGCAGCTCTGTAACAAGAGTTACTCTTAGAACAGTCTTCTACAGCCAACAGTCTTTGCTTATGGCCAAAGCACTCTTACAAATCCCGATCTTGTGGGCTTAGTTAGTACTTGGAATGGAGACTGCCAGGGAACACTAGGTGCTGTAAGCTTTTTAGCTTAAGGCTCCGATTGTGAAGATTGTATGCTACAGTCATTTAAACACAAGAGAAGAACAAAACTAAAAAAAGAGAAAACAAATAAACAATAAATGAATAAAAAATAAACAAACAAATAATAAACAAATAAACAAAAAACACTGGAAAGCCAATCATTTTAATTTGAGTTGTGAGGCTTTTTACTTTACAAGCAGCTCTGTAACAAGAGTTACTCTTAGAACAGTCTTCTACAGCCAACAGTCATTGCTTATGGCCATAGCACTCTTATAAATGCCGATCTTGTGGGCTTAGTTAGTACTTGGAATGGAGACTACCAGGGAACACTAGGTGCTGTAAGCTTTTTAGCTTAAGGCTCCGATTGTGAAGATTGCATGCCACAGTCATTTAAACACAAGAGAAGAACAAAACTAAAAAAAAGAAAACAAATAAACAATAAATGATTAAAATAAACAAACAAATAAAAAACAAATAAACAAAAAACACTGGAAAGCCAATCATTTTAATTTGAGTTGTGAGGCTTTTTACTTTACAAGCAGCTCTGTAACAAGAGTTACTCTTAGAACAGTCTTCTACAGCCAACAGTCATTGCTTATGGCCATAGCACTCTTACAAATCCCGATCTTGTGGGCTTAGTTAGTACTTGGAATGGAGACTGCCAGGGAACACTAGGTGCTGTAAGCTTTTTAGCTTAAGGCTCCGATTGTGAAGATTGTATGCTACAGTCATTTAAACACAAGAGAAGAACAAAACTAAAAAAAAAGAAAACAAATAAACAATAAATGATAAAAAAAAACAAATAAAAAAAACAAATAAACAAAAAACAATGGAAAGCCAATCATTTTAATTTGAGTTGTGAGGCTTTTTACTTTACAAGCAGCTCTGTAACAAGAGTTACTCTTAGAACAGTCTTCTACAGCCAACAGTCACTGCTTATGGCCATAGCACTCATACAAATCCCGATCTTGTGGGCTTAGTTATTACTTGGAATGGAGACTGCCAGGGAACACTAGGTGCTGTAAGCTTTTTAGCTTAAGGCTCCGATTGTGAAGATTGTATGCTACAGTCATTTAAACACAAGAGAAGAGCAAAACTAAAAAAAGAAAACAAATAAACAATAAATGAATAAAAAATAAACAAACAAATAAAAAAACAAATAAACAAAAAACACTGGAAAGCAAATCATTTTAATTTGAGTTGTGAGGCTTTTTACTTTACAAGCAGCTCTGTAACAAGAGTTACTCTTAGAACAGTCTTCTACAGCCAACAGTCATTGCTTATTGCCATAGCACTCTTACAAATCCCGATCTTGTGGGCTTAGTTAGTACTTGGAATGTAGACTGCCAGGGAACACTAGGTGCTGTAAGCTTTTTAGCTTAAGGCTCCGATTGTGAAGATTATTTGCTACAGTCATTTAAACACAAGAGAAGAAAAAAAACTAAAAAAAAGAAAACAAATAAACAATAAATGAATAAAAAATTAATAAACAAATAAAAAAACAAATAAACAAAAAAACACTGGAAAGCCAATCATTTTAATTTGAGTTGTGAGGCTTTTTACTTTACAAGCAGCTCTGTAACAAGAGTTACTCTTAGAACAGTCTTCTACAGCCAACAGTCATTGCTTATGGCCATAGCACTCTTATAAATGCCGATCTTGTGGGCTTAGTTAGTACTTGGAATGGAGACTACCAGGGAACACTAGGTGCTGTAAGCTTTTTAGCTTAAGGCTCCGATTGTGAAGATTGCATGCCACAGTCATTTAAACACAAGAGAAGAACAAAACTAAAAAAAAGAAAACAAATAAACAATAAATGATTAAAATAAACAAACAAATAAAAAACAAATAAACAAAAAACACTGGAAAGCCAATCATTTTAATTTGAGTTGTGAGGCTTTTTACTTTACAAGCAGCTCTGTAACAAGAGTTACTCTTAGAACAGTCTTCTACAGCCAACAGTCATTGCTTATGGCCATAGCACTCTTACAAATCCCGATCTTGTGGGCTTAGTTAGTACTTGGAATGGAGACTGCCAGGGAACACTAGGTGCTGTAAGCTTTTTAGCTTAAGGCTCCGATTGTGAAGATTGTATGCTACAGTCATTTAAACACAAGAGAAGAACAAAACTAAAAAAAAAGAAAACAAATAAACAATAAATGATAAAAAAAAACAAATAAAAAAAACAAATAAACAAAAAACAATGGAAAGCCAATCATTTTAATTTGAGTTGTGAGGCTTTTTACTTTACAAGCAGCTCTGTAACAAGAGTTACTCTTAGAACAGTCTTCTACAGCCAACAGTCACTGCTTATGGCCATAGCACTCATACAAATCCCGATCTTGTGGGCTTAGTTATTACTTGGAATGGAGACTGCCAGGGAACACTAGGTGCTGTAAGCTTTTTAGCTTAAGGCTCCGATTGTGAAGATTGTATGCTACAGTCATTTAAACACAAGAGAAGAGCAAAACTAAAAAAAGAAAACAAATAAACAATAAATGAATAAAAAATAAACAAACAAATAAAAAAACAAATAAACAAAAAACACTGGAAAGCAAATCATTTTAATTTGAGTTGTGAGGCTTTTTACTTTACAAGCAGCTCTGTAACAAGAGTTACTCTTAGAACAGTCTTCTACAGCCAACAGTCATTGCTTATTGCCATAGCACTCTTACAAATCCCGATCTTGTGGGCTTAGTTAGTACTTGGAATGTAGACTGCCAGGGAACACTAGGTGCTGTAAGCTTTTTAGCTTAAGGCTCCGATTGTGAAGATTATTTGCTACAGTCATTTAAACACAAGAGAAGAAAAAAAACTAAAAAAAAGAAAACAAATAAACAATAAATGAATAAAAAATTAATAAACAAATAAAAAAACAAATAAACAAAAAAACACTGGAAAGCCAATCATTTTAATTTGAGTTGTGAGGCTTTTTACTTTACAAGCAGCTCTGTAACAAGAGTTACTCTTAGAACAGTCTTCTACAGCCAACAGTCTTTGCTTATGGCCATAGCACTCTTACAAATCCCGATCTTGTGGGCTTAGTTAGTACTTGGAATGGAGACTGCCAGGGAACACTAGGTGCTGTAAGCTTTTTAGCTTAAGGCTCCGATTGTGAAGATTGTATGCTACAGTCATTTAAACACAAGAGAAGAACAAAACTAAAAAAAGAGAAAACAAATAAACAATAAATGAATAAAAAATAAACAAACAAATAAAAAAACAAATAAACAAAAAACACTGGAAAGCCAATCATTTTAATTTGAGTTGTGAGGCTTTTTACTTTACAAGCAGCTCTGTAACAAGAGTTACTCTTAGAACAGTCTTCTACAGCCAACAGTCATTGCTTATGGCCATAGCACTCTTATAAATGCCGATCTTGTGGGCTTAGTTAGTACTTGGAATGGAGACTACCAGGGAACACTAGGTGCTGTAAGCTTTTTAGCTTAAGGCTCCGATTGTGAAGATTGTATGCTACAGTCATTTAAACACAAGAGAAGAACAAAACTAAAAAAAAAGAAAACAAATAAACAATAAATGATTAAAAAAAAAACAAATAAAAAAAACAAATAAACAAAAAACACTGGAAAGCCAATCATTTTAATTTGAGTTGTGAGGCATTTTACTCTACAAGCAGCTCTGTAACAAGAGTTACTCTTAGAACAGTCTTCTACAGCCAACAGTCATTGCTTATGGCCATAGCTGTCTTACAAATCCCGCTTTTGTGGGCTTAGTTAGTACTTGGAATGGAGACTACCAGGGAGCACTAGGTGCTGTAAGCTTTTTAGCTTAAGGCTCCGATTGTGAAGATTGTATGCTACAGTCATTTAAACACAAGAGAAGAACAAAACTAAAAAAAAGAAAACAAATAAACAATAAATGATTAAAAAAAAAACAAATAAAAAAAAACAAATAAACAAAAAACACTGGAAAGCCAATCATTTTAATTTGAGTTGTGAGGCTTTTTACTTTACAAGCAGCTCTGTAACAAGAGTTACTCTTAGAACAGTCTTCTACAGCCAACAGTCATTGCTTATGGCCATAGCTGTCTTACAAATCCCGCTTTTGTGGGCTTAGTTAGTACTTGGAATGGAGACTACCAGGGAGCACTAGGTGCTGTAAGCTTTTTAGCTTAAGGCTCCGATTGTGGAGATTGTATGCTACAGTCATTTAAACACAAGAGAAGAACAAAACTCAAAAAAGAGAAAACAAATAAACAATAAATGAATAAAAAATAAACAAACAAATAAAAAAACAAATAAACAAAAACACTGGAAAGCCAATCATTTTAATTTGAGTTGTGAGGCTTTTTACTTTACAAGCAGCTCTGTAACAAGAGTTACTCTTAGAACAGTCTTCTACAGCCAACTGTCATTGCTTATGGCCATAGCTGTCTTACAAATCCCGATCTTGTGGGCTTAGTTAGTACTTGGAATGGAGACTGCCAGGGAACACTAGGTGCTGTAAGCTTTTTAGCTTAAGGCTCCGATTGTGAAGATTGTATGCTACAGTCATTTAAACACAAGAGAAGAACAAAACTAAAAAAAAGAAAACAAATAAACAATAAATGATTAAAAAAATAAAATAAAATAAAAAAAACAAATAAACAAAAAACACTGGAAAGCCAATCATTTTAATTTGAGTTGTGAGGCTTTTTACTTTACAAGCAGCTCTGTAACAAGAGTTACTCTTAGAACAGTCTTCTACAGCCAACAGTCACTGCTTATGGCCATAGCACTCATACAAATCCCGATCTTGTGGGCTTAGTTAGTACTTGGAATGGAGACTGCCAGGGAACACTAGGTGCTGTAAGCTTTTTAGCTTAAGGCTCCGATTGTGAAGATTATTTGCTACAGTCATTTAAACACAAGAGAAGAAAAAAAACTAAAAAAAAGAAAACAAATAAACAATAAATGAATAAAAAATTAATAAACAAATAAAAAAACAAATAAACAAAAAACACTGGAAAGCCAATCATTTTAATTTGAGTTGTGAGGCTTTTTACTTTACAAGCAGCTCTGTAACAAGAGTTACTCTTAGAACAGTCTTCTACAGCCAACAGTCATTGCTTATGGCCATAGCACTCATACAAATCCCGATCTTGTGGGCTTAGTTAGTACTTGGAATGGAGACTGCCAGGGAACACTAGGTGCTGTAAGCTTTTTAGCTTAAGGCTCCGATTGTGAAGATTGTATGCTACAGTCATTTAAACACAAGAGAAGAACAAAACTAAAAAAAAGAAAACAAATAAACAATAAATGAATAAAAAATAAATAAACAAATAAAAAAACAAATAAACAAAAAACACTGGAAAGCCAATCATTTTAATTTGAGTTGTGAGGCTTTTTACTTTACAAGCAGCTCTGTAACAAGAGTTACTCTTAGAACAGTCTTCTACAGCCAACAGTCTTTGCTTATGGCCATAGCACTCTTACAAATCCCGATCTTGTGGGCTTAGTTAGTACTTGGAATGGAGACTGCCAGGGAACACTAGGTGCTGTAAGCTTTTTAGCTTAAAGCTCCGATTGTGAAGATTGTATGCTACAGTCATTTAAACACAAGAGAAGAACAAAACTAAAAAAAGAGAAAACAAATAAACAATAAATGAATAAAAAATAAACAAACAAATAAAAAAACAAATAAACAAAAAACACTGGAAAGCCAATCATTTTAATTTGAGTTGTGAGGCTTTTTACTTTACAATCAGCTCTGTAACAAGAGTTACTCTTAGAACAGTCTTCTACAGCCAACAGTCATTGCTTATGGCCATAGCTGTCTTACAAATCCCGCTTTTGTGGGCTTAGTTAGTACTTGGAATGGAGACTACCAGGGAGCACTAGGTGCTGTAAGCTTTTTAGCTTAAGGCTCCGATTGTGAAGATTGTATGCTACAGTCATTTAAACACAAGAGAAGAACAAAACTAAAAAAAAGAAAACAAATAAACAATAAATGATAAAAAATAAAAATAAAAAAACAAATAAACAAAAAACAATGGAAAGCCAATCATTTTAATTTGAGTTGTGAGGCTTTTTACTTTACAAGCAGCTCTGTAACAAGAGTTACTCTTAGAACAGTCTTCTACAGCCAACAGTCTTTGCTTATGGCCATAGCACTCTTACAAATCCCGATCTTGTGGGCTTAGTTAGTACTTGGAATGGAGACTGCCAGTGAACACTAGGTGCTGTAAGCTTTTTAGCTTAAGGCTCCGATTGTGAAGATTGTATGCTACAGTCATTTAAACACAAGAGAAGAACAAAACTAAAAAAAGAGAAAACAAATAAACAATAAATGAATAAAAAATAAACAAATAAAAAAACAAATAAACAAAAAACACTGGAAAGCCAATCATTTTAATTTGAGTTGTGAGGCTTTTTACTTTACAAGCAGCTCTGTAACAAGAGTTACTCTTAGAACAGTCTTCTACAGCCAACAGTCATTGCTTATGGCCATAGCACTCTTATAAATGCCGATCTTGTGGGCTTAGTTAGTACTTGGAATGGAGACTACCAGGGAACACTAGGTGCTGTAAGCTTTTTAGCTTAAGGCTCCGATTGTGAAGATTGTATGCTACAGTCATTTAAACACAAGAGAAGAACAAAACTAAAAAAAAGAAAACAAATAAACAATAAATGATTAAAAAAAAAACAAATAAAAAAAAACAAATAAACAAAAAACACTGGAAAGCCAATCATTTTAATTTGAGTTGTGAGGCTTTTTACTTTACAAGCAGCTCTGTAACAAGAGTTACTCTTAGAACAGTCTTCTACAGCCAACAGTCATTGCTTATGGCCATAGCTGTCTTACAAATCCCGCTTTTGTGGGCTTAGTTAGTACTCGGAATGGAGACTACCAGGGAGCACTAGGTGCTGTAAGCTTTTTAGCTTAAGGCTCCGATTGTGAAGATTGTATGCTACAGTCATTTAAACACAAGAGAAGAACAAAACTAAAAAAAAGAAAACAAATAAACAATAAATGATTAAAAAAATAAAATAAAATAAAAAAAACAAATAAACAAAAAACAATGGAAAGCCAATCATTTTAATTTGAGTTGTGAGGCTTTTTACTTTACAAGCAGCTCTGTAACAAGAGTTACTCTTAGAACAGTCTTCTACAGCCAACAGTCACTGCTTATGGCCATAGCACTCATACAAATCCCGATCTTGTGGGCTTAGTTAGTACTTGGAATGGAGACTGCCAGGGAACACTAGGTGCTGTAAGCTTTTTAGCTTAAGGCTCCGATTGTGAAGATTATTTGCTACAGTCATTTAAACACAAGAGAAGAAAAAAAACTAAAAAAAAGAAAACAAATAAACAATAAATGAATAAAAAATTAATAAACAAATAAAAAAACAAATAAACAAAAAAACACTGGAAAGCCAATCATTTTAATTTGAGTTGTGAGGCTTTTTACTTTACAAGCAGCTCTGTAACAAGAGTTACTCTTAGAACAGTCTTCTACAGCCAACAGTCATTGCTTATGGCCATAGCACTCATACAAATCCCGATCTTGTGGGCTTAGTTAGTACTTGGAATGGAGACTGCCAGGGAACACTAGGTGCTGTAAGCTTTTTAGCTTAAGGCTCCGATTGTGAAGATTGTATGCTACAGTCATTTAAACACAAGAGAAGAACAAAACTAAAAAAAAGAAAACAAATAAACAATAAATGAATAAAAAATAAACAAACAAATAAAAAAACAAATAAACAAAAAACACTGGAAAGCCAATCATTTTAATTTGAGTTGTGAGGCTTTTTACTTTACAAGCAGCTCTGTAACAAGAGTTACTCTTAGAACAGTCTTCTACAGCCAACAGTCATTGCTTATGGCCGTAGCACTCTTACAAATCCCGATCTTGTGGGCTTAGTTAGTACTTGGAATGGAGACTGCCAGGGAACACTAGGTGCTGTAAGCTTTTTAGCTTAAGGCTCCGATTGTGAAGATTGTATGCTACAGTCATTTAAACACAAGAGAAGAACAAAACTAAAAAAAAAACAGAAAACAAATAAACAATAAATGAATAAAAAATAAACAAACAAATAAAAAACAAATAAACAAAAAACACTGGAAAGCCAATCATTTTAATTTGAGTTGTGAGGCTTTTTACTTTACAAGCAGCTCTGTAACAAGAGTTACTCTTAGAACAGTCTTCTACAGCCAACAGTCATTGCTTATGGCCATAGCACTCATAGAAATCCCGATCTTGTGGGCTTAGTTAGTACTTGGAATGGAGACTGCAAGGGAACACTAGGTGCTGTAAGCTTTTTAGCTTAAGGCTCCGATTGTTAAGATTGTATGCTACAGTCAATTAATCACAAGAGAAGAATAAAACTAAAAAAAAAAAGAAAACAAATAAACAATAAATGAATAAAAAATAAACAAACAAATAAAAAACAAATAAACAAAAAACACTGGAATACCAATCATTTTAATTTGAGTTGTGAGGCTTTTTACTTTACAATCAGCTCTGTAACAAGAGTTACTCTTAGAACAGTCTTCTACAGCCAACAGTCATTGCTTATGGCCATAGCACTCTTACAAATCCCGATCTTGTGGGCTTAGTTAGTACTTGGAATGTAGACTGCCAGGGAACACTAGGTGCTGTAAGCTTTTTAGCTTAAGGCTCCGATTGTGAAGATTATTTGCTACAGTCATTTAAACACAAGAGAAGAACAAAACTAAAAAAAAGAAAACAAATAAACAATAAATGAATAAAAAATAAACAAACAAATAAAAAAACAAATAAACAAAAAACACTGGAAAGCCAATCATTTTAATTTGAGTTGTGAGGCTTTTTACTTTACAAGCAGCTCTGTAACAAGAGTTACTCTTAGAACAGTCTTCTACAGCCAACAGTCATTGCTTATGGCCGTAGCACTCTTACAAATCCCGATCTTGTGGGCTTAGTTAGTACTTGGAATGGAGACTGCCAGGGAACACTAGGTGCTGTAAGCTTTTTAGCTTAAGGCTCCGATTGTGAAGATTGTATGCTACAGTCATTTAAACACAAGACAAGAACAAAACTAAAAAAAGAGAAAACAAATAAACAATAAATGAATAAAAAATAAACAAACAAATAAAAAAACAAATAAACAAAAAACACTGGAAAGCCAATCATTTTAATTTGAGTTGTGAGGCTTTTTACTTTACAAGCAGCTCTGTAACAAGAGTTACTCTTAGAACAGTCTTCTACAGCCAACAGTCATTGCTTATGGCCATAGCTGTCTTACAAATCCCGCTTTTGTGGGCTTAGTTAGTACTTGGAATGGAGACTACCAGGGAGCACTAGATGCTGTAAGCTTTTTAGCTTAAGGCTCCGATTGTGAAGATTGTATGCTACAGTCATTTAAACACAAGAGAAGAACAAAACTAAAAAAAAGAAAACAAATAAACAATAAATGATAAAAAAAAACAAATAAAAAAAACAAATAAACAAAAAACAATGGAAAGCCAATCATTTTAATTTGAGTTGTGAGGCTTTTTGCTTTACAAGCAGCTCTGTAACAAGAGTTACTCTTAGAACAGTCTTCTACAGCCAACAGTCACTGCTTATGGCCATAGCACTCATACAAATCCCGATCTTGTGGGCTTAGTTAGTACTTGGAATGGAGACTGCCAGGGAACACTAGGTGCTGTAAGCTTTTTATCTTATAGCTCCGATTGTGAAGATTGTATGCTACAGTCATTTAAACACAAGAGAAGAACAAAACTAAAAAAAGAAAACAAATAAACAATAAATGAATAAAAAATAAACAAACAAATAAACAAAAAACACTGGAAAGCCAATCATTTTAATTTGAGTTGTGAGGCTTTTTACTTTACAAGCAGCTCTGTAACAAGAGTTACTCTTAGAACAGTCTTCTACAGCCAACAGTCATTGCTTATGGCCATAGCACTCTTACAAATCCCGATCTTGTGGGCTTAGTTAGTACTTGGAATGGAGACTACCAGGGAACACTAGGTGCTGTAAGCTTTTGAGCTTAAGGCTCCGATTGTGAAGATTGTATGCTACAGTCATTTAAACACAAGAGAAGAACAAAACTAAAAAAAAGAAAACAAATAAACAATAAATGATTAAAAAAAAACAAACAAATAAAAAAAACAAATAAACAAAAAACACTGGAAAGCCAATCATTTTAATTTGAGTTGTGAGGCTTTTTACTTTACAAGCAGCTCTGTAACAAGAGTTACTCTTAGAACAGTCTTCTACAGCCAACAGTCATTGCTTATGGCCATAGCTGTCTTACAAATCCCGCTTTTGTGGGCTTAGTTAGTACTTGGAATGGAGACTACCAGGGAGCACTAGATGCTGTAAGCTTTTTAGCTTAAGGCTCCGATTGTGAAGATTGTATGCTACAGTCATTTAAACACAAGAGAAGAACAAAACTAAAAAAAAGAAAACAAATAAACAATAAATGATAAAAAAAAACAAATAAAAAAACAAATAAACAAAAAACAATGGAAAGCCAATCATTTTAATTTGAGTTGTGAGGCTTTTTGCTTTACAAGCAGCTCTGTAACAAGAGTTACTCTTAGAACAGTCTTCTACAGCCAACAGTCACTGCTTATGGCCATAGCACTCATACAAATCCCGATCTTGTGGGCTTAGTTAGTACTTGGAATGGAGACTGCCAGGGAACACTAGGTGCTGTAAGCTGTTTATCTTATAGCTCCGATTGTGAAGATTGTATGCTACAGTCATTTAAACACAAGAGAAGAACAAAACTAAAAAAAGAAAACAAATAAACAATAAATGAATAAAAAATAAACAAACAAATAAACAAAAAACACTGGAAAGCCAATCATTTTAATTTGAGTTGTGAGGCTTTTTACTTTACAAGCAGCTCTGTAACAAGAGTTACTCTTAGAACAGTCTTCTACAGCCAACAGTCATTGCTTATGGCCATAGCACTCTTACAAATCCCGATCTTGTGGGCTTAGTTAGTACTTGGAATGGAGACTGCCAGGGAACACTAGGTGCTGTAAGCTTTTTAGCTTAAGGCTCCGATTGTGAAGATTGTATGCTACAGTCATTTAAACACAAGAGAAGAACAAAACTAAAAAAAAGAAAACAAATAAACAATAAATGAATAAAAATAAACAAACAAATAAAAAAAAACAAATAAACAAAAAACACTGGAAAGCCAATCATTTTAATTTGAGTTGTGAGGCTTTTTACTTTACAAGCAGCTCTGTAACAAGAGTTACTCTTAGAACAGTCTTCTACAGCCAACAGTAATTGCTTATGGCCATAGCACTCTTACAAATCCCGATCTTGTGGGCTTAGTTAGTACTTGGAATGGAGACTGCCAGGGAACACTAGGTGCTGTAAGCTTTTTAGATTAAGGCTCCGATTGTGAAGATTGTATGCTACAGTCATTTAAACACAAGAGAAGAACAAAACTAAAAAAAAGAAAACAAATAAACAATAAATGATTAAAAAATAAACAAACAAATAAAAAAACAAATAAACAAAAAACACTGGAAAGCCAATCATTTTAATTTGAGTTGTGAGGCTTTTTAATTTGCAAGCAGCTCTGTAACAAGAGTTACTCTTAGAACAGTCTTCTACAGCCAACAGTCCTTGCTTATGGCCATAGCTCTCTAACAAATCTCGCTTTTGTGGGCTTAATTAGTACTTGGAATGGAGACTACCAGGGAACACTAGGTGCTGTAAGCTTTTTAGCTTAAGGCTCCGATTGTGAAGATTGTATGCTACAGTCATTTAAACACAAGAGAAGAACAAAACTAAAAAAAAGAAAACAAATAAACAATAAATGATTAAAAAATAAACAAACAAATAAAAAAACAAATAAACAAAAAACACTGGAAAGCCAATCATTTTAATTTGAGTTGTGAGGCTTTTTACTTTGCAAGCAGCTCTGTAACAAGAGTTACTCTTAGAACAGTCTTCTACAGCCAACAGTCCTTGCTTATGGCCATAGCTCTCTAACAAATCTCGCTTTTGTGGGCTTAATTAGTACTTGGAATGGAGACTACCAGGGAACACTAGGTGCTGTAAGCTTTTTAGCTTAAGGCTCCGATTGTGAAGATTGTATGCTACAGTCATTTAAACACAAGAGAAGAACAGAACTAAAAAAAAGAAAACAAATAAACAATAAATGATTAAAAAAAAAAAACAAATAAAAAAAAACAAATAAACAAAAAACACTGGAAAGCCAATCATTTTAATTTGAGTTGTGAGGCTTTTTACTTTACAAGCAGCTCTGTAACAAGAGTTACTCTTAGAACAGTCTTCTACAGCCAACAGTCCTTGCTTATGGCCATAGCTCTCTAACAAATCTCGCTTTTGTGGGCTTAATTAGTACTTGGAATGGAGACTACCAGGGAACACTAGGTGCTGTAAGCTTTTTAGCTTAAGGCTCCGATTGTGAAGATTGTATGCTACAGTCATTTAAACACAAGAGAAGAACAAAACTAAAAAAAAGAAAACAAATAAACAATAAATGAATAAAAAATAAACAAACAAATAAAAAACAAATAAACAAAAAACACTGGAAAGCCAATCATTTTAATTTGAGTTGTGAGGCTTTTTACTTTACAAGCAGCTCTGTAACAAGAGTTACTCTTAGAACAGTCTTTTACAGCCAACAGTCACTGCTTATGGCCATAGCACTCTTACAAATCCTGATCTTGTGGGCTTAGTTAGTACTAGGAATGGAGACTGCCAGGGAACACTAGGTGCTGTAAGCTTTTTAGCTTAAGGCTCTGATTATGAAGATTGTATGCTACAGTCATTTAAACACAAGAGAAGAACAAAACTAAAAAAAGAGAAAACAAATAAACAATAAATGAATAAAAAATAAACAAACAAATAAAAAACAAATAAACAAAAAACACTGGAAAGCCAATCATTTTAATTTGAGTTGTGAGGCTTTTTACTTTACAAGCAGCTCTGTAACAAGAGTTACTCTTAGAACAGTCTTCTACAGCCAACAGTCATTGCTTATGGCCATAGCACTCTTACAAATCCCGATCTTGTGGGCTTAGTTAGTACTTGGAATGGAGACTGCCAGGGAACACTAGGTGCTGTAAGCTTTTTAGCTTAAGGCTCCGATTGTGAAGATTGTATGCTACAGTCATTTAAACACAAGAGAAGAACAAAACTAAAAAAAAGAAAACAAATAAACAATAAATGATTAAAAAATAAACAAACAAATAAAAAAACAAATAAACAAAAAACACTGGAAAGCCAATCATTTTAATTTGAGTTGTGAGGCTTTTTACTTTACAAGCAGCTCTGTAACAAGAGTTACTCTTAGAAGATTCTTCTACAGCCAACAGTCATTGCTTATGGCCATAGCTCTCTTACAAATCTCGCTTTTGTGGGCTTAGTTAGTACTTGGAATGGAGACTACCAGGGAACACTAGGTGCTGTAAGCTTTTTAGCTTAAGGCTCCGATTGTGAAGATTGTATGCTACAGTCATTTAAACACAAGAGAGGAACAAAACTAAAAAAAAAAAGAAAACAAATAAACAATAAATGAATAAAAAATAAACGAACAAAAAAACAAATAAACAAAAAACACTGGAAAGCCAATCATTTTAATTTGAGTTGTGAGGCTTTTTACTTTACAAGCTGCTCTGTAACAAGAGTTACTCTTAGAACAGTCTTCTACAGCCAACAGTCATTGCTTATGGCCATAGCACTCTTACAAATCCCGATCTTGTGGGCTTAGTTAGTACTTGGAATGGAGACTGCCAGGGAACACTAGGTGCTGTAAGCTTTTTAGCTTAAGGCTCCGATTGTGAAGATTGTATGCTACAGTCATTTAAACACAAGACAAGAACAAAACTAAAAAAAGAGAAAACAAATAAACAATAAATGAATAAAAAATAAACAAACAAATAAAAAAACAAATAAACAAAAAACACTGGAAAGCCAATCATTTTAATTTGAGTTGTGAGGCTTTTTACTTTACAAGCAGCTCTGTAACAAGAGTTACTCTTAGAACAGTCTTCTACAGCCAACAGTCATTGCTTATGGCCATAGCTGTCTTACAAATCCCGCTTTTGTGGGCTTAGTTAGTACTTGGAATGGAGACTACCAGGGAGCACTAGATGCTGTAAGCTTTTTAGCTTAAGGCTCCGATTGTGAAGATTGTATGCTACAGTCATTTAAACACAAGAGAAGAACAAAACTAAAAAAAAGAAAACAAATAAACAATAAATGATAAAAAAAAACAAATAAAAAAAACAAATAAACAAAAAACAATGGAAAGCCAATCATTTTAATTTGAGTTGTGAGGCTTTTTGCTTTACAAGCAGCTCTGTAACAAGAGTTACTCTTAGAACAGTCTTCTACAGCCAACAGTCACTGCTTATGGCCATAGCACTCATACAAATCCCGATCTTGTGGGCTTAGTTAGTACTTGGAATGGAGACTGCCAGGGAACACTAGGTGCTGTAAGCTTTTTATCTTATAGCTCCGATTGTGAAGATTGTATGCTACAGTCATTTAAACACAAGAGAAGAACAAAACTAAAAAAAGAAAACAAATAAACAATAAATGAATAAAAAATAAACAAACAAATAAACAAAAAACACTGGAAAGCCAATCATTTTAATTTGAGTTGTGAGGCTTTTTACTTTACAAGCAGCTCTGTAACAAGAGTTACTCTTAGAACAGTCTTCTACAGCCAACAGTCATTGCTTATGGCCATAGCACTCTTACAAATCCCGATCTTGTGGGCTTAGTTAGTACTTGGAATGGAGACTGCCAGGGAACACTAGGTGCTGTAAGCTTTTTAGCTTAAGGCTCCGATTGTGAAGATTGTATGCTACAGTCATTTAAACACAAGAGAAGAACAAAACTAAAAAAAAGAAAACAAATAAACAATAAATGAATAAAAATAAACAAACAAATAAAAAAAACAAATAAACAAAAAACACTGGAAAGCCAATCATTTTAATTTGAGTTGTGAGGCTTTTTACTTTACAAGTAGCTCTGTAACAAGAGTTACTCTTAGAACAGTCTTCTACAGCCAACAGTAATTGCTTATGGCCATAGCACTCTTACAAATCCCGATCTTGTGGGCTTAGTTAGTACTTGGAATGGAGACTGCCAGGGAACACTAGGTGCTGTAAGCTTTTTAGATTAAGGCTCCGATTGTGAAGATTGTATGCTACAGTCATTTAAACACAAGAGAAGAACAAAACTAAAAAAAAGAAAACAAATAAACAATAAATGATTAAAAAATAAACAAACAAATAAAAAAACAAATAAACAAAAAACACTGGAAAGCCAATCATTTTAATTTGAGTTGTGAGGCTTTTTAATTTGCAAGCAGCTCTGTAACAAGAGTTACTCTTAGAACAGTCTTCTACAGCCAACAGTCCTTGCTTATGGCCATAGCTCTCTAACAAATCTCGCTTTTGTGGGCTTAATTAGTACTTGGAATGGAGACTACCAGGGAACACTAGGTGCTGTAAGCTTTTTAGCTTAAGGCTCCGATTGTGAAGATTGTATGCTACAGTCATTTAAACACAAGAGAAGAACAAAACTAAAAAAAAGAAAACAAATAAACAATAAATGATTAAAAAATAAACAAACAAATAAAAAAACAAATAAACAAAAAACACTGGAAAGCCAATCATTTTAATTTGAGTTGTGAGGCTTTTTACTTTGCAAGCAGCTCTGTAACAAGAGTTACTCTTAGAACAGTCTTCTACAGCCAACAGTCCTTGCTTATGGCCATAGCTCTCTAACAAATCTCGCTTTTGTGGGCTTAATTAGTACTTGGAATGGAGACTACCAGGGAACACTAGGTGCTGTAAGCTTTTTAGCTTAAGGCTCCGATTGTGAAGATTGTATGCTACAGTCATTTAAACACAAGAGAAGAACAGAACTAAAAAAAAGAAAACAAATAAACAATAAATGATTAAAAAAAAAAAACAAATAAAAAAAAACAAATAAACAAAAAACACTGGAAAGCCAATCATTTTAATTTGAGTTGTGAGGCTTTTTACTTTACAAGCAGCTCTGTAACAAGAGTTACTCTTAGAACAGTCTTCTACAGCCAACAGTCCTTGCTTATGGCCATAGCTCTCTAACAAATCTCGCTTTTGTGGGCTTAATTAGTACTTGGAATGGAGACTACCAGGGAACACTAGGTGCTGTAAGCTTTTTAGCTTAAGGCTCCGATTGTGAAGATTGTATGCTACAGTCATTTAAACACAAGAGAAGAACAAAACTAAAAAAAAGAAAACAAATAAACAATAAATGAATAAAAAATAAACAAACAAATAAAAAACAAATAAACAAAAAACACTGGAAAGCCAATCATTTTAATTTGAGTTGTGAGGCTTTTTACTTTACAAGCAGCTCTGTAACAAGAGTTACTCTTAGAACAGTCTTTTACAGCCAACAGTCACTGCTTATGGCCATAGCACTCTTACAAATCCTGATCTTGTGGGCTTAGTTAGTACTAGGAATGGAGACTGCCAGGGAACACTAGGTGCTGTAAGCTTTTTAGCTTAAGGCTCTGATTATGAAGATTGTATGCTACAGTCATTTAAACACAAGAGAAGAACAAAACTAAAAAAAGAGAAAACAAATAAACAATAAATGAATAAAAAATAAACAAACAAATAAAAAACAAATAAACAAAAAACACTGGAAAGCCAATCATTTTAATTTGAGTTGTGAGGCTTTTTACTTTACAAGCAGCTCTGTAACAAGAGTTACTCTTAGAACAGTCTTCTACAGCCAACAGTCATTGCTTATGGCCATAGCACTCTTACAAATCCCGATCTTGTGGGCTTAGTTAGTACTTGGAATGGAGACTGCCAGGGAACACTAGGTGCTGTAAGCTTTTTAGCTTAAGGCTCCGATTGTGAAGATTGTATGCTACAGTCATTTAAACACAAGAGAAGAACAAAACTAAAAAAAAGAAAACAAATAAACAATAAATGATTAAAAAATAAACAAACAAATAAAAAAACAAATAAACAAAAAACACTGGAAAGCCAATCATTTTAATTTGAGTTGTGAGGCTTTTTACTTTACAAGCAGCTCTGTAACAAGAGTTACTCTTAGAAGATTCTTCTACAGCCAACAGTCATTGCTTATGGCCATAGCTCTCTTACAAATCTCGCTTTTGTGGGCTTAGTTAGTACTTGGAATGGAGACTACCAGGGAACACTAGGTGCTGTAAGCTTTTTAGCTTAAGGCTCCGATTGTGAAGATTGTATGCTACAGTCATTTAAACACAAGAGAGGAACAAAACTAAAAAAAAAAAGAAAACAAATAAACAATAAATGAATAAAAAATAAACGAACAAAAAAACAAATAAACAAAAAACACTGGAAAGCCAATCATTTTAATTTGAGTTGTGAGGCTTTTTACTTTACAAGCTGCTCTGTAACAAGAGTTACTCTTAGAACAGTCTTCTACAGCCAACAGTCATTGCTTATGGCCATAGCACTCTTACAAATCCCGATCTTGTGGGCTTAGTTAGTACTTGGAATGGAGACTGCCAGGGAACACTAGGTGCTGTAAGCTTTTTAGCTTAAGGCTCCGATTGTGAAGATTGTGAAGAGTAACAAGAGTTACTCTTAGAACAGTCTTCTACAGCCAACAGTCACTGCTTATGGCCATAGAACTCATACAAATCCCGATCTTGTGGGCTTAGTTAGTACTAGGAATGGAGACTGCCAGGGAACACTAGGTGCTGTAAGCTTTTTAGCTTAAGGCTCCGATTGTGAAGATTGTATGCTACAGTCATTTAAACACAAGAGAAGAACAAAACTAAAAAAAAGAAAACAAATAAACAATAAATGAATAAAAAATAAACAAACAAATAAAAAAACAAATAAACAAAAAACACTGGAAAGCCAATCATTTTAATTTGACTTGTGAGGCTTTTTACTTTACAAACAGCTCTGTAACAAGAGTTACTCTTAGAACAGTCTTCTACAGCCAACAGTAATTGCTTATGGCCATAGCACTCTTACAAATCCCGATCTTGTGGGCTTAGTTAGTACTTGGAATGGAGACTGCCAGGGAACACTAGGTGCTGTAAGCTTTTTAGCTTAAGGCTCCGATTGTGAAGATTGTATGCTACAGTCATTTAAACACAAGAGAAGAACAAAACTAAAAAAAGAGAAAACAAATAAACAATAAATGAATAAAAAATAAACAAACAAATAAAAAACAAATAAACAAAAAACTCCGGAAAGCCAATCATTTTAATTTGAGTTGTGAGGCTTTTTACTTTACAAGCAGCTCTGTAACAAGAGTTACTCTTAGAACAGTCTTCTACAGCCAACAGTCATTGCTTATGGCCATAGCACTCTTACAAATCCCGATCTTGTGGGCTTAGTTAGTACTTGGAATGGAGACTGCCAGGGAACACTAGGTGCTGTAATCTTTTTAGCTTAAGGCTCCGATTGTGAAGATTGTATGCTACAGTCATTTAAACACAAGAGAAGAACAAAACTAAAAAAAAAAAAAAGAAAACAAATAAACAATAAATGATTAAAAAAAAAACAAATAAAAAAACAAATAATCAAAAAACACTGGAAAGCCAATTATTTAAATTTGAGTTGTGAGGCTTTTTACTTTACAAGCAGCTCTGTAACAAGAGTTACTCTTAGAACAGTCTTCTACAGCCAACAGTCATTGCTTATGGCCATAGCTGTCTTACAAATCTCGCTTTTGTGGGCTTAGTTAGTACTTGGAATGGAGACTACCAGGGAACACTAGGTGCTGTAAGCTTTTTAGCTTAAGGCTCCGATTGTGAAGATTGTATGCTACAGTCATTTAAATACAAGAGAAGAACAAAACTAAAAAAAAAAGAAAACAAATAAACAATAAATGATAAAAAAAAACAAATAAAAAAACAAATAAACAAAAAACACTGGAAAGCCAATCATTTTAATTTGAGTTGTGAGGCTTTTTACTTTACAAGCAGCTCTGTAACAAGAGTTACTCTTAGAACAGTCTTCTACAGCCAACAGTCATTGCTTATGGCCATAGCACTCTTATAAATCCCGATCTTGTGGGCTTAGTTAGTACTTGGAATGGAGACTACCAGGGAACACTAGGTGCTGTAAGCTTTTTAGCTTAAGGCTCCGATTGTGAAGATTGTATGCTACAGTCATTTAAACACAAGAGAAGAACAAAACTAAAAAAAAAAAAAGAAAACAAATAAACAATAAATGAATAAAAAATAAACAAACAAATAAAAAACAAATAAACAAAAAACACTGGAAAGCCAATCATTTTAATTTGAGTTGTGAGGCTTTTTACTTTACAAGCAGCTCTGTAACAAGAGTTACTCTTATAACAGTCTTCTACAGCCAACAGTCATTGCTTATGGCCATAGCACTCTTACAAATCCCGATCTTGTTGGCTTAGTTAGTACTTGGAATGGAGACTGCCAGGGAACACTAGGTGCTGTAAGCTTTTTAGCTTAAGGCTCCGATTGTGAAGATTGTATGCTACAATCATTTAAACACAAGAGAAGAACAAAACAAAAAAAAAAGAAAACAAATAAACAATAAATGATTAAAAAATAAACAAACAAATAAAAAAACAAATAAACAAAAAACACTGGAAAGCCAATCATTTTAATTTGAGTTGTGAAGCTTTTTACTTTACAAGCAGCTCTGTAACAAGAGTTACTCTTAGAACAGTCTTCTACAGCCAACAGTCACTGCTTATGGCCATAGCACTCATACAAATCCCGATCTTGTGGGCTTAGTTAGTACTTGGAATGGAGACCGCCAGGGAACACTAGGTGCTGTAAGCTTTTTAGCTTAAGGCTCCGATTGTGAAGATTGTATGCTACAGTCATTTAAACACAAGAGAAGAACAAAACTAAAAAAAGAGAAAACAAATAAACAATAAATGAATAAAAAATAAACAAACAAATAAAAAACAAATAAACAAAAAACACTGGAAAGCCAATCATTTTAATTTGAGTTGTGAGGCTTTTTACTTTACAAGCAGCTCTGTAACAAGAGTTACTCTTAGAACAGTCTTCTACAGCCAACAGTCATTGCTTATGGCCATAGCACTCTTACAAATCCTGATCTTGTGGGCTTAGTTAATACTTGGAATGGAGACTACCAGGGAACACGAGGTGCTGTAAGCTTTTTAGCTTAAGGCTCCGATTGTGAAGATTGTATGCTACAGTCATTTAAACACAAGAGAAGAACAAAACTAAAAAAAAAGAAAACAAATAAACAATAAATGATTAAAAATAAACAAACAAATAAAAAAAACAAATAAACAAAAAACACTGGAAAGCCAATTATTTTAATTTGAGTTGTGAGGCTTTTTACTTTACAAGCAGCTCTGTAACAAGAGTTACTCTTAGAAAAGTCTTCTACAGCCAACAGTCATTGCTTATGGCCATAGCTGTCTTACAAATCTCGCTTTTGTGGGCTTAGTTAGTACTTGGAATGGAGACTACCAGGGAACACTAGGTGCTGTAATCTTTTTAGCTTAAGGCTCCGATTGTGAAGATTGTATGCTACAGTCATTTAAACACAAGAGAAGAACAAAACTAAAAAAAAAAAAAGAAAACAAATAAACAATAAATGATTAAAAAAAAAACAAATAAAAAAACAAATAAACAAAAAACACTGGAAAGCCAATTATTTAAATTTGAGTTGTGAGGCTTTTTACTTTACAAGCAGCTCTGTAACAAGAGTTACTCTTAGAACAGTCTTCTACAGCCAACAGTCATTGCTTATGGCCATAGCACTCTTACAAATCCTGATCTTGTGGGCTTAGTTAATACTTGGAATGGAGACCGCCAGGGAACACTAGGTGCTGTAAGCTTTTTAGCTTAAGGCTCAGATTGTGAAGATTGTATGCTACAGTCATTTAAACACAAGAGAAGAACAAAACTAAAAAAAAGAAAACAAATAAACAATAAATGAATGAAAAATAAACAAACAAATAAAAAAACAAATAAACAAAAAACACTGGAAAGCCAATCATTTTAATTTGAGTTGTGAGGCTTTTTAGTTTACAAGCAGCTCTGTAACAAGAGTTACTCTTAGAACAGTCATTACAAATTGTCTTCTACAGCCAACAGTCATTGCTTATGGCCATGATGTATAATAACATAATGTAGCATACAATCTTCACAATCGGAGCCTTAAGCTAAAAAGCTTACAGCACCTAGTGTTCCCTGGTAGTCTCCATTCCAAGTACTAACTAAGCCCACAAAAGCGGGATTTGTAAGACAGCTATGGCCATAAGCAATGACTGTTGGCTGTAGAATACTGTTCTAAGAGTAACTCTTGTTACAGAGCTGCTTGTAAAGTAAAAAGCCTCACAACTCAAATTAAAATGATTGGCTTTCCAGTGTTTTTTGTTTATTTGTTGTTTTTTATTTGTTTTTGTTTTTTTAATCATTTATTGTTTATTTGTTTTCTTTTTTTAGTTTTGTTCTTCTCTTGTGTTTAAATGACTGTAGCATACAATCTTCACAATCGGAGCCTTAAGCTAAAAAGCTTACAGCGCCTAGTGTTCCCTGGCAGTCTCAATTCCAAGTATTAACTAAGCGCACAAGCTCGGGATTCCTAAGAGTGCTACGGCCATAAGCAATGACTGTTGGCTGTAGAAGACTATTTGTAATGCCTGTTCTAAGAGTAACTCTTGTTACAGAGCTGCTTGTAAACTAAAAAGCCTCAAAAATCAAAATAAATGACTGGCTTTCCAGTGTTTTTTGTTTATTTGTTTTTTTATTTGTTTGTTTATTTTTTATTCATTTATTGTTTATTTGTTTATTTCTTAAAAGTTTTGATCTCCTCTTGTGTTTAAATGACTGTAGCTACAATCTTCACAATCGGAGCCTTAAGCTCAATGGCTTACAGCGCCTAGTGTTCCCTGGCAGTCTCCATTCCAAGTATTAACTAAGCGCACAAGCTCGGGATTCCTAAGAGTGCTATGGCCATAAGCAATGACTGTTGGCTGTAGAAGACAATTTGTAATGACTGTTCTAAGAGCAACTCTTGCTGCTTGTGAACTAAAAAGCCTCACAACTCAAAATAAATGACTGGCTTTCCAGTGTGTTTTGTTTGTTTGTTTTTTATTTGTTTGTTTATTTTTTATTCATTTATTGTTTATTTGTTTATTTTTTAAAAGTTTTGATCTCCTCTTGTGTTTAAATGACTGTAGCTACAATCTTCACAATCGGAGCCTTAAGCTAAAAAGCTTACAGCGCCTAGTGTTCCCTGGCAGTCTCAATTCCAAGTATTAACTAAGCGCACAAGCTCGGGATTCCTAAGAGTGCTACGGCCATAAGCAATGACTGTTGGCTGTAGAAGACTATTTGTAATGCCTGTTCTAAGAGTAACTCTTGTTACAGAGCTGCTTGTAAACTAAAAAGCCTCAAAAATCAAAATAAATGACTGGCTTTCCAGTGTTTTTTGTTTATTTGTTTTTTTATTTGTTTGTTTATTTTTTATTCATTTATTGTTTATTTGTTTATTTCTTAAAAGTTTTGATCTCCTCTTGTGTTTAAATGACTGTAGCTACAATCTTCACAATCGGAGCCTTAAGCTCAATGGCTTACAGCGCCTAGTGTTCCCTGGCAGTCTCCATTCCAAGTATTAACTAAGCGCACAAGCTCGGGATTCCTAAGAGTGCTATGGCCATAAGCAATGACTGTTGGCTGTAGAAGACAATTTGTAATGACTGTTCTAAGAGCAACTCTTGCTGCTTGTGAACTAAAAAGCCTCACAACTCAAAATAAATGACTGGCTTTCCAGTGTGTTTTGTTTGTTTGTTTTTTATTTGTTTGTTTATTTTTTATTCATTTATTGTTTATTTGTTTATTTTTTAAAAGTTTTGATCTCCTCTTGTGTTTAAATGACTGTAGCTACAATCTTCACAATCGGAGCCTTAAGCTAAAAAGCTTACAGCGCCTAGTGTTCCCTGGCAGTCTCAATTCCAAGTATTAACTAAGCGCACAAGCTCGGGATTCCTAAGAGTGCTACGGCCATAAGCAATGACTGTTGGCTGTAGAAGACTATTTGTAATGCCTGTTCTAAGAGTAACTCTTGTTACAGAGCTGCTTGTAAACTAAAAAGCCTCAAAACTCAAAATAAATGACTGGCTTTCCAGTGTTTTTTTGTTTATTTGTTTTTTTATTTCTTTGTTTATTTTTTATTCATTTATTGTTTATTTGTTTATTTTTTAAAAGTTTTGATCTCCTCTTGTGTTTAAATGACTGTAGCTACAATCTTCACAATCGGAGCCTTAAGCTCAATGGCTTACAGCGCCTAGTGTTCCCTGGCAGTCTCCATTCCAAGTATTAACTAAGCGCACAAGCTCGGGATTCCTAAGAGTGCTATGGCCATAAGCAATGACTGTTGGCTGTAGAAGACAATTTGTAATGACTGTTCTAAGAGCAACTCTTGCTGCTTGTGAACTAAAAAGCCTCACAACTCAAAATAAATGACTGGCTTTCCAGTGTTTTTTGTTTGTTTGTTTTTTTATTTGTTTGTTTATTTTTTATTCATTTATTGTTTATTTGTTTATTTTTTAAAAGTTTTGATCTCCTCTTGTGTTTAAATGACTGTAGCTACAATCTTCACAATCGGAGCCTTAAGCTAAAAAGCTTACAGCGCCTAGTGTTCCCTGGCAGTCTCAATTCCAAGTATTAACTAAGCGCACAAGCTCGGGATTCCTAAGAGTGCTACGGCCATAAGCAATGACTGTTGGCTGTAGAAGACTATTTGTAATGCCTGTTCTAAGAGTAACTCTTGTTACAGAGCTGCTTGTAAACTAAAAAGCCTCAAAAATCAAAATAAATGACTGGCTTTCCAGTGTTTTTTGTTTATTTGTTTTTTTATTTGTTTGTTTATTTTTTATTCATTTATTGTTTATTTGTTTATTTCTTAAAAGTTTTGATCTCCTCTTGTGTTTAAATGACTGTAGCTACAATCTTCACAATCGGAGCCTTAAGCTCAATGGCTTACAGCGCCTAGTGTTCCCTGGCAGTCTCCATTCCAAGTATTAACTAAGCGCACAAGCTCGGGATTCCTAAGAGTGCTATGGCCATAAGCAATGACTGTTGGCTGTAGAAGACAATTTGTAATGACTGTTCTAAGAGCAACTCTTGCTGCTTGTGAACTAAAAAGCCTCACAACTCAAAATAAATGACTGGCTTTCCAATGTGTTTTGTTTGTTTGTTTTTTATTTGTTTGTTTATTTTTTATTCATTTATTGTTTATTTGTTTATTTTTTTAAAGTTTTGATCTCCTCTTGTGTTTAAATGACTGTAGCTACAATCTTCACAATCGGAGCCTTAAGCTAAAAAGCTTACAGCGCCTAGTGTTCCCTGGCAGTCTCAATTCCAAGTATTAACTAAGCGCACAAGCTCGGGATTCCTAAGAGTGCTACGGCCATAAGCAATGACTGTTGGCTGTAGAAGACTATTTGTAATGCCTGTTCTAAGAGTAACTCTTGTTACAGAGCTGCTTGTAAACTAAAAAGCCTCAAAACTCAAAATAAATGACTGGCTTTCCAGTGTTTTTTTGTTTATTTGTTTTTTTATTTCTTTGTTTATTTTTTATTCATTTATTGTTTATTTGTTTATTTTTTAAAAGTTTTGATCTCCTCTTGTGTTTAAATGACTGTAGCTACAATCTTCACAATCGGAGCCTTAAGCTCAATGGCTTACAGCGCCTAGTGTTCCCTGGCAGTCTCCATTCCAAGTATTAACTAAGCGCACAAGCTCGGGATTCCTAAGAGTGCTATGGCCATAAGCAATGACTGTTGGCTGTAGAAGACAATTTGTAATGACTGTTCTAAGAGCAACTCTTGCTGCTTGTGAACTAAAAAGCCTCACAACTCAAAATAAATGACTGGCTTTCCAGTGTTTTTTGTTTGTTTGTTTTTTTATTTGTTTGTTTATTTTTTATTCATTTATTGTTTATTTGTTTATTTTTTAAAAGTTTTGATCTCCTCTTGTGTTTAAATGACTGTAGCTACAATCTTCACAATCGGAGCCTTAAGCTAAAAAGCTTACAGCGCCTAGTGTTCCCTGGCAGTCTCAATTCCAAGTATTAACTAAGCGCACAAGCTCGGGATTCCTAAGAGTGCTACGGCCATAAGCAAGACTGTTGGCTGTAGAAGACTATTTGTAATGCCTGTTCTAAGAGTAACTCTTGTTACAGAGCTGCTTGTAAACTAAAAAGCCTCAAAAATCAAAATAAATGACTGGCTTTCCAGTGTTTTTTGTTTATTTGTTTTTTTATTTGTTTGTTTATTTTTTATTCATTTATTGTTTATTTGTTTATTTCTTAAAAGTTTTGATCTCCTCTTGTGTTTAAATGACTGTAGCTACAATCTTCACAATCGGAGCCTTAAGCTCAATGGCTTACAGCGCCTAGTGTTCCCTGGCAGTCTCCATTCCAAGTATTAACTAAGCGCACAAGCTCGGGATTCCTAAGAGTGCTATGGCCATAAGCAATGACTGTTGGCTGTAGAAGACAATTTGTAATGACTGTTCTAAGAGCAACTCTTGCTGCTTGTGAACTAAAAAGCCTCACAACTCAAAATAAATGACTGGCTTTCCAGTGTGTTTTGTTTGTTTGTTTTTTATTTGTTTGTTTATTTTTTATTCATTTATTGTTTATTTGTTTATTTTTTTAAAGTTTTGATCTCCTCTTGTGTTTAAATGACTGTAGCTACAATCTTCACAATCGGAGCCTTAAGCTAAAAAGCTTACAGCGCCTAGTGTTCCCTGGCAGTCTCAATTCCAAGTATTAACTAAGCGCACAAGCTCGGGATTCCTAAGAGTGCTACGGCCATAAACAATGACTGTTGGCTGTAGAAGACTATTTGTAATGCCTGTTCTAAGAGTAACTCTTGTTACAGAGCTGCTTGTAAACTAAAAAGCCTCAAAACTCAAAATAAATGACTGGCTTTCCAGTGTTTTTTTTTTATTTGTTTTTTTATTTGTTTGTTTATTTTTTATTCATTTATTGTTTATTTGTTTATTTTTTAAAAGTTTTGATCTCCTCTTGTGTTTAAATGACTGTAGCTACAATCTTCACAATCGGAGCCTTAAGCTAAAAAGCTTACAGCGCCTAGTGTTCCCTGGCAGTCTCAATTCCAAGTATTAACTAAGCGCACAAGCTCGGGATTCCTAAGAGTGCTATGGCCATAAGCAATGACTGTTGGCTGTAGAAGACAATTTGTAATGAATGTTCTAAGAGCAACTCTTGCTGCTTGTGAACTAAAAAGCCTCACAACTCAAAATAAATGACTGGCTTTCCAGTGTTTTTTGTTTGTTTGTTTTTTTATTTGTTTGTTTATTTTTTATTCATTTATTGTTTATTTGTTTATTTTTTAAAAGTTTTGATCTCCTCTTGTGTTTAAATGACTGTAGCTACAATCTTCACAATCGGAGCCTTAAGCTAAAAAGCTTACAGCGCCTAGTGTTCCCTGGCAGTCTCAATTCCAAGTATTAACTAAGCGCACAAGCTCGGGATTCCTAAGAGTGCTACGGCCATAAGCAATGACTGTTGGCTGTAGAAGACTATTTGTAATGCCTGTTCTAAGAGTAACTCTTGTTACAGAGCTGCTTGTAAACTAAAAAGCCTCAAAAATCAAAATAAATGACTGGCTTTCCAGTGTTTTTTGTTTATTTGTTTTTTTATTTGTTTGTTTATTTTTTATTCATTTATTGTTTATTTGTTTATTTCTTAAAAGTTTTGATCTCCTCTTGTGTTTAAATGACTGTAGCTACAATCTTCACAATCGGAGCCTTAAGCTAAAAAGCTTACAGCGCCTAGTGTTCCCTGGCAGTCTCAATTCCAAGTATTAACTAAGCGCACAAGCTCGGGATTCCTAAGAGTGCTATGGCCATAAGCAATGACTGTTGGCTGTAGAAGACAATTTGTAATGACTGTTCTAAGAGCAACTCTTGCTGCTTGTGAACTAAAAAGCCTCACAACTCAAAATAAATGACTGGCTTTCCAGTGTGTTTTGTTTGTTTGTTTTTTTATTTGTTTGTTTATTTTTTATTCATTTATTGTTTATTTGTTTATTTTTTAAAAGTTTTGATCTCCTCTTGTGTTTAAATGACTGTAGCTACAATCTTCACAATCGGAGCCTTAAGCTAAAAAGCTTACAGCGCCTAGTGTTCCCTGGCAGTCTCAATTCCAAGTATTAACTAAGCGCACAAGCTCGGGATTCCTAAGAGTGCTACGGCCATAAGCAATGACTGTTGGCTGTAGAAGACTATTTGTAATGCCTGTTCTAAGAGTAACTCTTGTTACAGAGCTGCTTGTAAACTAAAAAGCCTCAAAACTCAAAATAAATGACTGGCTTTCCAGTGTGTTTTGTTTGTTTGTTTTTTTATTTGTTTGTTTATTTTTTATTCATTTATTGTTTATTTGTTTATTTTTTTAAAGTTTTGATCTCCTCTTGTGTTTAAATGACTGTAGCTACAATCTTCACAATCGGAGCCTTAAGCTAAAAAGCTTACAGCGCCTAGTGTTCCCTGGCAGTCTCAATTCCAAGTATTAACTAAGCGCACAAGCTCGGGATTCCTAAGAGTGCTACGGCCATAAGCAATGACTGTTGGCTGTAGAAGACTATTTGTAATGCCTGTTCTAAGAGTAACTCTTGTTACAGAGCTGCTTGTAAACTAAAAAGCCTCAAAACTCAAAATAAATGACTGGCTTTCCAGTGTTTTTTGTTTATTTGTTTTTTATTTGTTTGTTTATTTTTTATTCATTTATTGTTTATTTGTTTATTTCTTAAAAGTTTTTATCTCCTCTTGTGTTTAAATGACTGTAGCTACAATCTTCACAATCGGAGCCTTAAGCTAAAAAGCTTACAGCGCCTAGTGTTCCCTGGCAGTCTCAATTCCAAGTATTAACTAAGCGCACAAGCTCGGGATTCCTAAGAGTGCTATGGCCATAAGCAATGACTGTTGGCTGTAGAAGACAATTTGTAATGACTGTTCTAAGAGCAACTCTTGCTGCTTGTGAACTAAAAAGCCTCACAACTCAAAATAAATGACTGGCTTTCCAGTGTGTTTTGTTTGTTTGTTTTTTTATTTGTTTGTTTATTTTTTATTCATTTATTGTTTATTTGTTTATTTTTTTAAAGTTTTGATCTCCTCTTGTGTTTAAATGACTGTAGCTACAATCTTCACAATCAGAGCCTTAAGCTAAAAAGCTTACAGCGCCTAGTGTTCCCTGGCAGTCTCAATTCCAAGTATTAACTAAGCGCACAAGCTCGGGATTCCTAAGAGTGCTACGGCCATAAGCAATGACTGTTTGCTGTAGAAGACTATTTGTAATGCCTGTTCTAAGAGTAACTCTTGTTACAGAGCTGCTTGTAAACTAAAAAGCCTCAAAACTCAAAATAAATGACTGGCTTTCCAGTGTTTTTTGTTTATTTGTTTTTTTATTTGTTTGTTTATTTTTTATTCATTTATTGTTTATTTGTTTATTTCTTAAAAGTTTTGATCTCCTCTTGTGTTTAAATGACTGTAGCTACAATCTTCACAATCGGAGCCTTAAGCTAAAAAGCTTACAGCGCCTAGTGTTCTCTGGCAGTCTCAATTCCAAGTATTAACTAAGCGCACAAGCTCGGGATTCCTAAGAGTGCTACGGCCATAAGCAATGACTGTTGGCTGTAGAAGACTATTTGTAATGCCTGTTCTAAGAGTAACTCTTGTTACAGAGCTGCTTGTAAACTAAAAAGCCTCAAAACTCAAAATAAATGAATGGCTTTCCAGTGTTTTTTGTTTGTTTGTTTTTTATTTGTTTGTTTATTTTTTATTCATTTATTGTTTATTTGTTTATTTTTTAAAAGTTTTGATCTCCTCTTGTGTTTAAATGACTGTAGCTACAATCTTCACAATCGGAGCCTTAAGCTAAAAAGCTTACAGCGCCTAGTGTTCCCTGGCAGTCTCAATTCCAAGTATTAACTAAGCGCACAAGCTCGGGATTCCTAAGAGTGCTACGGCCATAAGCAATGACTGTTGGCTGTAGAAGACTATTTGTAATGCCTGTTCTAAGAGTAACTCTTGTTACAGAGCTGCTTGTAAACTAAAAAGCCTCAAAACTCAAAATAAATGACTGGCTTTCCAGTGTTTTTTGTTTATTTGTTTTTTTATTTGTTTGTTTATTTTTTATTCATTTATTGTTTATTTGTTTATTTTTTTAAAGTTTTGATCTCCTCTTGTGTTTAAATGACTGTAGCTACAATCTTCACAATCGGAGCCTTAAGCTAAAAAGCTTACAGCGCCTAGTGTTCCCTGGCAGTCTCAATTCCAAGTATTAACTAAGCGCACAAGCTCGGGATTCCTAAGAGTGCTACGGCCATAAGAAATGACTGTTGGCTGTAGAAGACTATTTGTAATGCCTGTTCTAAGAGTAACTCTTGTTACAGAGCTGCTTGTAAACTAAAAAGCCTCAAAACTCAAAATAAATGAGTGGCTTTCCAGTGTTTTTTGTTTATTTGTTTTTTTATTTGTTTGTTTATTTTTTATTCATTTATTGTTTATTTGTTTATTTTTTAAAAGTTTTGATCTCCTCTTGTGTTTAAATGACTGTAGCTACAATCTTCACAATCGGAGCCTTAAGCTCAATGGCTTACAGCACCTAGTGTTCCCTGGCAGTCTCCATTCCAAGTATTAACTAAGCGCACAAGCTCGGGATTCCTAAGAGTGCTATGGCCATAAGCAATGACTGTTGGCTGTAGAAGACAATTTGTAATGACTGATCTAAGAGCAACTCTTGCTGCTTGTGAACTAAAAAGCCTCACAACTCAAAATAAATGACTGGCTTTCCAGTGTTTTTTGTTTGTTTGTTTTTTATTTGTTTGTTTATTTTTTATTCATTTATTGTTTATTTGTTTATTTTTTAAAAGTTTTGATCTCCTCTTGTGTTTAAATGACTGTAGCTACAATCTTCACAATCGGAGCCTTAAGCTCAATGACTTACAGCGCCTAGTGTTCCCTGGCAGTCTCCATTCCAAGTATTAACTAAGCGCACAAGCTCGGGATTCCTAAGAGTGCTATGGCCATAAGCAATGACTGTTGGCTGTAGAAGACAATTTGTAATGACTGTTCTAAGAGCAACTCTTGCTGCTTGTGAACTAAAAAGCCTCACAACTCAAAATAAATGACTGGCTTTCCAATGTGTTTTGTTTGTTTGTTTTTTATTTGTTTGTTTATTTTTTATTCATTTATTGTTTATTTGTTTATTTTTTTAAAGTTTTGATCTCCTCTTGTGTTTAAATGACTGTAGCTACAATCTTCACAATCGGAGCCTTAAGCTAAAAAGCTTACAGCGCCTAGTGTTCCCTGGCAGTCTCAATTCCAAGTATTAACTAAGCGCACAAGCTCGGGATTCCTAAGAGTGCTACGGCCATAAGCAATGACTGTTGGCTGTAGAAGACTATTTGTAATGCCTGTTCTAAGAGTAACTCTTGTTACAGAGCTGCTTGTAAACTAAAAAGCCTCAAAACTCAAAATAAATGACTGGCTTTCCAGTGTTTTTTTGTTTATTTGTTTTTTTATTTCTTTGTTTATTTTTTATTCATTTATTGTTTATTTGTTTATTTTTTAAAAGTTTTGATCTCCTCTTGTGTTTAAATGACTGTAGCTACAATCTTCACAATCGGAGCCTTAAGCTCAATGGCTTACAGCGCCTAGTGTTCCCTGGCAGTCTCCATTCCAAGTATTAACTAAGCGCACAAGCTCGGGATTCCTAAGAGTGCTATGGCCATAAGCAATGACTGTTGGCTGTAGAAGACAATTTGTAATGACTGTTCTAAGAGCAACTCTTGCTGCTTGTGAACTAAAAAGCCTCACAACTCAAAATAAATGACTGGCTTTCCAGTGTTTTTTGTTTGTTTGTTTTTTTATTTGTTTGTTTATTTTTTATTCATTTATTGTTTATTTGTTTATTTTTTAAAAGTTTTGATCTCCTCTTGTGTTTAAATGACTGTAGCTACAATCTTCACAATCGGAGCCTTAAGCTAAAAAGCTTACAGCGCCTAGTGTTCCCTGGCAGTCTCAATTCCAAGTATTAACTAAGCGCACAAGCTCGGGATTCCTAAGAGTGCTACGGCCATAAGCAAGACTGTTGGCTGTAGAAGACTATTTGTAATGCCTGTTCTAAGAGTAACTCTTGTTACAGAGCTGCTTGTAAACTAAAAAGCCTCAAAAATCAAAATAAATGACTGGCTTTCCAGTGTTTTTTGTTTATTTGTTTTTTTATTTGTTTGTTTATTTTTTATTCATTTATTGTTTATTTGTTTATTTCTTAAAAGTTTTGATCTCCTCTTGTGTTTAAATGACTGTAGCTACAATCTTCACAATCGGAGCCTTAAGCTCAATGGCTTACAGCGCCTAGTGTTCCCTGGCAGTCTCCATTCCAAGTATTAACTAAGCGCACAAGCTCGGGATTCCTAAGAGTGCTATGGCCATAAGCAATGACTGTTGGCTGTAGAAGACAATTTGTAATGACTGTTCTAAGAGCAACTCTTGCTGCTTGTGAACTAAAAAGCCTCACAACTCAAAATAAATGACTGGCTTTCCAGTGTGTTTTGTTTGTTTGTTTTTTATTTGTTTGTTTATTTTTTATTCATTTATTGTTTATTTGTTTATTTTTTTAAAGTTTTGATCTCCTCTTGTGTTTAAATGACTGTAGCTACAATCTTCACAATCGGAGCCTTAAGCTAAAAAGCTTACAGCGCCTAGTGTTCCCTGGCAGTCTCAATTCCAAGTATTAACTAAGCGCACAAGCTCGGGATTCCTAAGAGTGCTATGGCCATAAGCAATGACTGTTGGCTGTAGAAGACAATTTATAATGAATGTTCTAAGAGCAACTCTTGCTGCTTGTGAACTAAAAAGCCTCACAACTCAAAATAAATGACTGGCTTTCCAGTGTTTTTTGTTTGTTTGTTTTTTATTTGTTTGTTTATTTTTTATTCATTTATTGTTTATTTGTTTATTTTTTAAAAGTTTTGATCTCCTCTTGTGTTTAAATGACTGTAGCTACAATCTTCACAATCGGAGCCTTAAGCTAAAAAGCTTACAGCGCCTAGTGTTCCCTGGCAGTCTCAATTCCAAGTATTAACTAAGCGCACAAGCTCGGGATTCCTAAGAGTGCTACGGCCATAAGCAATGACTGTTGGCTGTAGAAGACTATTTGTAATGCCTGTTCTAAGAGTAACTCTTGTTACAGAGCTGCTTGTAAACTAAAAAGCCTCAAAAATCAAAATAAATGACTGGCTTTCCAGTGTTTTTTGTTTATTTGTTTTTTTATTTGTTTGTTTATTTTTTATTCATTTATTGTTTATTTGTTTATTTCTTAAAAGTTTTGATCTCCTCTTGTGTTTAAATGACTGTAGCTACAATCTTCACAATCGGAGCCTTAAGCTAAAAAGCTTACAGCGCCTAGTGTTCCCTGGCAGTCTCAATTCCAAGTATTAACTAAGCGCACAAGCTCGGGATTCCTAAGAGTGCTATGGCCATAAGCAATGACTGTTGGCTGTAGAAGACAATTTGTAATGACTGTTCTAAGAGCAACTCTTGCTGCTTGTGAACTAAAAAGCCTCACAACTCAAAATAAATGACTGGCTTTCCAGTGTGTTTTGTTTGTTTGTTTTTTTATTTGTTTGTTTATTTTTTATTCATTTATTGTTTATTTGTTTATTTTTTAAAAGTTTTGATCTCCTCTTGTGTTTAAATGACTGTAGCTACAATCTTCACAATCGGAGCCTTAAGCTAAAAAGCTTACAGCGCCTAGTGTTCCCTGGCAGTCTCAATTCCAAGTATTAACTAAGCGCACAAGCTCGGGATTCCTAAGAGTGCTACGGCCATAAGCAATGACTGTTGGCTGTAGAAGACTATTTGTAATGCCTGTTCTAAGAGTAACTCTTGTTACAGAGCTGCTTGTAAACTAAAAAGCCTCAAAACTCAAAATAAATGACTGGCTTTCCAGTGTGTTTTGTTTGTTTGTTTTTTTATTTGTTTGTTTATTTTTTATTCATTTATTGTTTATTTGTTTATTTTTTTAAAGTTTTGATCTCCTCTTGTGTTTAAATGACTGTAGCTACAATCTTCACAATCGGAGCCTTAAGCTAAAAAGCTTACAGCGCCTAGTGTTCCCTGGCAGTCTCAATTCCAAGTATTAACTAAGCGCACAAGCTCGGGATTCCTAAGAGTGCTACGGCCATAAGCAATGACTGTTGGCTGTAGAAGACTATTTGTAATGCCTGTTCTAAGAGTAACTCTTGTTACAGAGCTGCTTGTAAACTAAAAAGCCTCAAAACTCAAAATAAATGACTGGCTTTCCAGTGTTTTTTGTTTATTTGTTTTTTATTTGTTTGTTTATTTTTTATTCATTTATTGTTTATTTGTTTATTTCTTAAAAGTTTTTATCTCCTCTTGTGTTTAAATGACTGTAGCTACAATCTTCACAATCGGAGCCTTAAGCTAAAAAGCTTACAGCGCCTAGTGTTCCCTGGCAGTCTCAATTCCAAGTATTAACTAAGCGCACAAGCTCGGGATTCCTAAGAGTGCTATGGCCATAAGCAATGACTGTTGGCTGTAGAAGACAATTTGTAATGACTGTTCTAAGAGCAACTCTTGCTGCTTGTGAACTAAAAAGCCTCACAACTCAAAATAAATGACTGGCTTTCCAGTGTTTTTTGTTTATTTGTTTTTTTATTTGTTTGTTTATTTTTTATTCATTTATTGTTTATTTGTTTATTTTTTAAAAGTTTTGATCTCCTCTTGTGTTTAAATGACTGTAGCTACAATCTTCACAATCGGAGCCTTAAGCTCAATGGCTTACAGCACCTAGTGTTCCCTGGCAGTCTCCATTCCAAGTATTAACTAAGCGCACAAGCTCGGGATTCCTAAGAGTGCTATGGCCATAAGCAATGACTGTTGGCTGTAGAAGACAATTTGTAATGACTGATCTAAGAGCAACTCTTGCTGCTTGTGAACTAAAAAGCCTCACAACTCAAAATAAATGACTGGCTTTCCAGTGTTTTTTGTTTGTTTGTTTTTTATTTGTTTGTTTATTTTTTATTCATTTATTGTTTATTTGTTTATTTTTTAAAAGTTTTGATCTCCTCTTGTGTTTAAATGACTGTAGCTACAATCTTCACAATCGGAGCCTTAAGCTCAATGACTTACAGCGCCTAGTGTTCCCTGGCAGTCTCCATTCCAAGTATTAACTAAGCGCACAAGCTCGGGATTCCTAAGAGTGCTATGG